>NC_091871.1:6631020-7275022 GCF_019399895.1 Cardiocondyla obscurior | reverse complement strand
GCATTAAACAGGCATTTAGAGTAATTTTTTAAGTTTCTGTTTTCTCTTTTCATTCGAATAAAAACCAAAGAAAGTTTAAGTCTCTGAAAGTCCAGTTTCAACGACTCAAATTTCCTTACAGGCATACGAGAGATGGCTGCGTTCGAACGAAAAGGAAGACGAGACCTTACCCGGAATGAGTGTGACGGGCAAGCAGTTGTTTTTTTTAAATTTTGCTCAAGTATGGTGCGGTTCGATGCGTCCCGAAGCAACGAGAAATAAATTGAAAACAGCTCTACATTCGCCCGGCAGGTTTCGAGTGATCGGCACGCTCTCTAATTCGAAAGACTTTGCCGAGGTTTTCAATTGCCCTCCTGGTTCTCCCATGAATCCCGTGAACAAATGTTCGGTCTGGTAAAACATGTGTGGCGACCAATATGTAGTGTTGTATGTGCACCGATACGATTTATTCCAATCGCATTCCGATTATCTAGCGTATTTGTTATTGTAAACGCGTAATTTACATTTGAACGGTTTCTAGAAATATAAAAAATAATAGAGAAATATATATATATATAATATTTTAAAATACGTTTATTGTATATTATTTTAAAATATCAAGCATAGAAGGTAAAAAAGAAAGAAAGAAAGATCGGGGAACAAAATATAACCCGTGATATGTCGAAGATAAAAATGATAATAATCAATTAGCATTCTCGATAAGAATCTTAAAAAATTTTTTAAACTTTTACTCTTGGATTAGGAATATTGATTGGGCTTTTTTCTTTTTTCTCGTCTTTTTGAAATAGAAAATTGTAAATGCCACTTTTGAAAAATCAGAGAATTATGCAGGTGTAGCAAAGTCGTAAAACAAACTTTAATTACCACGACCTTTATGTCGTCATAATTTTATTACGTGTATAGCCGTTATTTATATAATATATATATAAATTATAATTACGTGTTTTAATATTTTCTTTACTTTCTATGATATTTTATCAAAATTGGCCTATTAAATATATAAATATACGTTTCGCGTTTGCTACTTCCATTCAACTAACGTTGAAACGTCAATGGAAATATATCTTGACCACTCATTCAATTGGTTGCCGTCATCGGTACGTATACTTTAACAAAGATCTTCACTTGTGCAGAAATTGATATTCCAAAATGTCTTCCTCATCTGCAAAAAGAAATATTTTATTTCATTGCGTTTTATAAAACAGCACAATACCACAGTGTGAGAAATAGAGCAATCATACGTATCATGATTATATAAAGATACACTCACAGATATCATCTCTGCTATTGTTATCCAAATCACTAGTTTGCGTATGACTTTCCTCGTGCATACGCCGTCCTGCGTCATTCATCAGCGCAGCACAAGGCACAAAAATGACTCGGTTATGTATTTGACAAGATATTATATAATAATATAATACTAACGATATAATATTTCAAGAATTAGAAACGCAAATGTCCTATTTTTGGGAAGAATAAAAGGGCAATACAAACGGAAGAAGTAGAAAACATTTCATAAGAACGTTGAATTTTAAAACAAGATAAAAAAAATTCCAGAAATCTACATAAAACTCTCCACCGTCTATGCGACTATGTTGCAAATTAGAGTTGCAATAATTGGCACAGAGACTTTTGATGAAAAATATAATTATAAAATGTAATTGTAAAAAGAAAGACAGATTATCATCAAATATATTGCACTAATTGTCTGCAACATGCGCTAGACGTGGATCTTACATTACGTTGTACTTGTCTATATAAATAATTACGCACATGATAACTCGGTGGAATACAATGAAAGTTAAATGCAATCGACTCGTATGCAATTTTTCGCAAAATGTTTGTGACAAAATAAACATAAATGCATTTTCTTTATTAAAAATTAGAGATTTAGTTACTTACAATTTTCAAATTAAATTGTATTATAATCTTCGTCTATATAAAATTATTTCCATTAGTAAAATATTTTATATATTAAATAGAAAAATTGCATAATATTGAAAATTGTCAGTATAGCTTCACGATAAGCAACAAAACGATAAAATACAAACGATTTGATGTAACGCAAAAAAGTTTCCTTTGAAATAATTATTTATTTCTATCTCGTAACAAATGTATCATAAATAAAATTTGAATATATTTGGATATATGTGGATTGATATTCGTGAAACTATATTTCGAGGTTACTGTCCCGTCGTATAGTAAACACACAGTGACCATTTGCTCGCTGATTTTATACTGGCTTAACATGTTTTGCGTCTCGTGTACCGTCAACATAATATTTTAACTACTTAAAAGTGGCTTAGCATAAACGTGCCAATGCAGACAAAATTAAAGACATATTTTGTCGTTATTATTATTAATATATTAAAACCGAAAAAGATAGTTTTAACGTTTGTAATTATTTCGTGGGCTTAAATATCATTTTTATATACGACGGTAGTAATATAAACTAAGAATATACATTTCTTTTTCATCGTCGTATCGAGTCGAGTATTATTAAAGATTTCCTTTTTGTAACAGAATGCGGTAAGTGGAGTCGACATAATATAATGGCAAGGTATAAATAGAAAGAACGCATTTTGACAATATAATACGTAAAATACACTTAAAAACTTAAATAAAACATATATGAAAACTGTATATCGCTATATAAAAAATATTTGAGACAATGACGACAAACGTAACTTCTAAAAACATAAACTTGCACAAGCATCTACATAAATTACAAGTGTTCGCAGCTTTCTATACTTGCAACACTGCGTGATAAAATGGCACATTTAATATGGGAGTAATTTGATTGAATTTGAATATTGCCTATTGAATATGTACATTGAATTCCAACATGTCGTATAATATAATTGCAAAGTCTGTTTCTTTTTTCGACTCAGGTAATAGCTTTACGCAGTATAGGAATCTGTTACGCGTATAAGTTTCTAATGAGTTTACAATTGCAAACGCGATGAAATATATTTCGCATACGCTAACATTTCTTTTATTTATTTTTTCGGACAAACGTTTCCGCTTAGCCGAGATACTTTTAAAGTAATGGAGATGATTGAATTATTAGATATTTTGAAACAATATCCTTCGATTTTAAAGAAATAGCTGTCCCATTGTCGTAGATAATCCTAAAACGCAATCAATTAAATGGCATTATTAGACGTACTACATCTTTTTTCGTTATAAAAGTATAAATTACATGCATGTGCAAAGAATTCTTATAAATTCTAACAGTTTGTTCTCAGTTGATGTGAACCGTGTTATTTACACATGTTCATTTTTTGTGCTTTATATTTTGTGCGATCGTGCTACTGTAAAAGTAACGATTGCCATATAGTTACATTTGCAACGAAGCGTGCGAAATTGCGTGTAAGTATACGATAACAAATACAGGACATACGTCATGCAGAAAGACAATGGTAAAATGTTTTGTCATTATTCGGAACAATTTACCTCGATACATTCATTTTATCATGTATACAAGTTTATTCTTCTATTAATATATAATCAATATCGTAATATATACGAAAGATCTGAGCTAATATTTTATATGTATAAAACTGCTTGTATTATTAAATTATAAGTATCTTTTATATTAATTGTTTGCTACAGATATCAAAAAAAGAGAAAAAAAAAATACAAAAAAAAGTTCTATTTACGAAACGTCACCCAAAGAAACGAATAACGAAAACGAGATACGAAAATTTTATTATATTGCAAACTGTAAAGACTTGGGTTTTATTTCTTTGTTCAAGTAAAATTTTACGAGTTGTAACGTAACTCGAATCGTATTAGTGCGTATACATCGCTTCGTTATAACATGCAATGTATCTTATCAACGTAACCTCACAAAATATATTTTGCAAAGTACTGTTATGCAAGATGCAAACGAAATAAAATGCAAACGACGATATATAAAAATTTGATATAGATATATACAAATAAATGAATAAAAAAGATCTTGAAACCTCCTATTCAAATCTGTGCACGCTAGATGAAATTAGTGAATAAATACTTTGAACATTAGAAAAAGCGATAGTAACCATGCATGAATATCGGAGCGCACGATAGATTCATGACAATTACAATCAAGTAATCTCCGATTATGAAACAAAAGTACTGAAAGATCTGAGACACAAAATATTTAAAAAGAAAAAAAAGAGAGAAACAGATTTCACATTACAAGTATTTATCAGCATTAATCTTCACTTAGCAAGCATAGAGCGACGGTTTAATGTGCTTGAAAAAAATTATTTATCAAAGTATTCATCCACGTGTTTAGCTTTATGTCCCCGCGCTATATGTATCTAGCTCTTTTTTTTCTCTATGTACAACAGCTACATAACATCGACAAAGAATTCACAAGGATTTCCCATCGCAATGCGAAATGACTGTCTACTACCAGATAAGTCTTGCTGATTTTGTTGATTTCCTGATCCTGTTCCCGTTTGAACAGATTGTTCGGAACCGCTGGAACGACTGCGGCTTCCATTGGACCTCTTTCCATTCGATCCATTACCGTTGCCGGAATTTTTACTTGGCATTGACGGCACCGACGGATTATGCAGCTCCGATTCCGATGCCGAAGAACACGACTTCAAATCATGAATAGGTTCCTTACAAATGCGTTCACTACCTGCACTGCTACCACCTGTTAATGTTAATATAAATACATAATTAGTTTTATATACTTACATACACGCATATGATAATTTGCGGAATGATGTTTATATGGATGCGCTAGCTTTGGGTGTTCGCGCGCTTAGAGCGTCATTCTATTTTTCACAGATATAACGAACGACAAAAATAAAGTGACACTTTCAGCACATGATCATTCGAAGCAAACGGTCCGTATATGCTAACATACGCAACGAAAAAAATCGCTTTAAAAAATTGTAAAAAAAATAATGAATCTTTACCCGAACCACTGTGCACACTTTCTTCTCGATGATAACCATATACCGTGGGCTCATTTGTAAAATTAAATGGCATGGGACTGTAACCTGTCGCCGAATGTGGTGCATATGTTCCCGAATAAGGCATATCCCAAGCGCTTGGTGGTGGCAAGGGACTAACTGTATCATTGTCTAGTTTCATGTTACTCATAGCTGAACACAGATCACCAAATATGTAATAACATTGTTCGGAAAACGTTATCTTATTTACTGTATGTCGAATGTAGCCAGCTTTTAACATAAGCGATGCATATTTCCTGGCGTCACGTCGATCGAGAAATCCTTCCACGTGCGTGTTTAACCAGTCCACGACATCCGCGCCAATAAATGCATTCGGAATAGTAATTTTCAGCCACATTCGATCGCGTATCTCCAAGCCGGAATCAGGTCGAGCCATCGCTCGTACTATTGTCGGCATATCGGTATGAATGGTCAAGTGAAGCTCTTCCAGAGGTCCTGAATTAAAATAATCCAAAACACGTTCTTGCAATACATAAAACATCCATTTATATAATAAAATAATATAATATAAAGATTTTGTTAATTTTTACAACTACATATTAAATACGTTTAAGTATATGTTAAATTTATCGCATTGCAGCATACTTACGTTCAGTGTCTGGCAGTGTGCTAGCAAGGCTGCTCGAAGTTGAAGTTAACGTTGTGGCACTTGGTGGACGAGGTGGAAAACCTTCGCCTCGTATAGCGGCCGTATGCGCTACCCATGCACCAGGATCTATGGGACGTACCGGCTCTGTGCGAGGTATTGTAAAGTAGCCCTTTGGATTTGGGTCCCAACATTTTGCAACAACAAGTTTAATCGGTCTAAAAAGAAATTTCACTTAAACATAAATCTCATGGTTTGCTAAGAGTAAATTGTTAATAATTAAAAACGATTAAAAGTCAATTGTCATACCCTGGTTTTTGCACCACCTCGCGTAAAACTCTCACCGCTTCGTCATTGGACATGTTTTCGAAATTAATATCATTAACTTGAAGAATCATGTCACCAGGTTCTATTCGACCATCTAAAGCAACTGCTCCCCTATTTTAGGTAAGTTATAATATAGTAAACGATGGAAAATATTATTAAAATACATGAAATAACACTTTGCATTATAATACGGTTTAATAAAAAACTTTGGACGTTTAAATAAATGGTGATGCAACCAAAAGGACTACAGAATGTGCTCTGTTCTCGTGTAATTAAGTATACAGAGATTACGAATCTCTTAAACATTTTACTAAAACTATTACACACGTGTACACACGCGCGTTTATATACCAACCCTTTCATTATTGAACCGACATATATTCCACCATCTCCACCTTTGTTGCTTTGACCGACAATACTAATCCCGAGAAAATTAACAGTATCCATATTTAACGAAACAGTTATAATATTTAAAGACATTGTACTGTCAGTAATACTACTGAATGACGAAGTTCGAGACATAGGTGGTAATCTATGCCGTCGTCTTCTTTGCGGTCGACGTCGATCTGTAAGAATTTACGAATTTGGCACATGCACAAATAAAAAGAGACGGAGACTCCTCACGATATCATTCTTTTTTAAAGTAGTATCATATCATTTTTTTTCTTACCGAGAGTGCCCCTGTCAATTGTGCTACTCATATTGGTGTGTCGACCCGTTGTTGAAGTAATACGACTACTTGCGTCGTCATCGGATTCTAAAAATGTCGTAGTTTCGAGGTCTGAACTTAAAATAGACGCAGTTTCATATCCATGACCAGAGCGATGCTTTGAATGACCATTTATCCGGAGTCCTATTAAGTAATTAAGTACATTGCAAAAATGTAAAAGAAATACTACTCCTTGCTAGACGTGATTTTACACGTTGTTCGAAAATTTTATGTATAAATCTCATAATAAAAAATATTTAATTATAATTATATATTGACTTTTATAATATTATAATTAAATTAAATATTATAATTAAAATTATAAAGTAACAAATTAACAACGAAGATACAAGGCACATAACTCACCATTATATTTATTATATTTTTCATATTTTTCCGAATGATGCCTCGAACTTTTATGCAAGTGATGTCCCTGTCGACTACTTATAATACTTTCTGTTTCCGTCAACGTATCATCGTGTGAAAGCGGAGCATTCGCTCTATTACCGTGTCCAGGAGTTGCATGATCTACACGATCATGTTTTGCTTCACTATGCGCCACGGAGTCTGTACATTGAGACGCACCATCCGAAACATTGCTACCTTCAGCAGATACCAGCTGGCAAAAGTATCATTTCATTACAAACAACATATACCATGCAAAGTTAATTTTTGAGAAAAAAAAAGAGGTTACTCCAATTTCAAATTAATAACTTGATAGCACACATAATTTTATTACATTTTACAATTAAACAGGTGTTTTAAAGTCAATGGAAAAGAATTTGGGCACAGATCAAATTTATTGAAACAAAAAACAAAGTTCTATGCCTTAATTCTTTTCCATTAACTTTAGAAGACCTTGTATATTTAATCAATTAAGAAGAAGGAAACATAGATTTAAAATAATATATTTCCATTTTACTATTTCAAATAATTATTATTTAAAGAGCTTGCATTTATTACAAAATAAATATTTTAGAATCTTACCCAAGAGACAACACGGCCATTGAAACATGGCAAATGGGCATCATCATCTACTATTTCTTCTTTCACCACTCTAGAAAAATAAATATTCCCTTTCTTTTACAAAAAAAAATAATTTAATGTACTTTACAAGCATAAAAGAACATGAATAAGAAAGAAAAGAATATGAAAGATAATTTTTTGCAGCAGTACTAAATAGCAGTACTGCATGCACGTATTTTTTTTATAACTGAGAAAAAATTTTACATACATATATATCTACATCTGTCAATGTACAAGCAGAAAAATGTCAAAAGTAAATTAAACAAGTAAATTTTTTTTAAGAATAATAATGTTCAGAATGTACATCAAGTTGAACAAAGTGAGACCCAACGTAATATATCACGTAAAGTGTAACACGCCTGTGAAACAAAGGACAAAACGGAAAGTACGATTCGACGGCGGAACGTAAATGAGACTAGTTAACTAATTACCCAAAGTCATCGTCCATCGACTTGAAGAAATACTTGTAATTCGGCCGATTTAAAACATTTTTGAAATCGGCCAGGGTCACTCTTTCCGGCGATATGTTGAGTTTCACCAGATACGGCGTCTCCTCGTCGTCCATGTGATAAATGATCTTCGTCTCCTCCATCGCTGGAGCACGGTTGACAAATAAAATTTATCCGCGGTACACAAATGATACGTGACAACGAAAGGTTCCACCGACTCGGGCGATATTTTCTCAAACCAATATGGCGCGTCGTGTATCGAGCCAAAGCCCTGGTACGTAAAAAGATAGCATGTTCACGAGCCGGTGAGATGCTCGCGGAGCTCGTCGCCGAGAACGTGGTCGCGCAGCGTCACGGTTTACAGAAAGAGCACTAGCATATTACTCGCTAAAATACATGCGTAACGATTGCAGCGATGAATTAAACGTCAACATCGCCGTCAGTGCTGCGCGTTTACTTCTACAAACATATACTACATAGATTGATATAGATAAGCCGCACGCTCTTACTAAGCCATCCCAACGATCCAACCAATGAGAACGAGCCATTACATGGACTATAGCTACTTTCGTTCAAAGCCGGTTCTATCGCTTTCCATTTAGTGCCGCAGGTCGAACGAAGCCTCGGTCTGTCTTTTTTCAACGCTAGAAGAAACCGTGCGCGCGCCGCGCTGTGTGCTATTTTTTAAAAGACTCCGATTACAAGCTACGAAAAGAAAATCATGCGATTTACCAAGCTGCACGAGTTTCAGCGGAGTCGTAAAGTTCTGCCTGTGATTGTAACATAAAATAAAAAAATATTAATGTAGACATGACGATATATCACTTAATTAATTTGTGCGCGTACTCGTGACGTAAAAGGACATTTATAACACATTTCAATTCTGTGCTTTACTTTCAACCATCGTTGGTTGGAAAACTTGTAATACATGTACGATTAGAAATATTTAGCGCGTCGTGACATCGTGAGATGGCGCCTGCTGGCCTTTCGACCGGCGCCGCGTTCGGTTTCGTCAGTTCACTGCTCGGCTCAGCTGTTCGCGTTCGTCGCGTCATTACGTTCCGTTTTCTACTCGCGAGCTCCATGTCGGGGTGTTTTCGGACGTCCGTGTCGTCGTCACCGTCGGAATAGTCAGCGGAATTATCACCATGGTGCCCAGTTGTACGGTCGAGCTTAACAAGTTGATGAACGAATTAGAAATAAGCGAACTAGAGGTGAGTCTCGAAGCTCGAGCGCGCGAGCGATGCTTTTCAGGTTATGTCGTCTCGCTCGTCTTTCTTTTCACGGCTAATTGAGCTAGAAGTAAAATGCGCTTTCAACTAAACGTCGCTGCAGTCGAGAAAACTATTAATTTACTGACATTTTGCTGTTTCAGTCTCCAAATGGAGTTATAAGCGCGCAGTCTTACATGCGACTGCTGGCTATCTACCTCCATCAAAATGATCTGTGAGTGGGACTTTTATTACAATGTTAATCGTTTGGTTGTTACATACTTATTAAAGACTCGTTTCACTTTCGATAAGCTTTGTTTGACAAATATCTATACAAGTATATTAGATGTATTTTTTTGTTTGTCTGGTAAGAAGACTTATCAAAAAGTCAGGTTCAAGAATGTTATATTTTTAAATATTTACTTTGCCAATTTAATTTCGCGAAGAAATCAAGCCGAATAAAAATAGCAGTTTACATATTAAGTAATATAAGACTTTTATAATATTTTATTTGCAATTAAAAAAATGCGAAAGTCTCAAAGTTGATGCTACAAATAAATGAATATAATTTAATCAAGTGTAACAGAAGTAAAATAATAATAGTAAATGCCTAATGTATTTCTTTTTTTACTTTTTACGGCCTAACGATATAATTGCTCCTTATCGATTGGCTCACTGGAATAAATGACTTGATTGTAGATGCAACGCAAAGTATCTTTGGAAACGAATCCCTTTGGAAGTGAAAACCGCCCACGAAGAGCTCGGCCGGGTGTGGACGGTAGGACGATGCATGTGGCAACGCAAATGGCCCGCGGTTCACATTGCCCTAAACGTCGAGTGGAGCGAGGATATCAAAGACGTAATGGTAGCTCTCAAAGGTAAGTCAAGACAAAGAAAGTTACAATGATCAAACAGAGATTAATCCATATCAATGCTCAATGAATTGCAAAAGTTTGTTAAACGATGAAACGAAAATCCGATATGGGCTTTCAAACAATTGTACGGCTCCTAATAATCATTTACTGAACATATGAAACACATTCGGTATTCGAAGGGACATCGTCGCGTTAGCTATGGTAGATTGCTTTCTCTATTTAGCTGCCTGCATCTGTAGAAGCGAAGACTAAATATGTACTTTATTATAATTAACGACAATCAATTGTTATTAAACCCACCGTCTACTACACAATTAACGCTTACAACGCCAGCCGATAATCGATTATCCAAGCGGAATCTGCACAGCACATTGGAGTCACTCTTAACTCGAACTTGTACTTTGTTAAGCTGAGAAGGCTGCCCGCGTTAACGAAACCTCCCGATTTCGACCACGATTTTTCCAGAAAACGTACGAGAACGGGTGATGAGGCTGATATCGAAGGCATACTCCTCCCTGAACCTGACCACCATGGCAACGATGAGCGGAATGTCGCTGGACGAGGCGCGACAAGCCGCTATTGACCGGGGCTGGACCGTTGACGGTGCTATAGTGCAACCGCGTAAACAGATCGACGAGGAACAGTACAATCAGTCGGACAAGGTCTGCCTGACGGAGGAGCAACTGCAAAAGCTCACGCAGTTCGTCTCCTTCCTGGAGAATTGAGAGAGCGCCTCGCTTTGTTTCCCGGTCCTCGGTATGTGAACTCGGGTTACCGCGCGATCTCTATACGACGGACTCCATACATCTCTCGCAATCTCGTCTCGTAATCCTATTATATAAAGGAGGAAGTGCGCGCCAAAGGTAGCATCATCAGCGTTCGTGTTCGTAAAATAAGCATACTCTGCGAGAGAAAGGGAGAGGGCAAAGTGAAAGAGAGAACGAGAGGGGAAAAAGCGGCAGAGATAGAGACAGAGAGACTACCCACGCGGTTTGTCCGTTCGATCGGAAGGATAATTCAATGAAGCTCCTCGCAAGCGTGGAATCAACAACTATATTAATCGATAATCAGCTGTGCGTGCGAGAGGGCGGACTGGCATTTGCGGAAAGGGATCCGCATCGGCAGGGAGCCTCGCCTCTCCTTTCCTCTCTGCCGTTCCTCCGGCGGAGCGGCCCTCTCCTCCGCCGGATCTTATGAAAATACACGGCGTTCACAACCGTTCGCGTCGCTGTAATTATCAAAGTGGATCGCCGCAGTAAGAATCGCGCAGGTAGCTGTTAACGTTCCTCGCGGACGACGACGTACCTCTGTCTTTCCGACGCGGACATGCGAACGATATTACGCGTGGATTCTTCGTAGCGTATTTTTCAATCGATTTTGAACGAGAAAGAAGAGGGAAAAAAAAAAGAAAAAAAAAAAGAATTATTGAAACTGTGTCGAGCGGCGTGCCCTGCTGGATTTTGATAAAGTGTGTATTATAGCAGCAAGTGAGTGTTCGCATTTGTTTCTTTCTCCCGCTTACCGACCGCATTATTATCCTCATGCAACTCTCCTCCTCTCACATCATTACTTCCGAGAGAACCATTCGTAGAGTACGTCGAAAATGTATTTCAGAGATAGATACGAATGTTACGGATTCGTAATCGACCGCTGTTTTTTTTTCCCCGTCGAAATAAGCCGACTATTCGTTTATTCTTCATAATTTTTTTACACGTAGCTGTTATCGTTCATCAATTTTGTTACATTCGTTATTAAAATATATTTAGTGGAAGCGATTAATTTCAGTTAACTCAGTCGATTCTTCGTCTCCCGTTAGAATTTGTTTGTCAAAAAAAAAAAAAATAAAGGCTAAGCGTACAATGAAACTAAAATGGATCAAGTTCAAATTTTACAAGCTTGCCCAAGAAGTTTTAAAGTCCTCGGTCAGAGAGGGATTCCCCCAGTATTTTAGAAAGAGCGAGTGCATATCGAGAGGAGCAATGATTCCCTGCGAATCGATTTCTGGGCGGCCCAACCCGCCGGCATCGTTGCACACGGGTTGCGTCGCCGATCGCGCGCGGTTGTTACGCAATCCTATGGGTATTCTCGAGGAGACCTGCAGCGGGCAGGTAGCTCGCGGTCTCTCGCCGCTACTCCGGGACGCTTGCTCTTTTTTTTTTTTTTTTCGGGCTCCACCGACACTCTAGAAAGTTGTTACACCAGTATCGCTAGTCCTACACACGCGCGTGTCCGCTAATCCGCGCCTCGCCCGCACCGTCTCTCTACAAAGTGCTGAAAAGTTACATGTGTACCTTCGCCGCCGAGATGCTTGAAGCACCTTTCGTTGCGGGCCCCGGTTCCCCCTACGAATTTATCGCCGCACAAATTAAAGCTAATAGCGGCCGATTAGCATTAGATAAACCTGCCTGGGACACGTTAATATTAATATATTTAAATGGACACCCTTTGGAAACGATTTACACCGAGAGTTTCGGAAGGCTTGCAGCTTCGGGGAACTTTTTTACATCCTCATTAAAAATGGATGTATTAACATCACGCTTCCACGTGACTTTATTAATTGAATCCGTTGACCGTGGAAATTATGTCAAGGATTTAAACACGAGAAAAAAAAAAAACCCATCGTGGGTAAGAAGAGTTTATTTATTTACGCACGATTAAAAAATGATTATCATTTTTCTTTAGACGAACAGTTATCCGCGTTTAATTAAACACGCTCTCAAATTAATTATTTAATTAAATGTAATTTTAATGTAAATAAAATTATGAAGATTATTTGATGAAAATTTTATGCGAATTATTAGCTTTACGGTGCTACGAAATTTTTTTTATAACGAGGAAATTCGCCAAACGATTTTTAAATTACACGTGCAGCTTTTCTGCGATTTCTGATACACGGGGAAAATTTTATACTTAAATTTACTGCTATGACACCGTAGTGATTCTGGATATAAATTTTTTTTTTCCCCTGCGCGATGCTTTATTCAGATTTTCATCTGCGGTTTCACGGATTGGAGGACCGAGGAACGTGAGAATTGCCATGGAGATCAGCCACGTTCGTTTCTACTCGCAGAAACGATTGTTTCGATCTCTGTTGATCGCGCCGCGGTACACCATTCGATTCAACCGCGCCGGGATCGCGAATATTTCGCGAGGAATATGCATGCTAACGAGAGAAGTTGAAACGCTCTCGTCGACGCTTGTTGAATTCGTTTCTATTATGCGGAATAGAATGCATATCATGCTGTGTACCCTCCGGAGTCACGAAGGTGAAAGCTTTTGTAACGCCTTTTTTTTTTTTTTTTTTTTTCAGAACAGATCGAGATACAGAGAATTTTTTTTTATCACTTCGAGTGGCGAAGAAAAATAATTTTTTGTTTAAAATAATATCAAGTCATCTATTATATTAAAAACTAAAATGTTTTTTAAATATTGCGTAATCTGAGACGAGCTCTTGTACGTTTTGACGAGGAAAAATTTATTAGCAAAGATTCAACTGCAAAGTCGCGAGGATAAAAATTTTAAACGGAAAAAAACTCCTGCCGATATTATATGCAAAATTCCCGGGACCGCTTCCTCCTCTCGGGAAGCGTCTCCAGGAAGTAGTTAAACCTTGCCCGATCGATGTATCTCGATCCCAGGCGTCGTAAGCTAATTTTCGCGCGTTAATTCCGACGTGTGGGAATGCTCGCAGAAAAGCGTTCAACCTGTCGATCGCGCCGGAGAAGGAAGGCGTGTTCCCACGCGAGCACTTGTACCTAACGTGTCTACGTACGAAGGCCTGTTCTAAACCTAAACGCGCCGTTCCGCGTCGAAGGTACGCGCGAATCGACGCAACAATCGGCATCGAAAAAAAGGCACTTTCCGCGGGTCAGCGGGGGGTTGAAAGGCGCTGGCGCAGGCCGCGAAGGCTCGCTCGAAACCTAAACGCGCCGCGTCGGGTACGCGCGAATCGACGCAATAATCGGTATCGAAAAAGGTTTCCCCCGCAGGGGGATGTGGTCCCGGACGCGAGGGCCCCGATGACGGGGCCCGACCCGAAGCCCTCGCTCGTTGTACCTGTTTCCACGAGGCCGTGCTCTCGCGTGCGCGCCTTCTCGCGCCGCTCGCTGAATAATGCAGATTCATCCGGCGAGATGATTGCATCGCGATATCGCGCCGATACTTCTTTTTCGCCTCGATCCCGACGGGAGGAGCAAGGCGGGGAGGAACGATCACGCGAGCCGGCCTCGCGCTCCGGGACGCTGCCGACGGCGGATACCTCGTCTGCGCTTCGTGCGATCGTCGAACGTTCCGCGTCTCTATCGGTCTTCGTTAACCTTTCAGCGGGACCCCTCGCTCGCGGATCCCGGGGGGAGGGAATTTGTCTTGGCCACGTCTCGCCAGCTGATTGAGTTGCGTCTTCGATTTAGCACGGCCGTAGAAGAGACGAACGCGCATCGATAATTTTCATTAATTACGCCGGGAAATCGAAGCCGAATTAAATTCGCATATTAAGAAAGAAAAAGAAGAAGAGAAAAGTTCTTGAGAAATAAATGTGTTTAAATGTTTTCACGATTCGAGAGAGGCTGCACGTGCTGCGGAGAAGTTACGCGCGGAGAGAAAAAAAAATATCGTGTGGAAGAACGTAATTACTTTGATATTTCGTAAAAGACTATATGGAATTAACGTGGCGCGTAAGTTTTACACGGAATTCCTTCGATGTGTGGAAAATGAAATCGCAACCGCGGTGATTTACGAGAATGTAATTTATTTGCCCCATGGCGGTATAACCGAAGCAAGTATCGAGCAATGAAGGAACACGCTGCTCCAAAGTCTTCCCCGACTAGCTGCCGCAAATACAGACATTAGTGAATGGCTCTTCTTATGCGCCCGATCGTTCATCATCGGTAATCCCGCGGCATGAAAACCACCCTACTCTATTAATTGCACATTTCAATCAAGCACTCAAACAGAAACATATTTGCTCTAAAAACGATTAAATAAATTATTATTAATATAATATAATAATATGATTATATTAATTATTAATAATAATTAATGTTATAAGTTAATCAACGTCACAAAAGAAATATATATCAGAGCAAATAAAACGCTACATAAAAGTTACTAAAAAAATTAAGATTGCGCATTTTAGAAAAATCGTGACAAAATTAAAAAGATCTCGGTGCAATTGTCTTAATTATATCAGAGCCGACGAGGCGCAAGGAAGCGTAAGAAATTATAAAATAAAAATTCCTTTGATTAGCTTCAACAGCAAGCTTTCCATCGATACCCCCGTTCGGTATTCGGTTCACTTTCTGCGTTATCAATCATTCAAAATCGGGATATGGGCTTTTATTCGGTGATACCCTATGATTATCTCGACGCAACGCGACGCCGGAGCATTAGCGAAGATAAGCGAGCGGCGGGCTTGCAACATTAAGCGAAGTGAAGGTGAGAGGCGAGAGAGGGAAGAGTCAGCCGGGTTACCTCAGCTGACCTCCCCTCGCGCGTAAGAGTACGCGCCGGTGACTCGCGTCTTCTTTCCCCAGCGAGCTCGCCGCGGTGACCTTTGCGCGTCGCGGAAAACCGCGCTCGGTTGCTCTCCGCGCGAAGCGAGCGGCACGAATCGCGCGGGATTTCGTAAGACCCCGTCGCGCACGCGGCGGAAGAGACGTCGAGGACGAAGAGTGGATGATGACGATAATGACGAAGAGAAGAAGAAGGCCGGCGGAGCCTCCGAGGATTCCCCTTCGCCGACTTTTCCTCCCCCTGCGATCCTCCCGACTTGACCGGTCCATCCGCGACCTCGCGTGCTCGCGGTCCGACTACGGAGGGATGCGAATGTGTTTTCCGGGGGCGGGGGGGAGGGGATGCATTTTCGAGAGTTAACGGCGATAATGTTCGCCGCGGCGATGACGGGTGCGTTTAACACGCGCGCGGAGGAAAAGGCGCTCCGAAGTGACCTTTTCTTCTTGATACCATTACTGGGTATTTTTATCGCGGGACGCTACTTGCACTTGCCTCTAAATGATGTGATCGATAGGAATCTGCGTCGCATTATCCGCGCGGATTTTGCACCTAATCGGGAAACGCGATTTGAGCCCTCGCGGCGATATGCGGTCGTTTATGTCACGCGTACGCATCGTTGTTCGCGTTTTAAGTTTCCCTCAGCTTCGATGAAGAGGACGACGACTTTGGGTTATAAAAAACGATAAGCGAAGATCGCGGAAGTCGCTCAATTTCAGACGTTTTTCGGTTTTCCTTTGTCTCAACACGTGGTCCCTGACCGTCTTTTAAAGCAATATTCAGACAACGGGATAATTATGTCGCGTCTCAAGTTCCGTTTAGTTATCGTTAAACAATGAATGATATTTAGCGCGACGGATCTGCGAGTTGAGTTAGAATATATTAAAAAAAAAGAAAGGCAAACCAGTTTAGTTAAAGGGTTAAATATTGTATGCAAATAATCTCTGCAGCTGTGTTGAAAGGAGAAAGACGAAATGTAGCCGCGATCGCAACCACTCTCTTTGTCATCACGATTCAAAGCGGAACAATGTTTTCTCGCATTCAATTATTCGTTGCGCAATCGAGCAATCCACCTTACGAGAGTTTGCATTCTGACGATAATTCTGAAAGATCCTTCTTCGACCGACGACGTCATCCCTCTTGTTAGGCTCTCTCTTATTTTTTTTCCCCTACTCTATTCTGATAGGATTTATGTCATTGTAGCTGTCTTAGCCGTACTTGTTGCTGACGTGCATTTTAAATAATTCGTGGCATCAAAGAACGCCGATAATATTTGGCGAACGAATTATTTTCGCCATCGGACGATTAAAATTCAATGTTTTTTTTTTTTAATTAAAATTTAGTAAATTTTTAGAGGTTCGAATAATTGACGATTGTTTTTCACGAAATAACTGTTCAATTTTAGAAAAGTACTTGGCAAAATCTATTTAAACACTTTTTCTTTTTTATAATACCTAATCAACGAAATTCTATAGAAGTAACTATTTCCAGCACATTGTAAACCTGATAACATGAATATCTTTTTATTTTTATTCAATATTATCGGCATCTACGCTAATGCATCTAAATTAATAAAGAGATATGATTACAGAAGGTAACACGGTTTTCGTAATTGACGGAGAGAAAATGGAGTTAATCAATTCTTTAAGTTAACGTCGTCGACAAATTTGTTTTCAAAGTTTCTTTCTTTTTTTTTGGAGTAACTTATATATTTTATACATCCGGCATTGAAAACAGATAACGGTACATGTGACTATAAAATCAAGACACACATACGCGCGGATAAAAAAAGACGACTGAACAATTATATTCACATACGAACTTTTATCGCGAAAAAGAAAAGATGGTTTTTTCGCGAGTCGATAATTTTAAAAAATTAGAAACTATCAATAGTCTGTTATTAAAAAACGTATACGAACGCGATGTTGCGACAAGCAACCAATTTACCCGCCGGAATAATAAGATTTTTTATTTCTACGATGATTGAACGGGAGGGAGAGCCGAGGAGCTTTGGAACAAATCGACGATACCCTCCGCGATCGCGCATACGTTCCGCGTGTACAAGATACAATTGTGCAAAGGTAACGACCAGTTTTCTTTCCTCCGATGGTATGCCACGGAGAAGGCGCATTCTGAGCGCACCCACCGGAGTACCATCGATTCGCATCGGCCAGCTCGAACGGGGACAAAGATCTGATCTACAGGGTGTCCCACCACCGTTCACCGGCTCGTAGAAGTAACAAAAAACCACGACCGTTTTGTAACATTGAACTTTTACCAATTATTATTTTTAGTTTTAATTTTAGTCTTTCTTTCTTTCTTTTTTTTTTTTTTTTTTTTTTTTTTTTTTTTTTTTTTTTGGTTAAATCTTTCGGAGATTAGTAATTAAATTGATCTCTATTAAACTCAAGCCGGCTAATGATGAGAAACGGATAATGACTCTCGTAATGAATAGCAGTGTATAAATTTACTGGTAACGAAAGTGTTGGTAACGATCTTTAATGCAGCATCTAGTTTTGAATTAAAAGTATTTCTCTGATAGATTTATTTATCTTTAATTGATAATTATTGAATACTGAAAAGGTCTGGTCTGAGTTATAAATGGAATCGCGCCAGTGCGAAAGTTCTCCGTTAGATATTGAAGAGCTTATTTCGATACGAAGCCTTTTAAATGGAATTAATAAGAGAACGATACGTTCGGTAACGTGGTAGCTCGCCAAGGAACACGCGGATGAGAGGACACCCTGTATAAATCTACGGGAACACTATGCCAGGTGAGATCGCCATTGCCGTCGTAGGAGAGGGAACGAGGATGATCGCGATAAAGAAACAATCGAACTGCGTCCCGCCCACGGATCCGCCAACATTCAATTGTGTCTTCTCTCTTTCGACCCGCGATCGTCCCCGGTGTCCCTTCGCTTCCCTCATCTAATCGAACAACGAAATGTTTCGTGGCACTTTGAGCGGCCGCGGTTCAACACCTGCATAAAACTCGTCGAAGGACTAGCTAGGAAAAAAAAAAAAAAATATCCTCTGCGCCAGCTTTGAGTCTTGCGATCGAATTCATTCAAGGTCGCGTCGACAATTTAAAAAAGTGGAAGTAAAATTGCACCGCGAAACAGCAAGGTTGTATTTAATCGGGCTAAGTTTGTTAATTATTAAAAATGTTAAAAGCACACGAATTTAATAATTTAATAACGGGTTGATAGTTGTTTAAAAAAAAAATTTAAAAAATTGTCTTACTTGACGGCTATAATTATTTAGAACGTGTTGCAACGAGATTTGAGAAATTTATCTCGCTCTGTCGATCGCTTATCCGATTCGATCTTTGCGGCATTGCCCAGGTATCGCGATAAATTGCTCGAATTCGACGCGCTCGCAGCAAGTAGATTGTATCGTGGAAATTTTGCGGCCGTTCAACCTCGCGCTCTGAGAGAAGTACTGGCAAATACGCATCGCGTTGCATAACGGCGCCGGCAGAAAGTATCTCGCCTCGTTGCGAAATCGACGCCGCACTTCCGATCCTGAGAACGCGATGCCGAGAGATTCTCGACCCGCCCCGAAACCAAACGCGGACTTAATATCGCTTTTCCCGCGCTCTTGATCGCTGACTTGGCCTGGATAATCTCTCGTCTCGAGATAACAATGACGATCGATTATCTCAATTGCCTACTTAATTTAACTCTAAGAATAAATGATTTAACGTGCTGCCTCGTGCTTCGCTACGCAAGAACTTTACGGTAAGAAATTTATTTAAGAAAAAAAAAAAAAAGAAGCACCCAACATCTTGGAATTGTAAATTTAAATAGTAAGGCTAGTAATGGCCGGTTATAGAATTTAATTTTTTAATTTCAAAGTGGTTCAGAGCTACTGTGACGTCTTAGTAATTATCGGTATAAAATTTTTTTCCGTGAAATTTACCGGAACGTGTGGCAGAGCTTTCTTTTTCTCTTTACGCGTCTTTCGTTTTCCGCGCGATATCTGGCCGCGCAAAATTAGTAGCCGCTGCAGTCGGAAAAAAAAAACGCAAACGAAGTTCTTTTTTTAAAGCTATACTATTTTTTTATTATTACCGGTTTGAAGAAACTACGCTCGTGTTCCTCGCAGTAATGTCTACGCGAATAGGCGAAGCGGGAAGCTCTTTTACTTTTTTCGGAAGTCCTACGCGAAATCTTGTCCCGCACAGCATCCTCGCGCCGCCAAACAAGATTGTTCGAGTCTCGTGGCGATTTTGCAATCGCTCGGTAAAAGGAGCAGTCAGATTGCACACGAACTTCTAATCCCATTATCCGCCTTTCTTTTCGTCCCGACGAAAACCCGACACGGAATCTTCAACTTTGCCATTTCGAGCACACTGCGTGCATGGGCCTCGTACTAGGAAACGTAGCTTTAAAATTATATTTCGCGGTAATGCCGATGGCGCGGGAATAAATCTGCTTCGCGAGAGGATTCCCTCAAGAGCAAGTACGAATACTCTAAACTGTTACAATAAAAAGACTTACGTAAGAAGAGAAAGAAACTAGAAAATGCAACTAAATCGTCCCCTAACGCGTTTCGGGGGCACGATAGAAGACGATTACACGCCGGCGAGAGATTTCTGCGATTTCGTAAGCGCGCGACGTGCACTCTCGGAGGCAGAGAAGATGAAAAGAAATACCTGGGGAGGTACCAGGTGAGGCAGAAAGAGAATGAGTCCCGGCTTGAAGAGGCTCCGCGACGACCCGAGCATAGAAACTTAGCGATGGAGCAGGAGATGCGGAGGAGAGTGCTCACCGAAGAGGAAAAGAGAGAGAGAGAACGGAGAATATGGGATCACCTGGGGTTAGGGTTCGCGATACTGCGCCTACGTATCCATTGTCTCCGCTTTCATGCGCCGCGGGAAAAAGGACGCGAGTTGCCTACGGTGCGCCGCTCGCGCAGAATCTCATCTACCCTTTCTCGCCCGCGGGATGCACCGATACTCCGTTTCCTTGAGCGAGAGAGAAAGGTGCATCGACGCCGGCAAACAATAAGAATATGCGCCAGGTTATCGATGCCGCAACCGCGGGTTGACAAAATGAACCGCGAATTCTCCCGACGCCGATTAACTTTAATCTCTCGATTTGCCGTTTTTTATTTCTGTACGATTCTGAGTATTGAAACGAGACGAAAAGCAAAGCTGAACCGAGATTGACGGTCAACCCTCATCATCATTTTAATAGCAATTTAATTATTTTTTATTAGATTATTTGTGATTGAAGAGAAATATTTTTTAATTAGTTTTTCGTTTATAAAATAACTGAAATGTGTTCTCTTTTTTTTTTTCGCCTGTACTATATTTCGTTACCGAAACTCTCGAGATTTATCTTTATATAATTTCCTTGCTTTTAGGGATCTGGCGCTCGTCACATTGCTATTCATTGGAGTGAACGCTCGATGTTCGTCTGGTAAAATTCGGAAAAGATCATTTCAAGGGAACACGTCGCAGAGATCGCCGTTTTTTCGCACGCACAACACGTTGAGGTAAGTGAGTTTTTCTACGCTTTTTTTTTTTGTTTTTTTTCAATGGATGTATGTCGTCAGAGTCGACGGTACCTACCGCGTTCTAATCTCGTTAGGCTGAATGACGTCAGACACTGTTCTCTCGCGTATTTTCAATTTGCGATCGTCTCATAGACGATTAGGCCTGATCCACTGATGAATTTTTTGCCGCGCGTGAAACGAGGCGAGATCATTGATCGTTTTTTCTCAACGGTCGATGTTGCAAAACACGATGTCGCGCGTGTTGTTTCTTATCAAATCTAGAAGATCGCAAAAATCGCTCTTGCAATTTAATTGTCGCGGCAATATCTATGGAAGAGATTGAGAAATCGACTGACGCAAACAGTATTTCGCCATTTGTTGATATTAGAAACATCGCCGGGCAATCTAATTTTTTTTCTTTTTTTACTAAGCGCAATTATTATTTTTGATTTAAAACTAGCGCGTGGCAGAACTCCAATTTGCCACAAAATAAATTTCAGAAAAGGACGTTTTAAAATTAATACACGACCTTACAGTAAAAAAAAAAAAAAAAACACTGGAATAAGCGATCAACTAATCAGCGCCTTGTTTTATCGCACATATCAATAACTTGAAATTAAATTGAAACTACCAACGTCATCCGGAATCTCCGCAACACAGTAGAAGTCAAAGAAATACCATACCTTCCGGTACAAGTTCTACAATTCGCTTTAATACTACGCCTTGTTCCTCGCCCGTAAATTTATCTGCTACTCTAATATGATAAATCGCCAGGGTTGAGTTTAAAAAAAAAAGAAAACAAAAAATTAACATTCTAACGCGCGCGGATGATTTTATCGGCGCGCATTTGGCGATGTCGTCGAGATTCGTCCCGGGTTATTAGCGTCGACGATGACAATGGGTCTCAGATGAATGGAGTCAGAGGGAATCTGATGGCTCCATAACCGTCGCCGTTGTCATCGTCTGTTCCGGGTGGCGGCCACCTACGTCGCGCACGACTTCTCTCACGATGGTTCTCACCTATTGCAGTCGCGACGGGGTCGCGCAGCCTCTAAACGTACCGCCGTTCTTTAACAATCGTTCCCGGTTACTATTGCGCTTGTAATTAGACACGATCGCGTTGGCGAAATCGAGGAAGGCGATCGAACACTAGTCGCGTGCTCATCGACAATATTTTTTTGCTCGGCACTCACGTTCAGAATTAAGCCATGCGAAAAAAATACGACCGAATACTTAACGAAACTCCCGGACCAACCGACGAACCGGCTGCGGTTCGTATAATTAATACCGGCGGTGACGGCACTTTGTTCACGACTGCGGGATGCAACCGCTTTAATTTGTAACAAAAAGAAATATCAAGTTTAATCGTAGTTCTCGTATCGGAAGGGTTTTCGTTAAACGGAAGCGCGAATTACTTTCGGTAAGAAGACACGTGTTTGCTGTACAGTGCGTAGTACGTGTATGCTCGCGCGACCGCTGGAGGAGGACAGAGCGAGAGTGGGAGTAGTGGAGGAATCTACTTAGCGCGCGGCACGTATGCTCGCGCTCGCTCTCACCCCGTCCGCCCCCACCTCCCCCCGTCCCCCCGCGCCTATCTATTCGGTACTCTCGTTCGATTTAATTCATGCGTAACTCACTAATTTTTTTATAAAAAGATATCCCTCATTTTTTCCTTCTCAAGTTTGAAATCTAAGTGATCGATGTTGCGTTAAGGATTAAAAAGCCTTTGTAGGAAATTCGTCTGCGAAATGAACAACGCGGAAACTGGCCAATGTCAGTAGCAGTTACGCGCGTAGTATTTTTTTCTTTCGATCCACCTGAGTACTTATTATCAGCACTCGATCTCTATCGCAGTCGGCGACCTATCATCGCGTCGCGCTTGTGTAAATTTTCAAGAGATAGTCGGAGGTTAAAATATTTCATCAGAAGTGTGCCTTCGATGACGTTAGCTTAGAAAAAGAAAAAAAAAAATAAAATAAAATAGAGAAGTTTCTCACGAGTAATCATGTTCGCTGTCGACGTTACGTTTCTTCCTTTCTCGTTGCGCTTGATTCCCAAACGGTCTATTATTTTCCCTCGTTCGCGACTTTCGCGCCAAACAGCCAAGCGCACGTCCAGCGTCACGACTAATCGAGGCCTAATCGTTCAATCGATTTTATTCGCCTGATATTCCATTACGGAATTCCAAGAAAAAAGTAAAAACAAAAAAAAAAAAAATTGATCGACCGTCTGATTAATCGAGCAATTAAAACTCCATGAGGTTAATTAATTACAAATTACGGGTATAACGTTGTACTAAAAAATATTACGAAACATCACGAATGTCTTGGACATCTAAAAGTTCCGCACGAATTCTACCGGTTTTCGTGTAAACGTTGAAATTACGTAAACCCGTCACTTAGTCAATCAGGAGAATTGCAATAATTCAAACTAGCTAATACACAAATTCGTAAACACCATAATTACGTAAAAAATTTAATGAATCCGCGGGTTTATATGCGCGTACATTTCACAGACGCGTCCGCTTCTCTTATCTCCCTGTGATCGGTTACTTAAGCTGTCAGATTTTCGGCTATCGCGCAGTTAAAAACAAGGACGTCTGTTTAGCTCGACAAATTATTAAGTTCTTTCGAAATTCGTCCTTCTCTGCTCATTGTGCTTATTAGCATGAATGAGATTCGCTGCACCGCGGATGCAAATGATTCATCGCAGCCGGGAATATCATTATCGCTAACAACGAACCACGTCAGTTCAATCGTTAATCATGTCGACGGATAAAATGATAGAAATCAATTTTTTTAATATTCCCGAATAAAAGGATTTAATTTATTGTTATCAATCCTTTCTTACCGCTTTCTCCTTTCTTTCGCATTTAAATTAATAATTTTGAGAAAATTCTCACCGCAATATTTTTAGGATAAAAAAATATCAACGATTAAATACATAATCTTATTTAAAAGAAAAGAAAAAAAAAAAAGCGTGTTATATCGAATCGAGAATCAACTTCAAGCTAATTAATATTTTACTATCTATTAATTATCATTTTATCTATTTAAAATCGACTTAATAACCTGTTCAAATCACGATACATTATCGGGATTAAATAATTACGTCCAAACGGTCAATTACGCCTTCGCGTCAAATCTCCCCGCGAAGTAATTCGTTCCGTACTTCGCGATCTTCTTTTATGTAATCGGTACAATCGAGCGCGCAACACACACGGTTGTTATGGCGCAATTATGCGTGGTGAAATGATAAGTAGCGGGGGCCGCGTTAACACGGACAGGTTCATTTCCTTCTCGTTCTCCGCCGGGAGAAACGCGAATCAATCATCGGCCGGGCTTATTCTTCCTCCACTACTGACATATCCCTCTTCGTTCTAATCACTCACGGCGGTGATCAGCTGTGCTGCGTCTAATTTAATTCACGTCTCCCTCGCGCTCGAGAAGCCCGATATCGCGGCCGGAACTTCATCGTTCTCCGTCCCTCGCGCGAACAAATTGACGCAAGCTTTTTTTTTTTTTTTTCCACCTGAATTGTCGCGAATCGTGACGCAATTAGCCGCGTGATGATTTCGGCGGGCGCTGATAAGTAACCACAAAAGGGGGCCGACCTTTTTACTTACTTGTAATATTAAATTTTCTTAGAAACCAATTAATATGCGTGAAACGAGATTGCGCGAAATAGTTCAACGGTACGTGGAGCTTCTTTTTCTCAAAGAACTTTTTTTGCGACGCCTGGCGCGTTTTTTATCTGGGTATAAAACGCAAATAGGGAGGGAGGGATTTTTTTTTACAGAGATAATTAAAAATATATATATTTGAAGTCGTAATGAATGTGTATCGCGCGAGTGTACATTGCAAGATTGTAGCAAACTCGTTTCTTGAAGGCGACGCTTGATACTTTCTCCTATTAGTTGTATACATTCAAGTCCGACTGAAATTGATGATTTCATTAAACATTTTTAAGTAGAACGGAAAATCAATCAAGATTTAATTCATTGTATCAACATATCTTCATTCATTATGCCCGTAATTTGGTTTGTCTCCATTCATGTAATTTATCGAGCGGGATATATTTGCGATCCCGTCATTACGAGCCGATAGACTTTAATTATTCCTTACGAAGCGCGGTACGGACGCCGTCGTATCGCGGCGAATCAGCCTTTAATTACCAGCTGGCGATTTGAATAATCCTACCGTATTATGTTAAAATTAATTTCGACTCCGGCAAAGGCACGACTTTATAAGCCTTTACGTAACGTTACGGCTGACGCTTAGCGGCTCTGATTTCAATTAGCTCGAAGTATTAATGAGGACAGATTTTCGCGCGCGGGGAACCATTCGACGAAAACGCATTCTTTTTCGAGACGCGAGGCGAAGGGGAAAACCCGGAGATTGGCCTCTTCCAGAGCCGCGGCGGCGCCTCGGCTCCTCTCTTCTAATCGCTCACGCAGTAATCGGCTGTGTCCCACTTAACTTGGATAGCGTGGGATAGGCCCTTGGGAGATGATAATTACACGTCGCGCTGTGGGTCGACCTACGGGCATGCCGGCACGACCGTATTGTACCGTACGTTACGGCCCGTGCACTCTCACCGGTTACTCTTCGGCCTCGCCTGTCCCACTCTTTATTTCCCTCTTTATCTCTCTCTTTATTTCTCTCTTTATTCCCCTCTCATTTTCTTTCCTTCCCATCGCCGGGATTTTTTTTTCCCCCCGGTCTTTCCGCGCTTACGTTGGAATACCGGCGCCGGGACCCAGCGTCCTCGCCGAGCACGAGGAGCACCGGTGAGCGATCCTCGGGGTCGGACACGTCCGTGCGACCTCCGGTATCGCGCCATCGGCGCGATTAGCGCGCGCGAAGATGCGAGGCCTCGACGAAAGTGATTTCGTCGTCCCGCTTTGCCGTCCGCTTTCGCGCGGTCTCTCACTTTTATTTGCAGATCAAGCTGCGCGCTCGGTGGGTCAAAACCTGTTATGCACAATGTCTCCGGTCGCGTTGGGATAACGCAGCCGCGTAGGAACGCGTAAGGCTACGCGCGGTAATCGACGACTAGGATCCATCATTAAGTGTGACTAATGAAGAGAAAATAATTTCGGCGAATTTTTAACTGACGCCGAAACCGCTCGATAATCGACGGTGGAACAATTCCGTTGCAAGTTTATCTTGGAAATAATTTGGGAATCATTATATGGGAAGTCGTCACGTATTTATATTATATATCCTTCGTGACGAAGTGTCTGAGAAAAATTGAGACGCGTCACGATCGTAGGAGCTCAGTTTTTACGCCCCGACGTGAGAATTCCGATGAACCTGTTGCAAAAATAACTGACATCTTTTCTACGGACGTATCGCGCGTCTACTTGCCGGGCTATTCGCGTCCGTTCGTAATCGCCGTCGCGTTAAGTCGCTAAGATAAAAATCGACATGCCTCCCCCTTTCTTGCTCACGGTGAAAACGTTAAATCGTTAATTACGCGCCGGCAATTTGCCAATGGCGAAAGTGGCGTGAAAGAAGAACAAAAAGACGTAGGCTAATAAGGACGATAACAAATGTGCCATCTACCATGCGTCGAAATCACTCGCGTCTCGCCTCGCGATTATCCCGTCAATCTCGCGCTCGCTCGAGCGAGTAACAACGTCGACACTCGCAATCGCCTCCCGACATTTCCGTCAATGCTGCCTGGAAGTGAGTACGCTCGGAAACTGTCGCGCGGAAATAAGCGGTTCGCTATTCGTTGTTACGTTTCTGATATCAGACGTAACGAGAAAAGTGTACGCGCGGATAACAAATCGATTAAGCCGCGCTGTTCCGTGTATCGGAAATACCGAAGTAATTTACGAGATTTTGAATTTTGATTTTGTTCTATCACTTAATTATTATTTTATTAATATTAAATTATTATTTTCGTCCCGTAATATCCTTTGTATAGTATTACTTTTGGAAGACGTGACGTTTGCGATGTTCAGGAAAAAGTAAAGCCTCGTTTCCGCCGCAGCACCGCCGTTACCGCAATTACCGCTACTATAATTATTCAATAAATCGCAATTACGCCGGGGTACTATGAGAATTTGTAGGAATAATCGCGCGCGGAAAATAGTGGACTCGAGCGTGATAAAAAGGATAATAAACGTTCACGGCGCAGCGATATCACTTTCGTCTCGCCTCGCGAGATCACGCGCGTCAATCGCGTTTCTCGCAGCGGGCGGCGATAGCGGCGATCCGACTTCTATTTTTTTTTTTTCTTTTTTCTTTTCTTTCCTTGCGGATCGCAAAAATTGAACGCCGCCTAAGGTGCACGCCTCGACACCATTCCTTGCGTAATCCAAGTGTGAAATATTCGTCCGCGATCGCGTCGTATGATAATCCCGTCGTAAAGCGCGTCGACAGCGAGAAAATCACGAAGGAAGAAATCAAAGACTCTCGCTTGGGCAGTCGCTGTAACCGTTTCGCAAAATAAATATTTTATTACAATTTATTGTAGGGTGCATTAAAGCAACATCGTTAGCTAAAGTAAAAAGAAAAATAAGAAGAAAAAAAAAAAACACGGACCGTTCTCTCACAATTAATTTCCTCTCAATATTGTCGATTCGTGATTAGAATATTAATTAGCGGTATCATAAAATTATAACTGAGGCCTAAAGGAACGATATTATTTTGTCAGCGTACCGTGACACCTGCTAGTAATTTCCAGTAAAAAATTTTGTTCGCGTACTCTTTTCTCGCGGTGCGTCAGCGCGTAGCGTCGGATGCTGCGCCCGACGCCCGGCGTCGTTCGGCGTCGGCGGCGGCGAATCGGCTGTAATATGATAATAGCGTGCGCGGCGGGGCACTCCCCGGCCGCCTCTATCTATGTACGTTTCTTGCCTTCGTCTCCTCGCGAAGTGAAAGGCGGGCGAGTCGCGCTTGTGTGCTCGTGCCCGAGCTATGCCTGAGCTATGCGCCGCGGTCCCCCTCGCGCTTACGGGTCAGAGGTCGGCTCACCCACTCCCCTCCCGGCCCCGTCTCCCCCCGGGCGCGCTTCTAGCTCTTACTCTCCGGCCTCTCGATCTCCTCTCGCGCGCCTCGCGTCGTCGTTGCCGGGCATCCTTGTCGGACGCGGCCGCGCCGACGTCGCCGCGTCTCCGTCGCGCGGCGTCGGCGGGATGCTGCGAGCTTACGTTACCGCTTCGGCCTTACCTCCGACAGCAGGCCAACAGGATCTAATGATGCGCGATCGTTTCTGCTCGTTTGCTCGCATCGAGAAACCTTACGCTCGTCCTTAGCGAACCTACGGCGGTGGTCTCTCTGGACCCGACGCTCCTTTCGACTCTCCCGTGCCTCAGTTAGAGCTTTCCTTCGTGGCGGAAATTTTTTTTTTTACCCGTCCGCGTGTCGAAACACTTTCCGTTTCGCGGGAAAAACGGTCAAGCGTGTAATCTGCCTGGGCATTATACGCGGAATGCGGCGCTTATTAGTGCATTTGCACCATGTGATGAAACGGAGCGACCTAATGATTAATGCGAACGAAATCTGGAGTATACATATTCCCGTGCTCGAAGATACCTTTAATTTGCAAAAGTTTAACGCTACTTTGTGATCGTGCAGTTTCACGGAAATAGCCGCGCCGAGGAGAGGTTTAAAAGTCAGGTCACGACCTGGATATTTAATTACGAAGGTGTAATTATGTGTGAAAGGAAATGATAAAAAAAAATATAGATTGATGGTACGGTGCATATTCATCCCGTATCTCAAGCCCGCCGTTGCAGTAATTATCACGATTGTCATGGCATTAAAAAATGTGCATATAAACAAATATAAATATCCTCTAGAAAAAAAAAAAAAAAAAAAAAGAGAAAGAAAGAGAGAGATAAAAAGAGAAAAAGATAGTCAATACTAAACGGCATCGCATTAGCATCGCAAAACATTTTGTTAATTAATATTTGCACAAGAACCGCAATTAGCCGCGATAACGTTAAAGTCGAAATCGCGAACTCGGGATTGACCCTTCACTTTTTCCAGCTTTTTTCCGCTTGGCATTTTTTTATTTTATTTTTTTTCCACATCGGCATTATGTTCGATATTGAGCGATCGCTAAAGTACTTAGGGGAAACTAGTTCACGCCGTGCACGGTCCACGGTGTCGAGAGGTCGATATAGATCAGCGCGCGATTACGAGATAAGCGATATCCGCGTTGCACGAGGTCCTATTTTACAGTTAGCCGAGAGAAGGCCTCTCTTCTCCGGTATTTCGATGTCGCGTACGGTGCACGGCTGCGTGGGACTAGGTGGAAGATCGTAGTGATTAATGGTGATAAAAGGGAGAAGGCTGGAAAGACAGAGATCGAAATATACGCGCGCGGAGAAAGAAAGAGAGACGAGGGAGAGAGAAAGAGAGAGAGAGAGAGCGCATAGAAAACGGTTCTAGGAGCGAGCCGTCGCACCCTTGCGTGGCCTGCAAAACGACTCTACGCGGTATGCGTATTGTATGGTAATACCGTCCGTGTACCTACTCCAATATTTATTCACTGTCATTATAACACGCTTTTACTATCACCCGGCACCATCCATCTCTCCGTTTGGACCTCGAGAGCTCCTCTCCCGCAGACGGGACGACACGGTTCGCGGTCGGCTCCTGTCATCCGATTCAGATATATAATACGAAGAAAGCCGTAATATAGCGTCAAGATCTTACTTCCTAGGTGCGTTGAGCGCTGGCTGTGCTGAGCCTTAAACCGCGGAACTTTTACGTAAAGAAATCGTCGTCTTTTAGTTTCCAGCGTAAGGATTTTTTAATGCGTTACATATGCTTTTATTTTATTTTATATAATTGATCTTTTTACGGGGTTATTGTTTTCCTCAAAATTGTTAATTTTTAATTTTTAAAAAGTCTTTGATTTATTTCGGGCGATCACGGAGTCTTAATATTTTTAACTTTTTATCGTAATCCTTGCCAAAGTTGTTAAAATCTGTTTTGCATTAATTTGAATATCGCTGCCTTGCACTCGCATCCTCCTAGATTTCCAGTGGCAATTTAATGACCGCGATTCTCTTCCACACCCACACGGGGCGTGCTTGTGTGTTTTTACACACTGTGGTAAAAGCAACTTCGAAATGGAATGTACTTCTCTTCCTGCCTACTGCAGATTACGTAGAATGTTATTTTGCACGCGCGTATGGATCCGTCTTAGCATCAGCCGCGTACCTTTTTTTTTTATATCTTTACGCGAATAAAACCCGGGCATGCAATTGGATTTCCGCAGTTTGTCATCTCCCGGTTATACATTTATTTAAATCTGGATAATGGAAACATCCGTTCGACAAACAATAACGAGCAAAAAGCATGTGGAACGAGAACTGAAATAAAGACAAATCGGATTAACGTCGAATGCCTTTCGCGAGGATTAAGAACGAGAATATTCTGTCTGCAGTATTATTCCGCTTAAAATTACACTTTACACTTCGCGATGCTAAACTAACTTTCCTCCCGTTTTAACAATTTGTAAAAAGATGTATTAATAATATATGTTATAAATACGCGTACAAATTAAACCTAGCTGTTACATTAAATTATATAATTTTTATTTTATATAATAAAAAATTATAATCGAGATCACAGCGACCTATTATAGCGACTTATTATAGTAACTTTGTCCCTTTAAAAAAAATTTTCTTTTTTTTTTTTAATCGACTACGGAGGAGTCTTATAATCGAGTATTCGCCAAGTGATTTCGGTCAATCGGGATGTCTGCGATTAATCGCTCGCTCGCTCATCCTCTCCTTTTTTGCCCGCAGCGATATCGTCCTCTCTCTTTCGTTCCTACGCAGGTGACAGGTGAAACGACCTATACGCGCAGGACACCGAGGTCGCGCATCGTTCGCTGAGGATACCCAATTCCGTAGAAAATGAGAGATACTTATAATCGAGAGCCTATCCTTCGAACGACAGGAACGCTCGCGCGGTCGACGAGAAACCGATCGCGATCGAAATATCGGATCGCGTTCGCCCGTCAATTTACACGCAGAGAGAGAAAGAGAATTGGCAGGGAAAAATTTACGTGACATTTATTTGACAAATAATAATATACCGAAGCGAAAAAAAAAAAAAATCGCTGACGGAGAAAGAAATTTTTTTGATACGAAAGTAACGGACGTTAACGTGCCTGTCAATTTTTGTTTCAAACTGGTTTTGTTTTAGATCCCACCGGCGGAATGCAAAAAACATCACGCTTGCACGAAATGTCAATCGCTTATTTGCACAATGAATGTAATAAACGAAACATTTACCAAAGAGAAAGAGTAACTTGATGAATGAGCCGGAGCTTTCGATTTTTCGCATTTAATCCCGGGAATTCAGTAATGATATGTTTCGCACGATTGGCTGAGGAAACACGCGCATTACCTCCGTTAACATTTCTGCCGGCGGATAAAAGTCGCTTCTTTCCTTTTTTTTTTTTTTTTTCCTTTTTTTTTTTTTTTTTTTCTTTTCGATTAGTGGCATGCCAAAGGCAACGACACGGAGGCGCACATTAACGGGTAGGCTAACGCACGTCATTTGCGCCATTACGCGTGTATAAACAAGGATTTCGCAAACGTTCCGAGGATGTGCATTACTCGTGCATCTCGCGGATCAGCGATCTGGGCTACGCGTACGCATTTTTTCGCTTCTTCCGTACGGAGAAAATTTTATATCACGAATTACTATAGCGTGACAGTAGCAGTGGATCGTGAAATAATTATAAAATTAAATTGTTACGACTAATATCGAACCTATCTGCTAATTACCCTGAGAAATATATAGTTACTTTGGGCGCAAGCATAATTTTATATTTCCAACCACAAGTCTAGTTGACTCAGCTATATTTGCGGTTGGAAATATAAAATTACAGTCGAGTCGAAAAGTAACTATACTTTTTTTTTTTATTTTTCTCACCGTCCCTTCCGTCATAATTAGAGAAATGAAAGCGGCGAGCCAGCTCGCGCGTGTCCTCGTAAACGCATAATTACCGCTTGTCTCCGCGTCGGCAGGATCAGAAGCCGGCAAATAGGAATCTCTTACGGTTACTTAACGTAAGTAATTGGCGTGCGGAACGAGTAATGTTACTTAATGTAACTGCAGGTTGTAACCGCCGCCGACGTTGTCGCTCGAAAACGATGAAAACGTATATTAATTACACACGCCGGACATGGCTGAAAAATCAGATTATGCGATCTGCTTTTGCGATCCGATCGTACTAATCCTACCCGAAAGACGTGTTATTTTCCGTACACTTCGAAACGATCTTTACCAAAATTAATAGACGACGATAAGCGTTCGAGCACCTTTTTAATTTTTCATTTAATCACAACGCTGAATTTTTTACGTAGATGAAATTAATGTATCGGGCTTATTAAACGATTCGGTAATTTTATTATTTATTCTCCTCGAATTAATTACGAGAGGGTGCAAGTAAGCTTGTAATACGCAGTCTCGGCAAAAAGCTAATTGCGCGATGCAAAGTACGAGTGCGAAGGTAATCGCGCGGCTTTTTCTGGAGCTGCGCCGCCGGAGCGGAGGTGCGGTCAGGCCTAATCAGCTGGCGCGACTCATGTACGATAAATCGATAAGATAATTGACGTGGCTGTTGCGAAAAACGCGTACCCCGCGGGCTCCCGGAATATCTGACACACGTGAACTATCGCGCACGTGAGGGAACACCACCTAGACAACCTTTTATCCGTTTGTTTTCCCATCGGTGTTTACGAGCGGAATTAATAAACGCGCATTGACATCTTATCTGCTGCACGCCGACATTCTGCACCCAAGAAAGTACCACTAAGAGCTTGTCCTTTGCGATAAAACGGTTACAGGCGTTATCTATCTTTAGTGCTGCGTACAATATTTCCGCACACGCAAACAAGGTTTTTTTTATTTTTTGTTTCTTTTTTTCTATTTTTTTTTTTTTTTTTTTTTTTTCCTTTAAAGTGCAGTCCTTAAACGGCGTGATAAAACTTCATTCAGAGACAATCACGCACGCGCCTCTTCTTTTCTAATTATCACGAACGTTGCGAAAAGTGCTGCGGCTAAACGGCAAATCACTGCCTTTCGTAGTCCGTTTTACCACCGTCGTTTTTTACACGCGAGCCCGCAAATTTCTTACCCGTTAATTAATCAGTGCTCGACGTATTCGCGATACCGCCGAATATTAGGTGTTAGAGTACTATCTAGAAGCTCAAAGTGGGTTAAGCGTGTCAAACCGGTCGTCTTTACACCGCGCGGAAAATAGACGCGCGCTGTCGATATCATACTAGACCGCGGAACAACACATTAAACTCCACGTTGCGATACTTCTAAAAGAATGCAAGTCTTCGTCTAAGAACGCGGCGAATCTTGCCGGAGGAAATATTTTCCGACCGCGAGATAGTCGCCCGTGCGAAAGTCGCGCGGTAAAGATCGCGGCAAGAAAGATTCGCAGAGGTCCCTCGCTAAACGGCGAGAGAAAGAAAGCACATGCGGGGGATTATTAATATACGACCGATGCGAGATAAAACGCCACGTGGACAATGATAAAGCGCGTGCAGGAGCTCGCGAAGTAGATAGCAGGAAGCAGATATCGGACGCGGAGAAAAATCCCGGCCGATCCGTTAACCGACGACTCCCTGACCAAGGCCAAAGCGACGTTGTTAACGACTTCGTAGGCTCGGCTCGCGGTCGTCCCCGTCGCGGTAGCGCTGCATTAGTCATCTGTCAAACGCGATGAAACCCCGGTATTACGTGCGGGACCTCGCTCTTTTTTTCCCCGAGCTCTACCTCTGCGAGCGAAGTCTACGTATTCGCATTCCCTCGGAGCGGACTCATGTCAGCCGGGATAAGTTAACAATGCCGAGCGCATACAGATTTCATAAAAGTATTTGATCTTACGACGTCTCGGTTCGAGTACTATGACACGGTAATTCTTGATGTAATATTTTCTCCGTGTATCTTTATTTCTTTTTTATCGGCATTTATATATAAAATAAAAAATAAAAAAAAAAAAATAAAAAAATTAAATTACATATTTACTTTTTAATTCGTATATTCTAGATATTTTTATATATTATTTTTTTACGTAATCTGTATGATTTTATGCAAGAGCGAGAGCCACGCTATCCGCTGTTGTCTCCCTCGGTAAACGGCCACGTGGCAGATCCTTTTGTTCTCCACTAGACGATCGGTCGCACAAGCGATAGAGAGAAGGGATCGTAAATCAGTGAAATTGCACGATGGCGTAACGAAATCTTAAAACGCCCCCTCTTTCGAAAAAAAAAAATATTCCCCGGCGGAGGTTGCTTTGCGCAACGCGTATAGTTTTGATCTTCTTCTACTCGGCAATTTGTTCTCGGTATTCCTCGCGGTCTTCGAGATATATGTGAAGAAATAGGCAACCTCTCGAGCGCCGCAATACACTCGATACCGCATCTCAGTCTCATCTCTCTCTAAAGATTATTGTAAATGTTAATTCATACCGAATACCAATCCCGAGTGCCGTGATACTATTTGAAAACGGTATTGCCCGTCTTCCATTACTTTCCTTTGATGTGATTTCGCGGCGAAAATATATAACTTATCGCGTCACGTGTCAAATAAAAAAGTCCGACTATTGTTCCGTATAAATAAACTCGGTTATCGAGTGCCGCGGGGTTTCGTCGATACCCGCCAAAAATAAGGGTAACCCGCGGTATCCGAAAATAAATTTGTTCGCGTCGAGATCGCGTTCGCGGTGCAGTTTCCATCATTGTAAGCCCGGGGCCTAAGGCTAAAAACGAGGCGGTCGGCGTGCATAATTCCGCCGGCCCCCGAAAAACTGAATGGCAATCGATTACATTTTTACGACGGTTTTTATCCCGATGCGCGCAGCATCCGCGTAGATTACAATGCGCTCACCTTGAATCCGAGCGACAATTCGGGCCTAAATTGCGTATTTACATAAATTACATAAATCAAGACCGCGCGCCGGCTCACCGCCGTTATTCTTGTCTTGGATTAATTCATCGGCTCACATGCCAAGAAAAAATCGGAGACTCTGCGAAAAACATCCGATCGCTGCGATACTTTCGAGCAGCCGATTGTTAGCTAAATCACCACGCAAGGAAATAATATTTAATATTAATAGCGCGTGAAATTATAATGTACTCACTTTTAATGCAGATTTCGCACTTTTACATATTTTTTGTCTGATTAAGCGAGTGAAAAAAATTAAAGCTCAACAGGTATTTATAATCTTCTTTTTAGTTCGTAAAAAAAAAAAACGAAAGTAATTAATGTTTCCTACATTTTATTTCGCTTGTCTTATTATTCATTATTCGCCTAATATTTCTTTGCATTTTAATTTGAAAGTTAAGCCGGAAAATTCGTGGTCGAGGCGTCTTTTGCTCTCAAATTACCGCGACCACGCGAGCTAGAGATCTTCGGCTTGAATTACATCGTAAGACCGGACGACGAATAAGACCCTAAAGTGAATAAACAATCCCGCAAGCGACACGTACGTGTGGCCGATGTTACGAGGTCGCCGACGGTGCCGTCGTCGTCGTCGTCATCGTTATCGTCGTCGGTCTCCGCGCATGTTAAAGACGGCACCGAAAAACTATGGGAGAAAGTACCTGTATGTCTTCGAGGATCGGACGAAGTGAAAGAGGGGAGAATAGAGAGGAAACGACCTTCCCGCGGTTCTCCAGCTTCGTGTCCAGGCGCATCTTTCTCTTTCTCTCTCTCTTGAACTCCTCGTTTTCCCCTCGCGACCCCCCGTTCCCGACCCAACCTTCCGCCATTCTCTTACAACCGGCCCGTCTAGGTGAGCCACGCACGTGTATACGGCATACACACACACACGTACACGCACGCGGGCGTGCTGCACACAAACGCGGATAAAACTAAGCGCTAAAGATAACGAGGAGACTCGTTAACGACTTTGTGCAGATCGGAGACGGCGACGTTGCTCGCAGGTCGTATATCGACTCTCCCACGAGGCGATAGAGGGTGAGAGCGCGGGTCAAAGGAGGTAAGGAGCGGGACGGGGGGGAAGAGAGCGTATTCTTCTTCCTTCTTTCTCGCGGGTCGCACCCGATGGGGGTTTGCAACCCGACGGCGACCCCGCGTGTGACCCCACGACTCGCCGTCGATTCTCTGTATGGCATTATAATCGTGACTGCGCTGCCTACCGGGAAGCGAGACCGTTTCTAAGGAGAGAAAACCGACGCCGACAAAACGTTCGCGCGGGGGAGATGGCCTCTTAACTTCGCGCGGACGGTATCGAGATCCGACGTGCCCGATCGCGCCGAAACTCCGGAAGTAGCATCTCGCCGCGCAGAAACTGGATTTAGCTTTTTTTCGCGCTCGTCCCTTTTTCCCACACACGCGCGCACCTGGCGCCTAAGCGCGATTACCTGTAGCGTTATCGCGAACCAGCCATCCGCAAGTCACGTTTCATTATGAAAACGGAATATTTTCGGCACGCGGATGATGAAAGACTCATTAATATCCAAAACTAAATATTGCGGAGAGAATTATGTTTGTTTTATGATAATTTGATTTTTACGTCCTGTTCCTAAAAAGCTTGGAAGCTATCTAAAATTCGAATCTGAATCTTTTACCGTTTTTTTTCCTCGCGGTTATGAATCTTTTTCTTTTTTTTTTTTTTTTTTTTTTTTCTTTCTCACGCGTGCTATTTCAATTCGGGCGACGACGATCTTCCGCGAGATCTTCTGGGTCACGGAAAAGGGAAATCACGACTATTCAGGTACCGGTGCAATCTGCGCGGAATTAACTTTTAGCGGTGTTAAAAGGAGACCGCCCGTCTAAAAATTGATTCACGGCGGCGTTTCTTCAAACTCGGCGAAAATAACTCGCTAATGTTGCCTGACCAGATTTCACATATCCGCGATTATGTTTCGTTACGTTCGCGAGAGATTCAATCACGCGGCGTCCATCTACCTCTAGTATCATCTTAGTGTCGTGGAGTGGAACACTTCAGGCCCACGTGTCTAGCATACGCCTCTTAATCTCAGACACTCGTAACAGAGGAATCTAATAAGCTGAAGTGCCTCCTCTCTACGGTTCCTGTTTACCTTTTTGACGTTTGCACATTCTCGTAACGAAACACATTTATATTAATACGGCCCGCGCCGTATCGCGCGAATCGAAGAAAGACATTTATTTATTATAAGCCGAGAGAGACAGAGAAAAGATTTATATAATGTTGTACAGTAATTTTTCCGTTTTTCTACACATATATTTAAGCTTTCCTGTTTACTATTTAAGTAAAATATTGATTGAATAACCCCGGGGAATCGCGGCTCGTTGCATAAGGCATTTTATTAATTTATCGCATTTTACTGTATTTCATACATTTTCGATCACGCTATATTTTAATTTTTTCCTTTTTTTTTTTGGCGCGTGTTGTGTCATGCTTATCGTATCAATCTTTGCTTTTTTTTTTTTTTTGGTTCTTCTTTTTTTTGTTATTTTTTTTTACACGACTGATAGTGGTATTTTTCGCCGATAAAATCTCGACTTTGATGGAAATAAAACTTAAGCCTTCGTGTCCTAGTGTGAATCTCGTTCAAGGATAAATCTGATCTTTCGGCTGGTCTTACATTAGCATAGTAACCCTATAAAAGATGCTAAATTTCTATGAGACACAGAATCCGTACAGTCATAAGTTTTTTTTTTCTCTTTTTTTTTTCCTTTTTTTTCGAGGAATCTTATTTCTCGCGTCACCAGGTAAAATGAAATTAAGAGTGGTCGAGCTAATGCAATGTATACTACTCGATAGCATTAAATTTTCATTCCCGATATCCGCTCGATCTATTTACATTATCTTTCTTTGTAATTCTACAAAATTTACTCCGTTTTATTGCATCAAACGTAGCGATAACAAATGTATTATCAAAAAGTATTGTCTATTATTTAACGATATTAAATATTATTTATTAATAAAATCTCTACGATGTTTAACGAATGAACAAAAGTCTACCGAGTAACGTGCATGCATCGGCACAATGGTTATTCAAATAGAATTACGTATCGATCGTATTTCACGACCGGACCAGTTACCGAATTCAAAAAGATTTATCCAAGAGGAGAGGAGCGCGGAACGCGTTCGCCTTTCATGCCCGACGGGAATATCATCGAAGCGAACGCGATCGAGGCTCGGAGTCGCCGAGCCAGGAGTTCGTCCAAGGATAGCCGTCTTCGGCGATCGGGACGCTCTCTCATTAGCATAGCAACGCGGAAACACGGAGATGCATGTAGGTACGCGCGCGAAACTCGTGCTCTCATCTCTGCGGCTCCTCTCCGCGTGCACGTGCACGGGCCGCGCACACGTGTGCGGCCGTGCGTGTATGCCGACGTGCCCGCATCCCGCGCATCCGTGTATGAGCAATCGTGATCCGCGGATGCGTGTACGCGGGCCGCGCGAGATCGAACGATCGTCAATGGAGATAGCGTCGCGCGGCAAATTATAGAAAACACCGGGACGTGTGTCGTACAATGTAAATAACGGCGCCTCCGCGTTGGGTTTCTGCCGTAAGCGCGGAATCGGCAAGTAAGTGTCTATACGAGAAGTCGGGCAGATAAGACGCGCGATTAAGAGATGGAATAATGGCACGGCGTGAACGCTCGACTCGATCGGCGACGTATGATTTTTACCTGACGTTCTTTCTCGCCTGACAGACACGCTGAATTGATAAATCTGAGAGAGACGCCGGTGAGAAAATCGCCGATTATTATTATCTATGCAAGGAGCCGATACGCTCGGCTGAGGAGAAGAGTTTAATGTTGCAACGGCGTATATTATGAAAATGTAAACTGACTGATTATGAGCTGTAATGAATCCGACGATTCTTCACCCCGTAATACCGTCCATTAATCATAGCGAAGCCAATTATAATGAATGGCTTCTCGCGGTATTTGCATGGGCTCTACATAACGTAAGTATGGTAATCCGGTCCGCAAAATCTCAACCTTGCAATTACGGCGGATTCATTCGCGACTTTTTTCCTCGAAGGCCCGGTCCTTCGTCGATCTCACGGCTAGCGACGAAAGTGCGAAATTGCGTTAAAATTATTTACACCTGCGAATAGACGCCTGATTAGGCAATGTGTTTACGACCAGATTTCCATTCCCGAAACGCCGATGTTTACGCGAGCTGGTTTTTTCCTCGCAACATTTTGCATTAGGTTTACTTTTTTCCCCGCTCGGCGCTTTTTTTTTTTTTTTCTACTCACTGACGTTTTTACCGCTTTAATATTTTTATGTGATTAATTTAAACGACGCTTTGAGCATCCGCGAGAAACATTATACATATAATTACGACGAATGACGCAAAATTAATTATTAAAGTTTAATATTCGGGGAAAGGTGTGTAAAACTATAGATGTTTAAAAAAAAAAAGATTATTTATGATTCTGATTCTGAATAATTTAAAAACTCAAAGAAAAAAAAAAAAGATACAAGATAAAATTTAACAGTTTGATTCTCAATTCGTATCATTGTCAATTTAAATCACGAAGTGCAGCTACGTAATTTTGCGAAATCTAAACGTGGACACAAGTTGTACAATACGAAGCTGATTATTCGTGAATGAAAATATTAAGTACAGCTTGCAAGATAAAGCTGTGAAGCCGAAGAGATCTTTGTCTGAATGTTTCGGCGTGCACTAATTTTCGGAAGGTCCAAATTCGTGCGCGTCATTATAATTGGGGACATTAATTAATGATCGACGTGTTGCTGGTTTAAGAGACCCAATATCAAACTACGTAAAAAAACCATGCGACTCACCGATCTGCATGAGCGTCAGCGGAGTTGTAGATTTCTGCCGTTGGCTGTAACATAAAGAGAAACATATTAATGTAGACACGTATATTAATTAATAAATTTAATAAAAAAAATAGATAAAAATTTATGTTTAGTAAAGATTTTTTTTTTTTAATTGATTCTTACCTAAGAGTTGCTCCGCCGATGCAGGATGCCCCCCGGGCCTGCTCCTCCTCTCAGTTTGTGTGACGAGTCATCCTTCCGCGCACTAGAAACTCGCGACCGCGCCCGAATTAATTACTATCGCGAAAATTATTAAGCACTGTCGCGCGTGATTTTTCGGCACTCCCGTAAAAAAATAATCGTAATAAAAAGCGCCCGGTAACTATCGGCACACCCGAAGCGACCGACGAACCGACTGCGGTTCGTAAAATTACTGATACCGGCGTGCGGCACTTTTCACTGAACGATGCGACGCAGCGGAGTTTCTCTTGCTGTAACAGAAAAATTACAAGATTATGTTACAGACATCGAATCTAATTAAATAAAAAAAAAAAAAAATAAGAAAACGTTATCGAAAGTTTAAAGTAATTAAATCCGAAGGAAAAAGATGCTTACCCCTGGGTTGCTCCGCCGGGGCAGGATACCCTTCCTGGGCCTCCTCCTCCTCTCAGGTAGCACGTGTCGAGTCATCCCTCCGCGCACTGGACACTCGCGGGATAGTTTATCACTCCCATTAAATCCCGGCCGCGACGACGAAGGCGGGCGAGGTGCGGACTTCTCACTCTGACAATGACGATTACCTGTCGGAAACAATTTTAAAGGGAGTCGGTCGGAAATGTCCAAATAATACGTGGAGCAATACACGTCGGATGCTCCGTGCACGATGCACCTGCTACGTAACCTTGTTACTCCGGAGCACGTGTTCGAGACACAAACAAAGTACAGAACGACGAGTGGAGTAACACAAGAGTACACAAAATAATTGTTCGTTCCCGAGTCGACGACGTCGACATTAATTCGTACGCGAGACTATGATATCCGCGACCGGAAATACGCGAAACTGCGGAGCGCTTATCAACACGTGCTCGCGCTCGAAGCTCCGCAGCGAGTCTGACCTTCAGAGATTTCGACTCCTAGTTGGAAGGACTTTGACCGCGAATGTTACCTCGATGCCTGCGTATCGTCGCCCGCCTACAAATACGCGTTATCACGGCGGAATAAAGCACGAGACAATTATTCACTTTTATCTACCCTGCGGAATGTCGGTGAATGGACCACGAGGGTGTCCTGTGCAGGACACTGCGGTTCGTGGGACTCTCAGGGCGAGGCGAGACACAGGAACACGATGATGAGTCTCGAGAACCGTTCCTCTGCACGTGGCCGGAGTACATTATCAAGTGCGCAATGGGTCACGTAAGCCGTGATCGATAACGCGATCGATGGAGCGCTGTGATTGGTCGGCGCCCTAGGGTTCCCTCTTCATCCCCCCGGACCGTCTCTAAATGCTAAATACGATCGCTGGTGGTTGTGGGTGGAGGCACGGTGTTTGCCTGGAAATATAATATTAATCAAATATTAGAATTAAGTTTTATAATTTTACAACAATAAACTGCAATAATAAAATCGATCAACGGATAATTCAAGCGTCACCCCGATTTTTTTATTTAACATTTCTTCCTTTTAATATCACGTAATGTCAAGCCATCCCTTTTCACCGATATGCAAATTATAAAAACCGTCAATGAATGCGCAAGAGAGGGCGGACGATTACCGGCGAGAAAAATAGACAGAGAAAGAGTGAAAGAAAAAAAAAAAAAAAAAAGATAGAAAAAGAAAAAGATGCGGATAGAAGAGAGCGCGGGAGAGGCGGCGAACGTGCGCGTTACGTACGGAGGAGAGAGTCGTTTCGAGCCGTGTACCGCGCCATGCTGTTGGGTCGATCGTCCTCCTCCGTGAAGTCGACCACTCGCTTTCCCTTTCACACGCGGCGCTAATCGCCCATCGTTCTCCGATCTATCGGAGGGAGAACGGGCGAGAGCGATAAGGCAGACGAAGAAGGAAAGACCGCGAGAGACGAGAGAACAGAGAGAAAGAAAGACAGAGAACAGAGCAAGACGGAGCAGTAAGATTTATTTCACCTCGGGATAATAATCCTTCAGGCACGCGGTGTTGTTTATAAATTTCTCTGTTTGCCGTTTTCTAAAAAAAAAATCCTAGCGCGGCGAACGTAAACGCGCGGCGGCATTTTAAGTAACGGGGAGAACGATCATCCTTTAACGTCGCGCTTGAGGACACTTGACGAACCCCGGCTGACAATTATTGCCCATCTTTTTGTCGCGATCTTGGCAACGAAAAATATCACGTCGTCTTCGGAGGATGAATCCTAGCGGCGCGAAGCGTTTGATATATCTCGCGTAGACGTAGGAAAGCGTCGGGCACGACCGCGACAACTCGCAAAAAAATTACGGATCAATGTGATGCATCGACTTTCTTCGAAATTGAATTATGCAGTAGAAAGGATCCGCGCTCGCGTGAGAGAAAGATATAATAAACATAACGCTGTTAAATCATATCGCATCCTCGGCGGTGCGTTGCCTTTCGTTTCGAACGATTGAGAACCGCACGATATTCGATTATGCTTCGTAATATGGCACTCCGTTCGCGGCAAGGCGGAATGAAATCTTATTGAAATCTCACTTTGTTGAAAATCGCGTTGCGGTTCTTGTTAGATAATGCGATGATAACCGAAAAGCGCATGCTGGGAATTAATTTTAAAAACGGCCTCATTCTAAGAATATCTAAATTGAATTTGTTTGTCACATTTTCTATTCCAATCGGCTAAGAAATAAAATATTAGAACACCTTTATGTATTCAACTGAAATTGTTTTTCGTTATCTCTGAAAAAAGCTTTTGTGAAATAATTTTCTTTTTAACGAAATTGATTAAGACGTCACAGTCTATTACTATTTTTATCAATTTTAGTAATAAATCAGTGTTCTCTTTGTTATTCTTGAAAAAAAAAAAAAAAAAAACGATGAAAATATTTAGAAAGAAAACGAATACTGCAGGTTGAAATCACATACTTTTAAACGACATTTAATACGTAACATTCGAATGCTGAAATAGAGCAATATAAAGAATGTTATAAGTTTTTGAGTTTAGTCGTGGTAAAAGTTACTTTTATAAAGCCGATTGCATAATAGAAAAATTCAAATTAATTCAAGAAATAAAAATACGTATTTAAAAAATTTTACAGTATAAAGATCAGTTATGGATTTAAAAGAAATATGCATAATTTATTAATCATTCTTTGAGAAGATTAATAAAAAATAAAATAAAATAAAATAAAATAAAATAAAATAAAATAAAACAAATTAAATAAATTTGTATATAAGATTTTTGGGACAAATCTTTACAAGATGCAGTTACTTTGGGAATAGTCACCTATACGGCGAATATCTCGCCTAATCAGATTGATTTCGGCGTTAATCGGCAACGGATTCGCGGGCATTCGCTGCCATTTCGTCATGCTCGCCAATTCAATCCGGCCGCGGTCGATCGATTCGACGCGTTCTGCCGAATTAATTCGCACCGCCGTCGCCGCCGGGCATGAATGAAAAGTCGGCGGGGTCGCGCCGATGGTTAACCGGGGTTAACGACGTCTGCGATTTTATGCGCCGATCGTTTTACGGCGGATACTTTCCGCGGGTAATCGCCAGTGTTCGCCGCATTCAAAGCGGCAGTTATCCGGTTTCCATTCCGCGAAACGATTCCGCGCTACCGCCTCTTGATGATGCCGCGCGCTCGCACACACACGCACGCGTTCGAGCGTCGCCTACACGCGGCAACGCCTACGCGTTTTATTAATCGATGAATGCGCGACGCACCGATAGCATCCCCGCCGACACCCACTGCGAGAAAAATACAGATACTTTCGGTCTCGACTATAATGTCGTGAAAAAAGTTGGCTCCGACTACATTTGAAATTAGAAATATAAAATTACAGTTGCAGCCTGGAAGTACTTATTTTTCTCTCACAATCGGTGCGAGAACTCGTTTTCCTGCCGTTATCGTGATATCTCGATCGCTGGAGCTTTTCACGCTTGATACTCCTTGCGATTTCTCAGTCAGCTGTTAAGTCCTTAGCTGTCTATAGCAGCACGTGATAACGCTCCTTTAAGATCGCCGATAAAAATAAAAACGTGTCTGCTATTAATCGGCTTCGTCAGTTTCGCACAGTTTGTCGACTGATCGGAGACGACGCGCCGTTAATTGAACGACGAGCGAAGGGTCTTGATTGATTATTTATTTAGATTTTTTTTTTTCTTTTTTTTTTTCTGATCACTTATCGTCACGCACGCGTTTTACAATTTATTGATGCACGACACTCGTGCGTGGGGAATTAATTTAATATTAAATTCAGGTCTCTACTTGTGCATTATTCCTGATTACATACGCAGTAGAAGCGTAAAGTTGAAATTCGAGTCAAACGGGCTGTGATTAATTTAACGCGTGATTGTAATTTCCATTGTAATAATGATTTTAAATGTGGGTGGGTGCCAACTGAACCCATGGTTTAATCAGTACAATAGATATTTTGGCCCCCGCGATAAAGTGTACTTGAAATATCAAACGTGCACGCACACGCATATATTTAGACCCTCCGGTGTGCCCGTGTTCGCGCGGGGAACGAAAGCTGCCGCGAAACGAGCGCACGTCCTTCTTTTCATGAATGAACTTCTAGGGGAAAATATCAAATTCCAAGGTCCTCGGCCTGCATCGCTTTTCAAGCGACATTCTTAATTAAAATTATAATTCTGGGATTGAAACGAGTGAAACTTTTACGCATTTTATTGTTAGATTGCGCCCCGCTCGAGAATGATTTTTCTTATCAAAGACTCGCGCTCGATATTCAGAATAGATGCCGCCGCTGCCGATTAATATAGATCCCGCAAAGTCCGATACTCTTTACTGCTCACGCAAACACACCGTCCTTTAGTCCGATCGGGTACGTTCTCAAATGTCCGTAATAAAATAGAGAGGTATCACGGTAATCGACGATAATATGCAGTTGCTTTTTATTAACGCGACGCAGAGAGAAGAATAAAAAAAAAAAAAAAAGAAGAAGAGAGAAGTTACCCCCTTAGAGATCGATTCACCGACACGCGCTGAGGGCTCCATTATAGAGATGCGGCCCACGCATTCAGCGCGCCACGCTTTAATCTCATTCACGCTGAAAGGGAAATTACGCTCTTACGCTGCATCGCGGAATTACTTTGCCGGAGGAACGCTCATGCCTCATTCTCGCCAAGTGTACGCGTACGACGCGTGGCTCTAATTTCAGAACGCGCGTAATTGAGGGGTCTCGGGCGCAGGTCATACACGATAACACGCGGGACGAATATAGACCTTCAATAAAAATCTGGCGAAATATATAGAATAAGTGACCTTCCTCGGCTCGAATAAATAGATCACCCTAGATCGGAGATTTTTATTATGCTTTATATTGAATATAATATAACGTGCAATTTATTAATTGCGACGCCTCGGGTGCCTTGTTATATAAAATCCCGGGGATATTGTGAATTAGTGAATTTTCATCTTGATAACCCTTATCGGTACGAATTAAATGGATCGACGGATAGAGAAAGCGTTTCCGGTCTCGTTGCTTTTTTCCCTCCGTCTCCCCCTCGCTAAGTGATTTTGCTCGCTTATTATTTAACATTCGTGTGTGAATATCGACGGATCGGAATTACGTGGCAGTCGATGACGTTATACAATGCGAGTACTGGCGGCTGGAACGTACGTGCCGTCTCCGACAAAATTGTAAAAAATATAACCGCACTTAAGATCACAAGAACGCATAAATGCTACTACTATAATTAGCGCGGTAATAAAGAGCCTCTAGATTTATAATTAAAATTATTATGTTACGCAATAGGGATGTGATTATATTTGGACGTGTGTTATTAGGATAATCGGTGGGAGGAGGGATTCGTAATAACCCTTCGCGTCCTTAGGTTTTTCTTGATTTAACTGCTGGCGCGCTGCCGTGAAATACTGCGCTCCAAATAATTAAACGTCGAGTAACAGCAAACGTTTTTTTTTTCCTGCGCGGATAATTAAAAAGCAATTAAAAGTCTATCGAGGCTACTTTACAGAATGCGAACGATACAGCATATTCTATTAAGATATCGCGGTCTTCGAGTCTCACAAATTTTAGAATTTAATCAGACTCGTTCCAAGTGCATTTTCGTTGAGCATGATCGATTAAAATTTGTATTGTAATCAAGCTGAGCTTTTCTTTCTCTCTCTCTCAAAAAAAAAAAATCGCGTTGCATAATTTCGTACAGAAATACATAATAATTAATGGTTTTAATAATAGTAAGATTATTTAATAATTATCTTATTATTTGTACTATAGATATAATAAATACTGAAAGCAATTATACGCATACTTTTCATTAATATTTCCTGATTAAATATGTACGTATTCCTGTCCAAGCGATAACCGCCTTCCGTCGTGCTACCCGTGCCATGCGATATGCCGGTTACGTAATATGGGCCTCTCACCCTTACTTGGTTCTTCCTGACTGCGCGTGAACCGGCAACCGGTTCCTTCTTTTTATTCTCGTCCTTCCGCCTGACTAAGTTCTACCAATGTTCAATCGTTTCTTCCTTCTTTCCCGCGTATAGGTGCCGTGCGACAGATTTTTGAATGCAACTTTTGACCGCCGGAAATTTTTATTCGAAAAACTTTTTTAACACTAATTTAAAACTTTATTCTCGTTTAGTTCACGCGTTTGTCTACTTTCAGTAGCGGTAATTTAATTAATTAAGCACCATTTATCAAAGAAAGACCGCTAGAGAAACCGTTACACTCGCAGATGATTATAAATGAGATGTGCTCGGTGTAAAAAGTATTATAAAGTAATAAAAAGTTAGGCAAGGCGATCTAAATACGACGCTTTTTAAAAATAATAAACGACGTTTTAATCGGCGAGCAATAACCAATATGTCGTGACTAAATAATATGGAATTTCGCGCGACCGATCATTTGGCGGTTCGTAAAATATATAGTTATTAAATGTCATCTGTGCATGTTAATAGGCTCTAATTAATTTATACTGCACTTATATCGGCGTCATTTTGATTTTTGCATAAATGTCAGTTATATATACGATACGGAATGACCGTCGAACTGCAACGATTTCGGGTCAAATAAAAGTAAAGATGGCTCTTCGCATATTTGACCAATTAATTTTTTAAGACGAACAAACGGCGCTCTTGTAATTTCTGTTCTCGGATTAGCCTGCCCATCGTTCTTGCTCGGCGTGTCGTTTATCTCACGCATCACTTTCTAAAAGTTACCCGTAAGACCTTCGAAATTGCCTTCGGCGAATCGCATAGATGGAATATTTTTGACAGCGGCGCCCATCGGATAATCGGTCGCGATAAACAGCCACGCGAGCGTTACGTGTCGAAGACTGATAGCGGCTTTCGAGTTAAAATCGCTATCTATGGTATTAAAAATAAATAAAGAAAGAAAAAAAAAAAGATTTGAATATAAATCGTATTAACACATACTTATTAAATTCCGTTCGGTGTTTTTTTAGGACGGAAGATTTAATGACTAAAAAAAAAAAAAGCTCATTAAACGCTCTCGCTCGGTGCTGATAAGATGTTTAGAAGACCGACTAGAAACTTTCGTGAACATTTCGACTGATTGATATTTATTAATTTCACGCCTCGACCTGCCCGAGTCACGTTCTATAAATGTTGTAAAAAAAAATAATTCCTCAGTGCGCGGCGGAGGGAAAGAGCGAGCACGAGGGTAGTACGCGGGCAGAGGAGGTTCACTGGCATCGTCGTCCTTTTATATACACTGATAGAGCGCATTACTAGCTCACGGAGGAAAGGTCATCACACAGTGTAATAAAAGATTATGCGCCGCGTTGGCTCCCGTGCATACACGGTACAACGATCTTCAGGACGTGGTACAAAGTGCCCGGAAGTTTATTAAAAAATCATTAAACAGTTCACGCCGGCCCCGAGTTGATTAATAAAAACAAATTATCCGTCGGAACATTCATGCGATCGCCACGTGACCGATCGATCCCGGGGCGGCTTTTATAAAAGCTGTCATCCCCGGCCGATCGCCAAGATTTCGCCGGCGTTCTCCGCCGTCGTTTCGATCGCCTTAGCGGCCACCGTTCATCCACGTAAATGCAAACTGACCTTTCGTCACGAAAATCCGTCTTTCTAATAGACATATTTTTTTTCCCCTACATTTAAACGTTCCTTTCACTTCGAAGTACTATTCGAAAATGTTACGCATGTATTTAACCTTATACAGAGCACGGAATTCAATTTCGAGTGACATTAGTAGTACAAATATAAACGTTAAGTGCCCCATATATTCTTTCAACCACAGGTACTTAGAGGTCAATGTAAAAGAAACGGCGCTTGTTTTAATGTCGAGATATGTATAGATGCGAAGCTGCTTAGCAGCAGCAGGATCTTGTGAATCAGTTCCGGAGTAAACCGGCATTAATTGATTTTTTTTTTTTAATTATAATTATGTTTTATAAGACTATTTCTGTGTCGTCGTAGTATCTTCTTTATTTTAGGAATGCAAAAGAGAGAGAAAAAAAAAAAAATAATTTCCTCGTTTTCATCTGCCTTCGTAATACTATGTCGAGGCGAACTGCTTTTCGAGTAAGTGGATACTCGTCCATTTAAATCAGACACGTGTCTCGCGATTGTCACTGTGAGTGTTGCCGGAAGGTTCTGTTCGTTATATCGATTACGCGCGACCTTCTCTTTTCCCGTCTAACTCTCGTGCTTTTCTCAATCTATTCGGTGTATCGTTTTATTGGCCGAATAATTAGATGGCTATTTCGTGACACAGTTACTTCGGAAGACAGAAATCGATACGCGACGAAGCTGCAAAATTGCATTTTTGATAAATGTAAATTTCGACCATAACACGTGTAAATTTTGCAATAAATATGAATTATATTTTTGAGTACTAACACACAGCGAATTTTTGCTGCATAATATATCGTGCAGATTTGCGGCTTCGTAAAGGCAAATAATAATTCACGAACGAAAATACAATACCGAGCGCAGAAAATTAAAATTATTCGCGATACCGATCTTCAGATCCGATAATATTTTCCGCGCCGTCTATTCCTCCGCGCCTGCCAATATTCGATAATATTTGTCGAAAGTGAAATACATTTTTAATTATCATATTGTTTGCGTTAATTTTTGCCTCTTCGTTAATACGGATGAGTACTTTCGCCCTCACGAAATTTAAAATATATTTAGCGCGGAGCGCTTTATTTTCTTATTCTTTTGCTTGCGGTAAAGATACGCTTTGCATTATCGATATTGGAGTTAATTATATCGGTTTAATTATATTTGCGATTGGAAATATTATGAAATTGTGACTGAATAAAAAGGTAAAGGAGATTTTCTCTCTCGGAATAGTTATAAAATATTCGATCGTTAGGTCTTCGTCGATGACGGACGTATCAATCTGCCTTGTCTACGTGCACGCGATAAGACTCGCCCGAGTCGATTGCAAACATATATTCTTTACGCACCGCTAGCCCGGGGGTACGAGCTCGCTCGCAGCCGCTGTCTTGTCGAAATCAACGCGATTCCAAGAGGCAAATGACTTTATCCGCCTTTATCTTATTACTGACATTTATGTGCATCTCGCGTATACGACACGACCGTCGCGATAATCGCGCCCGTTGTATTATCGTGAATGTCAGTCAATTCTTATTATTGCGCGGTTGTTCTCGCCGCGCTTTGTCGATTGAGTTTTCACAATCGCGGGTCTATCTCTTTGTAGGCAATAAATTTACCTTCGCGCGTCTGCGTCTACGAACTTCCACCAGTTGTTTTTTTTTTTTTTTTTTTTTTTTGCAAGATGCATTCGAAGTTCTAATACTCGGGATATTATTAAATCGTCGCTGATAAAAAATTGCTTATACGTTAATTTATGATTGCATATCGGGAATAAAAGCACGCTAGTGCAGAGATGTACTGGAAGACGAATCTCTTAGATGCTCGTTACTTTAACTCGGCGGTGCTTCGCGCGAGAGCACCGATTCACTCGCTACCGGATCGAAATCGACCTTACCCCTCGGCGGAGCTTTATCTTCCGGATCAACGGAACGTTTCTCACAGGTGACGGCACGCCGGCGGCTCGTAGAGTCAACCACGAGCTACCAGCGTTTCGTCACGTGTCGAAGTGCCCGTCTTACGGCTGATTAACCCGGGCCTCGTGCTGACGCCTCCGCTCTGCCACGCGTGCACCGCGGGATCGGGGGGAGACACGCGGAAGCGCAAGGGGTGCGCGAGGGGGCCAGGTGGGCGCGCGGGGTGGTATCGGGTGACGCATGAATGGAGGCCACGCGGTGGCGGCGGTAGAAGTCGACGGAAGAGCGGGATCTGGCTTTCTCTGTCGCGCACCCTCGTTTCCCAACTCGCTCCGTCTCCCTCGTCCACCTGATGACATACCTTGCCGCATCCCCTCGCCGTGACTGACCTACGGCGCAGATGCGGCCGACAAGAGTGGCGTAGGTAACCGTTACGGCACCGCAACGGGGGCGAACGGTGACGTCACCGTATCATCCCCCGTATGACGTCATGAATTGATGACGTGCTGAACCGCTTGTTCCGAATGGCCGAGTCTGCGCGAGGGAACTCTCGAAGCTCCGGAACCGTGGGATGAGCGCGACCAAGATACCGCGAGAAGGGTTCCCATTGCGACAGCCTCATTCCTCAAGGGTGTCTCGGAAAAACTTTTAATTCAATTCGCCGCGCCGGTATCGACGGAGAGAATTCGCGAAAGCGGGACAGCTATTAACGATCGGACTTCGACTCGAGACGTAATTTCTGTCACGGTGACCCGAAAGAATAAGTTCGGTGCCTTGTTGACGTTTCAATTAATTGTGCCGAGTGGACTGCTTCCGAAAATCCGCGGAAATATAATAGTTAAAAAATAAGAAAGTAAAGAACGGTTTGAGTAAGCTCGTCAATTCTGCAATTGTTCTCTCGTGCCAGCTTTTAAGTTTCTACGCCAACATTTTAGAGCCTCTAGAAAATTAAGGATCTCCTTTTTTGAAGGAGGAGGTGAAACCGCAGCCTATGCGATCCCCGACGTTAAGATAAAGAATCTAGCGATCCGTTATGTCACGGGAATAAATTATTGCGCAACGCGCGAGGAAGATTAGTTATCCATCGAGTTCCGTGATAATTGCGACGATGAGATCTGATTCTTAGACGATCGCGGATACCCTGGCGCCGTCACAGCCTTACGTGATAATTATCAGCTATTACATTATGGGCTGATTGCATTACAGGGTTGGCTGGATTGCGCGTTCCTAGGTCATGGGTTAATAACGACGGCACGTCTGCGCCCTCGATGCATTCCAGCGCATCGTTGCACGCACGAGCAACGAGTATTGACTCTCGCAGCCTCTTCTCGCCGACGTTACAAAATCATCTATAACCGATACAAGCTCGCCGCGGTATATTTACGACAACGTGCAAAAAGTACGATTGCGTCAATACATTAGAGAATTGACGAATCGAACAATTATTTACGCCCGTGTACTTTACAACTTCCACAGGTACGCATTTAATTCCCAATTGGGAATTTAATATTCAATTATTAATTTTATTAAAATGTTCTTATGGGCGAGTGACGATTAAATAATGTAATCACCTGACGAAGTCGTTTATGTACATCGCTCAGCGTTGCGACATCACATAAATACCTGCATTTATTAAAAAATCTACTTTTAATGAATCGCGTAAAAAAAAAAAAAAATTGATATCAACGTATAAAAAGAATGACGTCGCAACCGTGACGTCGCCAGATGTGTTGCATTCATAAACGCTGCGGGCGAGCGTGCAATATTAAAAAGAGACCAGGGAAAATAACGAAATTAATCTTAAATGAGGTGCGAATTTAAAGATCATCCCCTTTCGCCCGGCTCCGTTTTCGTCCGTTTTATTCTCTCTCGTTCTCTCACCTTCGCCCCGCTTTTTTATCTCGGCCGACGCGATGTCGAGAGTCCGCGTGCCGCTACCCCACCGCCTCGAGGTTTGCGTGGGGTTGGAAACGGGCGCCGGAGGGTACCAGGGCGGAAGAGTCGACGGGCGGGCGGTGGGTGGCGTGCTGACGTCATCGTAACAGCATCATCAGCTGCGTGGGCCAATCGGTGCGCTCATACTCGGGCCGGGTCCATCGATCCGCTGGTCGCTGCCGTGTGTGCGTCCCCGGATGATGACGTCCGCGGTGACGTCACCGTTGGCGCCGTCCGTCCTCCCGCTGCCGCGCGGCGTGCCGCTCACCGCTCCGCTTCTCTCCGCGCCGTCCTACGCCACCACCGCCTGTCGCCGCCGCTACACACGGTACGGTTTTAATATAGCGGAGGAACGCGCGCGATCCAGACTCAGTTACGCGGCGGCCGGCCACCCGTGCGAGTGTACCGCTTTCCCGGAGCAGTCCAAGGCTCAGCTGTACCAGGATCTTTCACCTGTCGTCTTCAGCGCTCGCTCGCTATTTCTACGTCTCGCGTTCTCTCGCGACGTCCGCTTGGTCCCGTTCGCAGGGATCGGGGTCCGCCGTCGTTTCGTTTCGTTACGCGCGTTCGGAACTCGGGCGGGATTGACCGCGTTTTTTTGCGAGGGTGGCCTCGTAATCTCCGCGTGTTGAGCGTCGCGTTCGGGAGTGAGACGACTCGGTGCCGAATGGTAATCGCGATCGGCGACCCGGCTCGCGACCAGGAAGAATCGACCGGGTGAATCCGAGGTTTCAACGAGAAGTACGACGATGTCGTCCGGCACGACGACGCGACTACGATAAGCCGACCCCCGGATTCTGCATGCGAGTGCCTCGAGCGGAAGTATTCGGGCTCTTCGGCGGGCCGCTGACCTCCGACATCATCAGGAAGGACTCGTCTTGCCCTACGACGACGCACGCAGGTCGGTGATACATCACATCACGTGTGTTGTCTCACGTTCGTTCATTTGCTATTGAGGAGGCTGCCGCTCTGCTCTTATTGTGTGTGTACATGTGTGTGGAAATCACGGAGCTGGCGCACTCTCCACCGACTGGCGGGAGATCCCTTATCTTTTCTGTACTACCGATTATTCTATCTCGCTCATCATCCCGTTCTTTCGTCTGTTTTTTCTACCCGTTCATCTCCTTCTTTTAATTCGATCGTCTGTACATTTTCCCGCCGATCGATAATCAAGCGATCCGAAGAGTATTTCGCCCGCCTGGCGATATCTCGTCGCGCAACGGATTTCGTTTGACTGACTTTCCGCAAGTCTGACTCTCTCGCCGTCGTTTCCACTTAATTTTCTTTCCCTTCCGCCTGCCATCCATTTCACGCGGCGCGCATGCTTCGTTATTAAAGGGATGTATCGATGCAGATTCTCGCGTCTCTTTGAGCGCGACGTGCATTTTTAACAACCGATCGGCGTGAATTGTGCGCCGCGCGCACCGATCTCATTCCGTACGATCTCATATTCCCGCGTAAGAGTATCGAGGGGACAACCGGCGTCTCGGCGTCAGGCGTCGGAACGTGTCCGGCAGGATATTTAAATCCTCGATGCCAGTCTCCGAGGCGGACCGCTCGCGGAGTCATCCTACCCGGATTCGAGCCGCCGCGGTTCTATAGACCTACTCGCCCGTCGTCGAATTGTCAAGTTTTCCGCTATCCGGTCCGCGTTGCGGATTCGCGAATCGCGCGGGATGCCGCGCGCGACCGGCGATCGCCCGACGAACGGTCGTCGCGACTGAAACGGGACGCGGGGATCGCCGAAAAGCGGCGCCGATGATCCGCGCGATGCGCACCACCGTCGAGGACAGCACCGGCAGCACGGAAGCGACCGCCGGCGCCGTCGGCGTCGCGGCGCATCATCATCATCATCATCATCATCATCACCATCATCAGCATCAGCAGCACCGCGGCGCCGACGTCGCTGCCGTCCGGCACCTGGCCGTCGAGCAGCACGACCGACCGGTTCACCTGGCCACCGCCACGCCGTACCACCAGCTCACCATCGCCGCGGACACCAACAACAACCACGACCATCATCGAAACCTCGAGCACCACGCGGTGCAACGCCACGATCATTGGAGCAAGTGTAAGTCAGAAATCTGGGGCGCGAGAACCGCGCGAATTACTTCCCGTAAAGCTGCTCGCTGATGGTGACGGTTATGGTGGTGGCGCGACGATGATGATGACGATGGTGGCGGTGGTGATGGCGGTGATGGTTCCGCGGCCGAGGATGCTAGATCGTAATAGCCGAGCGTTTTGTTCAATCAAGATTTTTAATCCTACGGAAACGTTTTTTTTTTTTTTTTTTTTTTTTTTATTGACACTATGACTCTCTAGGTTTTTTTTTTATCGACGTTTTGATAAAATATACAGTAGGTCCTGTCTTTTATGGTGTTATCCGATAATTTACAGTTTGCAATTGAAATAAATTGAAAGATAAAATACAGACATTATTAATTTGTGAGAGATAAAAGATCGAATTGAATAGTGAAAAAATATAATATCTTAATATTGATGTGTGAAAAAATCGTTATCCCCAAATGTTAATTTATTTTTACTTTGTGAAAATCGAATTTCTGTTAAAATTATACACACCGCTCGAGAACATTTAAATTATTGCGAAGTCTAATTATCAATATTGAATTTTAATTATTAAATACTTAAATTTGGATCATGTAACGTTAGATTATTGTTCAACGCGTTAAAATCACATAGCACCGAATTGTAATTTCAAATATGTTTAATTTTTCAATAATAATTCCTACGCGATTAAGGACATTTACGATACGAGATATAGACTTTTTTTTTTAACGTAATACATAATTGTTAAAATATATATTTATACGCGGTTTAACGTGCGCTGCTCGATATTTAGGTCACGTAATATCGCACTCCAGTTTCAATTGTAAACGCGAAGATTTATTAAAACCGATGTAACGCCCAGCGTGACAATTTATCGCGCGTGTTTTTGGCTTACGAAGAGAAGATCGTGTATCACTCGCATTATCTTTCTACGATCGCTTTGTGCACAGAAAAAAAGTTTCTTTTAATTAAAAATCAATAATAGTATTAACTTGAAAATATAATATTTTATCCGAAACTAATATTCCTCAATTTAATAAGAATTAGTTTTAAATTAGAAGCTCATACATTCAAATTAATGCAATCCCTGCTTTTTATTCGCGTTTGAAGTTACCACTTTCGATTTAAAAATACCTTTTCTTTTCTGTGCAGATCGGCTCGGTTTTATTTTAATAATTGTGCTCCGCGGGGCGATGACATAAGTTCGCTATTTCGATCCCCCCGATATATTCGGGTATCAATCTTCGTCAGAGATATTCAATCCATTTGAGAAAAGGCGGCGGAACCTCTTTTCCCCGCGCAATATTTGATCGCCGATAATTGTAACTCGTTTCTCTTCTTCGTGCCATTTGCGGTGACTGCGGCCGGCTTAATAATTGAACGCGTTATCATAGAGCGATTTGGGTTATCGCCGCCCGTCTGATATATTTCCAAACCCTCGTCACCGTTGTGCTCGATATCTGCTTACGTCACCGCCGTGACGTAGATCGCGGACGAGAATACCGTTGTTATTATTTCGCCTAGACAATCGCAGTGGTCCACTTTACCGCGATTATTCCCCGTCTGCCAATTAAATCGTAATTTACCCGGACACATTGATCGGCGACCTTAAATTGTGACGTCAAGAAAGTTGCTCCGCGGTCCTCTTTAAGTTTTTCGATATATCTACATCTGACGTCGCCCAATATTGTTACGAATAACGAAGTAACATTACCGTCGGCGCTATTCATATTTTCGAATCTAGTTTTTTTTTTAATAACTTTCCCGGATTTATTAGTTCCGTCGCGTTCCTCGCGACTGCGACGTTTATTATTTTTTTTTTTTTATACACTTCCGACGAGTGTATATATAAATTGATACAATTAATATTCTTGCAAATAAAAAATTGCAAGCGAAAAATAAAAAACTTAAAAAAAAAACAGACTAGCGCGCGATTGGGCTTTGCGGCCACCCACCCACCCTCGTCGATGATTAATCAATACCGCGGAATTTGCGCTCCGCGTTTCCCGTAGGACTTTTTACAGGTGTAATCGTAGTAAATATAGTCTGGCAGTTGGCCGAGAGTGCAAGACCGTTTCTTTTCCGCGTACATACTTGGCTTGCGCGAAGAGGCCGCAGGGAAAGAAGAGAGTGCGCGAGGATTACAAATATAACCACTTGCGCCGTGAGCGGGTGCAGGTGCGGGGTGGGCAAAACGAGGCAAGACGAGGCGGAACGGCGAGGTGGTCAGCCGGCCGGTCGGTCATCGGTTTGCATTACCGCGCTCGAATTGCGACAGCCGATCGCGGCATTCTCGCGAGGGAGAGTAACGGCCGTGACAATGGATAAAGGCCGTCACACGCAAAATTTCGTACGCGAAGAAAATTTTATACTAAAAATCATAAATACCGGTAAATCGCGGTAGCTGTGGTTTATCTTAAAGGTATAAATTAAAATGCTATAAGCAATGGCTAACATAGTAATTAATAGTAATTTATAGTAATTAATTTATATTTTTATTTGTAATTAATTAATTTATAGGAATTTATTTCTTATGATTTTTCTTAATGGTTAACATTGAAAATTCCGTATATTTTAAATTCTTACATCTTAAGTTTCGCTGCCTACGTTTTTGTTTCTGTGTGACGAGCCTAAATCGACTCTTATGGCCTTCTTTGCGCGGAGTCAAGCTAACTAGGTGTCGATCGACCGATTTTCAAGAGAAAAAAAAAAAAATATAACAGGGGCAGAAGCAAATCAGAGCTGATCGATTTAAATTTCCCAGAGCTTCGTTAACCTGGGCTTTAGACCGCTATCGCATTTTAAATTCACGATTATCTATTAAATATTCTCGCGATAAATTAATTTCGTTCATTCGATTGTGAATGCAAGGTGTGTAAAACCCGAAACCTGAATTATCTACGATCCTTCTTTTTTTTTTCTTTTTTCTTTTACAATAAACAGAAGAGTATATAGGAAATTAATTAATCTCCTGTTTTTGGTGTGCGGATCTCGTATGAGATGTCCGATATTTGAAGCGCGGTATAAAATAAATTATATTATTTAATATTTCGATTCGATAACATGTGTTTTTCATCGCGATTCAGTTGCTCGCATCGTTACTGTAATACGAATTAAAAAATAATCATAATAATATACAGAGAGAGAAAACGAAAGAGAGAGAGAGATTGTCCAGCAAGTAGTCGAGTGCCTTCCGAACTCGGACATCCGCGGTTTTTATCGCGACGTCTGACAAAAATCAGTCGTAACTACTCGCTGCGTCCGATACACCTATTACGTCTTCTTTCTTTAATAAAAGCTACTTAAGCACAGCTATTTCAGAAACGTATAATTTACATACTTTCTTCTCGCTAGACGAGCACAGACAATTTAATTTGCAGGCAAACTGAATCATGTAACTATTTTTATGAAATCTCTCGCCAAGTGATATCGAGATGGGTTTCGAGGTAAAATTACATACCGACCGTTTTGCATTAATATATTCAATGTCACTGTAACGTCATTATAATCGTCCGCTTTATCTCTCCCGGGGAGGAAAAAAAAAATGTGCAATTTTATCTCATAAGGGAATTCATAAAAACAACCACGACGGATAATATCCTCTCAAAGAGCGTGCGAGCCGCAGTAAAAAAGATCTTCATTTTGTTCATTACTTAAAGCTAGGGCCGGATTACATTACTTCCGCGGGTTATTACGTTACTTCGCGCATATATGACTATTCTCTCGCCTACGCGCGATATAATGCGAGTAGCGCGTCGGTGCATCTCTCCTTTACTTTTCGAATAACTCGGCGCTTTCCACCCCCGCCGATCGTACTTGAAACGAGCGCGAGTCGAGCTTTCCCGCCCAGATTTACTCGATTTCTCGGTAGCGAGATTTATCCGTCGGTGGCTTTCCGTCAAAGAGAGGATCGCGCGCGTGGCCGGGAGCCGAGTTGTTCTCGGGCTGCTGGAGACGCCGGCGTTGGGCGGCAAGGTTGGGGGCGGGAGGGCTTGTAAGCTACAAATCCCGCGTCCCTTGACTCGTCAAGGCCGGGGACTCCATAAACAGCCGTAGCTCCCCGTATGTACGTGCATTACACGTGCTTATTATGTATACGTGTGCCGTAACCAAGATAACGACGTCGCGCGCGCGTGCTTTCTTGCGGCGGCACAATGTCGCGCACCCGTTATAACGTAGAACCCGTTCACGCAGCCACTGAGCAGCGCACAAGGGGTAGCTTAAAGTGATATCGGAAAATATTCCCTGTGTGAAAATTCTTACACGTTATATTATACACCGAGCGCGTGCGCGCGCGTCCCGTTTCTTTTCCACGCGATCTCTATTTTCGCGCCGAGCGCGAACAGACATTCCTTTACGCGCTGAATCGGACCTCGGGGCGATTTCCCCGCGCGGCACAAAGCGGCACCGATTGCGCCAATTTTTCTTTTTCTCTTTTTTATTTTCCTTTCTTTTTGAAAATCCCTCCCCGCAATTATATTTATTCGGCAACAGATTTACCACCGCCGTCCCTTTTTCACTGTATTTTCCACTATTAATCGATCCTTCCATTTTTATCATTTTTCGATATTTCTGAAATAACCAGACAAAATACAGGGGCGGTTTATAAGATTTTTTTACACGCCACGGAGATACACAGATGCAAATTAATTTATTAATTCGTGAGATTTACGTGTTCATTTTAGCGAGCAATTATTTAACAATTTGTACAAAATTGTAAGAGATTTTATAGACCGAGGGATCGTCAGTTATTTTTATCGTGTAGAAGAGTTTCATAAATGTATAACGCAATTAATTGGTAGTCTTGTCGACAAAAAGATATATTCACATGAGAAAACGTAAAAAAATTAAGTATATTAAGAATTATCTTTCGGTATCAAAATAAAGCTGATATTTTTACAATAATTAAAATATTATTCGTATAGGCATCATCTCTCCCTTTTTTTTTTTTTTTTTTTTTTTTTTAACGATCTCTCGTATAAAGGGTTAAAAAAAACCCCAGTGGAATCGAACGAGCGCTTCCTAGAGGCCAATTGCATTGTTTTGTTGGGCAAACTAAATATACATGCGAGTCGGGCGAGCCGCGGCTACTTGGCCGGGCTACAAAGAGACCAAAACGGCAACGAAGGCGGCTGACGCATCACGTGCCGCTTAGACTTTTCACGTTTCCGGCCACGCGCGAGACACAAGCCGGTGCTTAGATTTCGCTCATCTCGCTTAAACGCACCGTTAGTCCGCGCCTAGCCATAGCGTTTAATCTTATTTTCCCGATAGCCCGTAATCGCCGCGGCACCACGATAATTCTTAATGTAATAAAATTTTCTCCGCGATGCGGCCGCGAGTATTGCGAGCATCCGTGAATCATGCATCTGCTCGGCCAGCGGTACTGGCGCTGATAAGGCTCTTCCACCTATTCGTTCGATTTGCCGGCCGATCGATTTGTTTATCGTCGTTAGCCAACGATAGCTCCGCTGATTGTAAATCACGCTCGTCCCCGGAATTCACGCTTTCCCCCGAGATAAAACGTATCTTTGTGAAGCCGAGGGATGAGATAATAACGAGCGGCAACCTGCCAAATTCTTTTTTGCTTTTTTTCTTTTTTTCTTTTTTTTTTTTTTTCGTTGAAAAAAAAACCACGGCAATAGAAATCGCGAAATTTCCATTTTATGGGATTTCGAAGTGCGCATTGTACGAAACCGAGTTATCGAATAATAAAGTATTTCGCCATTTATTTGCGTTATGGCTATTAATTACGCGATACCTGCGCGCGATTTTTAATGTCCGGCGCCCGGGAAGAATTTTAATTACACGATTTTCGGTACGCGTAGGCTCAAAAGTTTATAAACGTTTTAATTAATATGATTACATATTTTATATGTAAAATATTAAAACATTTTAATTTAATTCGGCGGAATATACATAAGATAAATGATTTTAATTTCAAATACATGCAAATCCGCAATACCTATACATAATGATATAGTTTTAATGGCTAATTGACTTTAATGTCTAATATCTACAACCAAATTGCGATTTAATTCACTTCATTAATATGTAATCATATCATATTATGCCCGCCGGTAAATATTCTATTTTGTTAGCTCATAAAGTATAAATCAATACAATTATGAATTCTTTCTATAACGATAAACAAATATTAAGTTTCATAATCAAATATCAATCGTCCAGCGCTTTGATTTTGTCGAAGTGGGCGATCGAAATATTTATGATATCGCCTGATTAAACACGAAACGGAGAACTCATTTCGCAAGTGCAGAAATTACAGTCGGGGTAAATAATACACGCGTGTACGGAAGAAATTGTTCGAAGCGCAGCCGGCGGGAGGTATCCAATCACGTTAAACTCGTTCGGCTAGATAGCGAAAGCCCTTTTCCAGAAGGCGACACGCGACGAAAAAAGAACCACCGAGCCTCGTCGAGGTGGACGGTCGAAAAAGCGTGCAAAAATCGTGCGCGGCTGAGCCGAAGTGATTTATATTGCATAAATGTTACACCGCGAGACTTGATCAAATATTCAACGCACATCATTGTTACCGTGACGTCGTGACGAGGCTTTTGTCAGGGATGATGTACGTATTGCACGAAGGGGGTGAGACTCCGGTATCGTGACTCTCATAAAGAAATCACCAGGAGGCATAAAGCAATCAATTACCGGGCCTGTCGTCGTCATGTTAACGTCGCGCGATATAATCGACGCTTTCAACGTACAAAATTTCTCTCTTTAGCGTAATAATCATAATATAATAAGGTTCGCGAGACTCGCGGTATTTTTCCCCTCTTATTTTTCACGTACTTTGATTTATTCGTTTTTAAATCCGTATAATCTGATAATATAATAACTTTTTTTTTTTTTGCCTTTTAATATTGTACTTTTTTTAATATTCATAATTTTTTTTAGCGACTTAAGCACTCGATAATCTCACGTACTTTTTGAGCATAAGTTTAGAATAATTGTATTGATTTCTTCAATGGTATAAAAATTTTATCGGACCCCGCAGATTGCGCGCGCGTTTATTTTAATCGCTCTGATTTTTAAGCAAACACGGGGCAAGTGTAATTTTACGGCGCGAAACTGATCCGCCTGCGCGGATAAATCGTGTCGGTTTACTTGAAACTCAGGCATAACGCGATCGCGAAGTCTATTTCAGGTGAAGTAGGCACGTGCGTCATACGGCGTGTGACTTTATACATTTTTGCCGCGGTCCGAATTAATATAGGTCTTTTCGACAGGTGGCTATTAAAGATGACGTCGCGGGTATCAGCGCGACTATAACGTGAAATCCCTTTTGTAAATAAATTCTGCAACGATAACGGGATCGCTGTCAACGGCGGTTAATATTTTTGTGATCATCTACTGTTATGCGAGTGACATTTCAATCCGATAACAGATTGTTTATGACACAACGTAATAGCGCGCGTTATTGGAATTGATATTTTACCGTTTCTTTGAGGATTCGAAATATTGTTAATATTAAAAATAAATCGGAGAGATAGCTTTTTGGCTCGCAATCGTGCGTTTTTTTTTTCTTAAAATACACGCTGATAGCGATTAATCGAGCGCGCTAAAATATCGCAGATATTTTGTTCCTATATATACGGAGTATTCAACGTTATTGCTTTCATTTATGAACTTTTATATTGAAATAAAATACCTTCTTAATGAGAATTTGATTGAAATCCACCAACTTATTCAGGCTTTTTTATTTCCGAACGTCGGATCTCTCAAGTACGGTGAATCGACATTATATGGAAGATAAATTTCCTAGTGATTGAAATATATAATTAAACTAAATTAATTTTGCGGACATTTACGAACATTAGTTTATTAAAAAAAAATTCTTTAATCTTTATCTTTCATTTTTCATATGAAACAAATTATCGATATTATAATAATTCCGTATGTTCGAAATTTTATTTCGCTCAGGTCGGGACAATCAAAGCTGCGAAGAAGGCAATTTTTTTTTTCTCAAGGCTATCATTATCAGAGACGACTCACCCCGAAGAGACAACAAATAAAAACGTGCGCGCCGCCACGGTAACTTTCTTCCAGGAAATAAAAATATAAAATGCGTACGTCATTAATTTTTGCCCGCTGTCGCGTAGATAACGTCAGAATACCGCGAGCCAATTCGATTCCTAATGCGGATCTGCATCGATCGTCTCGTCGCGGAACTCGCGCCTCGTGTCTCCCCGTGAACGCTTGCCGCGCAAGCCTGGCGTCGCGGCGGTGGCGTCGGCGACGACGACGGCGGCGGCGGCGGCATTAACACTGACGTCACCGCGCCGCCCGCGTCCGTCATCGACCGTGCGGCGGGATGACGACGTCATGCCCGCCGCCAAGGACGACGCTATTTCGGGCGTCATGCACCGTCGTCGTCGACGTCGTTGCCGCCGCGCTTCGAGGTGGTGGTGGCGAACAACGCCGCTTCAGTGACGGTCAGACCTTCCTCCTCCACGTGGCTTCCGTCAGTCCGCTCTCACCTGCCTTCGCACGCGGTTTCCGCGCTTCCGGTGTTCCGGAGCCTAGTACCGGTACCCGTTCGACCCGCGTGAGATGCTTCGATCGACCGTGCCAAGGTGAACGCGACGTCGCAGAGCTTCAACGACGGCTTGCCCGAGGCGACTTCTTCCGGTAAGGAAACCTCGCGGCTTTCCGCGACTCAAACCTATCAGCGTCCGAAACGAATTCGCTGTTTTCTATCGGCTTTCTCTCCGACCTCCCGCCGTTCCGGGAGCACGCGAGCTTTCGCTCGACGGCTCGCGATCGTATTTTACTCGCCGATGGAAAAGTAATTATCAAACTGCCGCTGTTAATATTAATTAGCTAATTGAAACACTAAATGCCGGGCAAACTAAAATTCATTGTTCCACAAGGAGAACTCGTGTATTTTTAAATTATTGATCTCGCAGCGACAAACATGTTGTTTTCGCTCGAAATCTGCTCCGCTGTTAATTTAGACGATCCATAATTAATTTCCGCGATCCAGAGTTTCTACGCGCCGTCACCTTTATCCGACGAGTGGCTCGATCGGCGGCTTGATCCAGACTTTAAACCGTCGCTATTTTTTTCACGTGACTTCGAAATAACTTGACGTAAGCGGGACGATGCGAGGCATAAAGTAAACGCGGGATAAACGAGGCTCCTCTCGCGAAAGTTTCGAAGCGCGCGGCGCCTTTTCCTCCCGATATCGATCGCGATCGGAAAAATTGCTGATTGACGGCCGGGCATTTTCTCGGGCGGATTTCAACGGCGGGTAATCGTCGCGATCCGGCACACCTTGCCGTTTTTGTGACTCGGCGACGCGATATATGCGGCGTGTCGTATCGATCGGGGAGAAGTCGATTCAACAGAGCGTCACGCTGGAAGGGGTGGGTTTAGAAATTTCTTGCGCTACTTATTCGACGCGTTTTCCGTGTCAAACCGAGCATTTTTTTTTTCGGCCGGCAATTTTCGCAATTTAATCGCCGGACATCGGGCGACGTGTTACGTTAATTAATCAAATGCACGCGTAAATGCATATCCGCTGCTTTCTGCGAAGTGATACTTGATAAAGCGCAACGCGTTCTATCTCTTGAACAATCACGATATTCATTAGATAGTCGCATGGAACACATTACCGGCCCTGCGATGATTAAATTACGACGATTTAATTACTGAAAAACATTCCTGTAGAATTAAAAGCGAAAGAAATTAAAGGATTTGCGCGACGACGCGGTAAATCCTCTTCAATTTGCATCTGCTTTTTAAGCCAAATAAAAAAAAGAAAAAAAAGTATCTCGTAAATAAATCTCTCTTTTTTTTTTTTTTCTTTCTTAAACTGTGAATTTTATTCTTGCCGAATTTTTCACCTTTTTTTTTTTACTTCAAACGTTTTCACGTATTTCAATCATCCCAGCGTTATTTATTAATGCGGTATTATATAAAATTACAATTTGATATTCAAAGTGTTTCCTTTAACAACAAAGCTTACTTGATAATTAATCGTATGGACGTAAAATTTTAACGATCAATTGAGTCGTACAATTATTAGCCAAATAATAATGCAATAATAGCCAATTTATGAGAAATTAACGAAATGTTGTCGAGCGAACCGCGACGAGGAAGGATCACGTGTCGCGTTGAACGTTTCTACGTCCTGACATTCGTGATTTCCGTAACCCCCGTATTTTGCAATCGCTTCCGGGAATCGGCGTTACGCCGCCGTCGTCGTCGTCGCGACGGAGGGCGTCCGAGGGGGTGGGAAGAGGGGGAGAAAGCGACGTCGTCGAGATTGCGTCGAGGCACGAGCCTGCTCGCGTAATAACCGGCGTCTAAATTTAAAGCGGCGATAAAGCGCTACGGGGATTACGCGTGACGCCGCGACGCCCGCGACGACGACGTCGTGCCGTACGGATAGCGCATGCCAAGACGTCGATGACGAGCCGCGATCCGCGAACACCGGGACGGACTTGGTGAACAACCGCACCGCGCGTGGAAAATTTTGTAGTAAAAATTATTACGGCGCTACGACACGCTGAGAATAAAATATAATTAATTTTGGCCTCTATAATTGGAACTATAATTCTACTGATATCTTAGTTTCCTATTTTAATTCCCATTTTAATAAATCGCGAAAGACCGACGAGAGGGAAGGAGAATGATTTTTCCTCAGGGAGGGGAATACTTGGCTTTAAAACTGAATCGCTTTGAATCTTCGCCGTGTTTTCACACCGGAATGCCGTCTTTTTATAACACTCTAGTTTCGATTTGTGTTAATGAACGTAAATGCGCTAGGTGTAACGATGTGAAAGAAACGTGAATACTAGGTTTAAATTTTCTACTATTAAAAGGTTGTTTTAGTCAAAGGCTTGACGATAAATCCAATTCGCATATCTCACGATCAGACGGAATAAAATATTCTTTATCTCGTAAAACGGATCTGCGAAATTCTTTCAATGCGCTAAGTGCTGCATGCGCGTTGGATATTTCTGGCGAAGTTCAGCCTCGCGCTCGAGAATGTGCGTTATTGTCGCATATAGTGGGCGGTGCACTGCGTCAGACTTCTCGTAGAAGCGAACGGGTTTGCGGGATACGCAATGAAATTATACAATATAGTCGCGGGGAGACAGAAATGCTGGCGAGAAATTTGCAGAATAGCGACAAGAAAAACTGGACCAACCAGTGCCAAGACGAGAGAAATAAAATGCGAAGAACATTCGTCGCGAGTAAAACGAGAGCGCAGCGTTTGACGCGAACGAGGAAAATTGAGTAAAGAAATTAAAGTGTAATTGCACAAGTTACATTTGAATATATTTCACGTTTTTATGGAGTCGTCGCATTAACGTCGACGTGAAACGGAACCTTTCTTAATTATTGAAACGCCAAAGGATTTTGCCGACGATTTTCGTCATTATTAGAATCGACGGTATCAATTATTAGACTCTGATTTTAGCATCGGCGCCGGTCGGCATACGGAGCTGTTCAAAATTTGTAATTCCAAGCGCGTTGCCCGTCAACGATTGGCAAGTACGGCAATTCCACTCGGTAAACAATCGGCCGAACTAATCGTGCCGAATTTGCGCACACGCGACAGGCGTTCGGCATGAGAACCGCTACGAAAATATTGATCTCCCAAACGTTTGCGATCCGCTGGTAATACTAACTGCAGGGAGGGAATGAGAGATTCGGCAAGTAATTGTTTCGCCAACGTCAGTTAAATGTCTCGGTACACAGATGTCAACAAATTCGCCCACGTGCTCGAACGTGTCTTTTGTATGCCGATACCAATCTTGATACATTCTATATAAATTATATATACGTATATATAAATAATCGATATTTATTGCGTCATTCGCGTGAAACACGCTCGCATTAATTTAATTATAAAATATTTTATCCTTATCATTTTAAATTTATATATGTGCAGCGTATTAAGTTTGCGTAAAAATATCCATGCTCCGTAACGTGTGAATTATAACGATAATAGTTATAGTCGGCCAACAATAAAGACTTTTGAGGGAAGAGTGACACGGGACTTTTCTCACGTTGGCTCTCGGCTAGCGTTCAACGTCTGAATTTGCGTATACGCTCTGAGCGCTGAACAAACGCGGCGTGCAATTTCTCTACGAACACAACAGCTGCGCAATCGTTGGGTTATAAACGTAATACCTTTCGCAATACGAAGCGTAATTTTTGCATGATGTCACTGTGCAGTAATGCACGTAGAGCGCCGTGAGGGACGTCTATGCACCGCGCGGCCGCATCTGTTCGCGGTCGGCGCATCGCGCACGTGCTTCCCCGTGAGCTTTTTTACGCCGCCCGGTGATGACACAGAAATAGTGCACCGGTGAATAACCAGCGTGAAGGAAAAATCGCGCGACGGCACAAATCGAACCGACCGGTCGAGCGAGATTCGCGAGATCGCATCGCGATCAGGGAGGAATCCGCGTTTTTAGCCCGCGATTAATTTCTCTCGCGTGTGTAACGGCGCGTCGAGTCTCACGGTTCGCGATAAGCAGAATCGAGACACCGTTTGAAAACGATTTTCATTCGGCGGAAGATATTCGTTACACTTTTTTATATTTATTTATTTATTTTTTTTTTTCTTTTCTTTTCCTTCGAGTCTCAGCGAGGAAAAGTTTCCAGCGGCTTTCTCGCTGAACTTCACCGAACTCAATGGACATTTATTATCGAGGGTGACCTCCGAGCCGTTAAAGTTCCGAAGTGCGCGCCTCAGCTCGCGTGCTCACCGCGGAGGAAATGAAGAGCCCGCTTTAAGCTCGACGTTAGAGTCTGGCGAGTTATTTCTAAGCTCGCGTGGAAACGAGAGAGAGAGGCATCGGGATATACATAAGAGCGGTCGGCGGTGGCACTGACGAAGCGCGGCGTATTGATTCGACGCAGTAATCTAGTTGGTTTTAACGAACGCGCAAATCAAATATTTCCCATACGATCTGCTGGAGACCGTCGCGATTTCGACGACGACGACGACGATGATCGGACCGCGATGCGCCGTGACGCTCTTTCGCGCTATCGATCGCGCGGTGTCGCCAATAATCCCAGGACGATGACGATACCTCCATCCGACGACCTACTTCGCGGGCTTTCACTTTCATCCTCAAATATTTATGCCCTCCACCCGCAATTTTCCCAGCTTTTTAATTTATATTCGGACGCAGGTTTTTTTCCTCTCTTTAAACGTACAAGAAGGCCGCTTTTTGTCGTTTCGCGAAATAAATTTATTAAAATTTAGCTCCGCGTCAAGAAATTTTACACATAATTTAAATTTGTAATATACAATAAATATATTTCAATATTAATGATTTTTTTTTATATACCTATTTATTTATCACACTTCAAAACGGGTTTTCGATAAAAACCTCCAAAATATGTCAATCGAATGTATTACTTTATCAAATCAAGTATTTTATTTTATCGCATATAAAGTGTGTCGAAGTCGCGTGACTAGCCGCGTTGAAAAATGCTGAGATAGTTCGGGAAATATTCACCTCTCGCAATAACGTAGGTACTCAGGATCGTCCTTCAGATCGACAAACTCGTCACGCCGATAAAAAAAAAAAAAAGAAAGAAGAAAAAAAACGCCGGTGAATTATTGCGATGCTAATAACGATCACGCGTTAATAATGCTATAATGAACCCGCGATTACGCGATGCGCCGCGCGAGAATGCAGCCGGACTAGTTCCGGCTGAGAGCCGACAGACGTATTCGGGATCGATCGAGAAATGGGTATCGGGCTTTCTTTCGTTGAAGGTTGTCACGTCGATCGACGCTTCTGCGGAGCCTATTCCAGAAGTGGCTGAGCGTCTTGAAAATTTCATTCGCGCGAGGATTAAAGGACGCGCCGCTCCGCGACGATCTGCAATATTTACGTAACCCTGCCGGTGTAAATATAACTCTGTTGTAACGGCGATAAAGTGAACGAAGCGCCGACTTTCGCGCTAATTTATCCGTAGTCCTTAGGACTCTCTTCGATTTTTTAACATCGTTCTCGCCGATGATTAAGACAAACGATAAATCAATGGCGTCAACGCGCGTCGTAACGGCATATCGGAATTTATTAGTTAGTAGTACCGGCTGGATTTCTCTCTCTCTTTCTCTCTCTCTGTCTTTCACTCCGATCGACAGTGCTTGAAAGATAACTGTGTCCCGACATTCCTCGGCGAGGTCGCGACGGCGAGGGAGGCCGACGGCTTTTTTGCATTGATATTAAACGGTGTGTCACCTATGCTCCGCGGGCTCGTAGATCAGCTTAATGCGCTCCGCGAACACACCGAGAGAGGATTTCAATTAAAATCTGACGTGGATAAACGCGGAGCGACGCGTGACGTAAACATTGTGACACGCGCGTCGCATCTTGCGTCGAGCCGCTAATTGCCGGCCGCGCTGATTCAATTCGGTGATTTCTGATCGCATCGAACGGAACAAGCTTCTACAAACTAACGTTCGCGAATGCAGCGATATATGGTCGTTGACCCGTTATCCGCAAGAATCGTGCCAGGGAGAAAAATATATTTACTTTTGGACCTAACTATAATTTTTTTCAATTACAAAAATGACGTACAAAGTCATTTGATGTCAGTAAAAATTCCTGATATCCTGCCTTATAATACTTGGCGATGCGCGCTTAAAATGCAAGATACCGTTCGTTGATTAATTTTAAAATTCGCTCATTATTTGCGAGAGTTCCGCGGGATAATAAATTGATAACGTCAGATTCCTCGTGCACTCGAAGGACACCGGGGCAACAAAATACTACGAGCCGTAGAATTGAAATAATTCCATTTCGCGTAAAGTGACTTCAGTCACGACTCTCGTATCCTTGGCAATGATACATAACGCGGTGATATTTGTTTCGAAAGGAGCACGACCGGAACACGACGGGTGGACAGTTCTTTTATTTACGAGATAAAATCCTTCCTGTATTGAGTTTTATCGCGCTACACCAGCTCGTAGGTTTGAGTATTGCATGCTCAATAAAATAATTAAAAGGAAAAAAAAATAAGGAGGAAATCACATACATATGTATATTTGCACGCACGTGCACAAAGTAAAAGACTTCGACATCCACGTGGAAGATAAATACGACCTGATTACGCCTCGTTGGTAAAAAGACGTGTCGATAAAGCGCGCGGTTCCGTAAAACGGAGACAAATAAAGCAGGATGTAATTGAAAAGTCGCATAAATTGATGCGCCGCCCTTTTTAGCGCTCTCACGTAGATCTAAACGGGGCGAAAAAAAAAAAAGAAAAAGCGTCGGTGAGCGTAGGACGGGGGATGAAATCGAGCCACTTCATAACACGAGCTTATAATAATTCTGTTAACATTGCGTCGAGACGCATAGAAGCGGGAGAAGCTAACTAGAATCGGGAAGCCGTGCAAGAGATGGCTTTCTTCACCAACGTCCAAGACGATTCCATTCACGCGCAAAAAAAAAAAATAAATAAAAATAAAAATAAAAAATGCAACGAGCAAAGAAATTTATTAATTAAATTAAATATGCGCGCCGGCTTGACTGTAAAAGCTTTAAAAAGCATCTCCCTGCGCTGTTTCACTACGTTCGTGGAAAAATATTGCGAAGTTAAGAATATATTTTTTTCGAAAAAATACGAATGCTGTACTTAATAATAATAATAATAATAAATATATTTTTAGATAAACTCGCAATCGCAGTAACGAACCCGTAAAGCTAGCAGGCGGAAGTATTCCATTATACGCTTACGGAACAGACGACAACGGCATTAATTGGATGACCTTAGCCTTAGAAATCGGTAGGGCGCGACCAGGCTGACCGTGAACCCATCGCCATCGCGTGAGGGCCGGGACGCGATAAAATATAAGATGAGATGAGATATAAGGGCCGCGGATTTCACGCTCCGCATAAACATGGCACGCCGTTGCACAAATCACGTTCTTACCGCGAATATTTCCCTACGCGCGTTACGACGTGTTTCTTATCAACTCGATCCAAAACGAAGAAAATATTCTGCTGGGAACTACGCAATAATTGTGGACCATATTAATGGAATTACAAGTTTAAATTCTATGCCAAACAACAGTTAGCCGTGGTATTTAATTACAAATTTTAAATGAAGTTTAATTGAATTAAATTATAATTCCTTGACGATCTACAATTATTGTGACACGCAGAGCCGGGGGTTTAAAATAGCAGGATATTCGAGCTCAACTCCGTTTCATCTATTACGCTTTCTATTTTTTTGCTCGTTTACCGATTATCTCGCCACGTGTGTCAGCATCCACGTCTTTGATTTTTAAAATGCTACCCCCCTTCTCGCCGGCTTCAGGACCACTGACGGCCCCCTCGACGAGCTTTACGCCGACACGTTACGTCACTCGCGTGCTCAATAAAAATAATAGAGAGGCGTGGGCCGCGGATGATCCCGTTGAAAACGCAGGCACACGAAGCCGTCACGGTGAAGAGAGCCGGCTCTCGAGAATGCGCCCCGGCGTTGTCTTTTCCGCCGCCCCTGCGGCAACCCCCCCGTGGGTTGCCGATCGATGAACGGAACTGCGGCACAACAGTGACGTCACGGACGACGTCGCAGTATGACGTCATTGTCGGCCGCGGCGGAAGGAGGCCGCCGAAGGGGCGGCGGGCGGAGGATAAAGCGGTGGCGGCGAGGCGCGAGAGGGCGAGAAGCAGCTGTGTAAAGCGTCGGATCACCCCCGCGGGAGGGACGGCGGGGTGGAATATCGGCGGTCGTCGTTTTCTCTGTGTGTTGTCGACCCACACCGAGCCCGCGAGCAGTGTTGGTGCGCGCACGTTTGTAACGGGGGCGACTAAGGCCGTCGTTTAAAGCGGATGGAGCGCCGTGATATCGAGCGACTTTTAACAGGTGGACGAGCAGCTGATCGCTCCCCTGAGGCTCTCCGTGAATGTCGCCGGAATTGGAATTCTGCCATCGCGCCGTCGCTTATTTATTTGTCGAAAAGGCAATGCACCGACAGCAAAAGTTTCCCCGTGACGTATTTTGCAAATTTTCGCACGGCCGCTGAGCACCTACGGACGAAACGTGCCGTCTCGCTACTTCTCGAATCGCTAATATTCAATAATGATAAACGCAGGGCGTACTTATAAAATATTTTAGAGACAGTGCGCTGGGAGATACCTATTGAATGTATGTTTGTTCTAGATGCTCTCGATGCTGGAAGTCTGCGATGGATTTCCAGAGATCTGAAAAGCCTTTGGTCAGTGGTCTTTTCTACTCCCATCTTTGAGCGCGCGCGCAGTATTTCGAAATGACGTGCGATCGAGAGCCGCGAAGTCGAGCGCAAAAAGAAAAATCTATTATCGCCGCTTGAGATCTGGCATGGCGTTTAATGTTACAACTTCCGGAGTAATTACGCTCTAAGCATAGCTAATAACTGGCGCACGAATTGCTCATTTGCTCGTTGCGAACGCTTATTTTCGCTTGCGCATTTGTCGCGTGATACGCGATCCGTTGAGCGGATAAGAAAAACGTATCCTAAAGGCTCCTCTACTTTATTGCACCTCTCTAATTACTCTAATTAATATCCGCCGTGATTATTGCAAATCCGCCGGAGCACCGGCGCGGATTTACGAGCGACGTCGAATATTTAAAATCATTTAATGCCCCGCGTAATCTTCGTCGGCGAACGAAAACCAGTCTCTTCCAGGTGAAAACTCTCGCACGATTTTCTCGGCGCGCCGCTCCAGACGTCTTAATTAACGTCATTAAAATCCTTGGACCTGACGTCGACCTGGCGGTGTTTCCAGACCGGTCGGTGAAAACGATCGGGCTCTGTTCGCGCGAGGTGGGAGCTTATCGGACCCGCCGTGCCGTTACCGTTTTTCCGCGCGCACGCACTTGCCGCGTTTCTCGCGACGTAACGTTTCACGGCCGTTCTTAAACTTTCAACGCAAAAGTGGCCCTGATCGAACACGACGCGCCCGGCGGCTCGATTCGCGGTCCGCGGATCGAATCGATTCCCTCGCGGGAATACCCCGCGCTCCGCTTTAAGGTGCGACATTTTCCGCCATCCCGATTCATTAATGGACCTTCATTTACCGAGGCGAGGATAGATTTAACATTCCGTCCCTCCCTCCCGATCCCGAGCCCGTCGGACCGAAATAACGCGATGCCGTGTCGGCGCGCGGATTATTCTCGCCTAGTTATTTTATTAGTAACCCGTTCGTGTCTCGAACCGGTATCTCCGTGTGACCTGGAAGCCGAGATGGTTGAAAGTAATTGAAGATTTATTTACCCTATTTAATAATTCCACCTTTCGCATATTAATTCGATTGTAAAATCGGTCTATCGACGTCCGACGATTCGCGAAAAGTCCGCGGGCCTCAAATTGACATTTTTCTCAGGTCGCGCCGATATTAATTACGTTTTTAAAAGTGGGCTTAGCCACGAAATAAATCGCGCAGCTTGCGTATAACGTCTCCGAGAAAATATCTTGGCGTATTTCCATACGAATCTCGGTGCGGGCTCACGTTTGTTAACATACGTCCTCCATGCGTCAATTATGAAAATATTTATGGAATCGCCGGCGTTGGTGAAGCAACAAGGACACGGTCGCGCGATCGCGAGGGGGAATGAAAAATCGATGGGGAATGTGCCGGCAAATTTGGTACAAGTGACGGCAAAGTTGGCCGTTGGCCGATTGCCAGGGCAATCGCTACTATTTAGGTATTCCGCGAGCCGCCGAGTACTGACGTCCTTTTCGACCTGGCCGAAAACGTACCCGCGCGGAGAAAAAAAAAAAAAAAAAAGAAGAAGTATTCCTAAATCGAGAATATTAATCTCACGCATAAGCGAAACAACGATCGCGTTAATTTGAATATATATGAGTTTTGGCTTGAACTGAATTTATCTCAATTTAAAAAGAATTAGCTTTAATATTCCCGGATATCCTAATATAAAATTGCGTAATGTCGCAAGCATTCGTTGAAACTATCAAGCGGCGCGGCGAGTTCTCAAAAATTTCGAGAATTATTTTATTTGCATTGACAAGACCGTAGAGTGTCCGCGTAATTTATATGTATGCCGCTTACAAAGTTCTTTTAATTGGTAAGAAAACGAGTTTCGTCGGGTCCGACAGTTTTTTCCCGGTTCCACTCGCTCGGACGTGGGAATAAAAAATAAAAAAAAAGAAAAATGAAAAGAAATTTAAAAAAGAAGAAAAAAAAGCAAACAAACAAATCCGCGGATTAGTTAACGTGTTGAATTAATTTGTGGGAGGACTTTCGTCACGCGCGGATGTCGTCGGTGCCCACAAATCTCCGCCGCGCTTCAAAGGGTGGATAATAAATTTCGGGGGGGCCGCAGAGCGCGGCGATAAGGGCACGCGCGGATCGCGGAGGCGTCCCGTCGTTCGTTTTCGTGCCTCGCGGTGGAAATCCGTCTCGTGGCGACGCGAGGGAGAGGCACGAATTGACTTTACGAGCCCGGCGGCCTTGGAGGCCTCGTGGCCCCAACAACGAGGTCCCGATACGTCGCGACTCGGTCACACACAATCGCTCGGTATGCGGACCTCGATCCGAGGTGGCTAAATCACTCGCCCGTCGCACGCTACGCCGCTCGTGTACGAACGAACAATCGGCCGTCCGCGATCGTCGAGATCGCGGCTCGAGCGAATCCATGTTTCACCGAAAATCCGCACCGTCCGGTTTCCGCCGCGACTTCCGCCGGCTGTAAATCGGATTAAGTTCGCTAGCGTTCCTCGCACCGATGATATATACGCGCTTGTATCTGTCGCAGACATACGGGCTGCTGCAATGGAATTGTTTCAAATACGCTCTTTTTTTTATTTTAAAAGCTTATCGCCGAGAACGAGCCGTAAACTAGTTTGGATTTTTTTTTTCAGATTAAAAGTAGCTTAGATTACAAGGAATGTGTGTTTTTTTTTTTTAATTGATCGTGATAGAGATTTTCTCGAAAACTTTCTGCTTTTTCGCGACACAATGTCTTTTTCTACCCAGTGATTAGCCGATTTTGGGGCAACGGGACTCGCAGCTCCGCTTCCATTCGCGATATGGACGTTGCGTATCGGTCGCTCTTTAGCGCATACCAAATCAAAAAGACTCCATTCGCTGTGCATTGCACCGGCACACATTTTTAATACGAAACGCTATTTACTTCTTGTACCGTTTCTTTCTTTTCATCGCGCGCCTTTTTTCCCGTCCACCTCGTTCCGTCTTTTCCTAGCTCCGACCGCACTTTGGTCTAGCTTCTCGTTTTATCCTCGACTTATCTACACTTTACTTTCTCCGCCGCGTCTTTTTCTTCTTCTTACGCGCCGTTCATCTCGCTTCTGCGCTCTCTCTTCGCTTTTAGATTTCCTCCCTTCAATTTTTCGCCGTCAACGATTCTCGCCCTCCCCTTTTTTTATTTTTTCACGAGAAGAAAAAATTAATATGCGGAGATCGAATTCTGTAGAGTAGAAGTCGCGGTTTTAAATCCCCGTTCTTTCGCCCTATTCTCTATTTCCGATGGTCACTTGATTTCAGTCAGACAGCGCGAGGCGGAGAAATTTTAGAGAGAAATCGAAATCGATAGGAAATCGACCCGGAGTTTCCAGCCTGTCGCGTTCTCTTCCTTACCCGTCGCTTAGAAGTGATCTATGAACCGCCATGACCCACGCGGCTTTTCTCAACGGCCTTCATCGCGAGCCCCTCGAGATCCAGGCTCGGATCTCTCTCGCGGCAACGGTTATTAATCATATCAGCTATCTCGCCGTCCGTGAAAATGGACAGGGTGCCTATCTTATCGCATTCCGCAAAAATAAAAAAATAAAAAAAAACGCGTGCGCTCGATTTTCGCGCGTGCCTGAAACGCGTACAGCGGCGGTCGCGTTCGTCAGGATAATTGATTGTCCGCATCTGTATTAACAGGTACAATATTCCGCGCAATGCAACGCGGTGTTCTAGCGCGGGTAGCGCGCGCCAATTCCATGTCGAGCTCGATTTTTGTACTTTCACCACTCGACAGACGCGTCGCCGGACAGGCTGCGCGAGAGGTAAGGACACGGGGTAAAGACCGGCCCGTCAATATGCAATATTGAAGAGCACTTCTCGACAATCGCGCCGGCTAAGCTCGCGTAATTCCCGCGCACATGACTCTTCTCGTCCCCGGATGCTCGCTCATCCGAAGACAACTCGATCGTCGCAGTTGCGAGCCGATTTCCCGCCGACAGGCACCGACGGATCTCTCCCTCCCCCCCCCCTCGTATGTCTCAATTTACGCGGACCGCGCCGTTAATTAATGACGCTCGTCGGACCTTGCGCAAGTACGCGCCTCTTCTTCGACAGATGCTTCGCACCTCGGGAGAATCGCGACTTTGACAGCTGCGCTCCGTAACTCGCGGCGCCGATAAATGACGGCCCATAAATCGCGCGCGTTACCGTCGCTCTCATAATCGACTCTGTCTCGTATTTGGAGAAATCTAAATCAGTCCCGACGTCTTCCTCATCTCGCGTATCATCGCGCGGCAAATGAGTACGCCGAGCTCGGCCCGATCCCGCCAGCTGTTCCCCCCCCGGTTTGCATTCGCAGGCCGATTCGACCACCGTGCTTGATTAATGCGACCAGTAACTCACGCGTGAGCATTCTAACAGAGAGCACGAAGACCTGCAGCGCGGGATTGTAACCCGATATCGCTTTCTCTGCTTTGTGTCGTTTAATTAGCTAAAGTACCTCCCGGAAGAACGAGGAAAGGCGAGAGAGAAAGAGAAAGAGCTTTTGACGAACAGAAATTTCTCTCAAGCTTTACTCGATGACTTTTCCTTGCTAATTTGTTGTTTAAAAAAAATTACCGCTTAATTGTTCAATATTATTACTTCCGCTTTACAGTTATGCAAGAGAATCTTTGACGTTTTTCTAATTTCTTGAAAAAGTTTTATCGTTTAATTATCAACTTTGTTGAGAAAATTAGTATTGTTTTTTTTTTATTTTTACTGTTTGCCACAATTAAATTATAATTGAGTATGATTAATTATTAGTAAAATCGTCAGTAGAGAAACACGCATTTAGAGCTACAAACGTGGGGAGTTCGATCATCACGGGAATTTTTTAAATATTATTTTGTTCAAGCTCAAAGTTAGAGTAACTTGGAAAGGTTCAATTAATTATAATTTATAAGTTAAATATATCCTTCGATTAAAGCCGAGTTGCAGTAGGTAAAAAGCAGGTGGGAGAAAAATTATGGCTAGTCAGAAAAATCGATAAGAAAGCGGAAGGAGGAGAAACCCGGGAATATAAATATCAGTCGATTCAAAGTTTTAAATATTTCGCTGCGAAACTGAGTACTATTACATTCGTAATTTATAATTATTTTTCAATGAATTTGTCTCCCCGCGGTCGGCAATATCACTCGGAATCTGCGCAAATAGCCGAGCTCGTTAGACGAAATAAGTGCTTTCCCTTTAAATTCCCTCGCTCGTTTCACCTGCGCCGCGATTGTCCCCGCGATTCCAAGAATCGCGTCGTGATCGTTATCACGGTGCGCTCGCATTATTAACCCTATCTCGTTGAACTTCGCCACTTCGGTCACCCGGTCGGGATCGATTTTTATCGGTGCAAGGACGATCGCCGCGAACGATTACCAAATATCTGTATCACCCGCTCCGCCACGCCGTGTCCTTCACCTTCACCCATTTCGCGCTTACGTTTCACCTATCCTGCAACGACCCACCGCTAGCTACACCATCGATTTTCGTCGTCGTTACCACGTAACCCGGCGCAAGGACGCCGGCGTTAGCGATTCTATGACTTCACTGTTTCGGTAAGCGTTGCGGCTTAAAGAGGAACGTCCACTCTCGCCCCGCATCAATCAACGGGAATTCTCCGCGGATGCAAGTGATTTTATTAACGCTTCGACAGGCCGATATTACGTAATTTGGTAAAACCATTGGTTGCCAACCGCTATCACGCTCACGTAATTTCGCGAATGGTTAATGAATATTTAATAGCGGACTATAAAAAGCCGCTACGCGCGCGTTATTATAATTGGGGACATTAATTAAATATAATAAGTTAAATCTGACGATTACAATTGAGTAATTGATGGTCGACGACGTGTTGCCGGTTCAAGAGACTCAATACTAAAAAAAACCATGCGACTCACCGATCTGCATGAGCGTCAGCGGAGTTGTAGATTTCTGCCGTTGGCTGTAACATAAAAAGAAACATATTAATGTAGACATATATTAATTAGTAAAATTCATAAAAAAAAGGTAAAAATTTATATTTAGTAAAGATTTGTTTTTTTTATTGATTCTTACCTAAGAGTTGCTCCGCCGATGCAGGATGCTCGTCCTGAGCCTGCTCCTCCTCTCAGATGGGACGTGACGAGCCATCCTTCCGCGCACAAGTAACTCGCGAACACTCCGACCGTGATTTTAATCGCGAAAATTTACTATGATTACTATCGCACGTCCCATGCTCGGCACTCGCGTTCAGAATAATGCGAAAAAAATACGACCGACTACTTAACGAAACTCCCGGAACGGCCGACGAACCGGCTGCGGTTCGTAAAATAATTAATACGGGCGGTAACGACACGCGTTGATGACCGGCGGATGCAGCTACGTCGATCTGTAACAAAGAAAAAAAAATATATATATTAATTTTAGAAGTGCCATAAATATAAGCTATTAGTTCTGCGTTTTATAAAAGTGATTCTTACCTCCGGGGTTGCTCCGATGAAGCACGATGCCTTTCCGAGGCCTCCTCCTCCTCTCAGACTTCCCGTCAGAGTGGCCAGCTTCCTCTCAGATTATCTGGACATTGTCCTCGCCCTGGTTGCCTGCAAAACAAGCCCAGACAAATCATTAAAACACGCGTATCTACGCAACACATCTGATATAAAAGGATTACTGCGGAGAGATAAATGCGGGATATAATTCGCTTTACGGAAAGGAGATATACTCACACGTGCTCTCCTCACACGAATAATCGAGAGGAGATAGTTATCGTGCCGGGCGGCTTTCGTTAAACGGAAGTGCGAATTTCGGTACGGAGACACGTGCTTGCCGTGCTGTGCGTAATATGTGTATGCTCGCGCGACCGCTAGAGAAGGACAGACCGAGAGTGGGAGTGGTGGGGGAATATACCTAGCGCGCGACACGTAAGGCTCGCGCTCGCTCTCGCTCCGTTCCTCCCACCACTCCCCGCCGCCCCCGCGCCTATCTACACGTTACTACCTATACGTTAGTCTCTTTCGATTTAATTGTAATATTAAATTCGTATGTCCAAAGACGATGCTTACACCGAGTCGTTCTCGATCTCGACACAAGGAACCGACTACGATATAAAGCGAGGTACTTCTTATTTTTTGGTCGATCCTCGTCGGTGGAATTAACGACGTTAAAAACGTTTCGCTAAGCGGCGAATGAGACGGGCCGCGATATGAAAATTTACACGCGAAATGTATACGGCTGAGCGTTTATAAAGATGAAATTCAGCGCAACTTTTTTTTCATAAAATACTAAAAAAAAAATTAAATAAAAGTGTTAACTAGACATCTAATAGTCGCGCGAAAGAATATTGAGTAATGTGTTTTTAATTCGGACGGAAGATGAGTGAAGATAAAGTAAGGATGCGTTACAGAGATTGCAGAAATACTGAGAACGTATATTTCTTATAAAATATTTCGTGATAGACAGGCTTCAGCGTTCGCATTTGCATGTACGGATCATTAATAATCTCAAAAACTGTACAGGCCTGATAAAGAAAAAAAAAAAAAAAAATAAAAAAAAAATTAAGCGAAGCGTATACGTGATTTATACGATATTATTATTAATGAACACGCGTGATTAATGTGATTATTAATATGCGACGCACACACGTAAGCTGTTGACAAATTTTTTTTAATTTTTTTTTTTTTCTGCAATAACCTTTCTTTTTTCTTAAGTCGCGGATTCGGAAAACTTCGTGCTATCTAGCGTATTTTCTTTATGTGCGCTTAGCAGCCTATATTTGTGCCTTAATTGATATCGCGTTTCACATCGCTGAGACACGGCCGGCGGGAGGGAAGAAAAAACTATTACGAGCAGATTTAATACGTCGATTAATATTTCTCGCGGACAACTTCTGTCCGCGTTCATGTAATAAGACGCGCTTCCGCGTGTGCCTTATCTATCAATATCATAAACAAACCACGCGTGTCGACTTCTTTCTCCCGGGGACTTCCGGTAACTTTCGCGACCGCGGGACGTCGCGCAAGAACGATCAGAGACACGGAAACGCGGGCCCGCGAGTATTTGATAACTTTGCGTTTGATAAGTCGATTTTCGAGAGATCTCGGCGCGAAGAGAATTCACGGGACGCTGCACACATTTACGGGATCCCGCGGGCTTATAAATATTAATCGAACGAGCGTCGTCGCGTGCGTGGTTGTGAATAAGGTTTCGAAACCGCGGCAGCGTTTTCAAAATCCTTCCTCGAAGTCTCTGTGTCGTCCGCGGGCAACTGATTTATGGGATAAAAATTCGCGGACCGCGTCCAGGCGCGTGCTCGAGCATTTACGCAACCTCCGAAAGAAAGCCGCTGTTAAAAAAAAAAAAAAAAAAAAGAAGCACCTCGCGCACGATGCATACGCGCAAGAAATTTTATACTAAGAATTGCTACGCACTGAGAGAGAAATATAGTTCTTTTTTATCTCAACTATAATTTTATAATATAACATTCATTATTATTACATTATAGGCATAATGGTTGTATTTAAGCGAAATTAATGAATTCGGTGGCTCTAGTCGGTTAACTTCGCAGCAGGTGCTCGCTCCGAAGAGCCGGCCAGCTTCTCGTCTCTTTCGTTTACGCATAACTATGGCAATATATTGACGCTATCGCCGCGACCGGTTTTAACTTACCGCGCTACATTGATTCCGCGAGGCAAATTTTCGTTTTCGGCTTTCCGCGCGTGCTATCGACCGGCCCCGACGTCTTTTCTTTTCGGAAGCGACGACGCCGAGAGGTATTAATTGGCCCTGGCGTTGTTCGCGCATTGCCGATGCCGGAGAAGCGTGGTAACCGCGGTAATTGCCGCCGATCGATCGTGCGAACGTGCGCCGCTTGGTAATTAGCGATTATTTACGGGTGTTTTATCTCGCGTATGTATCTCGTTTACCGCTCGTTTAATGTAATTTATATTTACGTTGCCGCTACACTCTGTACTCTATATCGACGAAAAAAAAAAAAAAAAAAAAAAAAAATAAAGTTCAACTATCACAGAGGCTTTACTACGAATGTTATTTCATCATTGTTCATATTAATGATACGCGCATACGTCTTTCTCTTTTACAAAAGTATTCATATATATTCTTAACGCGACACGGAATTCTCCCTGATAAAGTTTTATTGATATGAAAATCTTTTACGCGCTATGTACCGGTGGAAACGGAATGGAATTTAATTTATTTACTGCTACGCTGTATATTAAGCAATCGTCGTGTGTCATTTGCACAGATATATTATCTCGCGCGTGGCAAAAATAGATCGAGTGTCTGTGTCGCACTCCATGGGTCACTTACGAAAGGAGCAATTAAAATGCTCGTTTATAACATAAAGATTCCAGCGCCGAAAAAATATTATCACGCGAGATATGCTAATCGTCTCAGCGTTATCAGATGCATATCGAGAGACCATGTGAGCGCGCGACTGTCGTCACGAAAGAACTAACTAACTAACGACTGACTAACAGCGAGGACGTGCCGCTGAACGGAAAGCGTTCGATGTAGAATCAGCCTCGATCTGCTCGGGCGTTATTCCAAAAATCCGGAGCCACGGTGGCTAAAAAGCGGATGAAAAGTCCTGATCTCTCGCGAGCGAGCGTGAACGCGTGCTCGACGGGATTTCGTAACAATTGTTGCAGGTCGAAGCCGAGCTATCTGCGTGGCGATGCACAGCGGGCCTTTATCGCGTTGCACCTATCGCCGGTGCTCGTTGCGCTCGCATTGCGCTCGTGTCGGAGAGGCCCTCGTGATCGGACGCCCTACCTGCATTCTGACGGGTGATTGTCTTCGCGCGCGTGTATTACGACAGGTAGAGATTGTAGGAGCGACGCTTTTGTCTAGCCTCCTCGCGTGTGCGCGCGTGTACGTGTACGCGACCCGCCGCCTGTGCTTCAGATTCTCCAGTCTAGAAAGTTCAGTCGCCGACGAGGAGGACTCGCGCCGATAGATCGCAAGTTCGGAGAAATCGATTCGGCCCCCTTGCACCGCATAGGTCACATAAAATAACCGGGCCGCAACGCTCGGCATTTGATGTAAATCTTTATTGTGTTCTGTATTTTTATACTCGTCCCTCGGTATCGCGCAATACCCGCCCCGATGGAATCTCGAGATTCTTTCTTCCCTCACCGCGAGGCGATAATAATTTAATTGCAACGCCAGGGCGAAATCTGTCCCTGACGTGATTAATTCGACGTGAAACATTCCTCGGGGCTTCTTCTTTTTTACGTTTGATTTATGGTGGTTCCAGGTTGAAACGATTTGTCTGAATAATTAAGCATGCAAGCGCATCGCGTATGAATACGATTTCTCGCGGATCGTTGCCGACGACTGTCTCTGTTATAAGAATCGAAGTGTACTTCTTAAACGCGATAAGGTCTCGGGCGTTAATATTGAACAGCGATAAACGACGTCACGAAACGCGTGTAGTGCGGTAGCGCTGTACCGTTACCGATATAAATTAGCATCGCCACGCGCTCATTCTCTTTCGTGCGTCTAATTGCGCGTAGCGCGCAACACGCGGGACGGTCCAGCGTTCGTATCTCCGGCCGCTGCACGCACGTGCGCCGATTACGCAACGCCTCGCGCTCGCGACGGCAACCTGTGCCTCTCTCGCGAACGGGAACGCTCCGTTATTCGACGAAACTGTCCCGTTCGGCGCTGCGAGGACAACGGAAACCTGCATCGGGAGGAGTAATTTTACTTCTGGACCTGGCTACGTTTTCTAACGAGAAGTATAATTGAGTCTATTACAAACCATAATCGAGCTCTCGTTCATATTCATCGTTTGAAATTTTATAAAATCACGACTGAGTTCAAAAGTGATTACTTATTATTTTCGGCGCGACTCAAAGTTCACCTTCCGCGGATCGGCGCATTCAAACGTACGACGCGCGATACGTAAAATCTATCTCCGGTGAAAGAACGTAAAACGTGGGAACTGCGTGCGCAGCCGGAACGTGAAATTCTTGCGAAACCGCGAGTGACATGCCAGCTGGGTAATTTTTTAAATTAATCTTTCGAGAATATTTTATGTGAAAATTCATATGCGAAAGATAATGAGAACCTGTTATAATGTTTCTTGCAAAACGCGCGCGTTGGTCTTCGTCTAGTGTACGGCGTCGCAGCTGTCGTATTGTGATCGTGTCAGTAGAGAATGCACGGCACGATCAGACGTCTCGCTCGCGCGTGTTAGCGATTGTCTCTCGAGCATCGCGCCGGGACATATCCTGGCGTGACGTGCCCCAGGCTACCGTGATGCCCACGTTCACCCGTGCCCCATTATCGGGGCCTATCCAGCCTCGTTATTTTCTTATTAAACACTTGCATTTTAAATATCTGAAATTCCCGGCAATTAAATGTCACACATTCCGAGCGTCGAATTATTACGAATTTTAAATTTTGATGCAACCTTCGGTGGAATGTAATTTATTTTTCTTTTCTTTTTTTTCTTTTTTTTTTTTTTTTTTTCTGGAGCTCCGAGTAGATTCTCGCGTGCCTAAAAAGTATCCAAACGACAGAACGCTATCTCGCGCGCGGAAAAAAAATTTTATACTAAGAAATACATAATGTGTATCGAGAAATTCCAAAATTAAAATTGATAATAAAATTAATAATCGAAATTAAAATATTACGACAAGCTGTTGACTGTCGCAGTATTTTACTATTCCAAGATGGTCCACGGCTACTGTTGCGACGTCGCGATAATTCTTAATAGAAGACGGGAAATTTTTTTTCCACGCGGATATCTCGTTGCTAAACTCGCGGCGTGATCGGAGCAGACTTGCGCTACCTGCGGTTTCGCAATAATTAGCTACGGTCCGCAACCCTTATTGCGGCGTGTCGCGCTCACGATAAAAGAAAGAGGTTTTTCTGTGCAAAAGTATCAGCTGCATTCTCTGACGGACGATTGTCTACGGAGGCGCGCCACGTGCGTCGACACACTGAGACGATCAGCGTGTACCCCAGTGCCCGTGCACGTCGCAATAACCCACACACGTAAACGGCATCTTGCATCCTGTAATCGGCGCCCCCTGCAATTACTCCCTCGTAGCAATTTAAACGTATCATTAGTGCGCGAGTTATGTGAGCAAACATGCTCGAGAGGCCGCAAATGTTTAATACTCGTTGAGTCGTGATAAGGCCGAATCGGCCGCGGATTTTTCTACTTACGACGAACACGGAAACCTTTCAATCTCGCGGGATCGAGCGACGATCGCTTCACCGAATGCCCTCGCGACGAAGGAAAAATAGACGACGATTTAATACGCGTCGACCACCACAATCGCAATTAAAAAGCAAAAACTAAATAATAAATAGAGATTGAGTATTACAGTTTTTACATTTTAGCGACAACGTAAGAAACGGAAAGAAGAACGAAGCAGGAAAGTTTTTACGTGTCGCAATGCTTATTGGTTTCTTTTAATAATAGCCGGCTCGATCAGATATAAAAGCGAAAGTTTAATTTTTATTTATTAACTCTCTGTTCCTCTCGTCGGTCGCGATTTCACATGCGTTAATCATACATTCGCCTACGCATCCCGCGAGAGAAGAAAATGCGGAGAGGAGAGCGGACAATGAATGACATAACACGGCTGAGCGCAGGAGAACAAGAGGTCTCGCTCGGGAATTAATCACTCTCATAAATTTGTAACTCACGCGGGCGCTTCCTCGGGGGCGATATTCCGTAAGCTGCGAAATCGCTTGGAACCCGCGTTATTACTCATTGTCGAATCATCCGGCGAGATTAACAAGGAGGCAAAAGTGCGCGCGCAGAAACTTTCAAGGTGGTCGCGTCGCCGGCGGCCCTCTTATGAATTCGTCGAAAGCACGAGGCGAGCGAGAAACAAGCCGGCGATTATCGAATCATGCGGGAGGTACGAGGAATGCACAAAAAACGCTCGAGGAAAGTTACGTACTCCGGCGGATTATTAAGCGGAGGGATACATTAAGGAGAAAATGACCGGGAAGCGAGCCGAGAGAAGGATCGATTCGCCGCGATTTGTTAACGGACCGCGCTAATTGTCGAAGGGGAAAAAAAGGCAATTTTACAGCTGAAACTAGATTGAAGGGGAACCGTTTCGCCGAAAGATGAAAGTTCAGCGCACATGGAGTTAAGCAACCGCAATCGTAAAAAAGTGAAAATTTGAGGAATATGAAAGCCCAAGATATATTGTCTAGTCGATCTCCGATAATCGGAGAAAGTCGAAATTCGAGAATCTCTAGTTTCAATATTAAAAAAAAAAAAATAAAATAATAATAAAGACCATTTTTCTCAATTGACGATACGCTTATTACTTTCCGCGATGATTACTCTTCCTTATCACGTTCGAAATAAACCTCGCCGAGTCCATTTTCCTATCACGGTTATCTATTAATGTAAAGCGTAGTTATTTTAGCACGACCAATTTTATCGTAAGTAGTAAATTTCCTTCAAGATCAAGATAATGCGCAGTAAAGTTGCCGTCTAGCTCGCTTGGAAGTTCAACAAAATCGATAATCTATGTGGCTGTTCTTCGCGCTTTACGCACACGCGCGACTATTTACGTGCGGTGAGAAAAAGGTCCGTAGAAAAAAAAAAAAAAAAGCGAGAAGATGAAATATCTCTCGTGTAACTGCCTTGTGATACATAGAAAAAAGAAAAGAAAAAAAAAGAAATACACCGCGGCGTATCTTTAACAAAATCGGTGTTAGTGTTAGCAGCAGGTTTGTATAATAAATCTCGCGTTGCTTAACCGTGCTCGCGTTTAATAAATCGTTTTAAAGAGCGGAAGCTCGTTACTGATCCGTATTTGATTCGACAGGTCGATGGCCAGTGCCTAATAGGGCTGGCCGGCCCGATATGAGATCTACGGGACGAAACATGACCGCAGGAAAAAAAAAAACTTCGTTACACGTGCACCTTTCTTGAACCGATCTCCTCGTATCTGATCGTCCGAGATTGTAAGCCGGCAAACCGGTAGCATCGATCACCCCGCGATTAAGCGATCAAAGATCGATTAGACGATCCGGTTTTTGTCGTACCCTTATCGAGAAATCGAAATCACGGCCGCATTTTAACGAAACTGATTTACCGTAATTTATGTCTCTGTGTCTCTATATCTTAGATATTTTACTGGTTTTGTACGTATATTTTTTTTATATTAAAAAAAAAAATATATATATTTTTTCTCTGGGAGTATAACTATACATTGTAACGTATACGCTCGAAGAAAAGTAAATCTAATTAGTAGCCAGCTTCGTATAAATTCCCGCTATTCTTTAATCCATGCATGCTTAATCCACGGCCACCTGTAACCCATGTCCGCGAGGCAAAGTGCTAATCCGCTTTATAAGAAACTTTCATAAACTTTCATAAAAGCATCAATACGTGCTAATGATAATATAAACGCTATTGTAAATACCGCGTTTAGCCGGCAAGTTTAACGTTTGAATATTCAGGAACGTTTCCCGTGAGCGTAGGGACCCGATCTCGACTTTCATCCGAGAGAGCCGAGCACGTCGGACGTTAAACTGGACGTCGATACCGGCGATGCAGGAAATCCCGATGCGAAATTTTTTGCCGACGCGTAAACTTTGGCCCGCGGAGACCCTATTAGCCCGGTGGTTATCTTTTCCCATGTTCCGCGTCTCCCGCGGAGACGACGACGGCCGCGACGACGACGACGGTGACCCCGGCTCGAGTCCTTTCTCCTCGAGCGATTCGCGGCACCGTTCTCCGCGAGGCGCCGATACACTCGCGCGTGTGTCCCGAGTACATGTGTATCCGCGGTTTCTTACGCGCGCGGAGGCAGTCCCTTTGTTGGCGGTTTCCCCGCCGCTCGTTAGCTATGCAACGCGGAAAGCGCCGTCGACGCACTTCACCGGACACCGAATGCAAACTACGCGGCGTTCTTTTCTCTCTTCGACGTTTACCGCTACTCGGATGCTCCGCGAATTTCCCCATTTAGGACGGCGGCGTTCACGATCGTAGCGGCGGATCGCGGTAAGCGCAGCCCGAAGTCGCTCCTCTCGAGAGAGTTATGTATCCCGGCGGTTCGTCACTTTGATGTATTCCAGAATTACCGAGAATGCGCTTTCCAAATCGGGTCGAGTGAATCAGGATTACGCTCGGAATTTAGTAAATTAACGGAGCACGAGAAATATAACAGCACGACGTGGTTAACAAAAGTCGCCTAAGACGTTTATTTTATTATCGGGGAGCGGTGAAACTCCGGTGGTTGTTTCGCGGATATTTAATCCAGCTGCGCTTAACGAGATTATTTTTAACGAGCGCCTCATTCACAAATTCCTCTCGCGGGCGGCGCACTTGGGCAATCATAAATAATAACAGCGCGCTGGGAATAGACGGAATTTGCGCCCCGCTCGCCGCAAATTCCGAACAGCCGACCTTTTCCGCGGCCGCGAAGTGCGAAATATCGGAATTATTTTTTATTGGGATAACGCGACGTGAATAATTACACGCGGTGCACGTTTTGAGTACGTCATCGGTCACCGCGACGTCGCGATTAGCGCTCGCATGTCTCGGTGCGCGCTGATAACCGAGCGATGTCTATCTTCTCTCGCCCGGCCTTTTTTTTTTTCTTCGACTAGATACTCGCTCGAATCCATCAACCGCCGACGACGTATCACGTATCGCGCGGGCGTGATGCGCGCCGGCGATGTAACAATCCGCTCGGTAATTAATGGCGCGATCCGGAGCGTTTCCCATTCCCATTCGTTACGATAAACGTTCGCACGTGCGTTATCGATCTGAAAGCGCGCGAGACTGCGCGTCTTCGAGATTCCGATCTGGTACTTAAATGAGCAATAAGCGTGAATATGCCCCGAGCAAGCTGGACCATCGAACTAACTAGTGGCTGCTCTCGGCGGAAAAGCTACTTTGCAACTCGTGCAAAGTACCTTTTTCCATCGAACGCGGTCACTTTCTGTCGTGGTTTTTAATAATTTTATAATTTTCAAGATGGTACGCGACCACTGTGACGCCAATTCCTAATATAAAATACTTTCCGCATGCAAAAGAAAAAAAAGAAAAGATATTAATAATTTTACTATACATCGTGCTTCTCGATCGCAATTAGAATTTGAAAATTACGTAAGGGTGTCTCGACGTTATAACTTAAAAAATTACGTAATTCGTCGACCCTTTTTTCCCTGCTCGTTGCTTCGAAATTCGGAATCCACGGAACGTCGAGGACTTTCTCGAGTTTGACGGGCGTCGCGCTTTCATAACGCGCGTAAGGACACACGAGAGCGATATCTCGTGAAAAATTATTTACAAATCCGCCGCGGGACATCGGAGTAAAATTTCGTTCTCCCGTCCGCCACGATGAAAGTATACGTTGTCTACCTGGTGTCTCACGGCGCTCCTCATCTTCCTGCCGAGAGTGAGAGGATGAGCAACCGGTATCACGTGTTCGACGACGGGGAAAGGAGGACCGGTGCCGAGACGAAAACGTGTACATGTACGCACGTGTTGGTGGCACAAGCCTTTTCTGACGTAACGTCACGGCTTTTCGATTTCGAGTCGGCGGCTTTTAATAGTTACAACCTGTCATCTTTTATAACAGAAACAGGCTGTCCTTGAACGCCGTAATTGAGTTTCTTTTAGAAACAAACTGTTATCGCGACGTGTTCGCAGAAACCGATTGACTGACTACGTTGCATAATTTCGACTGCAAATGACATTATTTATACTTGTATCGTCTAGATCACCTTGTCGCGGGGATTTCAGCTTGAAAAAAAAAAAAGAAAAAGAAAAAAAAATTGTAATGGGATTTCGGAATCATCGTCTGGACAGAAAGCTGTTTCGAAAATCTCGCCAAAGTGTTTGCAAGCCCGTTACGTCTTCGGCGGCGATATGATTTCGCGAAGTTCTTTCCTGCAGTCTCGTCGCGTTTCGGACTGATTTTCCCGGCCATATGGTCGCGTGAGAGACGAGGGAATTAATCGAGAGTGGCGCAAAAGTGTAATCGCCGCGAACTGGCCGGATCACTTTTCGTGGCGCAACGAGAGGATCACTCGCTCGCCGCGAGAGACGATCCGATCGCGGAAAGGAGCGCGCATCCTGCGAAACGCACGATTATGCAAGAGAAGGCAGGTTCGACCGGTCGTAATTGCGATCGAGCTGCCCGGCGACTTCGAAACTAGTCGGTTTGGCTGCTGCGGTTCTGGCAAAAGAGTCACGAGCGACATTCAAGAGAGGGAGACGAGTTTTAATTAATTATCTAACTCTGATTATACGTATACATGAGTTACCGGTATTTATAACGAAAAAAAAAAAAAGAAAACCCTAGCTTATTTGATAAGTGAGTGAATTTAAAAGAGAAATCCAATCAACTGATATACAGATTTGTCACAAAGTTCGAAGAAATTTGAAAAAATATAGAAATGGAAAGTGGATTGTTAAGTTATTAAAACGATTCGTGAATATGTATAAATGACTTTTTCTTCGCACACTAGTGCGAAAGTAGTTAACAGGTTTTGAATTACTTTGCACATTCAAATGTGCTATATGATCTATAAATTAATAAGTTAAATTAATTTAAAGTCTTTTTTTATCACGATTTAGATAAGAAATTATTGATTATTTATTTCTTATTATTTTATACAAGTGTTTTCTTTTTTTTTTTTCTTTTTTTACGAATTCTTGTTTTGTACCGTTGATATGTGTAATAGTAATATGAACAACGTGACTAAACTAAGTTATCCTACTATTTGTTGGTCCTATCAATTTCTTCGTAACGTGAATTACGCCAGTAAAATGCGGAAAATTGCTCTCCGGCAGGAAGCCGTTAATGAAACTCTAATCACCTTTTTATTGCACAAAGAACCAATAAATATTATTATCATTATCTATCGCGGTACTAATTTAATTTGATTGCGTGCGATGTGAATTTTTCGCGTACCTTTCATCGACTCGGTCAGGGGTTAAGCTCTCTTTCCGCGACCTTTCCGGTTAATTGCAAACTCCTTCGTTACACCAAACGCATAATTGCATTGTACGTAATTGCTTTTTACTCGGCAGATTATATGTCGACAAAAAAAAAATTCATATGTAACGAGACATGGTAAACGGCTATAACTGTCCTTGTGTTTCTCGAAGAGAAGGAAGTAATAATCGCGTTTATTAGTTGCTATTAAAATCCGTGTAATTATTATTAATTTATAATACACGCAGTCATTGGTCATTAACGAGCGTTGTTATTTTCGTTCGCCGAAGCGATTTGCACGTGCAAATAAATCATTTTAATCAAACGCAACTCATACTGAAAACTTAAAATTTTACGATTTACGGAAAACTCTTTGAATAAAATTATCGCAAACAAAAACTGGTAATTTTGTTCCGTGCGGTTACATCCTTTTATTTTCTTTATAAAAACGGTCTTAACGTCGTGGAGAAAAAAAAAAAAGGTCGTATCTTACTGCTGTTAGAAATCAGTGTGGAATACCGGAGGAATTAATTTTAAAAGGGACACTTTCTCAGAATCTGGTTATCTGAGCGGGAAAGGCGGCGCGTGTTACGTGATTTTCGGGAAATCGCGGTGATCCCTGAACGACGGAGAGCTCAACGCCCGCGAGGAACTCGTGTGCACGGTTTTCGACGCTAAAAAGAGACCCGCGGAATCGATATGTGGGCTTCTCGAGCACGCATGCGAATATCGGGACGTGGGTGGAACCGTTTCTCACAGCCATCTTGAATTACACGCCATTCTTTCCGGTATGTGCATTCTCATTTACTCCCTCTCCCCCTTCCCTTTCATGCCTAGCATTTAACGTATTTGTTCGTTTGCGTATAACGTGAGTCTTAACTTTTAAAAAAGATATATAAAAAATTTACTTTATTTTATTTTCCAATTAATTAATTAATATATTTAAATATATTTATTACGCAAAGAATTACAAAGTTTTGTTTTACGTGGAATAAAATATGAGCCATTAAAATTATAATTAATTAATCGACGATTTTAAATATTTAATCTTAAGTGGATAATAAATCTCTCTGCTTTTGAAGTAATTTTGTTGCAACAAAAATTTTATTTTTAACATTTCTTTCGATATTTTCTGCTCGTCTCTTAATCGCGCACAAAGTTGCGCACACAAATCGCGGTATTGTGTTTACCGGGAATATAGTTGCTAGATTTCTATTTGCCTACTCTTTCATCTACGGAATGCGCACGATTACCTATTTTGCATCTCGCAAAAAAAAAAAAACACACATTCTATATGAATGTTATTTTTTAACCCTGTGTCAGAAAAGCATGCCGCAATAACTGCAAGAAGAAGATAAACGGAAATGTTTCTCTTTAACTTGAATATAACGAATGTACTTACTTCGTTATCGAATTATTTTTAACGCGGGATAGTGAGAATTTAATTAAATTTGTCGCAGATAATTTATAATTATTTTTTTATAATTCCACGTAATTAAAACATAAATAGTGAAAATTTGTATTGTAATAAAATTTGCCGCAGCCACGCCGATGGGGGGCACTCGGGATAGAACTAAAAACGCATTTATATCAAAGCCGTACGAAAATAAATAGCCGTAGGACGCGGGTGAGCGATACAAAATTATATAAATGTGTACGCGCACGTCGAGTTTAATGGCTTTCGGATAACCGCGCTGGTAAATCGCGGGATAAGAGAAAGTCAATCTATAACGCCGCAGTTCCCGCTGATATAACGAAGAGTTTCGATACTTCGCTCGTCCCGCGAGCTGAAATCGGATCGCGAAACACCCGTGAGCGACGTCCGGGGAAAAGCGCTCTCGCGGACGCGATTATCGGGACACCCTGTACCGGGACCGGGCGAAAGTTCGCCGGTAAATCTCTCGCGGCGGAAAATCTCCCGACGATATTCGGCCGACGATAAATCGCCGATGAACCGTGAACGCGAAAGAGTGGGTCCGACGAGTTCGGGGCGTAAATCACGCGCGGGGCCGGGAAGAGAAAAAAAAAAAAACCGACTGCCGTAATCGTACGCTTAGGATTTTACGGCCGCGGCTGGAATTAGAAATAGACGGGCAGCGGTCGTAAATCCGCACGGATGATGCCCGGTTGAAGCGAGAGGGTTCGCGACTCGTCCAAAAATTCATATTTTTATTAACCCGGCAGGTTTATCTTATTAAACGGAATAACGATTCGCGTAAAGGGTTAATGGTTTAATAAAATAAAAAGATAAGTCGAATAAATTAATCTAACAGAAACACGGATGAGTGGTATAAATAATGAATTAATTAGTCGGATCAAAATAGGTAAGAGCATTACACGTGGGCGTTCAATGGGAAAAAGAAAGATTCGAGATAAAGGGAGATTCATCTTGAGAAATCTGAAACTGTCCCGACCACCTACGCTCCATTTCCACTTGTCTTCTCGTAACGTATCACCGCGCTAACGATTCCCGACGCGCGAGCAGCAGATTCCTGGGTGGACGATCGAAGACGACGGTCCCGGTCGTAAAACCCCCTTTCCCCTCCCCTTCCCCCCGGCGTTCATAATTCACGGTTCCGCGCGGTAACATTTATAACGCTTGCGACACCGTTCGCGGCCTAATCCAAGAGGTCCATTGAGCTCCTTCACTTCAACCCGCTTTCTCGCCGGCAATGCACCCGAGTATCACATGCATAGATGTCCACAAAGTTAATCTCCATATTTTAAATAAAAAAAAATTTAGAGTCCAGAAACTGTTAATAATTTTTTTTAATTAGAAAAAAAAAAACGGGAGGAGGGGAGGACCAGCTTTGTAGACATCGTTGCAGGTTGCGCGGATGCAGCTGCTGCACCCACGAGACTCCCATCCGTCGTTCCCTTCACCCTCGTGTCACGCGTGCCCACTCTTCTTACGCTCGCCGGCGCTTCGCGGAGGAGAACGACGCGCGCGTATGTGTGCACGTGCACGTACACGGGCACGTGCATGCACGCGATGCACGGCGCGCTGAGCGGAGAGCAAAGGAGAGTGCTCCGCCGGAGCTAAGCCGGTCTCACGGTAGTTCTTCGGGGTCAGGGGGCGATATACCTACCTACCTACCTATCGGGCTGGTTGCGCCGGAGCCTGCGTGTCGCAAGCGCCTCTCCGTATCCTTCTTTCATCCTTTTCTATCTATCTATCTCATTCTCATTCTCCTACTCGTGCCTCTTCTATCACCTCCGCGCGAGGGAAACCGCGGGGCAACGGGCGTGCACACGACTTGCGCGGATAGGATACACTATTGAGATAATGATAAACCGCGAGGTAAACGCGAGGCTCGCCGAGAAAACCGATTTCATTTGAAATCGCTATTGATCTCCTTTATAGCCCGGCGGAGGAATGATATTCTCAGCCACGCGTGTAGGGAACGGTCTAGCAACCTAGCGTTTCGATACTTGATTTAATTTACACAAAGACCCCCGCGCGCTATCGGCGCTGAAAGGAGACGCGCTACTTGCGAACAGCTGAAGGCGCGCTCGCGGAGGTTTAACGCCGCCGTCGAGGCATTAGATTCTCGTATTTCTTGTCAAAGACACTGATCAAGGGAATACCATGTAATCAGTCGACCCATTAATTTAATTACAGTCTCAAACAGGTATACGAGCCGGTAAACATGTAATCGATGAGGCTGACCGTAAACGACGACTAAGAAGTATCGAGAAGTGCCCACCGTCGTATTTAAAATTAAATGCCACCGCTAAACGGCGCGGTAATAAGATCTACCGCGCGTCACGTGGGCTACTCTACAGATTCCTCGAGCACGCTAAAGAATAGCCGGGAATAAAAGCGGCGAGCGTGCGTCGTCATCATCGTCTCCTTTAGAGAAATGGTGATTGTCGGCGCGCGTACGCGGCGTATTCAGAGTCGCATAACTCATCCGTTATTTATGAATTCATCAATAAATCCTAAATCATTTTCCTCTCCGCGTAAATAACGCCGCGGCTTTGCCATTTGTCAATCTCGAATCTTTTTACGCGGTTCATATTTTACATTCGACTACGATTGCAAGATTCCGCTAAGCGCGCTTGAAGTTGAAGAATGAGACGTCGGCGTTTGCATCTCGAAAGTTTAGTTTTCGAAAGGTTCCACGATTTTCATTTTAAGAACGAAAGACCACTACGATTTTTTTTTTCCTATTTTATTTTTTACTAGAAGAAACTATACGCACGCTATTTTTTTACAAGACCTCAATTATAAATTACGAAATAAAAAATCGACTCACCAAATCTGCATGAGCATCAGCGGAGTTGAAGAGTTCTGCCGGTGACTGTAACATAAAAAAGAAATTATTAATACATACATGTCGGTTAATTAATGAGATTAATAAAAAGAAAAGATCTTCTTTTTTAATTTATACTTACTTAAGAGTTGCTCCGCCGATGCAGGATGCCTATCCGAGGCCTGCTCCTCCTCTCAGCTGGGACGTGCCGAGTCATCCCTCCGCGCACGAGTAACTCGCGAGCACCCCGGCCGTGATTTTAATCGCGAAAATTACTCAATCGTCACTTACGCGCGTTTCCTGTTCGGCACTCGCGTTAATAAGAAAGTCGTACGACAAAAGATTCCGCCCGAATATTCTACGGAAGTCCGGGACCGACCGACGAACCCACTGCGGTTCGTATGTCTCTCAATATCGGCGGTGAACGACACATTCGTTGACGACTGCGGGACGCAACTGCGACGATCTGTAACAAAAAGAATATCAAGTTTAATCGTAGTTCTCGTGCCGGGCCGGGCGGTTTTCGTTAAACGGAAGTGCGAATTACTTACGGCACGGAGACACGTGCTTGCCGTGCAGTGCGTAATATGTGTATGCTCGCGCGACCGCTGGAGAAGGACAGAGCGAGAGTGGGAGTGGTGGGGGAATCTACCTAGCGCGCGGCACGTAAGGCTCGCGCTCGCTCTCGCTCCGTTCCTCCCACCACTCCCCGCCGCCCCCGCGTCTACCTATACATATGTTAGTCTCGTCCTATCTTTAAAAATTGGTGGGTGACGCATGAAAAAGCTTTGGCGTAAAGCAAGCCTAATCGAGAGAAAATTAATCAGCGTCGATTATTAAGCGGCAACAATTAAAAAAGACCAATTTTTTAAGATAGAATCTTTACGAAAAAAAAAAATCGACTCGAGATTTATTTATTAATGGAAGAGGCACATTATTTCTGAAGCGGTCTGTATTTCAAGCGTTAACTTCGCGGCGGCAAGGCGCATTAACATTAATCTCTTGCTAAATTTAATTAAAGTGAAAGCAGCCTGACATCGAAGATTCACACGACGGCCTCGGCGGCGCATAACACCTGGGTACTTTCAAAATACGGTATAGATAAAGGAGATGGGTGACTAGCGTTATTTAGCCGTTTCTTTATATCTCGCGCACGACACGTGGCGATAACGCACGTGCGTAAATTACGCGTAATCTTATTCGGAGACCCGAGTGGTATGCAAATGCAGCCGGGCTCGAGAGCCGCGGCGTGACGCCTCGCGGAATTGAATTATTATCCTTTACCACGATTGATTCATCATCCGACGATTATTACTTCTGACACAGATAAGCCTCGGCGATTTGCCGGCAATTATCGTTCTATCAATCCGCGATCGAATTGAGACCTCACCGCAATGTCACTTGTCATTTATCGCGCTGCAAATAATTTTCACGGAAAACTTTAATCTCTGACCTTTAGCTAGAAGTTCGTAGTCGATTATTTTTATTATTTTTAAGATTTTAATTATTTTTATTATCCCGTAGATTTTTATTACTAGTATTTTTTATTTTTTAATATTTTTTTGGCGTGCGATACACTTTTCCCGCATTATAAAAAAGACATGCGATTTCATAATAAAAATTGAAACTTACTGAAACGTGCTCCACCGATGCACGATGTTTCTTTAAGGCCTACTCCTCTTCGCAGTACGGGTTTTCCTTTTGCGCATAAGATACTCGCGAAAGCCGCGACCGGGTGAATTTAAAATCGCGCGATACTGTTGCACGACATTCCCGGTTATAAAAATCATATAACAATCGACCGGTAACTTTAACGATATTCGCGAGACGGCCGACGAACCGCCGGCGGTTCGTTTATTAAGTATCTGCGACGACGGGACGTTTCATTTCGCTTCATTGCACTTGACTACACTCCCTTTCTCGATCTTTATCTGAAACAAAGAAAAAAAAATTTTGTTCGGTTAATCAAATATCAATACACAGTAAAAATATACCTATAGATAAATAATTATGCGCAAGGTGCGTACTTCGTACGTACTCTCCAAGTACAGATTATTAATTATAAAAGTTCATTCAAAGAATACAATTATTTTTCGGTGCGTACAGAAACAATTTATCAATTTATTAAATAAAAAATAATTTTATTTAACGTAGAAAAATTAAGAATAAATAACGCGCGCGGAGCACCGTCACGTTTAACGATCGAAAAGGGGTGTGGAGGAGGCATTTTATCCGCGAGCTTTCCTTCGCGGCCGATCAATGGGCTCATCTCGTATGCGGGCACACCTAACGTTCCGCCGCGATGCGTGCGTGAGAGAAGCGAGAGAAAGCGGGACCCGATATCGTGCGGCACATAAACCGCGGGGATATCCTCTCGATTTAAGGCCCCCATCGTGCTCGCCCACACGACAGAGGCCCCGCGGATCTGTCCGCTTCGCGCCAGATGCCGGACGATCATAATTAACCCTTTCACTGCTAAGTAAGAGACACCGCTGCTTTCTGCTACTTTAGATTCTCACACGCGAGTCCTTTTTCCTTATGAAACCCGCGATGGACTCGCGCGGTCTCTCTTAAATAAACTCGATGTAATTTGCACTCCTAGAACGGAGGTTTACTCAAGATAATTGCTGCAAATCGTTTTACACGCACGTGCCTCTTATAAAATACTTAGTGGAATAAAACTCTTTCTGTAAATTAATTCTTTTTTTTTTTTTAAAGGAACCTATACATACGTATGTTAAACGTGCGGGAATTATTAAAGCGGAATATGAAAATATGATAGAAGAGTGGAAAATTGTTCGCTTGCGGGAATCATAATTACAAGAGAATTTTTTTTATGCAATGGTCAAACCGTATGTGAAATAAATCTGAAAGCCGTATGTCTTTCGACTTCTCCCTTCAGATCGCCACAATATTTCTGGAATGTGAGCGGCGTGAAATCGAATCGTGGGACACCAGGCGCATTGGCTTCGGGTGCCGTGCCGCGAAGTGTTAACGCAATTTCAGTGCAATCGGGGTATTTATACGTCGTCGCGCACGTGCATTTTTCCGTCGCGACACACGCGAGAAGGACGGAACGCATTCTTCGCGCGGACATTCTCCCGGCGGCGGCCGCGAGGCTAATCGCCAACGACGGAAAAGCCGATCGTAATCTTTGAAGCGTTGTAAGCTCGCGTAGAACCGTCCGGCTGATTTGCATCGCGGGTGAATCTCCCGGGAGTTGTCTGGCGATCGGCAACAATATGCCTTTCTCTTCGCGGCCGCTCGAGACGCGTCGCTCTCAGAGATAATCCGCTCGACGGTAATTTACTGGTTATGGCAACTAGAATCATTCTAAGGATGGAATTATCTCCGGCCACATGTACAATGTAAGCGCAAAACGAAATTATAGCTATGATTCTCGTAGCAACGACCGGTACCCCCCCCCCCTCCCCCTTCGATTTAGCAATCTCCGGCACGGCTACTCTGTCTACCTAACCCCCGCCTACCCGTTCTATTCATTCCTCCGCTCATCTATACGATATTACAGCACGCGGATGTGATTTCATGCTGTAACTGACTCTCATCTAAATCTACGCACATGTAAAACGTGTGTTCGCACGATCTTCTGCTATTTGCGGCCGATTGCGCGGAGAAAGTCCATAATGCCTGGCTTGAGAGCGCGTTGCTCGAATCCATTGTTAATCATTTTTCGGTCGGCTGTTTTATAACATTTGCCGTTATCGAATCGCGCCGCGCGTAAAGATCCGCGGGAAATCCACGGCGCGTTGTTCCCTTACTCGCGTTGAAGTCACCCGGCGGGGCCTTCGTTTCATCGCGAGATTCTTCCCCGTCGCGACGTAATCGAATTACGTCCGGTGCGTACGCGAGATAAGCGGAGGGCTTGGATTTATTCGTTGCGCGTCTCGGTTTTCGCGACGGGAGGCAAGGATCTTCGAGGAACCGGCAAACGAGACGGAACGAGAGGAGGCAAAGGCGGAAACGCGGGACTCGCGAGAGGAAGCCGCGGACGACGGAGGTACCCAGTGATCGGCAGGTGAGGCGAGCGCGCGAACGAGCGTGCACGTGGTGGCACGTGGAGAGGCGTGGTTCGTGGGAGGACCCTGCACACCGGATCGCTGCAATTCACCTGGCACCGGTGTTCTGGCGAGCCCTACTCTTTTCCCTCAACCGTTCGCCGCTCCACTCCACTCCGCTCTCTGCCTCTTCGCCTTCGTGCCGTTCACCCCTGCCTACGGCGCCGCTGTGCTCTTCCGCGTGCACGTGGACCCGTTATACGATTTCAGCGGCAAGAGTTGAGACGAGAGAGCATTTGGGGCAAAGACTCGAAAGCGAAAAAGTTTGAAACAAAAAAATATCGAAGGACCTAGATTTATAATATACTTAAAAAAAAATATATAAAGCTGATAACAAAAGCTGCACCGTAATAATAAAATTATAAACGTTACCAAGTCTTGGGAATTAATTAATATTTTAATTTTACGTCTTCTGTCAATGAAAAGATTTTTTAAATAGCTCAACTGCTAATGATATTACCGTGTGTGCTTTTTATCAAGTTACCATCGCAGTTGTTGCATTTGTATTTAGCGCATTACACTTGCTTATTTCCGTCGTAACTTTCGTAGATGAGATTGCGAGAAATTGCACTCTGCTTTTACGTAATCTTGAATCGTGGATTTTATGGTATCTTTCTGCCGCGGGCTATTAAGTGCCGTTTTCGCACGCAAAAATGATCACGGACAAGGTACACAACGACGTTCAATTAACTGTAACGCTGGAGGTTGACGTTCTCTTAGTGCCGGTTAATTTATTGCGTGATGATAACGACATTGTATTTTACAGCAGCGGGAACGCACAAGTGTTTTTATTTCGACGAAGCACGCGACTATCGCGTACCGGTAGATAGTCCCGCTAATTACAGGTCAATGTTTACGAGCCAATTAGTAATCCCAGAATTTTCGGACGTCAGAAATGATCGACTGAATCGCTTTATTTTCCATTAGCATCAAACACTTTAATTGGGCGCAGTCGAGATTTATTCTACGACGCACTCTTATTTTCCTCGAATCTATCAGTAATTAGATTCTCTTATCTCAGGTTAATTAACATGTGGTAAATTTAAATGTTCTTTTACGTGAAATCTACCTTGTTTTCTCCGTTCGCTTTACAGTCATTTCGCGCGCAACCAGCTTGTTCTTTTCTCTCGCACGCGTTTAATTCATCGAAACAGCCGGTCCATTGTGCCTAATCGTCGCTTCTTCCGCGCACATAACACACCCTTCGATCGGCGTCACGGTAAAATCGCTTACGGCCGATGATTCCGCGAGTTCGCGGCGGGTGGTCCGCGTTCATGGAATTAAATCGAGTGCGATTTCGATACCCGTGACTATCAACGAATGGCATCTCGGTGCGCTGGGACGTCCTGCATCCGGCTGTCGTATCGGATTACTCGCGTGTCAAAACCCTTGCTTTCGATTTGATAAATCATCGACGTTCTCGTTGACTCTATATCTGTTAATTAAAATTCAAATCTAGGAACTGTATTATTTTACAGTTAAAAAAAATTGATTTCCCCGGTTCAATATTCGCGAGAAACGCGAATTAAAATCTAATTTTAAAGTTTGCAACGTGAGAAATTTATCAAGTTATTAACAACGATTTATTAATTCGTGTTAATTACGTAGAGAAAAACCCGCTTGATGGTGCTTCGTAGCAAGCGTTTGATCGTCGGCATGAGACTGTCTACCGCCCGGCCGTCGGGGGATAATATCGCGTAATAATAATCGCGAAGGGAGGTAGGGCGCGTGGTTGTTTGTATAGAACGGGGTTGTAGTATTTTAAATGCCAATGATTTTATGTCTCCCCGGGGTGTTCGAGACCACCCTATATAGAACGTCCCGACGACGTTCCGCCGCTCAGTCGGCGACGAGAACTCACCGATTAATAAGATCCACTGGAGATCTCTCGATCGCGCTGCGACGTGGTGACAGTGACTTGGAACAGTTTTCTCGTTAACGCGCTGCCGTTAATTAGACTCGCTGAGTCATTAAACGTTTGGGGATCGACGAAGATCGTAAAACTTCACCGTGTAATTTTCTGTACCGCAGTAGTCTATGCAGACATGATCACCATGGACGATGGACATTCGCAGTATCGTAGATACTGTACGTATTTTTTTGCGGTTCTCTCAAAAAACTTCGCGTCGAAATTAATAAATGCACTTGCGCTTTTAACGTTAATTAAAAATTATATTTGAAATATATAATCGTTGCCTCTGATTTTGTTACATTAATACGCAAATAAGGAGTTTGCAGAAAAATTGTGAAACTTGAAACGGAAAGAATATTTACCAAAACTGCGCTCTTGCTAAACGCAATTTTCTCGTTTTAAAATAAAATGCTTGAAATCGATTTCAACCACGTACGGAGATTCAAACGTCGGAGAACGACCGAGTTGCATCTAATGCGTTACTCTTATACCGCGCACCGGAAGTTCACCGTAGAATGCCGAACATCAATACGCAGCCCGTTCTTGTGATAGAAAAAAGTGTCATTTAAAATTGACATATCAGAAAGTTTTCTCGCACCGAGAAACGAGGTTGCGATCCATTTTTGTCGCTCCGCGCGTAATGAATAATGTTAGTCCGTACTCCATATTTGCTAGCATTTAACGATAGACAACATGCACATTATTTATCGACTAGTTCGAAGTCTCTTATTGGAGAAGCGTGTTATATAACCCACACCCCACACCTCAAACTATTTTCCCACTATTTAAACGCAGCTACGAAAAATGTTTTAATAAACAATACTAAATATTAATAATAATAATAACTGGCAAAGTTGAATTTTTTATCGATCCTTAATTTATTAAAAAACCCAATTTTGTCAATACATTAATTTTAAACGGAATAACAGCTTTCAATAATATTCTTTCTCGAATTCTCAAAATATTTTTACCAATTTCTTTTTTTTTTTTTTTTAAATATGTTATTTCGCATAATTGTTCATCTTTGATTTAGGGCGATTTAAATGATAGTAATTATGTAATATAATGTAAAATAATAAGAATGTTTACCTGAATGTTGCAGGGCAACTGCATTCGCCGAACGGCGACAGCGACAACAGCAACGGTAGCCAGCGTGCGGTAGCTGTTACTCGTAGCGAGGTAGAACAGCAGCAGCAACAACTACATCGCCAACGACAACAGCAACGTCAAGCTACCGTTCCGGTTCTCGCCTGCACTAATCAATCGTCCATCACCACGACTACGACCGCCCTCACAGTGGCATCAAGCATGCTACTTTTGCAGACACAGGTGAGCTCGATTTTTTATGCCCCGCACACATTTCACGATGCGTTTCACTATTAATTTGTTTATCACACGAATTGAATTTTAAATCGAAACTTGTTTAATTTTGACGACATCGGAGTGTAAAACAATTTTTATTTTTATTTTTTTTTTTGACGTAGATGTAAGAGTAAATAACGCGCGTGTCTTGTAATATTTAATGATAAGTAAAATTGGGATAAAATAAAATTTGAAGATAAATTTAATCAAGATTTTAAAATGTCGACTGCACCGTGAGTCTTGAGATCGTATGCTGCATTGATTACGTCGCGTGGATCAGTTAAGCCTTCATGCTCGCATGTCTTCGTGATGCAACATAAGTTGTAATTTTATGTAATAATATTCGCCCGTGTAAGCGCTCGTATCTCATTTCGTCCCGTCTCATAAATAATTTCAAGAGAACATCATGTAATATATAGGTGCATAATATTATTCCAAGAAAGTAAATCTAGAAAAGCGTGCCGCGAAAGATTAAGTAATTTTAATTCGGCAAAAATGAACTTTGACATGTTTATTTTTCCGGTGAATTTAATATAATTTACGAAATCATGTGATCTTCGTTATAATTTAATTAAATAAAAATATTTAATTCCTAAAAAAAATTAATAAAATTTTTTTTTTTAAAAGCTTATCAGTGTTGATTTTTTAGACTATCATTTTCTTCTTATATCATTCCTTATCATATCTAGCACGCAAAGTAACGTTATCGATCGACCGCGAAAACCGCGTGGTACATTATCACTGAAATATGGTCATCCCACTATTTCCCATCGATAAGCTTGCTTTTACACGACCAGTTTAAAATTATCGCGTCGCGATCTGATCTTTTTATTCTAATTTTTATCAACTACTCGGATTCTCGGATGCTACTTGGGCCAGTAATCAGACTCTCTCGAGTTCTTGTAATCGTGGCATGCACTATCACGCACATCTGCATTCCGTATAACTTAAGGTTTTCCTACCTGTTTCTCCCCTTTTTCTCCATTTCTCTCGTATTCTCTCTCGGTCTCAGTTTTATTTTTTTTTTTTCCTTTCTTTTTTATTTTTGTACATAAACCCGTTGCGGTCAGTTAATCAAGAATGTGCCGCGGAATTAGCGAAGCAATAAGAGTTTGTCTCGGCAATTTAGCGGGGAAAATAGAGAAGCTATAGGAGGGGTGGTTTTAGCATGCCGTTTAGCAGGCCATTTATTCACGGTCTGGAAGGACGAGACTTCGATCGCCGGTCCTCGAGGGAGCGATGAGCGAAATGTCAGCTCGAAGCGGAACCGGCACTTGCAAATTGAATATCCACCCTCTTCCACCATCTCTTTTCACTCTCCTCCTCTTTCTCGCAACGCTATTCTTCACTTCCCGCCGTAAAATGTCTCGCGGCGTTTCCTTTTTTTTCGTTTTCTTAGATTTCAAAATACACTTTTTTTTTTAAATCGAGGTCGCGAATTTATTTCGCGACGATACAAATCCCCTTTAGATGTATTTCGGTTATCGTGAAAAATAATTGTTATTATTTCAAATAAACGCAATAAATAAAAATGTGCCATCCGCACATTTGAGAGTCAAATAATACTTAGAGTATCGTTTTTCTGCTTACGGAATTGGGGCACGATGATCCCACTCGTTTTCGATTATATTCCTATTTCGGCTCGCGATTATAATCAATAATACATTTTTTTTTTGAAATACAGCGAACGTGATACAGTCATTTCGCAAGCGGCAGGCGAAGCATTATCATACGATTACATAAATCGCTACGAGGAGTATCGAGACGCGATAAATCTCCATCGTCGATTTTGAAAGTTAGCCGTAGTTTGAAAACTTTACGGGCCGATTGGGTAATTCATTAGGGTACGTAATTTCGCGGCGTATATAATTTCTTCCCGAGTCGGTCTGCGAAGTGTTTCGATGCGGGATCCGTCGTTTATTATTATCCTATTGCCGCGCGAATATTTAATCGCGAGCCGGTATAGTGTTTTACCGCCCATCGACTATCGACTATCAATGATTGAAGTGGGTCGGGGAGCGAGAGAGGAGCAGGAAGAGAGAGAAGGAGACGGAGGCTCTAAGCCTCTATCGAGCGCTAGCTTATAGACAACACGCGATACGAGCTTGGCTTGTCCAATCCTCTCTCGAACATCCTCACTGCGCACCTCGATTGTACATCGATGTCTCGACGAGCCGCGGCTCGCAATTGTGATCGAACAATGTTTCCGCCTTGCAGTTGGGTGCTTCGATTTGCCGCGGCTCTCTGGAGACCGTCCCGGCTCCGTTAAAGGCAAACGTCATTTAAAACGGCATTTTAAGTTAATAGTCGAGTCTCGTTTGTCCGGTATGTAATTAAAAAATCAAAGATTTGCCAATAAAACGTTCATATCGGTATGGTGTTCAAATTGGCTCACGTCATTTACGCGACGCAGGTATTTTTTTTTTTTTTTTTTTTTTTTTTCTTCTCTTTTAATTTGCGTTTCTTTTTATTATTTACTTTTCCGGTCTTTCCGTTCATTTTTCAGAGCATTATATTACGTATTGTTATATTTAATTTTTATGTTACTATTGATAGTCTCGCCTAAAAATATGATCGCGATTTTTTATTTGTTGCAGAGTCCCTTTGGCTTGGGGGAATTCCTAAATAGCCCTTATCCGGACGCTACGGATGCCGGAAGTTTACCCGAAGAGTTGGATCCCTTTCCGGAATTGCAGCTTGGGAATCCGCAGGGCGTGCCTCCGGTTGACGACTCTCCTCAGTCGCATCAAAGTGTGCACCATCAGCAGCCATCGCAACCGCCACCACCGCCGCCACCCCTCCCCGAAGATATCCAAGCTGATTCTCTTAGGTATGCAAAATGCCTACTCTGAACGTTTAATATTCTAGCGTTCGCAAACTTCCTATCAGCGTTATCTCAAATAACGTGCAAATTACATTATTAATATTATAATTAAATTAATCAAGTTTTTCGACAACAGAGCTTTAGAGGCTCGTATAAATTGTTAGCCTTTTCGGTTGCAGTCCTACCCCGTTACCGAGCTTCGAAGAAACTTACACGATACAGCGATATCAGGGCCTCGGAATTAAGATGGACGATGAGTGCTACGACAACCCGGTGTACTCCTGCACCCCTACTCATTACCCGACGGAATTCACGGCCGCGGTGCCCTACCACGAGCAGCAACCGCCGCAGCAACATGCTCACCATCACCCGCAGCATCACCAGCCGCAGCAGCCTCCGCATCATCATCAAAGTTACTTCCCGACGGAGTCAGCGCCCGCATCGGCGACGGCGGTCGTCCCGCCTTCAAATCATCGGCAGGACCCGTCTTACGGGGTGGCAGTCACCATGCCCATGGTCTACGGGCCACCGTCAGCCATCGCCAGCGTCACCACCCCCGTAGTTCCTACAGACCTTTGTCCCAACGTCGATACCAGCGTCGTCATTGGCGCCACTCGGTCGCGAAGGGCGTCACTGCCCACTCAAAGATCCGAATCGGCAAGGTAAAATATATATATATATATATTTTTTAAATTAATATAATTAATTTCAAGTCTCATTGCTCCTCCGTATAAATTAACGAAATTTCCAAAGTCCGGAAGACAAGAATTTTTCTAATAATATTTGCATGATATTTTCTTTCAAAATTTCCTAACTTGGTCACTCGTAACTTCAATTAATTACCGAGTCAAATTATTTTATGAATACAAATACAAAATTTTAATTTAAATATTTGATTTGATTTGAATAATATTTTAATTAACTTTGAATTAGTAAAATTAATTGCGCAAGTCGTCTGAATCAGCGCGCGAGACAGATCTTTTGAATGCGGCCGTAATCTTGGAAAGTAAATAGGCGCGAGCTGAATTTTCGCGCTCGTGATTTTGCGACGCGTGAATTTGAGGACACGGAGACGCGGGCTTTTGAGAAAAAATTCCTGTTCTGACTATCGACGGGTTATAGATCAATGCGCGTCCTGTGTCGTGTTAACAGTAGTGGGAGCACGGATTCCCCGAAGCCGCGCGGCGGCGGTACCGCGAGTTCCACCGTCAGTTCGCCGTCGCCCGGAAGCGGTACTAGTGGCGAACGCGCACCTCCGAGCCCAAGCCAGCTCTGCGCCGTGTGCGGTGACACCGCGGCGTGTCAGCACTACGGCGTCCGCACGTGCGAAGGCTGCAAGGGCTTTTTCAAGAGGACCGTGCAGAAGGGCTCGAAGTACGTGTGCCTGGCCGAGAAAGCCTGCCCGGTGGATAAACGTCGGCGAAACCGTTGCCAATTCTGCAGATTCCAGAAGTGCCTGATGGTTGGCATGGTCAAAGAGGTAACCGAACGATCTCGTTACGTCGTAAAAAAAAATATGTATAATTTTTTTATCTTAAATTTTTCTTTTAAAAAAAAAAATGACGAGAGTATTTATAATTGTCGCGAGCGAAGCGATAATGACGCAATTAATTGTCGAACAGGTTGTGAGGACAGATTCTCTGAAAGGCCGTCGAGGTAGGCTGCCTTCAAAGCCCAAGTCACCGCAAGAATCCCCACCGAGCCCACCGGTCTCTTTGATCACTGCTCTAGTTCGCGCCCATTTAGACACAACGCCGGACAAGGCCAGTCTTGATTATTCGCAGTACCGGCAACCTAGGCCGGGCGATCCTCCGATGACCGAGGCTGAGAAAATCCAGCAATTCTACAATCTGCTGACAACCTCGATCGACGTTATTCGAAACTTCGCCGACAAAATTCCGGGATTCACGGATTTAGTGCGGGAAGATCAGGTGAGTCGCACTTATCAAAATTAAAATAACGTTTAATCTACAACGACTTAAAAATATTAAAAAAAAAAATATTTCGAAAAGAATTATATATTACGATTAAAAAATTCTTTAAAAAAAAAGTTTGATTTGACAGATTTGAGCTCGCAAAGTGTTTATCGTTGTTTCTATCATTTTATCAAAATATCGGCTTTCATTATACTTCTGGTCAGATATCAATTCTTCGACGATATCTATTGGGAAGTAACGGTTATAGAAATCGATAGCTCATACATTTTCTAAAAGGTCAATCTTGACGAGCTTTTGACGCGGTCGGTTACTCGGCTGACTAGTAGACTATTTAGCAGAACAGTAAATGTTAATTTGTTAACGCGCTGCCACGAACGAGAGATTCATCTCCAATTTTTCGTCGCGATTTAAATAAAATCATACGATCACATCGTTAGTTTCGAGACGCGAGCTCGAGCGCGAAACTGTTTTGAAGCAGTAATATATTTCGCGTTAACAATTCCGTGACGCAATCTGATTTCAGGAATTACTCTTCCAATCGGCCAGCCTAGAATTGTTCGTGCTGAGGCTGGCGTATCGCACGAATCCGGACGACACGAAACTGGTCTTCTGCAACGGCGTCGTTCTCGCGCTGGAGCAATGTCAGCGCAGCTTCGGCGACTGGCTGCACAGCATCCTCGACTTTTGCAAGGCTCTCCACTTTTTGGAAGTCGACATCAGCGCCTTCGCCTGTCTGTGCGCCCTTACTCTGGTTACTGGTGAGTGCTCGATTATTACTTCCCTTCACGATCGAAGCGATTGCCACTGCTGTGTTAATTATTAATTTTTTTTTTATACATTCGCGTGCCGTAATTGTCACGCCGCGGCTTTGCTTTCCGGCTTTTTTTTTTGTTTTCAACGACGGCTTCAATCTTTTCTTATCCAGCTCACTCCACCTGTATTCCGGTTATATCGGCCGACGTAAATAATTAATCCGTCGAATCAGTTAATTATTGACGTTCCGACGAAAGGTACGACGATGTTCTTCGTTCGGCACGCGATCCCGTTGGCAACCAGACATGCAGGTGTGCGGGTTTACAAGCGCGGTTCAATTCGAGCTTCCGTGTTTGTGCGGGCCACGTGTCGAAGGTCGAGTGACTGATATTATTGAGGTTTAATTGATTTGCCAGCGTCTATTAATCTTAAATGCTCGCGGTGTATCAATTAAATATCGAGCCGTAAAAACGTTCCGTCGGCCATCGGCGATTTCCGATAACGCGAAATTTAATTTTCCGTCGTCTGCATTATCATAACTTCCGATAACGATGTAAAATTCAATCGATAAAAGCGCCCGGAATTACGCGCGAAATTTTATTACCGGTCGACGGAGCTTTCAGTGGCAATTCGTGAATCTTGAAGAATTCGCGCTTTTCCGTTTCTTATCCGGGCTGCTGTCGCATACTTTCAGAGAGGTACGGATTGAAAGAACCGCAGCGCATGGAGCAGTTGCAGATGAAAATTGTGTCGTCCTTGCGCGACCATGTGACCTACAACGCCGAGGCGCAGAGGAAGTCGCAGTACCTGTCGTACCTGCTGGGGAAGATACCGGAGCTGAGGAGTCTCTCGGTCCAGGGCCTCCAGCGGATCTTCTACCTGAAGCTGGAGGACCTGGTGCCGACGCCACCCCTGATCGAGACGATGTTCGTCGGCAGCCTGCCCTTCTAAACCGAGCAGCCTCGCCAGCGCATAGAACAATTACTTTCTCAGACCCATGCGGTTGCGTTATCTTCGTTCTAATTGCATCCTTCTTAGTTCGTATTACACGTAGCTTTATTTTCTTCTTACGTGTAATCTCGCGCGATCTCCGCGGGTACGTTTGGTTCTTGGCGTTCCAACGGCGTCCTCTCGAAGGACATCCTGGAAGGGCTCGTCAAGCGGGAAGAGCGAAGAGAGCCGTCGCCGGTCGTGCGAGCGAGCGCGTTAAACTTAAGCGAAAGTTTCTTGTACGTATGAGCGTATAAGTGTTGCGTATATGTGAATGCAAGCGGAACGTGTGCCTCCTGTGCGAACGTAAGTGTACAGAACGTCTTGACGTAGGTCCCTGCATGCGCGACGTGCCCGGGTGGCGGGTGTCACACATCGTTGTTATACTACTAGTGGTAACCTGCACTATTGTAGTTGCCGTTGTTGTTGCGCCGCTGCTGATACTGCCGCTGGCGAGCGGGATCGGAGCGGAGACGGAACGACAGGCGCAGGCGGAGGAAGAAAGCGCGAGGCGGGCCGCGGCGATTTCGCTATTCTCCCTTCTAGCTGTAGTAGACTCCGCGCGGATTTCGGTGGATCGGAGAGAGGATCTCTCCCTCATTCTCGCAAGAAGGCTCTCCGCGCGGATTTTTCTCACTTTTCTACCTAGTTTGTACGAGGCTCTCCGTGCTCGCTGCTCGGCTCGCTTCGTCGCTTCCTACGATCCATGCGACCCGCCACTACTTGGACCGCGCGCTATACCCTTCGGCAATATCTTTGCCCGTCACGAGAGAACGCATCGGCGACTCGCAACATATCAGAGCTAACGGCGGGAAGGGCGGACGCCCTCCGTCCGTTTGAACAGTAGACATAGGATGTGACTATCGGTCGCGCTTCTCGATGGCCGGACGATGCCGAGTGCGGATGCATCGATCGCCCGCTCGAATGCATGACGAGAAATCGCCGCGGTTCTATGTTGCGTTCAAGTTAAGTATCTTCTTTTATTTACTCGCGGTTATTTTACAATCGCGGACACGGCTGTCACGATAACGTGCGCGCTTTTGCATTCTCGAGGCAAATATGATCGAGCACGATGAAGAGTATCGAACGGGGAAAGCTCGCCCTTGATAACCGATCGCGAGATACAAGCGAAAGCTACGCGTCCACGTGCATTTAAAGCTGCAACGCGGGTTGCAATTACGCGCCTCTCGGGGGTGTCTGTGCTAATGGAAAAATGAGCGGCGCTATTATCTTTCGAGTTTAATCGTAAATTGCGGGGAAAGTCGAGAATTACTCGATTAGAAGCATTTCGATCTAGCGGTACTTTTATACACACTTTTTACATGTTTTAGATATTCCAGCCTTTAATGTCGTTAAAAAATTTAACTGTCTTGGACGTCCATCGTCTTATTGTCATAAGTATTTTACAAGCACATTACGATTACGCGCGTGCGAAAATAATTTATAAACGGTCCCGGAATAATCGGAAATTCAAAAATCGTCAAGTGGACCGAGTCGGCTCTCATTCTAACTACGTATTCCGACGTCGAGAACGAAGCCACGCATATAAACGGATATTATTTCGCAGCCTCACAATGCAGTTTATACGTTTTACGCTCTCGAAGGCTACTTCGCGAATTCCGCGCGTCCCGCGACTTCCGTTTCTCCTCTCATGCATTCGCGAACGGGCTCGGTATTGTCGATGCCGTTCGAAGCGTCGTCCGAAGCGCATAGTCGATATCGATCGACTTTTTACCACAAACTCTTGCGTTTATGTGATTTTAGAGAGCTAAGGCGAACAATTACGGGCCCGTCTCGTCCGGAGGGAAAAAGAAAAAAGACCGGCCGACACTCGGCGCGAGATGACGGCGAGACTGGCCCGGCTTAAAGTTACCTATTACGTTATGACATTTACTTTTTTAATCAAACTAACGTAGAGTGTCCTATTTATATACGTATAACGCGCCGCTATTACTACTTAACTATTACAACTACTACTTTACTATACTGTTATACTTACTACTACTCATTGATAGCGTTACTACTCTATGGCGTTACTACCACTACTACCACTGTTACCAGCGTTACCTTTACTACCACCTTGTGTTACCATTGCCTCGCTACAGTAAGCTTCGCCGTCGTTGACGTCGTCGTCGTTAAAAACCCCCTTTTCCCCCCCTCATCGTACCAGTATCCTACGATCGACGCGATAGACGGCGAGATATGCTGGCCGAGGCCCTCAAACAGGCGTTTCTTCGCCGCCAAGATTACCGCAGTCGACATGCATCTCTGTTTTTTGATGTATAACTTGATATTTTATCCACGTTTAAGTATCGTAAGATGAAGTAAGATTGCATATCGGGAATAACTCGGCATTGAAGCGAAAAGGGATTTCACGATTATTTTTCACCGAATGTTGAATATATTTAAAATATATTTAAATATGAAAAAAAAGTTTTTTTTTAAGCATCTCCTCACTCGCCTTTTGTCTTAATTTGAAAGTAATTGCGTAACGTTATTAGAGCTTTTATTATTTTTATTGTTAAAGTTATTAGATTTTTTTATCAATTTTTCTGTAGCTTTTAAGATTTTTTTTTTTATATATAATTATAGGTTTATTTTATTTTTTTGTTTCTACGTTGAAAGAGATAATGTTTATAAGAGCGATAGTAGCTAAATCGTTATGATTTCTTTACTTAATTGCTTTCTCAAACTACGTCGGATAATCCTGAGATCTATTTTTGTTCAAGCTCAGTTACCTTTGCCTGTGTAATCTTACGATAGCCACCGTCGCCGTCGCAATGCGATCCGAGCTTCGTAATACGACAGATCAGGCATTGTCCTTATATCGCGATCCACACGTACACGTAAACATACGCGACACGCACACATTACACGAACACATACACACAAGCGGAAAACCCACATTTTACCTGTACGTGCACAATAGATATCTTAATTATATGTGTAAATGTTAATTTAAAGTCGTGCGTATCTGCAAATGTGTGACGGTTTGCAAACGTGGCGGAGATCGAAATCGAATTTAACTTTCAGATCTGCGATCGCGATTTACTGTATTAATTAAAATAATGCCCTATGCATTCCGTTAAGATAACATCGCTCACGTGCTATTCTCGATTGGCGATGCACGACAATGCAAGGAAGAACTAACAATAAGAAATAATCAAACAATCGCGACTGTCGCTGGAAACGGATATATTTTATCATTGTTCAATCGTATCGATTTCGAAAAAGTTTTGCGACTTCGGAAATTACGCTCGATTCTTATCGCTGACAAATTTAATGCTTTACGGACTGACGAACATCGGCACCACCGAGTGCGAGGATCAATCTAAATTAGGCGAAATAATTTGCGAACACGACGCCGTAATAGCGTCGTGCGTTTATCAGAAAGGCAATCAGCGTGATAATATTAGCTGCGACTAATAATATTTAATTGCCGAGTGTAGCCGTAAACTAATTTTGACCGTAAAGGATTAATTAGTACTTGTAATATTTAATAATATTATATATAAAGGAACGGTGTCCTGTAACAATTCAAAGTCCGATCGTAATTTATTGCTCGCGATGAAAAATGGAAAATTGAAAATTTAAATAGGTGAGATATTTATCTCACATTAATACGATCGTACCGTAAGATCTCGATATCGATGATACATTGGAAATATATTTTAAAATTTGCAGCGCGTCTTACATTAAAATTATAATAATAATTAACACACATGGGAAAGACAATGGACATCGTTTCTATAATGATCAATATATAGGCACAACTTTTATATCGCATGTACGTGTCACGCACTTATTGATCACTAGCTATGACGTTTTTAAACAATCGATCTTGATGCTCTACTTAATCTTTAAAGAAGAAATTAATTTCGTTTCCAGCGAGCGTAAAATCCGACGTCGATACGAAAAGCTACGAATAATCGGATTCATATTTTTTTTTTTCTCAAAAGATCGCCGCGTTTGTAAACGCGTTTCCTCGCGTATCAAATGATTCGTCAACACGATGATGTTACACGTTTGCAATTGGATACGCGCGCAAGTGTTCAAAAGACAAAATGCCCGGTAAGAATGCAAGGTAAACAGGATCCGAGGGTATAAAGACTTGAGCGACCCTTGCGATCGAAATTAAGATAACGCGTGCGAGAGACATCGATTCTGCTCCTGTTCGAAGGATACAAATTTTTGGAAAAGCTCGTTTCCGGCTCGGGAGAACTAATTCGCGCCACGAATTCGATAGCAATAAGATAAAGCAGTTCTTAACGATACCAGACTGATGCCAATGTTCCGTCAGGATATTTTATAAAGCGAGAAATAAGAAGTATTTTGTCTAACGATCGAAGAATTTTAGAGATACAAAAATCTTGCCTTTTTAGAATTTTGAAAAGTCGACGCTTTTTGAAGAAAAAAAAAAAGAAAAAAAAAACCTGTTTAGCTATGAGAAATTGCGAACAAATATTTCTAAGCGCGTAGAAAATGTTAATCGTTGAGCTTTGAAGTGTATTTACCGAATAACGTCTCGATAAATATAAATATTTTCCGTCCGTTGCAAGGATAAGTATTTGATAAACGCGCTAGGCGAGCGAATTGTGAGAAAAAGAAGACAGATAATTTTATATAACGATGAGCGTAAAGATCGGGGTAACACCTTGGCATCGATCTGCGGCAATATAATAAACCGAGAGGGAAATAATTTTCTACATTTGTAAGAAATGTCTTGGCGCAATTAGAATTCTCGAAGGGAAATACTTTTCGCTCGATATTCGCCTTACTCTATCTTCATATCAGTCTTCATCGTTAGATGGAACGTGTAGAAACCCTCGAACATGGAAATCGATTTTCTCGCTCGCGCAAATAGGGTGTTGAGTCCAGAGGAGATTTCGGGAGAGGAACTGTCGGGTCGTAGAGAGAGGTCTTAATTACGTAATGAACTTGATTGGAGCGAGGGAAACCCCGACGAGTCACGGCCTTCGTTATGTGGAAGATAAGGGTTTCGGGGAGATATATTTTTTGTTCCTATGTATATTTTTTCTTAACGAGAGTCCGCGTGAAGAGAAGAGTGCGCGCGAAGCTGATGTCTTCCGCTCCTGATCGCGGAAAATCATCCCTGGACCCAACGCCGCGGCGAATTATTTTTTACGAGAAATTGTCATAAAGAGAAACAGGCGAGAATGAAGGGAGCGCGAGAAAGAAAAAAACGGCGGTAGGAACAGGGAGGGTGGGAAAATTGGATTCGGGTTGTGAGCGGCAAAGTCGTCCTCACGACGAGATTCGTTCCGATATTGTTGTTTAAAATCGATTATCTGTCATTATTGTAACGAAAATAACAGTCAATTCCGTTAGGTGTAAATTTATCCCTTTTTCCCTGTTTCATCGATGTATGCAATAAATGTTCGATCAACAGATTATTTAATATCTCTTCAAAATTTGTTAATAAATTATTTTCTCGATTGATGTCGTAACTGAATTTATTCGAGGGGCCGTTATCTGTTGCCGATTCGTAAAGCGGCGGACGTTTGCGATAGAGTATTTCGCTGTGCGAAAAAAACTGTACGGAAATTCTCGATTCTTCAAAAGTTCACCGGTGACGGAAAGGTAATCACGATGTTATAAAAGATATAATATATTATGTAAAATTTTAATTTTCCCTGTACTTCCTGAATGATTTCGAGATACTATGTTTCGAGATACTATCTTTGTCTCTCTAACGTTTTTCGTCAAAGCTCTTTCAACTTTCTTCATTATTTAAAGCAAAATTAATTTTCTCATGTAATTTTCATAATCATTGTCAAGCGCATTGAAAAGAACGTGCGTTTTATGTAAGTACCTAATTATTTAATTACGTTATGAACGCAATGTCGATTAAATTCGTTTTAATTTTCACTCTGTCGTACAAACGTTCGCACGCTTAAAAAAAAAAAATAAAAATACAAAACCCCGAGTTTATGAACGTACGACAAATGTACTTCAAAAGTACGTATTATCAGCATACGTACTGGAACATGAGCGTTGTACCGAAAATACATTTAGCGAATTAATAAGAACGAACATGTGTCTACGCAAAAAAGAAAAAAAAAAGAGAGAGAATGGAAAACAACAAAAATTCATGTAAGTGTCACAAGATAATTCACACTAGAAGCACCAGGTCTTTCGATCTACTTATCTTCTCCTCTTTTCCTTTTTTTTGTATGCCAAGTATTACGTGATGCACACAATCGAATATATTAATTACGAAAAGAGAGACGAGAGAATTTCGAAGGAAATAACGTATCGACGGCCGTATGCTAATAGATCGATATCAATTGCATCGCAAAAATATGTGACTGCTCTAGTTGACGTGTAAAATAAAAAAAAAAAGAGAGGCTAAACGTGAAGCAGATGTAACGACGACGGACTGACAATAAAGAAATGGAAAAAAAGAGGAGAACGCTCGGGACCGATCACCTGATCTTTTTCTCCATACGACTGTCGATCGTAAGAGCGATGAATAGTATAGTATCGTGTGAATATGTCACTGTGTAATGTTGTCGTAACGCGAATATTGATACACACACGCACACATACATGTACACGCGCGCGCACATTCGTGGAACTTTTTTTTTTCGGCCTGGTTCGTTATTAATTTTGTGCCGAGCCACAAGACAATTCCCTTTCGCTTGAAATAATATATATATACATATATATATATATACATATATATATATGTATATATAAATGCAGATATAAATATATTATACATATATAAATAAATATAAATATATACATACATATATATATATATATACTTTCGATATATATGACGAAAAGGCAGTTCAAAGGCAAGATGCAAGAACAAAGAAATTATGACGATTATATTTTATAAATAAAAAAAAAAAAATTGACATGTGATATAGATGGTAAGGCACGCGAGAATGCGTTGCGATGCATTATGAAAGCAAATGTATTCTGTATATCGTTTCATTAAATCTACTAAAACGGTAAATCGGCTCTTGTACGTTCTGTTAATCAGCGTTCTCCTTCCATTTTTCCAATCTCTTCTCTAAATCGATCTACTGCGTAATAATTAAAAATTGCGACTCACCGGAACGATGAACAGCGGCGGGAGCGACTGCATCCGAAATGTCGAGCTGCAACATCAATCTGCGGCTGCTCCACCGTTGTTCGATGCCTCAGGTCGCCTCCAGCATTGTTTCCAGCGTCCAGCACCCAACGTTAGCATGTCCAGCGTCGTCGAGCACCCAACGTTCAGCATATTCAGCGTCCAGTGTCCAACGTTCGGCAAATCCAGCGTCCAGCGTCCAACGTTCGGCAAATCCAGCGTCCAGCGTCCAACATTCAATGCATCCAGCATTCGACGTTCAACATCTTGCACCTCCGGATTCTGCATTAAACATTTAGCATTAAACATATACATCTGATATCTAATTAGTAGCTATTTAAAAGCGCGCGTATACCTTTCGTCACAAAGATTTCGGCACCCCCGTTCTTCGTCTCGAACGATTCCCGATGGACTTGGCGTCAATTCCGCGCTGCTTCGTTGGCGCTGAAGCTTGTGCTCGCGCGTTGTCCGAATTAACGTTACTTTTCAAACGACGAGATGCCGCTCGGCGCGAGGTATCCGGCGCGTGCGAAATGAAGGCTCAAGAACGTAGGAGCGGCCCGAGTTCACTGATGTATTGCGAAAGAGAAGCGAGACGCGGTCGAAAAGTTTGTTTCAAACCAAACGAAAAGTACGCCAACGGCCAATCTTGCGCAGAAACGCACGACAGGGTAATGGCGACAAATAGCGGCGACCAGCACCCGATGCACTTGCTCCTAGTGGTGCCAGGTGCCGTACGCGCATCCGTCGGCGCATGCGAAGTTACGCGAATCCTCTAGAACGACGAGAAAGTAGTCCGTACTCGCGAAAAACGCGGCACGGCCGCGGCGGAGAAACGCGACGATGATTTCGCATTCGCTGCGATTTTCTTACCGACTTTGCGTCCGCTCGCCAGCGTCTCGCCGCGACTTCCACATCGTCGTGCTCGTCGTTTGCTCGTCGCGGGCGCGAGAATATCAAAGTGCAAGCCGGGTGTCACTCCGCCGCACGTTGCGCGAAAGAAACGGCGGGCCTAGAGCGAGAGAGAGCGAACGGAGTTGTCCAGCGGGCGCGGCGGGCACGAATGAGACAGACGACTAGACGAGGCTCGAGCGGCGCTGCGGTCAGCAGGAAGTAGACGGCAGAGTGGGGGGAACGTCGAAGGCAGTTGAGTCGGTGGTGGCTACATGTGGATATCCGCCGGTCGTGACGAGAACTTTTCGTACCAGGGAACAGACGTTAATTTTCTCGCGTCGAGTCGCGAGTGCCGTGTCGTATCGCGCCGTGAACGGGACCGATTCGCTGTTAGCCATGCAGATGGATCCGACGACGTTGCAGCTGATCCAAGTCCTCGAGAGGACCGTCTCGTCAGGTGAGCAATCCGAGCCGCGCGATCGTCGCGACGTAGCCGAGGGACCGGCTCGTCCTTTTTCCATCCGGGCGTCTACGTCGCCCGGGCGCGCGACGCTCGCCGCCGAGGCGACGACGGCCCCGGTGGCCGAGACAGACGGCAGCGGCGGCGGCGGTGGCGGCAATGATGATGGCGATCTCGGTCCGTGGCACGCGAGAGGAATATCGGAGCAACCGCGTGCGCGTCGCCGTTTCTCCGCGTCGAGTCCGTCGCTATCCCGTCCGCGGGGATCAGGCAGCTGCCACCTCGGTCGATACCACCGAGGGCTCTTCCCCTCGGTGCGCTCGCGAGTCATTTCGCACGCTGTTACGCGCGCTATCGCGCCCCGTCGTGCTGTTGCTAGGCGCTTTGTTCGCCGCCGGAAAAGTATTGTCCGTTCGCACGCACTCGCGCGACACGCATCGCAAGCTGCCTCGCGCCCATCTAACCTACAGTCTCCCCCGACGTAAATCGCGGCACGCGCAAAAAAAGTCACTGGGACGAGTTATTATAACACGCTCTCGATATATTTTCAGACAAGAATGAGCTGGTGGCAGCACAGACTTTCCTGCAGCAGGCGGCTGAAACTAATCTCGTGAGTAAATTTGCCATTACAGGACACGTTACATTAATGCACAAAGCGACGTTCAATTTCAATATTCGGCTGTGTATTTATTTCAGCATGAATTCGTGCAACGACTCAGCGCTGTGCTGGTCACAGTCGGCGCGAGCCCCGTCGCCCGCATGGCAGCGGGTCTACAGCTCAAAAACCAACTTACCTCCAAGGATCCTGAAATGAAGTTCCAGTACCAGCAACGCTGGCTTACTATTCCCGCTGAAACAAGGGAATACATCAAGAAAAATGTATGTGTTACATTTTTAAAAAATTGTTTTAGTTTATCTAATTTTACTTTGACATTCTATGTTTTTTTTATTAGAAGTAATATTTTTATAAAATTATAACAGGCCAGCTAAAAAAAAAGTAAAATTCCAGAACACGAATTTTGCATATTTAATAGTGATTATTGTAATTTATTTAAAAAAAATGGCAACTTTAAAGACGGCTTCAGTATATTTGGTAATTATTTTTCTTTATATGTAATGGAATTTTTTTCATTTGGTTTACTTTTGCAGATTTTAGGAGCGTTGGGAACGGAAAATAATAGGCCAAGTTCCGCGGCACAATGTGTCGCTTATGTTGCTGTTGCCGAGTTGGCAGTAGGACAATGGAGTGAATTAATTCCATTGTTAGTCAATAATGTTGTCAACCCGTCCAGTACCGAGATGATGAAGGAAGCTACTCTAGAGACTATCGGATATATCTGCCAAGAAATTGAGAGCGAAGTACTAGTGTCACAATCAAATGAAATTCTTACCGCTATTATTCATGGTATGAAAGGTTCCAGCCCGTCAAACCACGTTCGACTGGCGGCTACAAGCGCTCTGTACAATTCCTTAGAATTCACCAAAGGAAACTTTGAAAAAGAGGTTAGAATCCATATATTACTGACTAACGTCAGAAATGATGGATTTTTTTATATATATATTAATGCGATACGATTTATTTAAAGAATCTACTAATATTTCAATACTTTAACCTTGATACAGACGGAACGAAACTTTATAATGGAAGTTGTGTGCGAAGCTACTCAATCTACCAATACTCAAATTAGAGTAGCTGCATTACAATGTCTTGTGAAAATTATGTCATTATATTATCAGTATATGGAACCATACATGGCTCCAGCATTGTTTCCTGTAAGTAATATTATTTGATTATTAATTTAATTATTGTGTATGTTAATTATTAAATGTCGCACATTTTAAAATATTAATAAAATTTTTGTACAGATTACTTTAGAAGCTATGAAATCCGAAATTGATGAAGTAGCGCTTCAAGGTATAGAATTTTGGTCGAACGTATCTGACGAAGAGGTTGATTTGTCGATGGAAGAAGGAGAGGCATCGGAAGGAGGTCGTCCACCATTAAAAGTTTCACGACATTACGCTAAAGGAGCTTTACAATATCTGGTACCGGTATTAATGAAAAAATTAACTAAACAAGAAGAATTTGATGACGAAGATGATTGGAATCCTTCAAAAGCCGCTGGAGTTTGCTTAATGTTATTGTCCTCTTGCTGTGAAGAAGCTATTGTTCCGTTTGTTCTTCCTTTCGTCAAGGATAATATTAAGAGTCCTGACTGGAGGTTCAGAGATGCAGCTTTGATGGCGTTCGGTTCGATTCTCGGTGGTTTAGAGCCCGCTACGTTGAAACCGTTGGTAGAACAAGCCATGCCTACTCTCATCGAGCTGATGTACGATAACAGCGTAGTTGTTCGCGATACTGCTGCGTGGACATTCGGTCGCATATGCGAGATGATTCCAGATGCTGCAATTAACGAAACTTATTTGAAACCATTGCTGGAATCTTTGGTGAACGGATTGAAAGCGGAACCGCGTGTCGCTGCTAATGTATGCTGGGCATTTACAGGATTAGCCGAAGCGAGTTATGAGGCTGCTGAAGCAAGTGAAGATGGCAATCAACCAGAAACGTATTGTATGTCACAATACTTCGACTTTATTATTCAACGACTTTTGGAAACTACCGATCGACCAGATGGAGCTCAAGCGAATTTGAGGTCCGCTGCCTATGAGGCTCTAATGGAGATGGTGAAGAATTCACCTCGCGATTGTTATGTGACTGTACAAAAAACTACGATGGTAATACTTGAACGACTGCAACAGGTATTGCAGATGGAGTCACATATACAGAGTCATTCGGATCGTGCTCAATACAACGATTTGCAATCGCTGCTTTGTGCAACTTTGCAATCCGTTTTACGTAAAGTTACCCCGGAAGATGCTCCACAGATATCAGATGTAATAATGACCGCTCTTCTCGCCATGTTTAGCTCGAATTCCTGCAAATCGGGTGGCGTTCAGGAAGACGCGCTTATGGCAGTCTCAACTCTCGTCGAAGTACTCGGCGAGGGTTTTCTGAAATATATAGAAGCATTTAAACCTTATCTCTGCCTTGGTTTGAAGAATTATGCCGAATATCAGGTGTGCTGTGCAGCAGTTGGTCTAACCGGTGACATCTGTCGTGCGCTCAAAGGCAAAATGCTTCCTTATTGCGACGAAATTATGACTCTGCTATTGGAAAACCTCAGCAATGACGCCGTTCATCGTTCAGTCAAGCCACAAATTTTTTCGGCCTTCGGTGACATCGCTATGAGTATTGGACCAGAATTCAAAAAATATTTAGATGTTGTATTGCAGACGTTGGTACAGGCATCGCAGGCTAATGTGGATAGAAACGATTACGATATGATCGATTATTTGAATGAGTTACGCGAAGGCGTGCTCGAAGCTTATACTGGAATAGTTCAAGGTCTTCGTGGTGATGGAAATAATTGTCCAGATGCTGCTATTGCTCTTATTGAGCCGCACGTGCCGTTCATCATACAATTCATTACCTCGATAGCACAGGATCGTGAACACTCTGAGGGTAATGTGTCAGCTGCGGTGGGCCTCCTAGGTGATCTCGTCATGGTATTCGGAGCCAAGCTACTACCCATGGTGGAAACCGAGCCGCTCAATGATTTGCTGGCCAAAGGCAGGAAGTCACGTACTCACAAAACTAAGCAGCTAGCGAGCTGGGCTGCGAAAGAGATTCGAAAGCTCAAAACCGCTGCTAACGCTACGTCCAGTTGGTGAGTACCTTTTTATTTATTCTATCTATTTGTTTAAGCATTGTCTCTAATTAATTTGAAAAGTTCCCGATATAATTTTATCTCACTTTAATCGAACGCGTGACGCTCTAATACTGCATTTTATTTTGAGTTTGTAACATCTCGTCAAAGGGATAAGATTTATCTTTATTTTTCTTACATCTTTTTCTGCGTTTTTCTGCACTGTGCCTTTTATTTATGCATATTCAATTACTGTATCATCGTACATTTTTTTTTATATGTTGTTAAGTTTAACTGGCGAGTTTTTCATATTGAGATAGGATATACTTATGGTTAGAGGAAAGAGAGAAGGGGGAGGACGGAGGATAGAGAGTGAAAGAAGAAGAGAAAGAGAAAGGGAGAGCACATGTGAGCATATGAGGACATTGAAGAATCACTTTAATGTCGATAGAAATGCACATACCCCTTACCGTAGCACTGTTTGTTATTATCCCACGGTATTTTTTTTTCGCGTACGCGATTATGCAACGTCCGAAACTCCCCCTCTCCGTAAACAGTTAGCACCGATGAGCGACGGTGACTGATATTTGGCTCGCTTTTGTTGTTTACAGATCACCCCACGGTTGTACTGTCGTGCAATTTGATTTGACTAGAAAGCTATCAAACACAATACAAAGACAACAAGATTGGATGATGCGGATGCGAGTTGATGGATGTGCGTGAGTTCCGAAGCGATGATGACGAGATGATGGTGATGAGTCTGCACGTGTCCTTATCTGGCGACGGTATTTTATCGATATAATATATCGAGGTCGAGCGCAGCCCATATGATTCGAGAGAAAGGGACTTTTAGAAAGCGAGAGTGAAAGAGGAAGCAAGAATGAGAGAAAGAGTATGTTTGTATGTGTGTGTGTGTGCGTGCACGCGTGCGCTAGACAAAAAGAACAACAACAAAAGAATAAAAAAAAGAAAAAATACCTGTCTGCCGGATGCTGACAACGGATGGTGAAGAATGCAAGTGGATGTTGCCGATGAATGAATCAAAACCAAGTGAAAAGCCTGCTAAGAAGAGAGATTTTGGTTGCAAGAATGCCTGATATAAACCTGCAGGTCTCATTTGTATGATTGAGAGATTAAAGCCTAAGAAGAAAGAAAGCGAGATAGAGAGGATGACTACAATAAATAATTTTTGCGAGCGGTGAGACAAATGAACGGAAGATTATGCGAGAAAGCGCGACAGGAACACCAAGGTGGATAGAGAACATATATATGAGTGAGAAAGAGTGAGAGTGAGAGACTCAGGGAGAATTTTTGAAATAAAGTGATAGCATGATAGATAGATAAGACAGTAAATGAATGAAAGATGTAGATAATATGTATGATGTAATAATGTACGTGTATGCGCGTGTGTATGTAAAAAAGGGTGACTGAAAGAAAAAAAAAACGCGAGAGTCTTTTATTTATAGTGACTCGCCGTTGACTCGTTGTAAAGCTCTTATTGAGTTTTTCAACGACGTGCATCAAATTTTGAACCGTGATTTTTAACTATTAATGCTTAGGACCGCGCCGGATAAAAGAGTAAGACTTTTATTCGTGTAACAAAGAATCACTTTCCTATGCAACAGGAAGTTCTGAATGCGCGAGAATGAGTGAGAGAGAGAGAGAGAAATTGAGAGACTGAGTATGAAAGGTCGGGAAGATTACAGAACGCATCGGGGATGACCCTTGATCCGATCATGTTGCGCAAGATACTGTGTGATCTATTGAGACGATGTGTATGTTACTTTTTCCCCGTATGTGAATGTCTGTTGCTGTTGATTGGATACAATTAAAGTTAATATTTTGATGGCACAAATGATTAGTTGTACCGAAGTCCTCGTCCGGCCTGAACGTTCGTAGGAGCAAATGATCTCGAATGCTCAAGAACAATTTCCAATTTCCTTACACTTTCTGCTCTTATACTTCACTTTGATGTCCCATCGGTACCACGTAAGTCCCTTTTTTTTTTTTTTTTTTTTTTAATAATCGATCGAATCCTTCGCGCGATCACGGTACTCGCAAAGTGATGTCGCAGACGAGAAGCTTTTCGCACTGCCATTTGGAACAACGCTGTACAGCTTGTCCAGACTTTTTTAAACACTCGTATCTTCCTTCCCCTTTATTCGCGAGACGTCTGGGCCACTCGAGGTCTGTTCTGTGCAAGATCGTCTTCCTGGCCATGTGTCGCCGTGCAGGAGTGCTCGTCGTTCGCGCGTTTGCACGACGAGACTTTTCGCGGATCGCTAAGATTTAAAGAAAGTACCGTAATCGCGTTTTCGAAACCGGTCGAATTCTGTCAAATGGATATTAGAGACAACTTCGAGCGCGGTCCGGAGAAAGTGAATTAACGATGGATTTTTTTTTTCCACGGAAATCCAAGCTCGTGGCGAAACCGCTCGCTTTGATTCACACAAAAACTATAATAGCTCTTTCTCCATGTCCGGCCGGGATGTCTCAAGTATCCTGCAGCTCTACCTCCGTTTACGTCACGTCTTTGATGAGGAATAGTCAGTGTCGGGCCGATCTTTATTGAGAGTTTGCTATGTAAAGTCGCGAAGTCTCTACGTGGACTTTTTCTAATCGCGGCCCGTGATTTTTAGTAATATTGCTAATAATGCAATACGGAGTTTTGTCACGTCGTCGTTGACTCTGTCGTCACGAAACGTGTCTGCGGTAGTGCCATGCATTCCAAATGCTTTCACCAGCAAATCCTTCTTTCGTAATTCGAGTATTTTGTAGCGATTTTCGCGTTCATATATACCTTATAATATATCCTTACATTCTTATCGTATTTTTCAGATTGAGAGAGAGAGAGAGAGAGAAAGAGAGAGAGAGCGCGAAATAGTAGCCTAGCAGAAAATTAGCAAAAAATCTCTAGTTTTTCTAACTGATTAAACGCGGGGCAAGCGTGTTTTGACAGATACCGGCGCGAAGACGTACAAAATTCGGAAGTTTTATCAGCATTTACGAACAACGTAGATTATTTCTGATTTATCTCCGCGTCTTCGGAAATCAAAACTCGCGTATCTTCGATTCGCGTAAGAGCTACTCCACTTTCAAAACAATTTTTATATTTATGAATTACTTCACGCGCAATAACGCACGTCGTTAATTAACGTTATTGTTCTCCATAAGTGTTGCCACGGTATTTCGTAACCTGGGTTTTTACGAGAAATATTTTTACACGCCCAACTCGCACAAACTCTAGAAAAAAATAATCGCTTTCGATTTTTATAATTTGTTTAAGAAGTGAGTATTGTAAAATTAATTTTTTTTTTTATTTTTTTTTATTTATTTTTTTTTTATTTGATATATTAGGTTCAGTCATATCGATAACGATGATAATGCTAATACCTTCGATCGTAAGAATATTGTCAAATTGTATATAACCAAGTAAGAAGTACTTAATCGCTGGCTTGAAGTCAATCGAGTTAATATCAAAGTTTAATAATACGGAAAATATATATACAAATATATTATATGTATATGTATATATCAAAGCTATTTCTCTAAGAGGAGGCTAAACTATTTTTCTAAGATGAGATTTTTCACAAATTATGAAGTAAAACTTCTTGCGAAAACACAGGGAAACACTTCAAGCTTGTGGCAATATTTATTCGAGTTGTTCTATATCTATAAATATATATATATTTTTTTTTCCTTCCCTTAAAGCGACTATGCTACTTGCCGGATGAGCATTATTATAAATTATAATTTTCAAAAATCTATTATTTAATGTAACACTTTTTTTTCTTTTAATTAATAAACTATTTCGTGATATCACATTTGTGACACAAACTAAGCGATTTTGACATACAAACTCGTTAAATATTTTATTAGTTATTGTCAGTATTAATTTTTTTTTATAATCGGAAAGTAGATTTATTCTTGTCGAAATGCGATGCCCTAAATATCGAAATTATATTAATAATTGATAATTATCACCGATGGCAATTAACACTTTAATAGCGAGTCCCATAATACTGATGGATTCAGTAAAGAAAAACCGTAAATATACTTTTTTTTTTTGTTTTTTTTTTTAACATTCCATTCCATTTAGAAAAGATTAGGTAAATAGGGAGAAGAGAAGAAAGAATGAGAACGAGTGCCACAACGGAGAGGACAGCGGTGCGCGTCTTTCCGTATCTTGCAAAGAGCTCGATTGCTCGCCTATTTTTTTGATTCGCAATCGAGACTTTGTAATTCTTGTGTGTGACCGTCACCGTAATTCGCAGCGTCCGATTTTGAGATCGATCGTTCCCTTAAGATGTATCTGGTGCTAAACTACGAAATCGTGTTCCGCCGATTTCTTGAAAAATCAGTCGTTATCAATTCTCGACTGATCATTCATCAATGTACATATCTAGAATTTTATTGTCATTAACAAAGAAACTGTATGATCTCAAAATATAAGTAGGTTAATTTATACACTTTTTTAAATTATCAATCACTGATCGTTTTTTCTGATCAAGTATTGAGAATTCAAATATAAGAGGAAGTTTACTAAAAGTTAAAAAAAGATGATTAAATACGTAATTGTCGCTTCACTATTTAAAAAAAAAAAATTATAATATATTTGTTCATCGTAATATTAATTGTTATAGTTCGTTTTCAAAGAGATCATCTCGGTCCCTCCGCGAAATTGCCGCGAATTGCGTCGCCGGATTTGCTGATAAGGGGAAAAAGGCAAGCGAGAGAAAGTCAGGTGCGAGAGTGAAGTGTGAAAACGGATGATGAGAGCTTTGCGTCACGAGAGAAAAATAAAATGAGAGAAAAAAGAAAAAAAAAGAGAGTACGCGTGAGAGGGAGAGAGAGAAAGTGAGAAAGAGAGCGAGCGCAGGAGACGAAGCGACGAGATGCAGAAGCGACGAAAGATACAAAAATACAAAAAAAAAAAAAGAAAAAAATAATAGATATATATGTGACTGTGATTTTTGGAGAGAGACTCTCGTGTGCGAGGAGTCGACATTCTGCCCCGAAAGAAGCACGGTCCTCGCGACCATTCGTGATCCTTTTCGTCGAGCGCAGAGACGAAGCTCTGGCGGACGATCCTGATCCTAGCATATCCTACGATCGAAGCTTTTCTCTTTCTCCTCTACCTCGACAACCTGATCGAGCCTGAAACGCACACGTCGGGATCGTGGCCAGAGAAAACCTCTCTCGAGTACCGTGCTTCGTCAGGCTGGCTTTACAACGAGCATCGAGGTTCCTCGTCAGACAATTTCTTAATTCCATAAACGAGACACTCCTTAACTATCTATCGTTTTGTCAAGTAAATTCGAAAGTATTTTGAACAGAGCTTCGGATCCGTGAAACGAGCGCGACGTGTGTATATTCCAAAAATTTGCATGCCAAAGATTTCTCCGAAGTGATACGAAATCGACACGAGAGGTGTTGATTCAACGTGGAAAAAGGAAGGAAAAAGAAAAAAAGAAATAAAAAAGGGGAAAAAGAAATTGTCGGATTCCGACGCTCTGTGGTAAGATTGTAATTGTGTTCTCTTCGTGACCGATTTTGTTTTCTTTTTTTTTTTTTTTTACCGTAGCGACGATTTTCTTGACGATCTCGCGACGGCGTAAGTGTTTTTGCGGAAGAATGCGCGACGTGACGGGGACTTCTCGGCGGCATGTGAAGCCAGCCTGGGGGGAAACTTATAATAGCACGACAAAGCGATTTATCTTGTCGACTAATTAGTTGTTTAGCCTTTTCATCGTCGAGACTCCTAGAGTGCGTGCGATGCTTACTAGAGCGAACGTACGTGATATGAGCGTATTTTACGTAGTATATTTAAAAGTCGTGTGCATTACGCTGTATCAGTGATGATGTGCGCTGTGAAATAAGTAAGGAAGCTTATCAGGGATGCGTCGATGATGACTGATGAAGCGGATCGGAGAGAAAGTAAGAGCGAGAGAGAGAGAGAAAGAGAGAAGATGATGAAATGATATTGATGTTGATGTTGATGTTGAGGATGATAATAATGATGAGGATGTTGGTGATAAGTGGTTGGCTCGTGATTCGTCGTGAATCGCGGCATCACGTTCGAGAAGAGAAAACGGATCGTCGATGCGTGAAGAAATAGATGGCCAAGCAAATATGTAAAAGTAAATATAAATTTTGTATCGCGAGGCGGGCCGAATTGCGCCGTTCGTCGGCCTGCGGGATCATCGGAAAATCTCTTCAGAAAGATCGTGACGTCCGCGTCATTAATAATTATATCCGCGGCTAATATACTGACCTATTTTTGGACTTGAAAATTTTTATAGAGTAACGACACTGTGAGAAAGAATCGACGTTTTCTATATTTAATTTAATTTTTTTTTATCGTTCTCTTCTTACGACTGCTTCTTTAAATTAAATCTAATATCTTAATTTGAAGCACATTTCCGGCGGAATTTTTACGAATTGTATCATTGGAGCAGCCACCTTGCAAATGCGATTGCTGTCTCTCAAAGTTTTCAGGTGATCCCGCGGGCCCGCGAGCGTCCTCGCGACTCGCCTTCCGCCTGCGGTGTCCTTGTATGTACAAGACAATATTTTCGATAATATTTTTTAACAATCAAGTCGCGAAACACGAGCCCAACGCGTAGATCTGTTGTTCGATGCTTGAAACTGCGCGACTGTGGCGGCCAGTGCATCGCAGGGAAGCGAAAGCGAGCTATTCTATTTTCGTTTTTCTTCATTCCCGGCGATGTTACCGAAGAAGGAATACCTACCTAGAGAATCGATCGTGTTTCGAACCACAGAAGATGCGATTCGAGTCTTTACACGCGCGGACGCAGCTTCCGCAAAGAGCTATCGGATATCGGCGCCGCAATCTGTCAATTAACAATTACGTGTTCCATAGCAATTAATTGTTACACATATGCCGAACTGAAATTTCAATAGCGCAGTAGAAATGAAGAAAATTGCATTCGCGGGCTCGGATGAATCTTTCGCTTCTGCAAAATCGCCGCGGTATCGACGCTGCCGCGTTTAAAGTTACCTCGCCGAGATTCCCTGCGGTCCACAACGCTTTTTTTCCGCGGCAAGATGCCGAGATCGGTGTCGTAGTCGCGACGAGGTGGGCGAACTAATTTAAAGTAAAGAAAAAAAAAAACAAGAAAAAACAAAACAAAAAAAAAAAAAAAAAGAAAAAGAAAAAAATAAAACAAAAAAAGCTGTGTGCGTGGATGACGTCTGGTGCGCTGCGCGAGAGAGTGCCGAATGCTGCTGCCGATCGAGAAGAGCGATCGGATCAAGCTAATTATAATTGACGCGTGATGGGAAGAAAATGTGTTTCTGGGCGACCTATATATGCGTGGGTGAAGCGAGAGATGAAAATAAAGGGGACGATTCTGAATGTGGACGTCCACCTGCCGTCGTTGCTCCACCCTCTCCTCCAAGCAATCTCCCGGCACTCGATCCGCCGATCTCTGTAGAATAAGACTCCGCCGTGCCGCGATAAGATAAGAGCGACGTGGAAAAATCACGGCCTACTCTCGCAACGCGGGAGGACAATCCGATCGCCAAATCTTTCAGCGGCGTCATCTTTTGAAAATCGGACGTAATCAAAACGGAGAAAAATGTATAATAAGAATTATTTTACCGTCGCGGTAGCTGTAGACCGTCGAGAAATTATAAGATTAAATACTACGGCTAGCTATCGCCTAACATATAGCATTTAAACTTATTATTCCAAAGGTCTGCAACTAAATCTTTCTCAAATTTTCTCCGTGCGTTAACCATTTGCTCAACTCGATGCCCTTTTTTGCGTTTGCGATCGGTGTCGAGCTAAGGGAAAAGCACCAAATTCATTCGCGTTTTGTGGATGATTATTGTCTTTAATGAGTAATTGAAAGAAGAAAATTACGCTGCTTTGAGAAATGACGTTGCCGAAGAGAACTTTGTTCTGTATATTTCAAGGATACTTGCGGGAAAGTACGCAAAGCTGCCGAATTTAATATGACGTGAGTTTGCGAACCGGTTGCTTAGTTAAATTTATGTATTATTACACAACATGAAGGCATTTTTTTTTTTTTTTCGTCGGAAATAAGTATTTTCTGCAACGACACGGTCCGCTGACCAAGAGAGCCAGGTGAGCGAAGACAATACGCGACTCTAGAGTCTCACGTGTTTGAACTTCGGCTTCGGGAACAATTAGCGTTTGATCTACGATTTTTAAATCGTCGTAATTACGATCGGGATATTTAAAGTTCTTTATTTTTTTTTTTCTTTTACTTGCTTTCTCGATCGAGTAAGTTCCACTTTGGTCGTGGAGCTAATCGGACTTCAATGGGAGAGGGTGCGGCATGTCCACGCGGCGCGAATACCGAGTGCGCCGCGTTATCGTTTTATTCCTATTCGGTTCGAGTCAGTTGTGTGGTGCTTGCGAGGATTGTGTTTCCTGTGGTGATTTACAATTGACAACGACAATGTGACTTCGGCTACATCGCTTACGTGAGTGCCAGAGCGATCGTGGAATGACTGGGGGACGATTCTTCGGGAAGTGTGTCTAAACGTATAATTGGTCACATTAATGATCGCTCAATTAGCGACCTCGCGAGGCTCCCGCGCAAAAAATAAAAAAAATAAAAAAGAAATATATATTGCGAGACACGCGTCCTCGATGCCGCGGATCGCACCGTTCGCGTCGCATCGCACAGAAACAATTCGATTTGCATATCACTCAAGACATTAATGTGGCTAACTGTACCGATGAGTGCGAGAAACGAGATTATACGAATCGCCAAGCGACAGTGCCATATAATATCGAGTCATTTCGACCGCTGTTCGTTCACCGATTTAATTTGCTCTCCTCCGGATATGGGCGAGGCGTCGCCCAAGAGATGAAACGAGATTCAATCGGCAAAAAATGCGCATTGCTTCCTGTTTTCATTTTCATCGTTTCTTTTTCTCTCATGAAAAAAAGAAAGAAAGAAAAGAAAAAAAAAAAAAATATATGGTGGACCGAAAATAAATTCCATTTGAAATCTACACGCGATGACGCCGTTATTGCCATATAAATTGTCGCTCATATAAGCACAGCCAATATGTGTCACCGCCCTTTCTTTGCATACCTCAGTATTGCATCTGTCGCGTTCTATTTTTTTGTACTTTTTCTTTATGAGATTTTTACGAGTTTTTCGGAGGAAACTATTTTTTAAATTATTACCTTTTAGAATTTCTAGTATTCCGTAAGTATCATCGGCGGAGATTTTTTATGTTTCACGCTCGCCAGATAATTTAGAAATATTTAATTAAATAATATGAGTATTTTTTTTTTTTTATTGAATTAAAATTTGTATCGCGATGGAATTTCAAGAAACTACATTTATTTGAAAAGGAGTGGGAACGAAGAGGCGATTAAATCGCTGCATCGTGCATTCGTAACAGCATGTGCGTGTCAACGTTATTCTTAATCTCTTCTAAGTACCTTCAATCTAATTGAATTAGGGGAGAGAACACCCCCAGTCACAGATTAACCATCCGTCCATCGCATTTCCGATACGTTCTTTCAGGTTAGTGAAACGTTAGGTGCAAACGTGCGCGTACAACTGACCGAATCATCAGTGTCGCTAATTTTATTATTTATTTTTATTAAATAACAAAAACCATATTTCTTTACCGCGAAAGATATTTTAAATTGATTCGGTATATTAAGTGCATCGCGATCGCGTTATGAATCGCAAAAGAAGCACGATCAGTGTTTGCAATTGTGTTTCACAGTTTCCGAAAATCTAATATCGTGCGAAATTCGATCACCGAAAGTAATTACATCTTTTTTTTTTAATTGTAATGTAATTAAAACTCCCTATAACGATTTTCACATTTCAGGAATATTTTGCATAAAATTTAGAAAAAAGATAAAAAAAAGATTGCGAGCCTATTTTAGAGATACCGATTAATATTCGAAATAATACGAAACATTGAACTCGGCGACTGAAGAATATTCGATCTCATTGGTGTTCTTGTATTTTGGACCCGTCTCCTGTTAATAGAATTCGCGGCGCGACGAATTGCCGTCGGTGCGGAAATCATTGAGGTGCATGGTGCACTTATGTGAGTCAACGAGAAAAGGGAGTCGCTCTTGCGCTTTTATTACGGAGGGAAACGATGCAACGCGCCTCGCATCGGCCGAATCATCCATGGATAGAGGCTAATGCAAATCACGTGAGGCCTTTGTAAGGTATCATCGGGACTTTCGATAGCGTGGAACGAGGTCGAAGTTCACCGAAATGGAGCGGCAGGATGATAGCGATCCAAGGCGGGCAGATAGTGCCAGGGTCGCCGAGAATGACGTAAGTATTTTATTTTATTTTTCTTTTTTTTTTTATCGACCGTCTTTCTCAAAGGACATATCTCCGTCTCTCATTTTGAATACGTGCTACTCGCGAAAACAAAATTTGATTTGACGACAGCGTTAAATTAATTAACTTCTCGCTACTTAATTATCGAACAGATAACGTCGGGCTTACTGGCTTGCTTTTGAGTTATCTTGTAGGCGCGTCAACTGTTTGGTGAAACGTGATTTGCAACAATTTCATAATCTCTGAAATAAATTCAAATCAAGAAATTATAGCCGATAGGACGTTATTAAAATGTGACGAAAGTATTTTTAGATAGGTCACGCTATTTTACGTGACCGCTGCATGAAATGTCCCGCAGGACGACTTTGATCTCGACGATCTTTTGCCGATCGTTGGCGAGTTCGGCCGTTATCAGAAGCAGCTGCTGTGGCTGGTTTGCCTGCCGGCGTGCCTGCCGTGCGGCTTTTGTGCCTTCAATCAATTGTTCATGGCAGATACGCCGTCGCATTGGTGCAAGGTGCCGGGTTTGGAGAACATGGACGTGTCTCGCAGAAGACGCCTCGCTATTCCCGCGAGTCAGGTGCAGCCGATAGTAGACGCAATCCTCCTTTTGTAGAATCGATCCTTGGAGATGTTGATTATACCTTGACGCGTGGCGTCACTTCCGCCTTTTCACTTGCAGCCGATCACGCTGCGTCTTATCACTTAGCGCTAGACGTGATACTTGTTCCATCGGTATTCCACTTTCGACGGCGTAATTGTCATCGTAATTAATTTTCCCGCACGCACGACTCGACTCGATTAATTACCCCACGAATTTAGTCGCGCGATATCGTTGCTTAATTAATTTAGAAACCTGAGCTAGACGGAGCGAGCTTGTCCCGGGTTTTCTAGTTCACCTTGACTGACATCAGAAGCAGTTGGACGAGTCAACATGCAATTTGTAACGAGCTAAGTAGAATGCGCTAATTCTGAGGCGAGCGGGCTTCGGTAGCGACTGCCGTTTGCGCGACGCAGTCGGCTGCAGCTTCGTATGATCGATCCCGTATTACAGTTTGTAGCGTATGCATTATTCATGCGACGTCGCATGATTCGGCGCTAAAAGATGCCGTGTGAAAGCAGGATGACAACGAGACGTACAGCCAATGCACGCGGTACGATATCGACTGGACGACGGCGACGACGGTAGAAAACTATTCCGTCGTGGCGACGTACTTGTCCGCGCCGAACGCGTCTTGGTCCGCCGTGCCCTGCGATCACGGCTGGGAATATGAAACTTCGGATACAACATCGTCTATCGTCATCGATGTACGTTTAATCACATAGAACCAGCTTAGCGTCGTCGATTCTCCAACGAGATCTATTTATAACATAATTAATTCATTAACGTAACGAGTTTTTAGAAAAGAAGCAAAATTTTGTGATTATTATAACTTTAATACAGTTTTATTTGCCTTCGATAGAAAATACGAGTGCACAATTCGATTATAAATATGCGTCCAAGATATTTTATTTGAGAAAATTGAGATAAAGAAAATAAAAAATTAATTTCTTCTTTTTTTTTTTTTAATATAAAAGAGGCAAAGCTTCGATCAGGTGCCGCTCTAATTTAAAAACGTTTTAATCGTGTTACAGTTTGATCTTGTGTGCGATCGTGCGATCTATCCGACAATTGGCTTAGTGGCCCTTAATACGGGAGGCCCTATAGGAGTTTATTTGTTCGGTACATTAAACGACAGGTAAATTAGACTTCGGTTGTGATTTTTTAAAGATAATATTTTTTTTTTTTAATTTATTATTGATGTTAATAAGCACGTTTTTATCTTGTTAAACAGAATCGGCCGGAGATTATCCTTCTTTACGTGTCTGGCGACATTAATAATCGGCAGCTTTCTGACAGCGATCTCGAATAACTTTTGGACTTGGGCCTGCACGCGCTTTGTCGTCGGCTTGACGATTCCGGCAATTTATCAGATACCTTTTATTATATGTGAGCATCAAAGCATCGTCGTACAAGTAAAATAATTTATTTTCGCCGCTAGAGATTAATACACTATTAATTAAAAATTAATTTTTGTAGCTCTGGAGCTCGTCGGCCCGAATTACCGTTCGTTCGTGACCGTCATGACTTGTACTTTTTACACAATGGGTCTTTGCATGCTAGCCGGCGTCACTTATTTGATACGCGATTGGCGAACGCTCGCTTTAATCACGAGCGCGCCTTTTCTGGTATATTTCTTTTACTGGTGGTGAGTGAGAATAATTAACGCTGTCATTAAGAGCAGTAAAAAAAAAAGAAATAATTATTTAAATTACGATATTTACAACTCGTGAGAATTATATTTGCAGAATAAGACCTTTTGCATTTCGTTACGCGTAAATTGCCTCATTAACGTATATAATGAATTACGGAACACCTTGCATTTATTAATACTAGCTAGCCATTAATCTCCTTGTTCTTATTTTTAAGTTAATTAAATGATCGTTTTGAAAACTGTAAAAAGACATTTATCGTCAACGTGAGTGTGCTTGACGCGGTCGAAAAGAGGCCGCGTCGTTTTGAAATAACTTTTTACGCGCACGTAGATGTGTGAGCTCCCATGTGAAAAGTAGGAGATTATTATAGGTTTTTACCGGAGTCACCGCGGTGGTTATTAGCGAAGGGTCGCCTAAGCGAAGCCAACGATATTCTCGAGACCCTGGCCCGCGTGAATGGCAAGGAACTTCCAGCATCGTTCAAGCAGAAGCTCCGCCAGCGTATGACAATGTCAAGGTCTAAGAGCGAAGAAGAGAGATTGCGAACCGGTCCCGGTGTACTCTCACTCTTCAAATTACCAAACATGCGCCTTAAAACGTGCCTTATCACTTTAAACTGGTAAGTCAAAGTACAGAAAATCACGTGTAATTGATCTTGCAAATCATCAAACGCACGACGCGATAATTTTACGCACGAATAAACTTTGAGCTTTGTAATTAAAAAAAAAAAAAAAAAAATATAAAATAATAAGTTAAAGTTTATTGAGCATTAAAAATGATAATTTAATTCTATGATTGAACTTTTTGAACAAAGTAGGTACTTTAATATTTAAATAATATACGTTACTATAAAATCTGATTAAAAAAATGCATCAATCTGTTTTTTTTTTTTTTTTTTTTTTTTTTACCGTAATTAGGTTCGCCAATAACATGGTGTATGTTGGTCTCTCTTATTACGGGCCGGCTTTGGGGAACGAAGAGCATTTGAGTTTTCTGTTTTCCTCCCTCGCCGAGATTCCTAGTTATATCGCTTGTTGGATCGTGATGGATCGATGGGGTCGCCGATGGCCGCTTTGTCTATGCATGGTCGTGGCCGGAGTCTCGTGCATTGCAACAGTGTTGTTATCACCCGGTACGCACTGCTGACCAATTAATTAATGACTTGATTAATTAGCAAGAGTGACAGTGTAATCAGTTAATTGTGTAGGCCGATGTCGCTGAGAGCAACGAGTTATCTCGTCGGCATCGCGCGCAATTACCGTTATCGGGAAGAAAACTACGGCTTCGTAGTAAATACTTTTTGTGCTTCTCGTTTAAGATGCTGTCATGGAAACCTTGGTACTGTTTCTCATATCGAAGTCGGCGATATCGGCGTCGTTTCTGATTATTTACCCCTTCGCCGGGGAGCTCTACCCCACGCAATTACGCGGAGTCGCTATTGGCTTTTCCGCATACATAAGCGGCCTCGGACTCATAATTATACCCTTCGTGACGTACCTCGTGAGTCGAGATCGAGAGAAAATTATTAAAATTTCTATGCTAGCTCTCCCGCTAAACGCGTACGAAATTTGCTATTAGTATTTCACCTGTTGGTTAATTTATTAAATTAAAACTGGCATAACATTCAATCTATAATTAATTACACGCTGTGACGTTTGCAAAATCACAGGGGAGAGAAAATCTTGTGTTGCCTCTGGTCATCTTGGGCGTGATCTCGGTAATTGGCGGTTTGTCCGGGCTGCGGCTACCGGAAACGTTGCATCACCGCTTGCCGCAGACGGTCGAAGAAGGAGAGCTGTTTGGCAAAGATTGGACGTGCGCGGATTGCATTCGCTGCGTCCCGACAAAGTATCACGTTTGGCAATTACTGCTTCGGCGTTACCTTCGCTCCCTCTTTCTAATTATAAAATTCTGATCTCTTGAAATTTACGCTCTTCAGGCCGTCGTCCATCGCAGCTTCTTACGAGGACTTGTCGGCGCGGGACACGGTGGAGATGCAAGAGGTGCCCAAAGCGATGCTTGCCTCGTCTATTTTGGAGGAACATCAAAAGCCAAGTATTCGCCGCTTGGTACGCCAGTCTAGCGTGATGGACACCCAACGCGATTCCGACGGGACTATGAAGATGACTTACTGGTTTTAGCTCTAGTCGTTTTAAACCAAATGCCGGTTCTAGTCAAAATAAATTAAAATGTAATATTTTTCTAAATGGTTCGATTAAACAGTTTCGGTTTACTCGTTCCCCGTTGATTTATAAATTGTTTGAGATATAAATAATCATACGTAAAAAAAAAAAACAGTATCTATGTGTACAAATAAAAAATAGTTAATTTATTCTTGAATATTGAATAAATGCTATTTTAATAAAATACATAAATTATATTGTGACGATATAATATAATCCCTATCGGATCGTTTTAATTAATCAACTCTATCTTTGATAGCAAATATAAAAAAAAAAAAATAATAATCTGCAAAATAAAATCAAATATAATAAAATAAAAATCGAACTTGTGTAACTGTCGTGTTATAATTGTCGGGACTGAAAAGCTCGATGATCGCGATCGTACAATGCCGAGCACATATACTTACGATTGATCTCTCGAAAGTTGCATCGGCGGCGTGAATTTGCCTTAGAAGATTAAGTGAAATGGAACGGAGCCGTTGGTGTCGTGTCCACGATGCAATTTATTCACATTCGGTATACAAAACACGAGAATAACGAGAAAAAATGAGAGTGAGGAGTTCAGCCCCGAGTGCCTTCCTTCGTGCGGATCCGATTTAACAATTTTCGCCGCGGTTAAACACTTCCCTCCTAATTCGTACTCGTCGACTTAAAGACGAGTGGTCCTGTTGTAGCAGCTGTAAGCAGGAGGATCACTGTATACAATTGCGACGTACGATATACTTTGATGGCTACACTTTCGCGCGCGAATCGATATACCTCTCCAGAAGTCGCCGCTTTAGCTCGGGCGGGTACGAGACATAGATATAGTGATCGGGCATGTCCTCGCTCGATAACGGCAGATTCTCGTCCCCACGATCGCCCTTCCGTCTATCCAACCTGCCCTCGTTATGAATACTTGGGTCATGCAACGGAGAAGTACTCGAGCGATCCGTGCTTCCGTTGTAATCCACGCTCCCGGTACCGTCCAGTCTGTCGTCGTCCGCGGTGCTACACGCAACGTAAATATACAAAAATTAAAATTTCCCATTACAATAATGTGTAATTAGCGATATTAATTTTTAACTATAATTATAAGCCCTTGCAGTAAGAAGCGATAGTTTGTTTTTACGTTTTGTGTTAACGATAAAACATTTCTTAAGGCGATTAAAATATACCTCGGCAAAAATATGAATTAAAAATAAACAAGCCATCTTGCGTAAGATAAAGTACCGTAGGATTATCTCAAAAAAAGTTTGCGACGAATACATAAATAATTATGTTAGTCGCACGATGTTTCGTGATTGTTCACAATTGTTTTATTCACCATAGATTATTGTGTTTATCGAAAGTAAACGTTCACAACGAGGTCTCGTTAGCGACAGGAGAGGTGACCTCCTATGTCGAAAGTGATCTAGAGCCATTTTTTTTTTTTTTTTTCTTACGAAAAGAAGTGTTTTTTAATGTGCGTGACGTACTTGAAGCAAACCCAGATCACGTAGTAACATGCGTAAATCGACGAGAACAGGAACAGCATAAAGACAGTCAGCAGATACCAGGGAGTGTGACGCTGCGGCCTTTTCGTGTCTTCCCAGTATCTGTCACAGCTGAGATACCAGCAGATCGCTCGGTTCAGTTCCCCTGCCGATATGAGTCGTTATCGATAAGAAAAGCGTTAACAGTTACGTACATACGTCGCGCAAGACGTGCGTAATCAATTGCGTACCTTCGATTTCTTGAAAATCTCGCACGGAGAGATTAGCGAGCAGTCCGGCGATACAATCGCGCACGAGTATCTGTTGACAATGATGCTCAGTTAAGATAAAGATGCTAATTATTACATGTCGTTGATTATTCGCGGATGGGAGTGTCCGCAAGCGCATTTTGCGCTTGTTTCGTGCAACAGCTGTAGGTACGAGATCAAAGATCGCATTATTCGAATCGTGACCGTCTGAATTTAATCTTCGAAGCGTGTAACAAATTATCAAAATACATGAACTCTTATCAAATTCATTCTTATTAAAGTTTTAATTGTTTTAAATTTATTTTTTTATTTTTTATTTTATTAATTTTAATTAATTTTTTTTTTTTATTTATTTTAAATGAAATATTTTAAATAATACGTGATTGGGAAAAATTTATATTAAAATTTCTAAGTACGTTAAAGAAACGGGATAAAATTGCGGTAACTTAGTTTCGGCTCACCTCGCACTGGGTCTTTAGCTTCTGCAGTTCCTCCGGTTTGCAGTTCGACTTCAGCTTCCTCAAATGCAGTCCCCGCCGTCTCTGTTTCTTGTCGACGGCGGGCAGTGCAGCTTCCACCAAGTTCTCCTCGTCCTCCACGTCCTCGTCCTCCTCTTCCTCCTCGTCTTCCTCGCAGTCGATATTCTTGTTATCCGTCTCAGCGATTTCGTTGCGGTAGGAGGGTCTCACGAGCCTGTGATTGTGCATGTCACCATCGTCCTGGTGATCGTCGTTACGGCAATAACGCTGCATGTTCGTCACTATTCCACCGCCGGCGATAGCGCAGGACTTATCTGCGGGATACATTCTAGCGAGTCCGCGCGTTCCGCACGGCATGACAGAAGTGCTGCGTAACTGCTGCTTCTGCTGTTCGGTATTTTCGCGCCACACTTGGATATCAGTGTTAAGGTGACCACCGTCGTCGTCTACCGAGCTGTCGAAGTCGCGGCTGCCCAGCACCTCGCAGCGCATGATATCGCAGTAATCTGCGAGGCATACCGCGTCTTCTGCCTAAAAGATTTAGATTTCGTAGATACTTTCATTGATTTTAATGTTACCAATTAAAAAAAAAAACATTACTCGCTAAGACATCTATGCGGCTGTAATTATAAATAAAGAAAATAATAAGTAATATTAGGTAATGTAACTTTTTATTAATAAAAACATGCGTAATTATTTTTTTTTCTATTTTATATACAATGCTTACGTAATAGATTTTTTTTTAAGACTCACTGTATTAACATTGCTTTTGTGCCTGTTATCGAAGTGGGCGTCGAGATGTTTCTCGGCATAAAAAGACTTGCCGCAGAGGCCGCATGTCCATTGTGAGGGCCTGTGTTGATGCTTCGCCTTTTGTTGCGGCCGAAAAATATCTCGACTCTCGTGAAACGGGCATTCCAACGGCAATTCTACCTGATATTTCTTCAGTATTGGCATCCATCTCTGAAACATCGTTAGAGTTTAAAGCCGCCTCGTCCGTTTATAATTTACAGTCGCATTTCTCGAAGCGAAGACTCTACGAAAGTACGTACTTTGCTTCGCGGACAAGAGCCCAATTTCTTTTACGATTTTAAAGAATATCTTCTCGAGTGCAATCGATTTATTGTAGCAGACCCGGCGCAGAATATCGCGGACAACGGCTGCTGCAATATTCTGCGCTTGCCGGGAGAAAATTTCAGTAATTCTCTCTTACCTTGTGAACAATCCTCCTCACTACGGACGCTCGATCGCGAGGGCATGATATTTTAAAGACGGTGGGACCTGGCCATGGAATCACAGATAGAAGCAACACTGCCAAAACCTAATAACAACACGCGTTATTTAATTGCCACAAGCAAACATGCGCGGGTCGTTCATAACGCAAAGCGGTGAAAGAAGTTCAATCTTCTTTTTTTTTTTTTTGTTAAAAAATTGCCAGTCATCGATTACCTTTGATAATAAGGTAAACGAAAGAGAGAGCTTCGTTCTATATTTACGGACTTGCACAACACAAAATGCTATTTTCTTTTTTTTTTTTTTTATTATACAATCTAGAGTACCGCCTTATTCGCGTGCATGATATTTTAATTAAGGCCACATTACGATCGACTAATAAATGGCAAACGTCGAAGTGACGCACGAGTGAATGTACCAACCTTATACACTCCGTAACAATATACATACATACATACATATATACATATATATATATATATATATATATATATATATATATATATATATAATATATATACATATATATGTGCGATCAAAGAATACTCTTTCTCGAGGCACACATGCATAAATAACGCAATCGATAAGAACGTCGCCACTTGCTCACGCACATTAATACCTAACGTTCTTAATCACGGTAATAAAGATCACCGTTTCCTTATCTCTGGCAATTTGCGGCCCTTTCCGAGTCTCGCGCCGTGTGTCGTTCGGGCGCGACGGCCGAGCAAGCATGACGTACACCGCTAGGTATATAAGGGGATGATTACCTCGAGGTGAAAAGGTTGGGTCTTCATTCATAGCCCAAATGCAGCGTGCAAGAGTGATCTGGCGCGACGATTACTTGCTCTGAGATAATCCTGCCTGTTTCCGGACAGTGGCCGTTTCTTTGTGCGAGCTGCCGCCAGCCGAGGGTATATGCAGGTTCTAACGGGGGTGTACTGCACGTCGTCATGGCCGTCACCCTTGAGCGCAGGTTCCAAGCTACGCAGGGGTGTCACAGTGCCGGCTTGTGCAAGTCTAGGGGTAGCTAGGTAAATAATGCTTAATCACGTTTAACGTTCTCCAATAGCACGTTGCAGAGCTCTGTTACAATTTTTTTTTCTCTCATTTTTTCAAGTAAAATTGCTTCAAATAGCATCAAACATAGAATATGTTCTTTAAATACTGTTGGAATTTTTTTTATATAAATCTAAAAGGTTTGATGATCCGTGAAGTAACAGAGTTGAAGTAATAAAAATATAACGAAATACAAGTGTAATTGAGTAAAGTTCGTTGCAGTATTTTGTATTATTACTTGTGATTAATTTTAATGTTAACGTTTATATTTTAGGAACATTTTGTATTCTATTTTAGCTCTTTTATACCAGCTATTCAAAGACTTCCGACGGTCCTGTAGATTGCAAAACGTCAGCGTCGGCGTCGGCGTCGATGAAGACGCGCCGACGCATTGCTGTTTCGATTGACTCGAAGCGGCTAACGCGCAGAAATTACTCCAACTAGCGGCTTTATAAAGAACATATCACTATGTTCAATCAAGTCATCAGCTTTTAAATTTTCTCTATGCAATCATACAATTTTATAATGCGTAACTAAAATAGATAAGAATTAAAATTGCAAACGCTAAGTATTTTAAATTAATTCATTATGAGATACTCTTGTTACGTAATAATTCGTGTGTTGAGAAATTAACTTTGTAAATATATTTTACATTGTTAACTTTGCATTAATAACAAATCAGAATTTTAATTTATTTATATTATATATTATAAGTAATGCAAATAATATTTATTATTTCCGAATAACATAAATAGAATATTTAAGGAAATGTACATGAATACAAGAAATAAAAACAGAGAACTTATCGAGGAACCAAAAAAAAAATGTGAACACATACTAAAGCAAGTTATATGTAGAATGAGCAGAAAGAAAAGAAAAGAAAAGAAAACTTCAGGTATCTTAACATTCCTTTAGATGTTTGAATGCGGAAGGTCAATTGGAAAAGCCAATCGCTCATCGCATTTCAAAACGATTAAATCTAATGGAAAAGATAAAATGATATCAGATAAAGCAGTCGTTATCCAAATAGCTACAAGTGATCGTTGTAAATTTTAAGATATACTGTTTTTAAAATTTCTTTCTGAATTATTTTGCTTTAAATAGATTTAAATTTTCTCTAAACGAATAGAATAACGTAACAAGAATCTCTTCTATATTTAAAAAAGGACTCAGAGCTGGTGACATGGACGTGAATTTATTTCAAACTTCTAGAAATATTTTTAGAACATAAATGAAGGAAAGAATTTATTTATGGAATTCGAATCGAAGTCTTTTTAAATTTGCTGTGCTATTGGAATACCGCAAAGAATATTAATAAATAATAAAACTAAAAAAAAAAAAAAAAATAAAATAAAATAAAAAGAAGCAAAGATTAACATTTATATAAATTTCAAAAAACCTGGTTAAATAAATAAAAATAAGTAATAAATAAAGTTTAAAATAGTGATGCGAGTGTTCATTGCATAGCATTACGAAATTTTAACAAGTATCATAATGTAATAATTTAAAATGTTTTATATTATTTTTATACAAGAAATCGAATGTTGTTAATCCGTCATGGTAAATAATAAAACGCAATGCTCTTCTCGTTGCTTCAAACATCACGCTAGATGGCAAGAGAATGAAATATTTCAAGTCTTTGAAGACTTCAACGTGCGCGGAGAGAAAGTCGAGCCTGTTCTCCTATATAATTTCATTTCATTTTCCCACACGATGCGTGATGTAACATACATAAACATAAATAATGAGAATTGCTTTTATATAATTTTGTAACAATTCGATATTGTCTTAATACAACATAATTAATTAAAAAAAAAAAAGATAAAAAAAAAGAAAAATATTAATAATAATAATAAAAGCAGTAGCAAAAATGGATTAAATTTAGCGTTATAAATTAAAAAATGTAGGTACATTTGTTACAAAAATAATTAATTAATATTTTCTAAACAATTATGCGGCTTTCTTAATTTTTTTCCCGCATATTTTGTCTCGTATCTTATGACAAGTCGATAGTGGGGATATCACCTCTTCTGAAGTTCACATCTCGTTCCACTAAGAACGCGGCACTCACGACTCACGGCAGTCTGCCAGTGAAATCGGCCGGATAAACGTGTCCGAACGATCGACCGACGGCACTCTCATTATTCCGCGTGCCCGAGATTTTGTTAAATATTGTGCGTAAGTTCTGCAAGTTCTCGTACTACGTGCGTTTTATCGGCACTGCAGATCTCATTAGAGCAAACATTTTGCGAGCTAGCAAATAATTATAACCAGTGAGATAACGTTCTAAAAATAGATCTGCAACGATATTCGCTTTACTGTGTGCAGCTGGAGAGAAGCAAAACATACAATAAAAATGTAAGACTGATTAAAATTTTATATAAAATATGCCGTAAAGTGTCTGGAAAAAAAAATGTAATGATTGATTTTATTTAATTTGAATAATTTCTTTTTTTTTGTAGTAAAATAATACGAAGTTCGAGTGTTACTTTATGCTCGTCAAATGTTTTCGACGATGCGGTATTTACAAAAGATGACATAACATTTTATGTTGCTTCACACAGAATTTTAAAATGACATATATTTCTAATTTAAATAAATGAGAATTACTAAGGTGAATTTCGAACGCGTAAATTTCTCAACTGCGTCAAATTAAATGATAAATCGTAATAAATAAGATAAAAGCACTATTAAGCCATTCCGTTTGCAAATGGTATCTATTCATATAAATAATGTTTTAATGTTTTCAATATTAAATAATGTTTTCAAGTTGGGCAATTCTTTTTTAAAGTTATATTATTCGATTATTACAAAGCAGTTTATTAATAAATTTACTTGTCAGTTATATTTCCGAGCAAACGCAAAAAAGACGTCATATTTCGTAATGTATGATAATTATTATGTTAATAGCATTCCATTGCATGCTATATTATATCACAATATTATTCTCTTTCGATATAAATCACCTGTACGTCTTAATAAAAAAAAAAGGCAAGTTCTGACATTAGTCTTTTTACAGTAAAATCTTATATGATTAATTAATGATAATTATTATTTATAAATGTGTAATTATATTACTCGGCTGCACACATACGCATGGAAATTTAAATCTATACGAACTTAAACTTGACCTTTTAGTTTTTAAATTATTTATCAGTGAACAGCACCAACGTTATACTTATTAGCTACTAAAAACTATTATTATTTATTCGATAGATAACACTTTAATCGTGCATATAAAGTTCTTGATATAGAAACGTACGGTTCAAAATCTTAAGTTCAACTTCTTTTTTTTTCAGTAAGGTAACTGAGGGGGTTTCTGACATTGAATTATAACAGAATAAAATAAGAAAATACTTTACACATAAAATGTGAAATAAAAAAAAAGTACATTATAAATAAAATTAATTAAAATTAATTTGCATAGAGAAAATAAATGCATAAAATATAAGATTTTACGATTACATCATTTCTTAAATCATAATGCGTTTTACATTATAATTTACGTAATTTTTATATTGGAGAAATAAAAAAAAAAAAAAAGAAAAATTAAATCATACATTCGTTTGTTAACTGGCAACAAGTCGCGTCGCGTCTCGTCTCGTTTCTTTAGAGATAAACATTTTTTTGTTGATTCAAACTTTTAAAAATTCTTCTTCATTGCCATCGATAACGTATCTATAGAACAATAATGTTGCTATGAAAACAGTGCGCGTTAAAAGAAACTTCTGAACTTTGAACGGTTGTAATCTGATCACACTTTCGATTCAGCATTGTTGACTTTAATTACAATCCAATCTTTATATACTAGAATATAGTCAATACAGATTCGCATATTGGTATATGCTATATTCTATTCCTATTTTGATTTAATGTCAGTTTATTATACGTACTTCCGACTGACGTTAATGCACAATTGACACAAATTGATAAAAATAAGTATTAAAAAATGATAAAAAAAAATAAAATAAAATAAAATAAAAAACGATAACATCTATTTTTATACGAAATCGCTGTAGTCTGTATTCGCTTTACGATTTTAGTTCTGTAGCTAACTATTTCTTATTTTTTGCAGATTGGAAACTGTGCAGCAATTATTCGCTGATAAATAGAAGCGCTACTGTAACGGCATGGCGACACATGTGTTCCACGGTATTCAGAAATTGAGCCGAGTGGATATAGGAATAAGGACGCTGAACTTCATATCAAAGCGTGCATCGACCTCGTCCCAAACCAGAATCACGACGGGAGCGAAAAATGAGAAAATTATTTTGCCGGTGGCCGGTGAAGCTTCCTACCCCGAGCTCCTCATTCACGAATTTGTTTGGAAAAATACCGAGAGCTACCCTAATCACACCGCATTGGTAACTGTTTCCATTTTATTTACATAACACCATTAAGTGCTTCAATAACTAACTGCGTTATCTTCTTCAAACAGACAGATAAAAATTGTTTAGCGAATTTTAATATAGGGGGGAAATCGCGGATGTACGGAAAAGACGAGAGTCTTTGCAAAGACAGAAATTAATCAAGCGTAAGCGTAATTAGTTATTAAGCTGCTTGCTAACGACGAATGTACTCCGCGGTGAGCCCGGATACGACTTCGACTCATAACGACGCGTTTTGCTGCAGGAATGCGGGATAAACGGCAAAAAGTACACGTTCGCGCAAGCCAAGGACGCGACGAGTTACATCGGGAGAAGTTTGCGGAACATGGGTCTCAAAAGCGGCGACGTGATAGCATTGATAGCGCCCAATTGTCCGGACAGTGTTTTGGGTTTTCTCGGAAGCACGTCGGCCGGACTTGTCGTCACTACCATAAATCCGGTGTGCATAGCTGGTGAGTCAATTAATTTTCGAGCATTTCTATTTTACTCGGCGCACAGGTAAAATGTAAATTTAATCAATGTAACAAAACTTAAATGGGGAAGTGGGCGAATTAAGCGCATCGTTACAATGTAGGTAGACGTGATAAAAATTTTCAGAGGAGATGTCGAGGCAAATGTCAAAAACCAACGTGAAAGCAGTTATTACGTCGACCGTCATTGCGTCCACAGTGCTTTCTGCAACAAAAGCATGTCTTCCACGTGAAACCCCTGTCATTGTGATTGACGATCAAACCGGACCTATCCCAGACGGTTTGATACCCTTTAACGTTAGTATTAAGATCGATTAAGGCGTTCTCGCGCGCACATAACGAATCAACTATATTTAAATATTGTGAAAGGTATTGTTTAAGTGAAAAAAAAGAATCTAAACGTTTAAACTTTTTTTTAGGATCTGATAACGCGAGGTAAATCACTGCCGCCTGTAAAGACAGACAGGACCTTCGATGATTTAGCGGTTCTACCATTTTCAAGTGGTACAACAGGTTTAGCGAAAGGCGTTATGTTAACGCATCGCAATCTAGTGTCTAATATAGGAATGGTTGAGTCTAGCATCCATGCATTTCAGCCTACTACAAGTACTATTTTTAATTTAATTTGATAAATATTTATTTATTGTATAATTTTACTTTGTTAAATTTTCTTTTAGGTACGTTTCAAGAAGTACTGCCCGCAGTATTACCGTTTTTTCATATTTACGGAATGAATGGCTTGGTATTTCCACGTCTTTCCTGCGGCAACAAAGTGGTAACTCTTCCAAAATTTACACCGGAGACATTCGTCAACGTATTGGAAAAAAGCAAGGTAACTGATAAATTATCGGTTATCACATTCGATTAAATTTTTTTAGATTTTTTAATAAACGTTTCTCTTTATGAAACTAAAAGTCAGAATATTAAATTATATTTAAATAAATTTCAAATTAAATTTGTCAAGATTAAATCTGAAATTTTGTTTTCGTCATTTTTATTTTTATATCAATTGTAAAAAATTTACTGTAAGAGATTTAATTTTTTTTTTTGCATAGAATAATGACAAAAAAAATAAAATAAAATAAAATAAATGTTGATAACAATTAATTAATATTATAATTTGCAGCCGACTGCGCTATATGTCGTCCCGCCCTTAGTGCTGTTTCTAACTGCTTCTCCTCTCGTGAAGAAACATTTTTTTAATCATACGCACATGATGATGAGCGGCGCGGCACCGCTCGCCAAGACCGACGTCGACAGATTTTACGAAAAATTTAAGATTGACTCAACCATTTTCAAGTTTCATCAAGGTATGTATTCACAAAACCATGCCGTCGAAATTTCTGATTTACGAATAAACGAAATGGTCTCTCAGGTTTTGTGGATCGAATATCTACGTGTAAAGTTTCGCTTGCATGAGTTTCGAAGCTTCTATGTATAGTATATACGTATATATATATATTTTTTTGTTTCTGATGGGGATAGAAATGTCGAGTAGGCGGAGGGACGGATTTTGCATTTGTGGGCTTTGCGAGACTGAAGCGAAACGAGTGGTGTACACATTCAATTTTTAACGAGATCCGACGAATCAGCCGCGCCGATTCTGGAATAAAGCTCGCCGTATCGAGAGCGGCGTCGTATTAAATTTTACTCTTGTTTGAATAGTTGTTTTGATACATATTTCCATTCGTGAAATTCGATAAATTTATTGTGTTAGTTGGGAAAAAATCTCGGTATTAATCGCCAAACCATTTATTTCACTTTTTTACAGATTTTATTTAACTGAAAACGTAACAATCTTTATTTAGCGAAACTGCTTTTACGTTGGATATTTTATATATTTTTAATCACGCATCGACAATACGAAATTCATTAACGTTTTTTTAATGTTACGTATTTTAATATTACGTATAATTATTTTAAATTTCGCACGTTTACGTTCAAGGATACGGATTGACGGAAAGTTCGCCAGTGGCATTTATCGAGCATGGACAAAAGTATTCCAGCATAGGAAAAAATATAGCGAGTTGCCAAGCACGTTTGGTCGATATAACAACGCAACAGGACATAGACACCGTCGGTCAAACTGGAGAACTGTGGTTAAAAGGACCTCACATTATGAAAGGATATCTGGATGACGAAGCTTCCACCAAAAATACAATAAACGAGGACGGATGGTTGAAAACGGGCGACATCGCTTACTTCGATGAAGATTTCGATTTCTACATCACGGACAGATTAAAGGAACTTATCAAAGTCAAGGGATTCCAGGTGAATTATTTATTTCTGGCAAGACAAAGTTCTTTTTTTTACGCGCGCAACCAGTAACGAATTATTTCCGGCAAATTCTTTAAAAGGAAAAAAATTATCTTTGGCGGTGTTTAAAGTGCTCTTAATTTAAAACGTTATTTTCACCTGGTCGAAGGTACCACCGGCGGAACTGGAAGCTTTGCTACGGATGCACCCAGACGTAGAGGAAGCAGGAGTGATTGGTATTCCGCATGCGAGGCATGGCGAGGTACCAAAGGCATTTGTAGTAACGAATAAGGGTAAGAAACCCACGGAGGACGACATTAAGAACTTCGTGAAAGGGAAGGTCTCCGACTACAAACAGCTGGAAGGTAAAACTCTTGTTCCCTACGACTGTCAGAGCATCGCGGGAATTTCTAATTGTCTCTTAGTTTAATTAGCATACCGATTGCACTCTTTCGAGGCAGGTCGTTATTTAGAAATGGTCGCGAATAAAGAAGAACTAATTATGCAACTTTGTGACTCGAGCTAGATCTGAGAATTAAAAGATGAAGAAGCGTCGAACGGCCAGAAACTTTTGGACAATTTGAGAATTCTACGCTGAGTTTTTCTGTTTTCAGGTGGAGTTACGTTTGTCGACGAAATTCCGAAGAATCCGAGCGGAAAAATTTTAAGAACAAAGCTCAAGCAAATGCACAAATCTTAACTCTACTAAATGCAGTTTCTTTTTTTTTTTTTATAAAATTGAATGTATTTAAAAAAATGTACACGATATGTACAAACGGATAATGGTAAATTAATTTTTTTGAGGATACTTCGTAATGTATATATCAAGATTGTTCTGTTTAATTTTTTGTACATTTGATAAAGCTGTAAATTTTTTATATAAATATGTATAGGTATATAGCACATAGAGATGTTCTATTTGCCACTGTTATCGTATTGAAACTTTTCCATTACTATGAAAAAGTAACAGATTGTATATGAATGTTATTAATCTTACAATATTAGAACTCAGCAAAACTATATTTTTCTAATTTTGTAATTTTATTATTGTTAACTTTATTATAAATACTTTAATGTATCAATAGCTATTGTACTTTCATTTGTACTCTCTATGCATACGATATTAGCAGTTTAAGTCAAACAGAATTTTATAACTTTGTATTTCATTTACTTCATTTCTGCGCTGATCGCCGATACTTCTTTCCGTATAAGAAGATTTTCCGAGATTTCTCGAGTACTCAAAATACACGTTACCGTTTTGCGCTTTCTTTTTTTTTTTTTTTATTTTTACACGGGTGATAACGGCGGTGCGTGAAAATCCTCCGGATTCAAATCAGGTCGATTTTTCGCATTTGGAAGTCGGATCTCCGCGAGAAGTTGCACAAGTGTCGCGTGACGTTCGCGGAATAATTTCTTCGTTGTGTTACCGTCGTATGAACCGCGCGTACGTCTCGTCGACGTGGCAATGTTACTCCCTTGCATTCGAGGAGCCGACGGGCGACGGAAAAGGGATAAAGCTCGCCGGTTAAATGAGCTTTTCATCCGGCCCGCGCGGGCCGGGTCGTGTGTGGGAGGCCTAAACGTATTGCGAGAAGGAGATAAACCGTAGACGTGCTTAATCCAGTCGTCGGTATATTAATGCGAGAAAAAAAACGCGAGGACACCGGCGAAAGGAAACAGAGAGCGATGGAGAGACGGACGGACACGCGAAATGCGGAGCGAGAAGGATCGAATTCAGAAAGCTTTCAGTCCTCGCCTCTTGTTTCTCTCGCGTAAATGAAAGAACGGCCGGGGGAACATCACCCGCGTTGGACGATGAAAAATAGGGCGGAGGGTGGGCGGCAGGCAGCGTGGAAAAAATTTTTTGCCCTACATTTCTCACGCTCTTTTTTCTTTTACTTCGTGCGTCGTTGTGTGCGAACGCTGCGTCAACCTTTACCGGCGAAGAACGATCTTATTTTGCGTGTGCCGCGTCGCGAGAAGCCAATATAAAATTTGGCCGTCGGATTGAAGCCGAGGTGGCTCTTGCGGAAAATTCTCATCTTAATTTAGAATTCAGATTCAGTAAAATATCCCAGTTTTTGTGACGACTTTTCGTCTAAACGAGGATTTTTTTTTCATTTTTTTATGTAATTGCTTGTACATCTGGATTAAATATTTTAAAAAATGCAGAAAAGTTCTTTTGAAATATTCTCTTAAGTAATTTTTTCTTGAAATGATTTTTACATTTCTTACACTAGTTTTTTACTTTAAAAAATTTTTTTTAATGTTTCCCCTTTGATCTTACTTAGTCGTTCTATCTAGATTTTAATGATTTAATAAAATGATAAAATTTTAAAGATGTATTTATATTTTTCTTTTACGTTTTGTACAAGTAAAGACATCACGATGCATACTTCAAATCGTGAAATAAGCATTTCAAATCAGTCACTGAAAAGTACGGATATCGCTATTAGGCGGCGTTGCTTTCTCGCATTTAAAATACATTTCAGTCGGAATATAAACGGATTCGTTAAGGCACTGAATTGTCGAGTGTTTCGACTTATATACTATTTTAACAAAAGTATGTTCCTTGTTATTAAGGATTTTATTAAATAACCAGTTACTGTTGTTTTAAATATATTATGATACCGTTGGGTTATGTTATAGTTACTTTTACTTATAAGTAATATTAAAAGTTGAGGTTGCATCGTTTTATGACTCATGAAAGTTATTTAAAATTATCTAATTAATATCGGCGCTCATCGATTTGTCACAATTTTATAACATAAATTCCACCGTGTCGAGTCTGGAATTTTTTTAGTAATTCGCACTTTTATCTTTGCGCGATTTCAGGAGAATCAGAGACGTGAGAAAAATCGCCGGAAAAGAATGTTCTTGGTTTAGATCTTTGGTACCATATACTGCTGTTTCCTGCGTTCACTTTATCGTCGTTCCATCAGCTCTTGTCTCGTGTTACAGAAACGCCTGTCACGGGCAACGTATAACGCGCAACTATCTCAATCGAAGATAACAGCGACATGCACGCGACTGTGTATGTATGTATAGAGCGCAGGACATAGCGAGGTGATAATAAAAGCGACCGGAAAGGTGATACGGCGGGAAAAGGGAGAACGCTAAAAATCCAATACGTTTATTGGCGCAATTTGCTTTCGCGGGTGCAGTCAATTATGAAAATGTTTATTTCTCTATTTCGCGACATTGCGTAACACATTAATTCACGTTTGTTTTTCGATACTTTCGTTCTTTTAATCGAATAAATTACCAACAGTTAGATAGTGATGAGATAATAATACGTAATTAAATAATAGAAATATATTTGTTGGTAAAAGTTAAGTAGAATTATTTCGATTGCTTTGATGTGTAATATTTGTGAGACGAAGAAACCATGCGCACGCTTTGCGTGCGATATTTTTCGAAGGGTCGTGTACGTCATTTTAATTAATTTTTAATTTCTATTTGATGATTACAATTGAGTAATTTATGTTATAAGAGAAAGCCCCGATCCGCATGGTGCCGGTCTTTTTATACTGCCGCGTTGTCTCTTCTACTTTTTATTAGCGGCCAATTGTTACATCGCGATATGTATTTCAAACATCAATGATCGCTCGCGAAGTCATCGACCCATCCGCGAGTCTCGCTGTTTTTCGCCGGTAACAATAATACGAGAGATCTAACGGTGCCTCGGTCAAAATAATAATGTGTCTTTATACGGGTACTTTAAAGGAATATAATATTCTCCTCAGAAAATGCCTACATATATAAAAATATTTCTCATGTCTGTTTCTTAATTTATTCGCGGTATTTTAATTATTCAATCCATTCTTTGACGGAAAATATCAAGTATTGTTTACAAGTGCAATAAATTAAATAAGATTCTTTTTCTTTTTTTTTTTTTTAAATTGCTTCGAGCGGAATTGTGTTAAATAATTAAATTACCACAATTATTAGAAATTATTTCTTAACGAGTTTGCAAATAACGCGAGCTGGAAATCTCCCGATCCGAGTCCCCGATGTGTTCGTCGATATTCTACGGTTATTATCGCGTTCCGTTTTCGACTGGCATGTCGGCGACAGGCCAATCCTAATTGAATTTTCGCGCAGGCCTTTCATAGGGATACATTCGACCTGCGTTTCTACATGCCCTAGGTATACGCCACTACGTCGCGCGGAGCTAATTAGCCGTCGTGTGACGTCGCCTTTGATCCTCGTAAATTAATAATGGCACGCCGCTACCTCGGAAGGGAATGAAATTCGGTTTCTAGCTGCTAATGTTTTCAGTAATCCTCACTGGAGGAATTTTAGTTCTATTTGTATTTGTCGTCGTCGAGAGTCAATTACCCGAATAATGGAAATATTTAATATTAATTTCGTGCGAACTGTGTAACGTCTTTATTATCGAGAAAGAGCTCCGATCCGCACGGGGCCTATGTTAATAAAACGTGGAGAAATACAGCGAAAGGGATATTTCGTGCTGCCGAGCAAACGTTTCTTTTTATTAGAAACAGCATCACGTTCGCGCCGAGTAAAAGCGGAAAGACCTATCGTCACAACGTGCCAATAGCGAAACAATCACGAATTTGTTCTCGGCATTTTTATCCCTCTTTCTCTTTCGATTCGGTCGTCTCACTCCGCCGGAAATTACAAGGCGGCGGGTCCGCCGGTTCCTTCTATTTCCGGTCGAGATGCGACGCGTCGTGTCGGTGAAAATTCGTTTCGGTGTGTTTGCGGATAAACCACAGCGCAAAAGTGAAGAAAGCGATAACGAGCCGATCGTCCTGTTTCGATGAGAAAATTCGTCTACAATTTGATTTCCTTTATTTTTGGGGAGGGATCAGATTTCTTATTTCTCTCTATTATACCTACATATATTTCGCGAATTTATTATAATTACATTTACCAATAAAATTTACTAAAAATATAAAAATTGAAAACAAATAAAATTATAATAATAAAAATATAATATACAATTTGAGTAAAAAAAAAAGGAGATTAATTTAATTAATAACGAAACTAGTAAAATACAGTAAAAAAAATCTACACGGCTTTAGAGCTGTAAAAATAATTATTTCGCGAAGCTAATATCGAGACGTTCCTAAAACACCGCGACAGATAGATTCTGAATGCGTACACAATTTACAAAAGTGCTTTGTGAATTTTAGCGCGATTAAAAATTCAGCGAGATGCGATGTCCATCAAGCGCTACAATATACAGATTTCATATTACATTTCGCTGCCCGACTTTTTGCTCTTGTCAGCGAATGTAGGTTAAAACCGATATATCCCGTTGCCATATTGTTGGCGATATTTCGCTCTAATTGCAGACGAATTAATGTCGCCGGATGAACGAGCTCTGTCGAGCGTTGATTGGTATGCTCAGCACATATTCGGCTTAATATCGTAACGACGACTGTCGGCATACGGCAAAGCCGCGCGCGGGCGGAGAGGGAAATTGATTCGGTAAATATAATTAGAGCGCAAATTGGCGGGATCTTCCATATCGAAAACTCGATTAATATAAATTCGCATGCGAGCGAAATTTCACCCAATTTTTAAACGCCCGCGTGACCGACGGATTACGAGACGCAACAGCTTTTCGCGTTGTCATTAAATTTCTTTTTTTCCCCTCTTCTTTCTTTTACTTTTTTCCCCATTCTTTGAAAAAATTGTAATTTGATTTACGCACGGAATTACGCACGCACGCGCGTTCTCCGTCGCGCGGCGGTCGCTTTACGAACGTTGTTCACCGCGAGATTTTCAAAAAGAGCACGCGGACGACGATGCATTCTGCAAGCGCAAACACGTTCGATTTTTTTTATAAATTCATAGTATTTGCAGCGCGAACGGAAGGATCCGGCTGTCGGCTCATATTAAATTCTCTTCCGTGTCGTTTGTTCGCCCGTGGAAAAAGTTGGATCGTGCCGGTTCCGCGCGATGCGACGTAGCCGCGAGATGCCAGATGGGCTTTAAGGGTCACCGTGACGTCACAGGGAACGGATCGGAGAAAGAGGGCGAAGGGATGAATAAATTACGAGGACGCTGACACCCGGGGACGAGTGAGCTTCGACTATTTTTGAGCGAGTCGGCGAGCTAAAGCGATGAGCGTTCGTCGCGTTTTGACGTTCGCTTCGTCTAATCGTTTTACGTACCGGGCCAGTTTAATCACTATCGCTCTTCGTTATTGTTCGTCTCTCTGATAGAAATAAAACTACGCACGAGATATTAAATTTGTCGTGTTGCGCCGTTAAATGAAGATGAATTAAGTGCCTCAACCACCGAGCTCGTATTGGGATCACGGAAACGTGAATTATGCAGGATTTAAAATTTTAGGATTTATTTTCTGACAGAAGTAGGATAATTGTTAACGTCCATGTAAAGAAGGTCGGCTTACATAAGGAAGGCATGGCGCCAGAAACATGCGACGTTGTGGCGCCTGTTCCTCTTTTCCCCCGCAATGTTTGTCCGGAAATCCAGCAATTTTGCCTTATCACGTTACTGCAAACAGCTATTATGAAATCTATATAAACTCCGCGTAATATTATAAACGCGGGATGCATGTGTGTAATCCCGTTTGGATAAACCAGGCCAATTAAATTGGTGGAAAAAGCTAAAATAATTTTTGCAATTTATCAAAGAAGGTTTTTTAAAGTTTCCTTTAAAATAAATGGTTGGTTTTATAGATTTTATATATGAAGTATGTGAATTTGAAATTTTAAAGTAATTCACTTTTAATTATCGCATTAGAAATAATTTTAATTGTTTTTCAACAATATTATTAATATATTAACATCGTTACTGTACGATATTTATATCGGCGCGCAGATTTATGAATGTAAATTTATGAAAATTAATCTCGCTAACATGAAAAATTCATGTCGACAGCAATATATTGTGGGGGAGGGTTTAGTATTTCTTTTGGGCTCTCTGCGTGGTTCGTTCTAGGTCTCGCTTTTGACATGCGTATCGCGTTATCGATTAGGAATACGAATCTTGCATTTCCTTGCCTAAAAAAAGTTTTTATTAATTTATTCTGAATATTTATACTATTTTGATGCATATTTTTTTCTCCATGGTTTATTCATTCGGGAGGAGAGGGAGGCGAGGCAAACTTCGCTCCATGACGTCAGATTATTTAAATGTCATTCGAGTTGATTTGCGGCTTACTAGTTTCGACTTTCTGAATAAATAGCGTAAAGTTTACTTTAACGCGCGCACATTGCCGCACGTGTTGCGCACAGGCGTTTCCTGACCGTTGCGCTAAATCACGAGTAATGCGGTTGTCGTGACTTACCCAGGAAACATTACAGAAGCGTTCCATGTACTGAAACGTAGTTTGTTGCATTGTCACGCGTAATCGCAATTCGCAGAGCGCGAGTTATTCGTTTTGCACAAAATTTGATTCGCGCCGATTACGCGACGCGGTGACTTTTTCATTCATTTCGGTGAGGGTGAGGACTTGTCTCCTCGCGGATGTAGAGCGGCGTTAAAAGAGAGAAGAAAGATAAATTAAGGGGACGAGAGAAGGAAAGGAGGGCCGAGGGGAAACGGAGAAAGAAAGACGGAGAAAGAGCTTCTCCGCGTCGAACTTCCCGCAACGCGCGCCGTCGTTGGCATAATAATTTTCTCATATTCATATTCATAAGTGCCGCATGCATATTCACAATAAATTTCCCAGTGGAATCGCTGTACCAGAAAGTGTAAATTATTTCGTGGCAAATTGAAAGCTGTCTGGGTGGATGTTTCGTGCCGGGCGCGACATCGTCGGGAACCCATGGTTGTTCTCACACAAACTGTTTAAGTTAGTCTGATGAGAAATTGTCGATTCCAGCTGTATGTAAAAAAAAATTTATCAACGTAGTCTCGATTTAAAAATAATAATAAACTAAAAAAAAAAATAAAAACTATTGTAAATTTAATGTTTCGTATCGAAAGGCGCATGTATCTACCAATATTTAACTAATTTAGCCTTTACTTCGCCGCGGCACACGGACTAAATTGATTCTCTCGACAAAAAGAAAAAAAGTCGACCATTCGACAAACCTGTCCGTCGCTGGCTACACGTTACTCGAACGGAAAATCGAGTTATTTAGAGAAAGTCACCCGATACGGGGTTCTAATGCGAACGGACCCTCGCAAAAAGATCTGTGCCATGTTGGCAAGATTCAGCGATACGTATATCAGAGCAGAGATTTCCGGAAGATTCATATCGTCCGACGTGTAACAAAATTTATCGCGTCATTCGTTTTCGAAATAGAACGAATGTGCGCGACGCAAAACAAATACCAAAAGCTCGTTAATCTCGCAATCGAATAATTACGAAAACTTTTTTTTCCCCCGTTTTTAGCGTAAATTAAAAAATCACGGTTTCTTGCAAACAGTAATATACATATAGTCGCTCACAAAATTATTTGGACACTTTAAAAATTATTTTATAAAACTAAATAAATTAATTAATAAAATAAATTAAATTAACCTTAATATTTGGTAGGATATTTGGTAGGAAACAAGCTATTTAATTGAAACAAAGAATTTCTGCCAGCTGCTTTAGCATATTATATTTTTCTCGTTGGTACCAGCACTTGATTGCCTTTTTTTCGGTTATTATTTTTACTCCCCCGATATAAACCGTTTGTGAAAAAGATTCACGGCTGCAAAACACGTACAATATTGCTGTCGGGAACTGGAATTTCGATCGGAATCGCAAGTAGTTTCACGATAGGTCCCCTGGATTCAATAAATCGGGCCTCTTTCCATCTACGACAATCGACGCTTGAACCGTACGTTTTTCTCCCTCGCTCGTCTCGCCTCGCCAATCGCGCTGTCGTCGTTTGTCTTTGTCGTTTCTGTTGACCAGGTTACCACCACTCACTCGTTCCTCCCTTTATCGAAGCTAGCTCTCTCTCTTTCCCCTCGATAGGGTGAACTCGGTCGGCGAATCGTGTCCAGCGTCCGTTTCTTGTTGCGGAGAGTTGCCGGAGGGTGCGAAATTTTCCAAGACAGTATATAGGGTAGAAACGAAGTGACGCAATAAAGAAAAACGAAGGGTGGGGATCGAAGAAAAATTTAGGCGGCGTAGGGTAAAACAACAGATTAAAGAGAGGGCGAAAGCGCCTTCGAAAGACTGCGTGAGAAGGACGTGATAAATGAGATGATTGAGACACGGACTCGCGAAAGAATAGGGGATAGAGTAAGAGATACGTTTTGCTGTAGAAAGTAGAAATAATAGAAGGGAGAAAGGGCTATCTACGCATCGGAGAAAGGATACATTAGTTCGGAATGCAAAAGAGGAACGCGGAGAAATGCAGGGAGGGGAGGGAGTTCGTGTAAGAGAAACGGAGACAATCGCGGGTGCGCGAGGAGTGATAGCGGGATGGAAAATACGAGGGAGACTGACTGAAGTGGGTGAGCGTCGGATGAACGGAGCGAGCTGGATGAACGAGGAGCGCGCTTCGACCAGCGCGAGGAGGACGAAGAGCCCTAAGAAGTTAAGAGAGAATACGTGACTAAACGGGACGGAGAGAGAACGGGAGAGAGAGAGGACTTGGATAAAAGAGAGCGTGCGCTTTCTCGCGAAGGGCGAGGGGGGGAGTGGGGACCGGAGAGTGAGAGGGAGCCAGCTGCCGCGGCACAGCTACACCCACGGCGACGATTGGACCTCAGTCGTCCGCGCACCCTCGCATGGTGAGGACACTTGTGCTCGGTGGTGTAAAGTTATCTCGCCTGTTATCGTCGTTGCGAACACCGGGTGGTGCAGGGCACGTTACACACGTCGCCCGCTTCAGCTGACGCTCGATCTGCGCGACGTTTCCCGCCGACGTCACGGCCGACCGCGGGGCGCTCGACCCTTGGGTGATCGACAAAGGGTGAGTAGGCATCCAGCCGGAAACCCCAAAAGGGATCAATCGAGACGTCGTTCTTTCGAGACTAGATTCGCGTTCAACGGTCAAAAGTTTGACCGAAAAAGCTCCATTTTCGCACAGTCGATCTAAAGGCAGGTCTTAGGTTAATTAAGCTGGCGAGGTTTGTTAATGACGTTGGCGAATTCTTGACGTTAGCGGTCGCGCGATTTGCCGGGGAAAAAAAAAACTTTGTAGCGGAGGTAAACAGAGATTCTCGAATCAACTGGAAAGTATATCCGTGTAAATTCAACCTTAGATAGGAATTACGGGTGGGAGATATTTCCTTGCGAGTCTTATTTTAATACGTTTATTACGGCTTTTTTTTTTTTCAATTTTTCTTTCAATTAAATTCAATTTTTTTTTCAATTAAACTGATTCTTAAATAAATGGTTCCAATTTTTTTTCTTCCAATTCTTATATTGTCTAATAAAATAATTATTTGTTACGGATAATTTTCTATAACAGCTTTTAGGAATTAAATATATTATCTACGTTATTTTAGAATTAATCGAGACTCTTTTTTTTCCGTATAACTTTATTATAATTTAAAAAAGAATTACCGTCGAGAATAATGCGATGTAGAAACGTCGTCGGTTTTAAATATTTCATATAATTTTCTTTCAAGAGCGAAAGGATTATGCATTTATTAATGGATATAATTATCTGTCGAGAAATCTCATTGAATTTGGAAACATAGTGTTTCAAAGCTCATGAATGTCATGAGCCAATCGATGCCGAGGCTCGACAATGAAACAGAGGCATTTATTGGCGAATGGATTTCCCTGTCGTTGAGAGGAATTAAGTATAAATTGTGATTCATTATTTGCTCGTTAAATTTGACAATCAGGAAGCTTGTCCGATAAATTACTAAGCGGCAGCGAGGCTACACTTGAAAACGAACGAATTTATCGGTAAATAGTTTAGATTGCACGATAGAGAGTAATTGTCGCTTCATTAAGGACTTGTTATGTTTTAATTGTCGGAATAACGCGATTGGACAATCAACGAAATTAGCGTGATGTAATTTTTGTTAAGTACAATCGAGGGCTGTTAATCGAGTTTATTAAAACACGTCGATTGGACATCGATTCCGATTAATTGCCGTTAACGCTTCTGCCGATTCTCGAAATGACGGCGTCTTTATATTCGTCGACTTATTTAAATAGCGTGCTTGCTGTTGCAACAGAGTATTTAACGTTCGATAATGCAGATGATTTTTATTTTCAACGTTATATATTTTAACTAGTAAAATGTTATGAGTAAAATTTTTATTAAATGCATTTTTTTTTAATGTATACATTTGAAATTATTTTTCTGTTAAATTGTTAATGGCTCTGATTTGTACTTCTCGAAATTGGTACAGAGATTGAGGTACGGCTGCCGCGGATGAAGTATCTATCTCGCGATTGTCCGGAAATAAAGTTACGAATGATTGTCGCTTCGTCTTGAAGCTGGTGCGCGGCACGTTCGAAGAGCTCGCATGAAATAGATCCTGAAACGTGTTTGCCTTGCTCGCGGAAGCAGAAACCGAGGTTAAGGAGACGGTGTGCCCCTTTTTTTTCCCCCCTTTTTATCTCTCGATTTTCTCACGGTAAAACCCATTCGTAGTAATCGATATCCAATCGCCAAAATGTAACTTATGTCGGATCCGATTGTTTGCAAATGAAAACTGTTTTAGTTTTATCAAACTAATTTCAAGACTGCCGTAAAAATAAAAAAAAAAGAGGGATTTTTTCTGGTCATATTAAAAAGAAAAAAAAAAAGTTTCTCGGCTCGTGGAATTATGTCGCGTATCGCCGACGTCGCAATAATATCGCGCCGTTCTCGCTAGTGTCAGCTCGTTATAGCTCTTTTTATGCCAATGCGTCATATCGCGTCGCAACATCGGCATCATTTCAAGGGGACATCGGTCTCCGGGTACGGAGGGCTTCATTATGGCGAAATGGGAATAATAGGGGCATGCGGGTGTCGCGAATAATTTACTGCACGCCTGTTTATCCGTTGTTGCAAATTGGATGCGCACTCGCCAGGAATGGTACACAGGCCGTCCGCTGACGTGTTGTCACCGCGAGATTTCGTATCCTCGTCGATGCGCCAAAAGCTCGGCTGGTTGTATCGGTACAAAACGAAGTTGTTATTTAACAGTGACGTCATCTCTCATGCGAGCGACTTCGCTTCAATTTAGGTCAATTAGCAATTTCGAAATGTGCGCGCTCGGTTGAAAAAAAAAAAAAAAAAACCCTCCCCCGTTCCCGACTCGAAGGCGCGGTTTATCTTGTACTGAAATTTTGCTCGCTTTCCTGCTTGATTTGTTAGAGACCCAATTTTTCCTCGTTTCGCATCGTTCGCCGCCGGATAGCAAAAATAGTTGCAGCCCGAGGTCTCAGTCAGCTGGCTTTTCTTTTCATCATAAAACCGATGCATACGTAGATACAAAGCCCACATCTCGCAAATATATCTCTCTCCTTTTTTTAAGCGAAGGTTACAAAAGTATGACGCTCGAATATGGCGACCGAGCTAAATCTCGAAGTCATGACGCATATTTGATGATCATTATAGCGTTTTATTCGCGCTGTCGAGCCGATCAAGCTATTAAGAATCTATTCTTGTATTACACGCAGTTAACTATAAAGCTGAACCACGTTGCGATCAAAAATTCTTTCAGTTCCCTTATGAAAGTATTATTTAAAAAAAAAAATTAATTTTGGCCTTCCGCGGCTTTGCATAATTATTTCCTTCTTTCCTTTCTATTCTGACGGCTGGGAATAAAAGCGACCGAATTCGAAACAAAAACTCTGTAATGAGCACGTGATTCTCAATTGCACCCAATTGTTAGGACATTACGCTTTATTTCCACGTTTAAAAAGGACTCGCCGGCGGTTCCATACGTTCCTCAACGGCGGATCGATACGCGTTTCTTACTCGTGTAATCGAATCTGCTTCCCGTGTAAGTCCTTTTGTAACTCGAAATGAAAGAGTTAACGAGTTTCCTGTGCCGGAGTTATCTCGAGTTCTCACTTCTATCGACGGGGCGGAAAACGCGTGATTCGCGAAACGGATTATTATCCCGGTCTTTGAGATTTATCTTGACGTCTGTAAACCATAGGCAGGTAGTAATGGCATTTGTCAGGGGTAAAAGAAAGAGGTGGACGAAGAGAGATGGATGCGCCTCAGAAGCGGAAGAGCGTGTGCAATTTCCTTCGAAATACGCATCGCAAAGCGAAGTTGCGGTACGGAGTTTCTCGCGGAGACAACTCGCGACTTCCGCCGTCGTGGTTAACTATCTTTCGTCATTACCAGTTTCTAAGGACCAAATGGCTTTCATGCGCTCTATATTCGTGCTCTGCTTCGGTTTACGTTTCGCTTTGTGAAATATCCGACGTGCTGGGAAGTATATTTTGAAACGGTCTCGAAGTGTGTTCCTTGGCAAAAACTTTTTCAACGTGTAATTAACTTCGCTGCGAGATATCTTTATGAGATAATTTATTGTTTGACGCGTCGCTTGTATAATATATTTATATATACATATATTTATACAAATTTTATAAGCGTTAAAAACTTTTTTTTTTTTTTTTTTTTTTTATAAAGAAATTTGTGTTTCGCTACGTGTTTGTCGGTTGTGGATTGCGATCATAAGCGGCGTCTGTTCGTGACGCGCACGAAAATAGGTACGATAGTCTGCAAATTGCTTCTTCCACTTTAAATCGGCGGTGGTCCATCACGGTGGTGGTTCACCGCGGCGGTAGGTTGTTGTTATCGAATCACTTTTGTGATTTTGATTTTATTCTCTGGGCCATTCGTGCGAGGGAGTTCTGATAAAAATTCGTTACTTCGGCAAAAGTAAAGTTTTGTTCAGTTAACCGCAGAAAATTTTTATTTTTATTTTTATTTTTTTTTTTTTACCTTTGTCTTATCGTAACTGTTTCTATTATTCGTTATTATTAACTATTGTCTTAACAAAATTCTCTTCCTGTCGATTTGTACATTCGTAATACTGACTCGCGATTCTGCCGAATTAAAAATTTACATTTTATCTTTTTAAAACGCACTCACGTTTGATTCCGAAAGTATTCTATTTAAAATGTTTCATTTGCAAATTTTCACGGCTGATCTTCATTAATGCAACGGCGGTGAAACTTTCAGCCGGCAGTCGAATAACGAGGCGCGAATTTTATTTTCTACTTCTTCGGGGTGAAGCGAAATGTCACTCTTCTTCTCTCGCGTGGATGTTTTCCCGTGGAAAATCTGTATTTGCATAACATAAATTTACGGCTGCTTTAAAAGGGTATCGCGAAAAGAGGCGGACAACATACCGGCGGACAGCTGGCAAGAGATTCAGCACGGTAAATCTTTAGATACGGGCTTTCCCCCTTGCTCTTTCACTTTTTACGTTTCCTACATTACTTTTGCATTCATTTCTTATATCGGGGTCCTTTTATACGCACGGAACGCGCATTTCCCGCCGCGGCAGCCACTCGAAATCTCGAGTGTTTGGTCATTTGCATGGTGTGCACAGCTCGCGGCTCTACAACGCGCTTCGGCTTCCACCTTGTGAATAATAATTAAGATGCTCGAGCATTTACGCAGCCCGCGGTTTTCACTTTATTATTATCATCGAGCGAAATTATCGTCGACTCGAACGGCGGAATAAATGCTTCGCGAATGCGAGCCGGAGGTGTGAAAGATCTTCGTCCGCGTTACGGCGCGGGAAAAAAAATTCGATTTGCGACGTTAATTATATCGTGGTTCTCCTGGCCTTATCGTTGTTTCATTAATGATACATCGCACTTTAGTTTGCTCGCGTTGAGCGATCGGTAACTGTCACTTATCGGAGATATTAGCAAGTTTTTTTTTTCTTTTTTTTTTTAAAGTGAGTAGACTTGTACGTCTCGCGCAGCTGGGATAAATAAATGGGGCGGGCAATGAAAAAGAAGTATATATGTATGTATAAATGGTTCCAATTTCTTTCTTTATTTTTCTTAATGATTTACAATTTTATTGCAACGTTATATTGGCGGAATATAATCGTCTTGCGATTTATACGTTATGTTTTACTGCAATCGTTAATGTTTGAAATTCGTTGCACAAGTAAAACGTTTTATTCACTTAACCGTCAACAATGCAATGTTCGCCTTATCTTCGGAAGACAGGTATGTAGCGCGACGTTTTGACGTCGTATACGCGGCAGACGTTTGACATGAAAATTATCTAATATAGGCTCATCCTCCCCCTGTCTCGTTATTCCGAGTCTTCCCGTTAGTACACGCAACGTGTACGCGTTTGTATATGGCAGATACAACGTCCATGCATAATGCAGGGGCACGAGAATGACGCATAAATATTTAGAACCGACTTCTACGCGGCGTGGAGTTAAACATTGACAAAGTGACTTATATTATAATGACTTTGGTAGACAATGCAAATCTCCTGTTAAAAGTTTCATGTGTTATTTTAAATACATCAAACGCGTCGCGACAATATTTAGAATCTTTATTAGAATAATTAATTCATAATTAGCTTCGCGCGAAAAGAGAAGTTTTGTAAATCAGATTGAAGTACGTTACTTTTATTTGTGATCACATGTTACCCGAGTGGAAATTGATTCCCATCGTTAGTCTAATAATTAGCTCGCCAATTCGTGGTTCGTCTCGCGGCTGTCTAGCAAAACTGTCCAGCACCGAGCCGGAAATGTAACACTCAAAATGTACTCGGTATTAAATAATTATTGCTAGCCAACAACGAGCTAGAAAAGCTGGATATCGCAAACGTTTTTCGTCGCGTACTTGTTTACTCTTGCGAGATGATCTTTCTAACACGTGCTTGACTGCCGAATTCGCTAGGGCTACCAGTTCCTGCCGACCGCCGTGTTCATCTTTTTAAGACAGTCACTGAATAATAAATACTTTTATATAATTTATAAATTTTTACTCGGGTATACACCAGCAATTTTATGGTAGCATGCTATCTCGTTGTGCAAACTAAAAGAAGAAAAAAAAAATACGGGCAAAGTATAATGTTTTCACCTACTGTAAAGTCATCTTTAAAAAGGTAAATTAGATCATTGAACAATATTTCGTAATGGATGAGAACATTTTATCTCCGGATGTTTTAATTACATTATATTCACGTGCGGGGCTTCCCGAAAATTATTTCACGTAATAATATATTAATAAATTTTAATAATTTCGCCGAATGAACGTTAAATGCGTATGCAACGTGCGCTTACGAAGAGCAAAATTAATTACGTAACGCACAATCATCGACGCATAAAATTTTGCATGTGAATTCACCGTTTGCCGTTGAAATAAAAATTTTCGGTTTGATCTCGCGTCCGGTTGTTCGTTTACAAAAATGATTATTAATACGTCGTAGATTCGAAAAGCGATCAATCGCTCATTTGTCGGCATTCTTACTTAAGCATCAGTTTGGACCGAATTGGACTTTGCGCCGGGAAGGCTCTCGGGGGTGGGAAATAGTTCGCCAACTATTCCCGCGCAGGTGATAGCCGAGTTTCCCACCAACGCGCAAGGCTCGCGTGAGCCGTACTTTGATAATTTCAATACGTGATCCGCGTTATTCTAAATGCTTCAACGATCAGCTGCATCTCTCCGCGAATCAATCGGACGATCAGTCATTCCGGATCGTCTTATTGTATTATTGAGTTTACGTGTGTAACTGCAAATCTATGCGTGCGCTAGATTGCGTCGTTAATCATTTCGCGAACAAAGGGTAATCAAATTTCTCCGCGATGCTCAAGGTTTCGTACGAGGAGGAGAATCCGTAATATCCGTATAACGTGTACATCTCGAGTTACGTTTTCGACAGCGAGATTGAGATTATCCACATCCATGATTCGTGCCCCGTGCGAATACTTCATTAGGCAAACTGTGCACGTTGCGCGAAACGAAATTGCAGCGGGGTATAACTCGCGCGCATTTAGGACGAACTACGCCGGAAACTTTCCAAGTAATTCGAATTTCTTTTCGGCAACTACGACATTATTCCCCTCGCGAAAAAAATTCGCTAATTAATTAATTAATTACGTAAATTCAATAGGTATTGAAAGTTTGAAGAAGAATGCCGAACGGCAAAATTTTTTAAGTAGACAAATCGAGAAATTATTATTACATATTTTTACATAAAAAAAAATAAGAAAAACGTTATCTATCCGATTGATATAAATACCGAGTTCGAGGCGGTAATAATTTCTTTTCTACTTCGTCACATTTCATAACTGAGGTGACATGAAAAATAGGATTTTGAGCCGCGGATTTCGTTATGTACATCTCAGACGTATCTGCACGTATGAAGAATGAGAAAATGCATTTCCGCGACTTTGAACAAATGGCTGCGCCTTACAAGAATAATAACACGCATCCCGCGCGTTTGTGCAGACAAAAAGATTCGCTTGCCCGCAATGCGAAAATAATTTATCCTTAAATAACGTAGAATCGAGGAATAACGGATGAGCAACGATTAGCTTAATCGTCTATTTAACAGCGTGCCTTTATCCTTTATAGGAATCAGGCGATCTATCAAAATCTAAATACTTGTAATACAGAAGTTTTTGCGCAGAATAAGTTATAATTAAGTAATACAGTTTAATCTGTGTAAACATGTGCACCCGCTGCACAACGTATACGATATAATATGCAGTTTATGCAGTTAATGGGAGTTCAAAAACTATCTATGTTAGTACATATTTATGCAAATTATAATCGCGCAAAACAACGACTGTTTGTGTCTGCGGTGAGTCGTCTTCCCTCATAATAACATGATAGTTTTAGGAAACCCGCAAATTCCACATAATGTATATTCATGCGCTTGATTAAAGCGAAATTTTCATCTGGTTATTATTATTTTGTACGCTAAATCATTGTAAGGTTTTAGGTCGATTGCGTGTATGAAAATGCGCGAAAGAAACGCGAAGAAATTATTGCGGAGGAGAAAAAAAAAAAATTTGAAAGTTATAATGTTTTCCTAATGTTATTAGTAATTTATGTCCCGAGAAAATATATCTAAACTACCTTCCAATTAAAAGTTGTGCGACAAGAATTAACCTCATTTTTCTTCTAAATTAATGATAGCGCCGTGAGATATAATATCTGAGTAAATAATCTGAAAGTTCTTTCATTAACATTATACAATAAATAACAGAACTATGAAATATTCTGAAATATACAAATTGCAAAAAAAAAAAAAAATTATTAACTGCATTTTATTATTTATCTAAATAATGTTAATTATTGTTTAAAAATTTATTGTTTAAAATTATTTATTATTAAATTAAAAATTAAAAAATGTATTATTAAAAATTATTGTTTAAAAATTAATGTTAAAGAAAGAGCTACTTAAAAACGGTAAAAAAAAGCTGTTTGACTTTGCGTTATTTTAAAGACTTTTACAAAGTTGAACGACATAATAAGCCGTCTTTGGCAAGGTACTTTTATGTATTTCAACTTGAATGTGGCCGCAATGATCGTAACCGCGAAAGAGGCCCGCATCCTGGTCGGTTTTAACTACTTCCTACCGGCCGCGAATAAGCGCCGCGTGACCCAGTCCGCGGTATTTTTCTTCTTTTTTTTTAACAAAAGAAAAGTGTGAAGAGGGAAAAATAGGATATGAAAACGACGCCGGTGCTTCGCATTCTCGTGCATGCAGCGATAAAAGAGGTAAACGCGCGTATCCTTGAGCTTAACAGAAGCTGGAAACGTACCTCAAGTGCGTACTTTTAAACATCCATCTCGCGCGGAAAGCGTACGTTTATTTCGCGGCGGATTAAAGGACGTCAGCGAACTATTTGAAACTTCGTTAAATTAATTAAACATTTGTCAACTGTTATTTGTAGATAATTCTCATTTCGTGCGAAGAATCTGTACTCGAAAATTTTTAGGCTCTTTAACTCTTTAATCCTTTAGGCGTTAGAAGACGGAGGGAGGGGGAGGAAATAGTGGTACACTTCTCTTTCTCAGTTCTCGGTAGTTTTTAGCGAATTTTGTACGAGGATCGATGCACATCACGATAGTGTCATACGCTAAACTGACATCGATGCGGTAAATGCAATATCAGCCTCTCAGTATACTTGCGCATGCATGATAACATAAGTAATACCATTCGCGATAATCTCTCAGCCTGCCCCTCTTTTTCACGTTGAATATTTGCCGCGATGAATTTATTAGAGTTCTATTTATAAATGGTTAAATGAGGTCCGAGATAATTATTAAAACAATACAGTGCGGTGTTTATCGGAATAATACAGACATGTGCGACTGCCGTAAATAGAGACTATCGATAAATACTCCGTTATATCGTACGACAGCTTTTTGATCGCGTTTTACATCCACTCATCCCGAAATGTTTGAAAATTCCCATCGGCAGGAATTATTTCAACTCGTTCGCCATAACAAAGCGCTTTATATTGTCATCCGGATGTTGATTACGACACAATTTATTAACACTCGTGCTCGCAAACTTTTATTTCTTTTTTTTTTTCTTTTTTTTCAATATTATTCAACGGAAACTTTAATTAATAAAAATTATTTTTCGACGATTTGCTCCTAACTTCTGTTGCTTTTCAACAAATGCCTTGATTCTTGTTTGACGAAAGTAAAACTTTAAAACGTTACAGTTTCGTTTCCCTTAAAAAAAAAAAAAAAAATAATTTTGTTTTTCCTTTCCTTTATTTTTTTTTTTTGGGGGGGGGAGGGTTATTCTACTAAATGGCGTTAATTATCACATGTCTAACGCGCACAGAGGAGAAACATTCCTTCTTTCGCCCGCCGCCTTTTAGTTACGGTGGTTTAATTACGATGCTTTAATTGCAAGTTTTATCGGCGAGTGCGAGCTGCAAAATTAAGTATCTCGTCCGAGAAGTGAATCGGAAAATACGTTCAGCTATTCTTAATACAAGTTATGTTTAATGTAAGTAAAAATATACATAATTTATTATAATCCGTTTGTCGTGAAATCGCGGCGTTTCATCTTGAAGATCTCGGATATTCGATTTTCCGCGCGCGCCCTCATTATTCTTATTATTATAATCGATTCCAAGCCCGGAGAAGAGCTTTTATTGGCGGCCGCCGTAACGAAAGCTTCTCATCCGTTGCGATCCATCTTCGCTACCCTTCAGAGAGTCGGTAGCTGCGCTTTTCCCCCGCGCCGTCCGAAATCGGATGAGATCGCGCGAACTCATTATACCCGCTCGACTCCGTCCGGCGATTTGCATAAATTTTCCACGACAGGGAACGAAATTGCCCGCAAACTGTGGCGGACGGTGAAGTTCCGGCCTGCTCTAAGCACCCGCTAACGACGCGAACGCGGAGGACATGTGTGCGTGAACCGCATTGTTCGAGTTACGCGAATTAACCTTTTGCGTTTCGACGATGCTGGAACAACATGAAACTCCGGGGCGGATAAATATAATGATACCCGCTCGGAAATTAGAAACACGGCTAGCGTATTTCCCAAAGCGCAGAAAACTGCCGCGCAACAAATAAAACCCCGATGTTTTGCTGCGCTTCCGGTTTATTTGTAATTTTATCCGTGTAAAAATTTGATAATTTTAACGCGTAACGTTTGATAATTACTATTTATGTTGTAAAAAAAATATCTGAAATATTATTTCGCGCATCCGTTCGATCTTGCGACAACGTTTTAGTATTCCAGCCGGAATCAAGCCGTGACGTGCGATAAGCAAATAAATAAAATAATAAAATTTCGCACATTAACGTTACCCGAGATTTTATTTCGCGCGACTCGGTGTAAGCCCGCGCCTCGTAATAGCTTCATGCACTTTTTAGTAGCGACGTATACTATGAACTTCATCGATAATCTGGCATCATAGAGCAGCCCGACGTCATGATTTAATACCAGCTGTTGCGGCGCCATTAGTCGAGCTCGTATAATTTCCAGCCTCCGCATTATTCGCTTTAAAAAGCTTCCCGATGCCTGTGGTTTACGTACGCTTTCTCGTTGCTGCCGGCTAACTCGCCCGACAGGCGGAAAAAATCCGTCGCGCGTGTAAGTGAAAATATGAAAATAGATAATATACACGTACGCGCGCGCGGATGCAAATATCGGTGAATCTACGTCTACACCCGCACGAACTCGTCGGATGAACTTAACGTCATTGATTAAGCAACGCCGAGTGTGTGCGCTGCGCATCGGAAAGCTTAAGGGTCCCGATAAATTTATCGCGCTCGGAAGAAACGGACGGTCAAGTCGAAAATCTAACGCAACTAAAGTAGATAATTAAGAAATTAAATTATAATATTAAAAGCCGCTGTCGAAAAAGAAGAACCGAAACGGAGTCTCATTCGTTTGAGTTGTTTAAAATATTATAAATAGATTTATCAATATTATTTTTAATTGTATTTAAATAATTTATCAACGAGGGAAGGTTTCATAATATATGTGCAACTGTGGAGATTGTGCTTCGTATATCTACCCACATAATGGCGGAGGTTAACAGAAATATCCTATTAATGACAGTCCATTAGGCTGCCAGCTCAAATTTCCCCCAATAAACCCTTTCCGAGTTACGCGCTCACTCTCAGGATCACTTTCATTGAAAAGATAAACTTACTTTGTCTTATACAGAGTGTCCCTTATCAAGTTCGGCGACGGCTTTAGCTTCTCTTTAAAATCTCTTAATTTTTCGAAAAGCTCTAGGTACGATTGAGCAGCTTATACGGGATTAAACTAATGGGAAGATTTATACAACTAGATCTTGTACTACTTTCCGTTTTTCTGTGTATTCCAGTCTTTTTTTTTTCCCGTCCTGATTCGTATACCTTTTTTCCGCGCAAAATTACTTAGACTCCTTTCTCGGGGTATTTTTGATTTTGCTGCTTTAAAACGAGATTCCCGTTTAAGAGGATTAACTGACGCCACTGAGGAATAATTATGGAATTAAATACCCGGGCGTGTAAAGAATTAAAGAATGTTTGCGCGCTCGATTTCGTAGAGAGGGAAGGGCTCCGAACGTCTCGGGCTGTTAAATGGATTATTCTGTGCCAGTTTGCATTTTTATTTTCAGTTTACAATATCTCATTTTTTTTCCGTTTTGAAGAAGGGGGAGTCGGAAGCTTTCTTCACGTGAGGTAAAATATTGACATCCTTCGCCTAAGGTTAAGCGATACTGATCGTCAACAGTGTAGCACGTCGCCGTTGATCGATCGCTTTAATTCTCTGCACCGTCGTCGAAAGGATTAAATCAAGGTGCGACTAATTACACGGGGGGAAATGCTAAATATTGTCGGCGACTTACATTTTGCTTGACGATGTATACCGATATTAAATTCTTCTAACAACCGTATCCGACTACGCGCGAATTCTCGAAATTATTTACATTCCCGTTCCGTCCCGCTGCCATGGTTTCGCCGTTTATTCCCTGCCGGTCAGAATACTCGGCCCAGCAGTTTCGTGAGGGATTCTTCGGAATTTCGAAAGACTCCGAGGGGGCGATCTCCCCACGCGTAATATCGCGATTGCACTCAAGAATTCCGACAGAGCGCGAGAGAATAATTCGAGTCCGAGAAGTGCAATTCGAATGTTCCACGCAAGCTGATGATATTTTTGGAAATTTTTAATTGTGACTCTTGATAATAAGTCACTCTGTAATTTATACATTTTGTTAGTACAGATTTATTTTATGTAAAGATTGGTGGGAAAAAGACTTGTTTTTTTTTATAAATACTATTTGATATAAAAGAAAAAAAAAGTTTGAAATTCGAGGTTCAAAAAATGGACGAAAATCGCCATTACTCTTTCTTAATTAACTCTTACTTACATAATCTTCCTTGCGATAATTTCTCGCAAGCACTAAATTACCGAGATTTTTTTTTATGAAACGGATTAATAGGATTTTGTTTGTTTTGTGAAAGTTTTAATACGGCAAAAATTTCCTCCGGTTTTTTATCAGTTGCAGACGGAATTGGCAACTTATAACGAAACGTCATTATTATTTATCCAGGCTTTTACTCGGTTTATCATCGTTTATTCCTTCAACTTAACGTCAAAAGTAAATCGCTCGATCGTGTCTAATTGCGACGGACGCCTGTGAATTTTCCGCACGTTTTCGCAATGTAATCTCGGACCGTTGCCGTGCTCGGTCACATTTTTCAATTAAATTCTCCGTGCAAATTGGCTTCCGCCGGCGTCGCGCGGTACAGGCGACGGAAACCTCTATTAGTTGGGTTAATAATGTAATAATCTCAATTAGTTGGCTAATAAAAAAAATTATTATAAATGGCATTTTTCACGGGTCGAAGGAAAATTATCAAACCGAACGCGGCGTTTCGCTCGAAAAAAAATGTCGGTCTTTATATTTATCGCGCGCGATCGTTAAGTTTGTCCGAACAAAGTGTTGTTTATTGCCGATGACTACGTTGCGTCATTTATTACAAAAGTAGGTAGTGCACTCGAAAGCAGATATGGCATTTGCTGCGGCGAGCGGGGACGGCGGCTGGCGTACGTGATTTTTCCCTCTTTCGGCCGCCGAGTGCGGGGAAGAGTAGGAGGTCGCGTTCCCTCTCAGTCCTCTCTGACCTGTGCTCAGTGAAACATCCACGCACGTGCTTCGTGTGAGATTCGACGCACACCGCGCCAAGATCACGTACGCTAGCCGCCGTCGCAGCACCACGGACACCATTTCTGATGGTGAGTGCACGTAACGTTATATCTATCGTTTAAAGGGACACAAAGAAAATTGTTTCGTCGTCGAAGTACGAGTAATCGTACTCTAATGGCCGATAATAAATTACTCAGTCTAACAACGAGAGAGAGAGAGAGAACACGATGATACTGCGGGAGTAATTCCCAAAGTCATCTTTCTCAAAGTTTGATGAAAGTTCACCCGGGACACCTTGATACCTTTATAACTTCGCGCGTGTCTAACATAAAAGTAGTCGCTTATTATCGAATTTTACTTCTTTGATGCGAAAATTTAATGCAGAAAAAATAAACGTTCCGCAGTTAATATACAATTCTTTATAATTGCTTTACTAAATATTTCGTGATTTATTTCTGTAAAAAGTAACGTGTCAGACGTTGTTTCAAAATTATTATTAAACCATAGATTATTTTATTATACGAACGTTAAAAAAAAATATTAAAGAACCAATTTTGCAATCTCGTAGTTCTGGAGCGAATTTGTGCGCGCGTGTCGGTGTTACATAATTATTTAGCGAATTTAGTTCCGTCCGTTTATCACCGCGATAGGATATTTCAATTAACTTCGGTATTTCGTTAATTCTCCGTCGAGCTGGCATTATTATTCTAATTAGCATTTACGCAGGCGCGAGAGTCGCGGAAGTCTGACATTAATAGCGAACTACTGACTGGGGTGGCAGGTGACTTCTACTTAAATACGGCGTAATCTCGCATTACCATAATCTCTTCCCGGTCGCGAAGACCTCTATACTCAATTTATTTGCGTCGGGCGGGCATATATTCCGCGTGGATCTACGTGATATCATGATGGTGAATCTCAGCGACGAAGACGAGAACGACGACGACAGCCGTTCTGCCTGCGAAATGAAGAATAATCGTCGGAACATGTAGCGAATTTCGATGGGAGGATGCGATCATTATTCGTCGGAACTTATCTCAAATTCTAGAATCCAATCGAAGTAATTGCCGTAAACTTTCGGAGCCGGTTCAACGATATATATTAAAGTTAACTAAAAAAATTTGAAGAAACGATTGTCGGATATTTTTTTTTTGTTATCAAACACTTCTGTCGTCTTATAAAAATGTGTTCTCTCTCGTTACGTTCGCGTGTTTATTTCCCGTTAAATACAAGTGCCACTTTTGCATTAAATTAAGTAACCTTCGGTCAGATGAGGTTTTCAGCAGATTATATTTTTAATGTTAAAGGTGAAAATCTGGAAAATCTTTACGCGCTTTTACCGCGGAGCCGCCGTTTCCGATTTATTTTTCTTACTTGATTCTTTAATTGGAGAATTAAAATTCAGAATACATTAACCCTCAGGTTCACGTAAGGTTCCCAAGATTTCTTTATTGAAAAATTAATTACTTTCACGAACGCTATTGATCACTCTATTGTCGTAAGAAAATATGTTTTAAAATATTTTTATCCGTTAAAGTTGATATGGTGAGAGAAAACAATACCTCAATGTCTTCGTTAAAGAAGAAACGACTGCAAACTCGCGAGATGTTTAAATGAAAAATGTAGCGGTACTTTTGAGATATTTTGCATACCCGTGCTATTTATATCGATATACAAGACGATCCGTGTAGACATAACGTATGTGCGGTATATAATTTTCCTTTACTCCATTTTTAGCGTTGCACGGGATATGAATATCTACAGAAAAAAAAATAGATTAAGAATAGAGATATTTGTTTTTAATTTTTACGTCTTATTTTATAACTTACGATTTCGATCGCTCATCGCCGTTCGTCAGCGAGCATCTTTTCGCGTTTACGAAATATCATTGACTAGAAAGAAAATTATAAATTCTGCCCGTGAATAAATATAAATATTAAAATCGACGATCGATCTCGTTTAGCCGGAAATATCAACTATTTGGGGGTGTATCGATTCTCATTTTCTGACACGTCGCGTTTACATTTACACAGGAACCAGTCATTCATTGTCGCACGTCAGAACGGTAAACGCGAATGCCCGGCCACACGTTCGTATTACGAAATCCCGCGATTTACAGCGGGGAGGTGGGATTCTATTCCCGCGAAATGCTGAACGTGGCGAGTTTCGATCAAAGTTCATTTTCGTATATCCTATTTATCAGATTAGAGCGTTGTCAACGTAACCAGCGTTGTCACTGAAATTTCCACATGAATGTATATCAGTGGTTTTATATCGAAAATATGAGGGACGATAATTATTTTAATAATTTAACGTATACGTAAAAATATAGGGAATAAAATTGCGGGAGAAAAAAAAAGAGAGAGAGACGCGAGTGAAGCCGTTTCAGTGATGCACCAGCCAGCTAATAAATCAAAATTAAAATAACATAAAATATTTATTAATTATTAGATAAAATCAAATTTTATACAAATGCATTCCTCTAATCTCATAAATTACACAGATGGAGCCATTTAAATGTAAATTGCATAAAATTTAGTTGTATGGAGATTAAGTTAGGCGGAAATTAAAAGAGCGGAGGGAATAATTTAAGACGTCACTCTTAAAATTCACAGAACCTTTAAATGGTCGCAGAGCTTTACTCGCATCTCGTTTATTCTCTCTCGTCGGCTTCTTCGCATTCATACTTAATTCATGATGTGCGCTGTTTAGCTTTTCTACGTATTATTGCGAGGTGTCTTCGTTGAATTGCTCGTTCGTGACGCAGCCGTGCTACAATTTTCGTATCTCGCCTCTCATTTTTTTTTCTCCCTCCTCTCGTCCCTCAGAAAGGAGTATTTAATCTTGGTTAGTAGTACTATTTTCTTTAGTCTTTCTCTTCTTCTCGGACAAACGGGTAGCTCAACAGAAAACAGCTATATCGCTGTGGTAACGAGGTAATTTAGTCGCAGTGTCGTATAAACCTGTACAAGTTAAGAAAATCGAGAAAAGTACAAGTTTTCTTAAACATTTAGGCACACCCAAAAATTATTAATTCTTGACAATCATTTTTGACATTCGTCATTTTAAATTTAACCATTTAACATGTTAATAAAATACATACATATATGTATAATTAAAAAAAATATATATATATAATTAAATTTATTTCGTACGAAATTAACAGTGCGTAATTTTATTTCGCGTTTTATTTGCGCGTTATTAAAATAAAATAAAGTGATGATCGCGAGAAAAGGAAAATATAGAATGAAGTAATAACGCGACGCGTAATGGAACGATTAAAGAAACGAGGGGGATTTGGAAAAGTCTGAACGGTGCAGGCGGCATTAAGCGTACCAACTTTTAATGAGGGCCTCGACGCATCTGGTTAAATTAAGCGAACAATGTATGTAATTGCCCGGTTATTATTGTCGCGAGCGCCGTTACCTTTCTTCCGGCGGAAAGCGTCGATGAAATTTCTCACCGTCGCGAGAACGGGAGTAATCATTCTTCGCCTCCAAATTAGGATGGATTAGTCCGGAATTTATGGGGCGCCTATCGGAACGTCGTTATTCGGGATTAGCGATAGGGATGACGTAGATATCGAGCGACGGCGTAAAAGGGGGGGGGAGGTTGGGGGTGGGATAGATGAAGTTAGTTTCACGGGGAGATTCTCGGGTAAAGAAACGAGGGGATCGCGCGTTGTAATGCAGGGCGCGATAAATTTCAGCGCCGGTTGCGATCGGCCGCGATGCAGTCGCAGCTAAAACAATCCGGTCGGAATTAATTGAGGCACTCGGAGGCGAAGATTCACCTGATCAATGCGAGAGCGCGTCTGGACCGTGCCAGAGGGGGGGGAGAGAAGGGGGAGAGGGGTATAAATATCCAGTTAACAGCGTTCCGCAGCATCTTGGCAAGGGGATTACCGTGTAATGAGCATTTTATTACTGAGTAAACCGGATGCAGCCGGATCACGCGGAATCCTGCTATTTAAGGCTGATAGTGGACCGGAGTAGATCGAATCGGACATTTCGGCGGGGCTTAAGCGCGGACAAGTGGACCGTGACAGATAATCCCTTACGCGATTGCTGCGTTGTTTCGCCATCGATTAAGTTTTGATGGGGGTACAGCCGCGTAAGAAACTATCGCTGAGGAATGCTCAGTCGTTTAATCGACGACGTTAATTGAACCAGCAACGGTTAAAATAGAAGATAGCCGTTGTGCAAGCCTCGGCTATTAATATCGTAGCTTGAAAATGATTGAGAAACAATTTTCAGTCTTTTTTATTTATACATATATATATATTTTTTTTTATATTACTTTTTCGGAATTCTTATTTGGATTCGTTTAGTCATTTTCTTTTCTAACTTATCCTGGTTGTCAGAGTTAATTAATACGTATCGCTACTAATGAACTACAAGGTAGGGAATGTTTCCCGAGCGTGTCGGTGCTCGAAAGCCTCCCCCGGATTTATGGCGGCAACAAATAAGAAACATTGTGTCCGGTGAAATCCCGATTCCGTGAGAAAAACTCGATGTCGGCGCGGGTCAGACGGGCGTTTCATCTCGCCTGTGTGACGTCGTCACATCTGACGGTGACACACTGGCACACCAGGTATACTTCGGGTCGGAGTATCGGACATATATAAATAGATTTTTCAACGTCGCCGTGCCTGCCCTCTCGTCCCTGCGCAAGCTGTACATCTTTTTTTTTTTTTCTCCTTTTTTTTTTCTCTCGCCGCTGCCGCCGTCGCCGCCGTATCTATTTTCCCGTTTTATTTATCTCCCTTTTACCGACCTGGCGGCGATTCGATAAATGACAAAGTTCAGAAAGGCTGGGAGGTAAGCGGCTTTCGCAAATCTCCCGTACTTCTGTCGAAACTCCCGCTGCAGCGATACTCATAAACTTCGAACGGATTATTGATTCATTATCTCGACATCTGACACACTCGCGTCTGTTTATACATGCACCGTCGAGGGTTAAGTAAATGTAGATCAGATAGGCGAGAACGTGTGCGCACCGGGAGGATTTGTAATTAACGCCGTGTACCGAATGATCGCTGTATAATTAACGAAATTACGTGGGCGAATAAATTAGGCTAGCTCGCGGAAGAGGCTCGCTTTGTCCGATTCGTAGAAGAAAGCGCAAGTCGCGAAACAAAGCTGGACGAAGGATGGAGTGATAGAACGGAATATTGTAACGTAATATCATTTAATTCAGAATTAATATAATTCACCGACGGTTTGATACTTCGCCGAATCGTTTCGTTAATCCGTCATGAAATTAACGTGATAAATATTGAAGCAGCTTTTTACGCGCGAGCTTTTGCGAAACTTGTATTATCAACGTATATGGATTAAGTGCAATTTGTTCGCCAATTTATGAACTATTAAAATCACCCGCGGGGATAACGCGATTGTTACGCGAGTCACGGGCGAAACTTTCTCATTTCCGGCCATCTCGGCTATCATTGTACTCGAAATATTTCCCTTTTCTCTTCTGTCACCGCGCCGCGCGGCAATTGACGTAAAATCGAATCGGTGACACGGGACCTTTGAATATACGGCGTTACGATGTATCTTTCGATCCGTCGCTCTCGAAACTTTCTAAGTAAATTATTATCAGTTTGACTTATATTACACCGGGCAGAATAAATAGAATCGCAGTGAATAACTGCACTCAGTCACGCTACAGAACTTCGCAGCATCACCCGCGTCGAATGTACAAATCGATTCATCGATTACCCCCTCGCCTCGTCGCGGTACATAAATTTTCGAATCGAACTAACGAAGAATGGAATTATTTACCCGCGCACTTCGCCGCTGCTAAAAGTACGCCACGCGAATTACGCCCTCGGACGTGTTGGAAAATTCATTAAACGCATATACGTTATCGAAAAGTTTAATAATAAATTATGAATGATCTGCGCAAAATATTCGAACGAGCTCCGATGCATTTGTAAACGTATCTCACTCGCGGCTTCGCGGATCAGATAAATCTATTACTGCGATCGCAGATCAAATTGATCCGCGTTGTTGTTGCATAAATATTTGTGATCGGCTATTCAAATGCAATCGAGCTTCTCTTCATGCAGGTAGAATAGGTGCACGGGACGTACTTTAAAGGGCTGTTGTATCTCTTTGGTCCATTTGCAGTTACAGCGGCGATGCGACGTTCCCACGGGGCACTTCGTTAGCCCCGCGCGCGTGTACGCGTGCTATCGTACTCGGCCTCTAGCTGCATAATGCAATCTCTCACCTATGCACGTACACCGGGGTACGTCCTACAACGTTCCGCCGTATCGTCACGGACAATTTATCGAGGCGCGATCGCCATTGGGTCGCTACAACTTTTCCATTCAGGGAAAATCAAGCGTAATTCGAAGGTAGGCGCCAGCTCCGATAATGCCGAACTTTGTTACGCGAGCGATACGCGTCGGCTCCGAGAAAAACGATCGCTGCTTTCGGGCTCAGCCGTAATTTTCTGATAAAATATGTAAATGAGAGAGTTACGTTAATCGCAAATGTAAATCGTAAAATAATGAGCGGGCGATTCTTTCTTTCTCTCGCGCTTTCTTTCTTTTTTTATTTTTTTCTTTTTCTTTTTTTTGCTTCCTTCTTTGTCGTCGGTTCGTCTCTTTTCCGTCGCCTCTTTGGAGTTACCGCTACCAAGACATCAGGTTTGTGAATTATTCAGTATCTTAATGGAGGAATAATGCCACGCAACGTCTACGGTCGAAGCGTCAGGACGATTAGAATCCATTTTCCCGCGTCGGTCTTCATAGAGGTTTTGTCCCTCAAGGGATCTTCATCCCTTCTACGTCTCGTTTAATCGATCTTTTGACTTCTGGTGTTCGGGGAGTAGGTCTTAATCTTTCACCTCGTTCTTGCCGAATAGATCTTTAAAATATGAGGCTGAACCTTTCATTGCCTGCCGCTCCGGCGTTATTGGGATAAATCGTGTTCTCGTCCTTTTAAATTAGATAATCTATATTTTTGCGAATTACGCCGCCATTGATTTAAAGTAATTGAATTCGCGATTCATTAATCCTCGCGTAACACGTTATTGACATATAATACTCGGTGCACTTTCGTAAAAACTTTGCAGAAAGCAGAAGAAATAGAATTATTTAATTAGTTCTATTAAAGAGTATATAAAATTAAAATATTTAATTTAATTTAACAAAGCATTAATTTTTAATTTAATCTTCGAGACTGATTTTTATTTTAAATATATTTTACGGATATAATTTTAGTCGATGTACAGTGAAGACGGTTGTTAAAAGCGTCGAGTTTCGTATTATCGAGGAGCAGACAGAAGGATGAATGACTACATAAATCATGTTGGATTTCTTAATTCTTTGAAAAGGAGTCTTCTATCGCTGCATCTTTTATCATACATATATATACCATGTCTTTATACTTTTCTCTCGCCTTCCATTCTCAATCTCGTCCGAGCCGCGTTCCGATCTTGGCGGACCGAAGTCTTTCAATCTTCTTTTCGTCAATTATTCACAGCCACCCCGACTTCTTTTTAGCTCCACGATTATCCGCGGAATCTCGTTATATTCTCCGCGCCGTAATCTCGCTTTTGTCACCGATGCGTTCTGGCAATCGTTTGCAGCCTTTCGCTCGCGTTCGATTTGTACATTCTATTTCGTGCAATTTAAAATGTTCAATTGCATATAAAATGACTTCGAATGCGTTCGCAAATTGCTTTAAAAACGGCAAATAATTTTTCCCATTGCGTTCTTTTCTGTTTGAATCAAACGGATCGAGTATTTCGGAGAACGACCGGGAGGGAGTTTCGATTTTCGTCTCATTTTGACAATTAATTTTATCGCGCACGCTGAACCAGCATAATCAATGCTATCTGTGCCGCTCGTAATTCACAGTGCAGCGAAATCAGTGGCGCACTTCCCCTTTGCTTTCCCGCTGGCAATCATCGGCGTTTGTTCGCGCGAAAGCATGCCCATTACGCAGCGTCGCTCTTCCGACGCGAATGACGTCTTTTTTTTTTTCTTTCTTTCTTTTTTTTTCTTTTTTAAACTTTACCGCGACACTCTTCGGACAATACGAGTGGCTGGAAGCCGGCGCCGTTGATATGCCTGCTCGAAATTGCTTGTCGTAAATCATCTCCCGCGTTTCGTGCTTTCCATTCGCTTTTAAGCTCGTTTTCCTTCGTGCTTGGCAAAGATAAGCGCGTGCTACTCTTCTAGGACTCTCCAGTTTTCAAGAACTATCACAAAGACGCGCCTTGGTTTTACGACGATGCGAATAGCGTATTATAACAATTTTTTTTTTACGACTTTTTTTATATTAAATCAAACACTTTTCTGTTTAATTAGAAAACTTTTTATCCGAGCAAGTGTTGTAACATCTTACAATTTTTTTTTTTTTTTATGTTTGTAGTAAGAATTATAAATTAATTATTGAAATATTCAATGCGCGCAGGTAATTATAAGGGACATTGTGGACTCTCCACGTCTGCGATTTTAAAATTTTCATCATATGACCCGTGTAGCGACTGCGTTAGAAGAGTCGGCGGCGTTCACGTTTGCATTAAAGACTTTGTAGCTTCTTTACGTCGGGCTGGCCTTTGAGAATTTCCTCGCGCGCAGCTTTATTCGCGGGAAAATATTTAGATGCAAATATTAAATTGATACTGTGTTCTCTCACTTTTTCGGCTGGAAAACTCGAGGGGGGAGGGAGGGGTGAAACAGCGAATTGCGCAGGCAAGTATTAAATTATCATCGTCGTGAAATATTTTGCCATTGTGCAGAAATGTCTTTTGCGCGAAGAGCTTTCGCGAGCAGCTTCGCTCGTTATTCCACTACGCTGCGTCCAATACTGACCTGTACAACTCGCGAAGCAGCGCGCGGTTGAGTTTCGGTGGAACGGAATGTGCAATGAATCAGTCATTAGCAGATTCCTCTCTTTGTTTCACATTGCGTTATACGCGTTACTTCGCAGCGTTCGCGCAAGCTTGTTTAATAATCCCTCGATTAATAAAACAAAAAATTAATCCCGCCTTAATTCGGTAATTATTAAATTTCTCGGCGCATCGAGTTTTTAATCGTGACAAAATTTTACCGACTCGAATCTGCAGGTCATTAGTAAAATTATTATAATTTACACTCGGAATTTCTAAATAAACAAATTCCCGTCGAGACGCGGCGATATAAATAATGTTATACCCGCGGAAAGTCGGTGTTTTATGACTTGGCTGCGGTACTGCGGGGGATTCAATGCTTCAGCAGATAACGTACCGTCGCCGGAGGAATCGCGGCGGCGCCATTTCCATTGCAAATCTTTATTGCCTCGACGGTGGCTGTGGGTCAGTTTTATCAGCGCTGAGTCATTTGTTTCCTTTCCCGGTGCCGCCTCATGAAAACGAGACGCGATTACTCATCCTTTGGCGTCGCGATCGATCCGTACTTCCCGTTTACGTTCTGCCGCTTCTTACTTTTATCTCGCTGGCCATTTCTGGATGTGTGCGGTTCCGACGATTACTTTTACGCTTCGGAAAAATATTTGCCGCCGCTTAGCCACGTATAAATATTGCGCGAAACGGGATCGCGAGGAGCTCTGAAAATTACGCGTTGCTTTCTCGCGCATTTGTCAAATAACGCGCGGGGCGAAAACGTCAAATCGCAAACAATTGCCTTCGCCGCGAGATTGCTCGACGAGTGCAGCCGTAGCGCAATATCCAAGAAGCAATATCCCCAGCGTTCATATCGTTGCCGATTCGCCGCATACCCATGCACGTATGCGAGAAAATCGCGGTCGAAGAGCAATCCATCGCGGCGTCGCGCCCGTCAATGTGTACGAGGGGGAGAAAAAAAAAAAAAAGTTATTGGACTTCGCGTCTGTTCGTCCGCACATTTCCCGCGGGTGTCCGTGACTAAAAGGAGAATGAAAGCATCATTCCCCGCTCGGCCCTCCTCGGGCCTCCGTCTCGCCGCGGTTATCCCGTGGTATTTCAAAATTACAGTATAGAGCACAATGGTGACTTTATCCAATTATTTTACGCTTCCCCTTTTACCGCGGTATTAATTGAATTTTTGCGCTGCAATACGAGGCTTTAAAAAAAAAAAAAAAAAATACCGCCCCGAGATCTCGACGTGAAGTGTATTTTAGTAAAGTCAAAGGTTAATTCTGCAGCGAAATACGTTGTAAAGAGGAGAACGGGAGAGAAAGAGAATTTACAGATACAAGATTTTTGGCTTAAGACTTTGGACAATTCCGCGTAGATCCGCCTTATCCTCGTCCAGATCGGGATTATTCTTCCGACCGGCATTAGCCGAAGAAATGCAACGAAACTTTTGCATCCAGCCAGCAGCATTTAGTTTCAAGTTTTCGCACCTGAAAGGCTCTTCCGTGAGAGAAAGCTGCTCGCGATGCGTCTAACGTCTTCTATGAAACTTCCGGAAGTTTTCGATTAATCCGCGCTACGGCATATATGAAACTATTTCCTAGATATCGAAGGTGTTATCTTTATGGGGAAGTAAAAATAGAGAGAGAAAAAGAGAGAGAACAAGATTTCTGATTATGAATTAATTATACATGCTTGGTTTACTTATTAAAAGAAATAATTCCTTTTCTGATTCTATCGAAACTTATGCATTTTAAAATGCACACAGATTTATTTTCTATTGTTAAAATAAAATAATACAACACAATACGCTAATATTCTAAAAAATAATTTTACATTAATATCTAATCTAAAAAAAAATTAAAATTAAAATTAATATTTATATAATTTACGATTAATAAAGCATTTGATGTTCGAGTAGGTGTTGATCGATTTTTTTCGATCTTAGGATATAGATATGACAGTAGTGGGATTCTTGATCAGGGAATGGTTAAAGGAGTAGGTCGAAATGGATCGTAAAAACGGGGACGGAGTGTCCAAGCGGGCTTGTGATATTAACGTTGCGAAATCGCGGGTGCACTTTACAGGCAGCACGCGGGTCCACAAGGCTACAATAAGCCATTGTGGATCAGCAAAGTAGTTTCCGATATCGACCGATAAATTCAAATGTGCTCTCGAGCAGCCATTGAAGCGCCACGCCCGTGGCACGTGCGTCGACAGAAAATCGTTAAGGATGCGGAATAGCGGCGGCAAAAAGGTCCTGTAGGAGTCATAGAAACAGAAAAGAACAGCATGCGAATCGAATATTAACGAGGGGTGTTATTATCGTCATCTTGTAAAGCAAACGACCTATCGTGCTCTCACTCGGGTGTCTTAAGATCGTTTAAAAAAAAAAAAAAAAAAAAAGTTATACAATTAATAATGCTAATAATAATATATTAAAAAATAATTTTTTTTTATTTTGCTACTGCCATACATTTTTACATACATTTAAGAAAAATTATTTCTATTGATACCCGACCATGCCATTTCGCTTTCGTAATTCAGCGCGTTAATATATCGCGAGTAACGTCGTCAAATCCTGCAATGATTTAGTCGCGCGTGAGATGAGTCCTCGGTGGACTCAGTTGTCGAGGACACTCGATTACTTCCAAGTCCACGGATCTTCGAGCATTATTCAGCGGTGAGTGTTCAGTTCGGCTAAAATCGATTACGTCGTCCGCGAGATCAAATTGTGAGCAGAAGAGGCGCAGGGTACTTCAGCCGCTGATCACAAGAGAGTAGGCGGATCCCGGCTGAGGAAGTAGGTTCGATTTCGATTCCGACTTTGAAGCATCCTCGATGGATCCGGATCAAACTGAACGACCGAGTTTCTATCGCGTCGAGTACGAACGTTGCTCTCTTTCCGTTTGCCGTGTACGTCTCTCACGTATATGCGGCGGCAAGAATCGAGAAGCATGAGCGCGGGTGTAAGCTCGGGGAGTAAATCCATCGGCCGAGCTTAGTTATGTAAAGTCCTGCTTGAGGCGACACGGTTGGGCTTCGCACCTGCGCTTCCGAAATCCGTGAAAAACCCAGGGGAGAAGACTGTCGGGCCGAGTAAAGTTCGAACCGCAACGGCGCGTACAATTTTGATCAAATTTGACATCGCTGATTCGAATTTTTATGGAATTTTTTATAAGAACGAAAACGCTCGGTGTGATATTTAAATATATATTTTTTCGACACTTTCTACTTTGTACACGTATGTAAAAGGCTGTTTATATTTTTTTTTTGGTCGATATTATTTTTAGACGTACTTTTAATCGCTTAGAAATTTTCTAAATAAATCGCGGAATCAACGCGATTGCGGTGCTGGCGACCGTAGACATATGTCGCTGTTGATATACTTCTTGTTGTACAGTACATGAAGTACAAGGAGATAGGAGTATTTGCTTTTGCTTCAAGAGTTGCATTTCAACCAGTTCCCCCTTAATTTCTAATCTCTCAAAGGGGTGGTCCGTTAGATTAGTCCTTGTAGAATTCTCGCAGTAATAGCAATCACCAACCCCATTCCATTTCTATCCTTATTCCACCATTTCGATGTTTGCGGAGTAGAAGTCACTTTAATATCCTTTTGAAGACAAGACCACACAAAATTAATGTCCTTGTTCTCCTGAAATTAATCCTTAATTAAAGAAAAATTACCGTAGCTATAACGTAGCTATAACATTACAGATTTGACAATATTGTGTAAATTATAAACCGTTTGTACCATTATTATTTTTTTACTTTAAAATCAGAATAAAAATTAGATAAATTATTATGGTAATTAAAATCTGTAGAAAATTAAAAATGTTTTTGTCAGTACGGAGGATGCTCATTCTTTAACAGATATTCATCAAAACTTTTGCCAATCTACATGTATTACTTACGTTGCATTACCTCGAAACTTTCTCGTTCTTCAAAGAGACGTGACAGTCCGGTATTTGTAGAATTTGCAAACTAGTGGTTATCGGAAGCTGAGTTTACTTTAACCTTTTAGCTTCCGCAGCGGTAATTTAGTTTCTGTCTTACGTTAGTTTATCTAATTTCGCAGTTTTTTTTCTTTTTAAACGACTTCTAAACGAATTAATCACCTGCGTTTGAGGGAAAAAAAATTTTTGCTCAGGAAATTAGAAACAGATGAGACCTGTGCAATAATATAACGTTTCAACAGTCCTGTTATTTATAAATAACGCTGAATTATTTCTGGGAAGCAATTATACTCGATTTGACGGGAGGGAAAAAGTTATTTTCTTGACAACAGTAATCAGTAGTTAGTCGCGTCTTATATCGTTTGCGAGAAGTAGCAGTTTGATAACTCTCTCGAGGGATATAACGAAATGACTCCTGAGAACCACCGATCGTCAGTGCGGCCGCGTCGTCTGATTGCGAAGACGCTAAAAGAAGGGAAAACTTTTCCGGAGATCGAAGGTAACGAGCGCAGGCGACATTCTCGATAGTTACTCGCGCGACGAAATGCTCGTCGCGCTCGCGGCCGGGGCTCTCGCGATAAACCGGGATTATTCGTAGATTTCTTCTCTTCTGAGATCTACGCTCCTTGGCTATTTAATTAAGAAATTGCAGGCGCCCGTTTCTGTCTTTGGAGAGTCGTCCATTTGTAATTTCACCTGCGTTTTTGTCGCTCTTTCTCCCTCTTGCCCTTCGGCGTTCCCTTCTTTATCTCACTTGCGATCCGCCGGTTAAGAAAAACATAAGCCGAGAGCAATTCGCGGAATGAATTGTGAATATTCATGTCTCGGATTACGCGAGTTGGAAAAGTAAATTGGAGTTTGAACATCGAATTACCCGTCAGTAATGCATTTTCCTCAATATTCATTACTCATAATAATGTACTTTTCATAATTTTTTTTTTTATTTTTCTCCGTCCCCTTTTCTCGGCAGTTTTATTCTTTTAACAAATGTCAGGCAATTAGGAATGATTAAAGAGGAAGTCCCTCTTAATTTTTAACTCTGCTGGATCGTAAGACGGATGCTTCACCGGCGTGGTTCATAGCTTTTAGAGTTTGTCTGCGGTATCTTTCATTTTTGATATCGTGCTGTATCAATCGGTAATCGAGCAATACCTCTGCTTATCCTTGATTCTCGGAAGCTTTCTATAGAAAAGACATATCGCGAAGTTTGCCGGCTGAATCCGCAGAAATTGGTGCTTAAACTTTTCCGGCACTATCGTCTCTTTCGGCGGAGGATCGTTTTGTAGCTAATAGATTAACAGAAACGCTGCAGGCTGCTGTCGTTCGCAATCTTTTTAGCTTATTATTGTACGACAAAATAAGACGAAAAAAAAAAGAAGAAAGATTCAATTTAGCTTATGTAGTAATTTCATGTTTACGTAGTTTCATGATATTAAAAATTTTATTTTAATATAAATTTAAGTCAAGACGCAATTTGTAGGATAATATTTTTAGAAAAAGCAACAGGAGAAAACGCGGAATTTAATTAAATTTTTACATCAAGAAATATTTGTCTTCGATTCCACTATATATCGCGAGTTCGTAATGGCAAAAGTTGTAAGGAGAAGACTTGACTTGAATGTACCGCGCGATACTCTTCGCAGGGAAAAAAAAATTTTTATGTCGATTGCAAAAGAAAGTCCTTTGGTTGCGCCGAGAGCGACGGTTTGCATTACTCGCGAACTCGATGATAATGATTGGAGACGTCGAGCAAACGAGATGGGCGGGCGGGATAAACGTATGGAGAGACGAGCGAAGGGAGAACGGGAAGAAAAGAAAGAAGGGGAGGGGAAAATAAAAAGGTACAAATGGAAAGCTTGCGAGAAGTCTCGCGATGGAATACGCTTCTGCGGTGCGCTGAACTTTCGGCAAAGTTTGCCGACAAGAAGCTCGCGGCGACCGGATCTTCCGGCGAAGCGTCGCGCCTCTTTCAACCTTCAACTGCACCGAGATAAAATGTGGATACTTTGGCTTCAGCTATAGTTTTACGATATTTCTAACCGCAAGTGCACTTACTCGAATCGACTATGTTATTTTTTATCATTGTGAAATTATATAGTCGAGGTCAAACGTGATTTATATTTTTCTTTCGGTGCATTAGAAATAGGACACGGCATATCGAGTGCAAACGTATACATAGAAAGCACCCGCCATGATTATATGTGGAATATTAATTACAAGAATAATTATCTCCGTGCATAATGTAATGTTATTGCGTATTATATAAATACATTTATATTAATACTAACAAAATCACAAATATACATATCATATCGTCCGCGCATTATTTTTAATTATAATTATTTAATGCTCTTGGGGAAAATATTACGTACATTTAGCGATGTGCTCTTTTTCGCGAGCTCATGAGGTCTGAAAAGAATTTGATTTTAAGATTTTATATAAAGAACGGTCGGGCTGTTTCGTATTTGAAATTCATAAGACTATCATTCTGCGATCGCGCGCGCGGTGCTTCGAGTCCGCAATTCGGGCGAGAGGAATCTTATGCAAAAAGTATTCCGTGCCGAAATGCCATTTCAGTTTCTTCTTAGGGATCTGCGACGAGTCGCCGTCCCCGTCGGCTGCAGTTTAACAGTTCGTCCGGAAGTTCCGCCGTCGCGCGGGAACTTCGCCGGGATGGATTGTCGGCGCGAGTTAGTGCACCGAGAAGTTCCGTATGACTGAGAGCGTAGCTTGTAAATTTCTTTTCGCCGGCCGATGTATCTCCCGCGATGCGATGTTAGCGGCGCGATGAATTCATCTCCGTCCCGAGTGAAAATTGATTCCCACCGTTAATAATTGGCCAGCCAATTCGTAGTTTATTTCGCGGCTGTTCAGCAAAACTTTCCCAGCATCGAGCCAGAAATGTAACGCTCATAACGTATTAGGTGTTAGATAATTATTAATAGCTGATAATAAGCTAGATATCCAAACGTTTTTCGTCGCGTACTAGTCTACGACGCGTCCTGACTTTGTTAGTTAACGCGCGCTTGACTGCCGCGGCCGATGACCTCCGGACCCGGCCGGCGCCACTCCGTCTGCTGCAACAATGATGGCTGCCGACTGACGTCACACGCACGTGCTCGCGGCGAACGGCGGGCCCGGCCGGCACCGCTCCGTCTGCTGCAACAATGATGGCTGCCGGCTGACGTCACGCGCGCGTACTCGCGGCGGCCGGCGGGCCCGGAGGTCAGCGACCGCGGCAGTCGAGCGCGCATAGGTTAGGCAATAAATTTAGTACGCGGCTTAGACAGATTCGGCGACACCGAATTCCCCGCACAGTGTCGCGAAAATTGAAAAATGCAGGCAGAAAATATGAAATAATTTTGACTTTTATATATATATAATTTTATAAATTATTTAGCTGTCAAAAAGAAAAAAACTTAGAGATGTGTCTCTTCTCAAAATTATTAAAAATGGTAACGTTTATGCATTATACATATGTACGTACGATTATATGGAAAAAAAAAAAACTGCGCAACGGGGATATAAATTACCTTTAGACATAAAACTCGTCCGTTTCGCGTATCGAGCGAGAAAGATGTTCGCATAATTCGCTCGTAAATATTACGTCGTCTGTACGGCGCGCCGTGCAATTTGATGGCGAATTTGTATGGCGCAGGTGCGGGAGCACTTATGCTAACTATGTATTTCATAAACGGTGGACGGACGAGACAGACTCTGACGTCTTCCTTGGACAAGTTAATTGCGGTGTTTCCTCTCGGGAACTGTCCCACCCTCGAACGAGCAAATAAGGACTTTTTCGATACTCCGTAAAAGACTTTGGCAAAACATTTTTCTTTGTTCTCCCGATATTTTATTTTGGGAAAAATATTTTCTGTTTGGCGGAACGTTATTTTCTCCCGCACTGGCAAATATGTCGAGCACTGAAATGTTATTTTTAACTGCATTTCGGGACAAAACCGGGAGCAATTCCCCGTCCCGGTAAAACGTTGCGTTGCTCCGCGTATTTTAATGTGCTAACGTGCTAGAGGTAGGAAAGAAAGAGGATTAAAAGCTGCGTGATATAAACTACTGGGATAGAATTACGTTGTTGCTATTCATTAGCGGCATAAAGAGCAAGTCGCGGAGTACCCTGCGTTTACCCAGCTCGCTATCCTTCAATGATCAGGAGCTGCAATGTGTTTCCCCTTTGTCTGTGTTCCTGTGCCTCGCGGGCTTAGCTTGTTTGCTGCGCTTTGTGCCCGTTCCTCGCTCAGCGACTTCCACCGTATTCCCCCGTTTTTATTTGCACGTTAATATTACATCTGCTCTGTTATTCCGCAGCTCTTGCGTAACGCGGGCATAACGGGGGAATATGTCGAGTAGCGGAAGCCGCGCGAGCGCGAAACTGGCAGAGACGTGTATTTCGCGCGCTGAAAATATTTTTATTCCCCATCTAATACGACGGATTATTTTAACTGGCGGCTGCGTATCGGAAAAATATTAGACACGTGTGAGCGATTTTAACGCTTTGGATTATGATAATACTGCGGAGCATTCGGTGCGTTTGAGTTTTACTTATTTTTTTCCGATAATAGAACGTCAGATTTATCGTGAAAATTTGATTATCACCATTAGCTCGTATCAAAAGTTATTTCACTGAATTAAATATTCACCAGTTCTGACCAATAATCTTTTTTTCAAAGACATACGGCGATTACGAGTAATGGAAAAAAAAAAAAAGAAAGAAAGAAAGAAAAAAAAATTTTCGACTCGATGCATCATTGAAATGCCGAAATAATTTGAGCGCGCGTAATGATCGAGGACTCAATTACTACTGGCGCGACATTAGTTGCAGCTGCTACTTGCATGTGCAAAAATGTCAGTTGCGAGTCTCGTTACTCGGTGCTCGCAAGAGCTATCGCGGGAACGGCGAGTAATAATTTCGTAATTACCAAGCCTGTTGCTCCCCGGGGAAGACTCGGCGCGGTCACGGCAAGTATGATTTTGCATTCACGCCGCGGATTCCCGCGGGTATCGTTGTTGCCGGTCGCGACAGGACGGGGGAGGAAGAAGAAACTGCGAAAGTGGAGAATCATCCCCTCGCGTCTCCCGAGATAGCCTTTTTGCCCGCGGAAATTCCCAGGTTTTCCACCCCCGTCTATCATTGCGCCTCTTCTTCTTTCTCGCATTTGTTGCTCTTTGTGTTTCGCCAGAATCATTTTCCCCCCCCAAGTCCATTTTTACGTTTCAATTCTCCGTCTCCGTGAGTGAAAAGTAGACTCGGTAATTAGTAGATGAGATTAAACTTGATTCGATAATTTAGATACTTTAATGCATCCACCTACGAGTATTAATTCGGTGGAATATATTGTATAAAATTTACTTGTTATTCTTTTTTTTTCTCGTTTTTTTAGTTTACTCGATATTGCGAAGCGGGTGGTGCGTTCCCGCGGTAAATTTGATAAAAATTTCCAACGCTTTACCGGAGACAGTTTGTAATTTGATCGCGAACTAGATCTCGCGTTTACCATGCGCAAACCCTGCCATTTAGCGCGAATAAATTTTCGCTTCTGTCTTTTTCGCAGTATCTTGTTTAGAGTTACCCGAGCCCTTCGAAGCTTTAGGAATAATGTACGCGATTTAAAACTGACGATATGCTCGTTAAAAAAAAGAATAATTTTATTCCAACAAAATTTTAAATTAATATCTAGCTCTCGGCATTATTTTTTGTAAAAAAGCGGACGCTGTTTCTAACATTTTACAGAAAGTTATGTAAGCATTAGGATTTATTACAAATCAATTGGCACTTAATTTATTTTTGGCACGAAGCCACGAGATCGAGAGGAGTGACTCGAGTAGAGGTCAGCACGAGATCGGATGATTTATCGTCGTAATTAATTCGGCACCGGCTTGCTGCTGGCTTTCGCGCGTCACGCGAGAGATACAGGACGGAAAGAAAAAGGGTCATGCTCGGGGATTATTAACGATGCCATGGATAAGCACGATTCTCAAATTTACGTCGGTATCGTTACTTCCGCTCTCCAAACATGCAAAAACATAAAAATCACATTAATCCTCAAAAAGTGTTATAAAAATTTCTCTTCCTTCCATCTCGCTTTCTGCACAACCGCCCCGCGTATTTTCCGGAAACCCTGTGTTTACTGCAGTTTCCTTTAAAACTACTGTAATTACATTTGCAACTGAAAAAAAAGGGGAAAAAAAAAAAGCGGCGGTCATATTTTTATAACTTGAGTTTCTAAATTGCTTGTGTACCTCGCGCTACAGCTAAAAGCTCGCAACATACCCATGTAAAAAAAAAAAAACCAAAGAAAAAAGGTCTGAAAATTTTGCAATTAAATTTGTAACATTAATTTCATTTCTGCAAGTGTTATTACAAATTTTTTCACGACTTTATTTTATAATACTTTATTACACGTTATAAGGACGTGGGGTTTAAAGCAAGAACGAAAATTGTATACCGTAACTGATAAACGTGAGATATCACGGTTATAACGTGGTTTAAAAATGTAACCTAAGTTCGCCTCGTGTACCAAAGTTTTCTTTATATGAAGTTCTTATCCGTAAATGCATTAAATTATACAATATAGAGAAACGGTCGGAATTTCACGATTGTACACTAAAAAGCAGATATGGCATTTACTGCGGCGACGGCGGCTGGCGTACGTGACTTCCCCCACTTTCGGCCGCCATGTGTGAGGAGATGTAATAGGCCGCGTTCCCCCTCAGTCCTCGGTGACCGCTGCTCCACAACACATCTACGCTCGCGCTTCGTGTGAGATTCAACGCACATCACGCCAAGGACACGTACGCTAGCCGCCGTCGTAGCACCAGGAATGCAATTTCTGACGGTGAGTGTACATCCGATTAAGCGACTTGGAGTTTTAAAAAGTTCAACGGCAAACGTCGGTGTAAAATATGTCGAGTATTTACGCAGAACATGTCGAAAGATATATACTTGAAACGTTCGCGTCACTGCTTCGTGATATTAATAATTAATTTTTCCACAATACCAATAATTAATTTCGTTACAGTCTCTCGTTTTATTTATTATATTGATTGCTTTTTTTTATTCCCCCAAATAAAATTATTATTAACAAAAAATGGATAAAGAAAGAATTTGTGATGTCGCGAGGGATTGTCATAAAGAGACGGACGAGCAGGCGCACAGCTGGCGGAATAATTGTTAGCACGGTGTACTAATATTTTCTTAACGAGCAATAAATCTCTAGCGAGTTCTTTTGTTCTACGAATTGTCGCCGGCTTATCGTACTTCATATAACCGGTCGCCGATTATTCCGACAAGCAGCGGTAATCGGCGACTTCCCCGTTTTCGCTTCGCGGGTCTTTAAATTAATCTCAAGGGGAGTCTAATTAGTTAGCGAACAATGGCACTGCGACGTGAAACAGAAATGCGGGAGCACGGAAACCGCGTCGATCAGTCATTCACAGACTGTCAGATACCAACGTCGATTACTCTTGCCGAGTGCACTTAATTCACGGCATATATTGTTAAGCATTAATCGCGGCGGCGCGGAATGCTACCGTTCGGTGATAATCGATACGCGCTGCTCTACCAGTGCTCATGATGAATCCCGCTGGAAAACTCGATTATCGGCTCCATTTTTTTGGTAACGCGGCCAATCATTTATCGGTCAGTGAATAATTCTCGTCCTCATGAAGTATTTTGCGCGCCGGTAAATTTTTTGGCAAGGCGAGCGCGGGAAAACTCGGGCTTCCAAGACGGCGCTACTTCGATACGCGAACGTTTCGCGAACGTTTACCACAAACTGATATTTTCAATTTTACTAAATTAAACTTTTGATCCGTTGCAAATTTTCGCCACAAAAACAACTTCCCGTTTGCTTTATTAAAAACATTTTTTTTCAATAAATGTCACAAAAATATTTTTCAAACTGTTTCAAGCTGTAGAAAAAAAAAAATAAATATATATATATTTTTTTTTTAAGGATAAATTTTAGTAAAATACTGCCATGAGAGAGTTTTTGTATTTATTGCGCAAAATTCTGGTTATGCGATACCGTGATATAATTTATTGTAGTTGAATATTTGATTACGGGGACGTAGTTTCTAATTTTCGGTAGTGCAGTCGAGCGTTGGTCAGCCGCGTATTCCACATTCAACCATCCACCGGTCTGGTAGGTGCAATGCTCGACAAGCGTATCGATGGTTTTACAGCTTGGTCCCTTGCACTGCGATCATCCTATTCAATATCGCCAAAGGTTCACTGCTCGACGAGGGAACGCCGCTTTTATTACACCTAGCGAGCGTGGCCTCCTTCGTCGACGGTCATTCGCCGCTATATCGCTTGAAAGGACACGATTTTCAGTGTGCCGATTACTTTTTCATTTTTCCCTTTTTTTTACACTCTTTTTATTCGAATTTCAAACAAATATTTAATGCCTCAACTGAATATTTAACAATTCGCTGCTTATTATACATTATAACGTGAAATTGTCGTAAAAAATCTAGTTATACAAATCCTCCGAAGTTAAGTCTTTAAATGTTTTAAATTTAACGCAAGTTTTCAAAGCGTTTAGGATAATTTTAGCAAATGTGGCAGAATTTGTTATCTGAATGCGAATGACATTATCAGCAGTTTCTGAGCAGAACATTTCCGTGCTATTATTACTCTCGAAATTGAACGTTACTTCTAACGCGAAACCTGGCAAAGTACCTGTACGAGAAATAGTTGGGAAATAGTCGGTAATGTCCGGTTCTAATGCAAGTTGCACGATACTGCGAGTATACGCCACGTATTTTTCTAAAAGCACCTCGGAAACAATCGTTATTCCCTTCGTCTTTATCGCCAATGGCAATTACCAGTGCTTGCACTGCTTTTATTGCCCGCCGGATTCTAGCTGAAGATTTTCTTTGGCAATCGCGAAAAAAGCAATTAACTTTGCACATTAAATGGTTTTTCTGCGACATTCGGTTCGGATCTGGAAACGCCGAAAATTTCTTCTTTAACAAAAATTCTTTTAGAAATAACTGATTTTTTTTGTCTCCCTCATTCTTTGATTCTCTCTTTTTTTTCTGTTTTATAATAATTAAAATAAAGACTAGAAAAATCCTCGCTTATTTATTAATAAGAACAAATGGACTCACACTTTTATTTTGTTCACGTTAAATTACAAAACGTTATTCAGCGTTATTGCCCCTTATTTTGTTCCCTTCTGAAATTTTTGACGTGCGGGTACTTCATGCTACGGTTTTGTGTGGAGTCAGTTTGAAGTACGATAATGAAAGGTGAAGCTGCGTTCGACTTCCGTGCCGGAGATATGTTCAAAGTGAAGGGAACCCGGTAACGATCTCGCTTCGTAGATTTGAGGATTGCTAGACCCTTCACAAAAGAAGGAGGAAAATTGCCGTGCTGAATGAGACCGGTGTGCAAAAGGCTCGAAAGACTCAAAATCAAAGGGCTCTACGAGTCACAGCAAAAATGTTAAATTAGAAGACAGTATTATTGTCTTAATAAAAAGCATAATGTTAACGTTAGAAATATCAGATACGCGCATAAATGCAAAATTATCAATTTTTAACTTGTTAATTTAAAAAGAATTAAAAGAAAAATTTTTTTTCGTAATTTCGTGTAATTAAGTAGCACTTAGATAATTAAATATTTGCTACGAAAATGACGTTAACAGATAGGCGAATTCGAATGTAGAACTACCAACGACCGAAGCGTTAGATTGCCGTCGTCGTGAAAAACCGAGAGAAATCACCCACTCGAATGTGATAGTACTAGGCCAGCTTCAAAGTGCTCTTTCTTGCTTAAACCAAGATGGCTTGTCGTGGTTTCTCATCCCACTGATTCTTTCAAGATTTTTTTTTATATTCTTTTTATTTTTTTTATTTTAAGTTGAGTAAGGTATGAGAAAGTCACGTACTTGAGCGAAAAAATAACTTTCGATTTTTTAAAGTAACGAATATAAGGCAAAGCAATTAATAAGTCACAAAAATTTTTTTATATTTGAAGGGGAAAAAAATCATAATTAATTTAAATAGAAATTGTATATTGAATCGTAAAATTGCATGTTCACGAGAATTTAATTTCTCTTTACATATGCCAGACTGTGGTTCATACTGGCGGAAAGAAATTTGGAATGCGGAAGTTTGAATTTATACGACGTTCTAGACTTTACGCTCGTTTCAGCCACAGTTTCCCAATTTTATGGAAATTCGTGCGGCTCCTATATTGGTTGAAACAGGGATGGAAGATTTAGCAAGTCTACGGTATATGTATAAGCTGGCTGTTACTTTTTAGCGAAATAAATGTACGCAAGATAATTTTTAAATTTACATTAAACAGTTGTAAAGCGAAGTAAAATTTTTGTTTTAAAAGCTACATTTTGTCCAAGGATAGATAAACGAAAAATAGCGAAATTTAAATATCGCAAAGTAATATTATTTGCAGCGCGATGGACAGTTATCGGTTTTTCTGATCACTGAATTAGGCGAGAGAATGATGGCGAAAAAGATTTAATTTTTTTTTTCGTCTTGTTTGAAGTTCGAGGTCCAAAACAATGTATATTTAATTTGCAAAATTTGCCATCAGTTTTTTTAATTAAATATACTTTTTATTTAAAACACATTAGAAAAATTAGATAACGGAGAACGCAAACTAGAAGCTTAAACGATTGATACTTCTTGCAGCAGCTGACACAATTTTGTAACTTGAAATACATTACACTGCGTCATTCTTTGTCGATCAATCTTCATTCGAAGCATTGAGAGAGACCGTCAATAGACTAACGTAAAATTCACAGCTCCGTGTGACCACCATTGTTGCGATTTAATGCGCTATTTGCCGGACAAAAAGCCGAGAAAATAGATATTTCCCTTTCGTTTTATTCCAACTAATTTGAAAGTAATTCGATTCGTTTTACTTATCCGCTCGTAAAGCCTGCTACGCGCGCCCTTTGTGACGCAGTTTACCAATTTTAACGGCGCGCAATTTATATTTTGATCGATTCCAGAACATATATACGCGTACCTGCAGTCGCGAGCGCAACGCGCAATTTTTCTTTATATCGACGAGCAACTCCTGCGCGGCCGGCGCAATTTTCTCAGAAATTTTCACAGAAATTTTCTCATGGGGGAAAGTTGTGTGCACGTACCGAGTCTTGGGGGGATTAAAGCGGAAGATATGTCGGATTACCTTGCGATATAGTACAGCGGCGGCCCCGCAATTTCGCCTTACTTTGAACATTTCTAAGTCTTAATGCGGCTTAAATAACTTTAGCGCTGTTACGACCGATGTTGTATATTCTCGTGCTCTGCATGGACGAGTTATACGTCCGCGAACGATTTCCGCGTATAGAACTTCGGCTTTTCGATCGTCGGAAAAATTCTTGAGAGGCCGCGAGTACAATGCAAAGCTGACTCGGCGGAAAAATCCAAGACGCTGAATGGAGGCAGCAATAAAGCAGTCTGTTCCGCAGTGTCGTCTCTCTCTTCCTCGCTTTATTTCGCCATCGTTGTCGTTGTTATCGTCGTTGTAGTCGCGTTAGCCTTAGCGTGACCTTCTTCTTCGTTTTTTGAATCTGTCCGCCATCTCGACCTTTTTACAGGCAAATTCGCTCCAAATTGCTTCTGAAAATCTCATTTCCACTATCTGAGATCCTTGTCAGAAGGGAAAAGAATTACGCGCCGTTATGGCGGATACATGAACCGCCCTCCAATGTAGTGCGCGATAAAGTGTGCCGAAAGGTACGACCGGGCGAAAGTATCCTGAATGAAACAAGAAGAGCAGAACGAAAATACGGCAACGTACGTGGGGCGGGATGAGAAGGCGCGCGGCGCTATTTTCCGCTCTTTGAAGATCGTTGATATAAAGCTTTCCGCGGCAACGTTTTCGTAGTATATGAATCGTATCGCGCGAGCCACGCTTGCGGTTGAAATTACGAAGCGGGTTGCGAACGCGCCGATAAAACGTATACGCACATGTGGAGAACGAGGGAGATATTCAAATTACTTTCCTTTAGAGCTTGCGCCGGCGAGAAGAAATTCCCCAATATAGGAGCCACTTTGATGCGAGTATTTGTTTCATTACCGGGTCTGATGAGCAAAGGAGAGAGAGGAAAAGAAAAAAAAAAGCACGTTCACTTGCTATTTTGCTTTTCTGTGACCTCGCAGCTTCACCGCCGCACGTTAACAGCGTTCCCTTCGCGAGATTCAAATTTTACAAAATGCAAATTGGAATCGAAAAGCGCGATTGCATTTGCTTGTTAAAGCGAGAAACAAAAAAAAATCCCCTCTTTTATTACCGAAACTTTTAGCTAATTTAAAACCTTTACGTTTTAATCAGTTTTATTTCCTTTTTATTTAAACGTCAAATATGTATATTATATCGTATCATAATTAATTAATTAATTAATTAATTAATTTGTTTTATGGAATAATATTCTGTTGTCGAGCGATCGATGATTTTATCGGTGTTGAGGTCACGGGTATCAAGATTTGTAAAACCGCAAATTTCTAGTAAAATCATCAGGCTCATTTAAATGTGCCTGGTAATATGATGTGGCGTAAACGAAGCATGCGCACCCGTCGAAAACACTATTATCAAAAGCACAATCAACTGCACGCACTTGCTTAATAAATTAATTAATACGCAATAATTAATTAATGCTAAGTATTATCCACATATTACTAATGATACACTAATTGCGTTATTATACACATAATGTAATCAGCCTCGAAATTCAGCGCTTTAATTTGCATCCCATAACAATAGCAGCGGTACTGCAAACAGCAGCGAACAAAATCGGCTTCCGTTGAAGCATTGAAATTTTGCGACCCGCGTTTCCCGAATTACTTTCAACTTTTTAATTCACGACGGTTCGTTCGTACCGCTCGTCGCGAAGCCATCCGCGTTTTCAAGTCGGTAGAATCGACGCGGCGCAACGTTATCTCGCTTGCATCGATATATTTCCGTATCAAAAGAGTATTTAAAACGTCGCCGGTGTCTTTATTTCCCAGCGATCGGCCGCGCGCCCGACTTCCGCGGCTTTCAAATCAGGTTGATCGACTAGTTCGCAAACTGTCGTTTGCGCAAGCCGTGATTGATGACAGTTGTTTCTCTTCGTTACAGGAAGGCGATTCAGTACGGAACTACGGGCGTTTGATAAAGACTGTAAAACGGGCGCGAGCGAGGAAGAGGAGTCCGTTTCGGGGACCGGCGGAACTCAAACACGAAACCTGGGTCAAGGTAAGTCCATCGCCGCACCGTTATCGGTCATTTATTTTTCGTTTCCGTAAAAATAATCTGCTTCACCCGTTCGAGAACCCAAAGTGATTTCTAAACGCGAACGATTTTTTTTTGGGGGGGAAAGAAGAAAAGTAATGGCTTTCCGGAAATATTAATGGCGAAGGGGCGCGCCTTCGACATCGTGTCTAGAAATACAGTTACATCATTTTTAATGGCGCTCGAAAATTTTAATGGATTTTTCGCGTCGGCCGTGCTTGACGGTTCGTGCATTAAAAATTTTTGCTGCGTCGTCAGCGATTTTAACTGAGTTTCAGCGTGTCGTTCAAACGCGTCGACTATGCCACTCAACCGAATAATCGATGGAATAAATTATTCCATGTCGATCATGTGATAAACTGAATTTCACGCCGATAAAAAAAAGAAAAAAAAAAAAGAAAAATTGCACTCCGTCATTTACATCAATTTAATAAAGACATCTGCGTTACTATAACTTACGAATTACTGCGAGTCTCGTTAACATTCAGAGCGATGTATAAAAATCGCTAATCACCATAATGAAATTAGGAATTTAATAAAATAGAATAAGCAAAGTACAAAAGTTATTCGTACCGAGCGTAATAGTTTTGTATATTGATACTCGCTGGATGACTCTTTCGAAGTTGAAATGATTATCGCGCATTGGGCGAATTTGTCGTCGAGTTTTCGTAACTGCAAGCGGAGCGAACCAATTTGGTGGTCGCAGGTGAACGTTGTCTTCCGTTAATTAATTTCGGTCCGCTAAATTCACTGAAAGTTTCGCATAGACTGGAAAGTGGCTCGGAGTATTATGCCGTAACTTCTCCCAGGGTATGACCTTGCGCTTAGACGATGAAGCTCGCGCTGATGTGAACGGTAGTGCAAAGGGAGGTACAGTGATGGCAATAGGGTTCGTAAAGAGCCATAGGGTCAAATACCAGAGCGGTCCCGGTATTCCAAATCCATCTGAGCGGAGACGCGGTTGTTCGCAAATTTCCCTGAATTAACATTCGCAATGCAAAGCTGCATTTTATCATTTTAATATAAAATTTGTAAAACGCTATTTTACAAAATCTTCTTTAATATGTATGACTTCGACATTGTTTTTCCTCCTTTATTTTAATCCAATTTAAATTTGCTGCCCAATGAATAATATTTTGCATAAAATTGTCGTGCATTATTAATTAAAAAAGAAAATACAAAATTAAAAAATAATTGTGTTATTACGAAACGGATTTGAGTAGGTATCACAAACCAAATTTTGGTATTATTAACCTGTAATGAAATTAATTAAGCGGTAACACTTTTCAAATTATCGGTAATATATAGGTATCGGAAAATTAACTGATAATATTATACCTACGTATGTAATAATACGTTAAATAATCCGATTAAACTTACGCGAGGCATTTAATCGTGGGAAAAAAAGAAAGAAAAAAAAAAAAAATTAAGTTCTTGCATAACTATCGCGTCAATTAATTAAAACGTTAACTAAGACAATTGTTTGAAATGTTCCGGTCAGTACGAATTCTAGCTTTAGTCTGTCGTCGACGCGCGGTAAATTAACGATTGATATCGATCGTGAAGAGACTGTTGGGAAAACGGGTGGCGCATTGATCATCCCGGTGACCTGCCCCGCCGAGCAAGAAATGACTGGAACTTCAGATCCCCCGCGGGATCAGGCGGCGGGATGGTATGTACACAGGGCGAATTGGGTCGGTGGAGAAATTTCAGGCCCGGAGATTTCGCCCTGTATTAATACCCGCGAGGCAAGAAATTGCCAACAAGATCTCCGCGCCGAGCACGTGAAATTAATCCTTCGCGTGCAACAGTTGAGGCATCGTTGCGCATAATAGCGTCGGCGCCCCCGCGTAGAATTACGGCGGCAGCGACTCGCGGTGAAGATTATATCGCGAGCACGATATGCCGCACGCGACCGTTTGCGGCGACCAGCACGTGAACATTTACGAGGGACAAAACGTTTGATCGCGGTATCTGGAGAGCGGGTTGAAGTCGAGAACTAACGGAAAGAAGTAACGGGATAAACTTTAAAAGAAAGAGAAAAAAAATTACAAGATAAATTATAGGGATAAATTAAAGGAGAAAAATAAATAAAATTAAATTAAAAATTTAGATGCATTTTGTAAACTAATTTTACATCATAAAGTACACGCGGAACACGTCGTTTGATGATTTTCCAGGAATACAGTTAAAAAACGGGATAATCTAATAGTATAGTGTGCACACACTACAAGCTTATCTCTTTTGTGCTTCTTAAATCCCCGCAGACCAGTCGGGCGCGACATACATTCGCAGAATGTGCATTCGCGTGTAATTATTATCTGTCGTTAACGCATCGATAACCCGCCGCGACCCAGCGTATCGTTAATTGGATGCTATTGTTGCTAATGCATCGGCGAAGCGTGATCCGAGATAACAAGGAGAAAGGCTCGACGATAGCCGCCGCGAAGTAGAAAACCGGCCGATGTCAAACGTAAGGCGGGGACCATTCATCGCCGGGGTAGTCCGAATAGGAAGCCAAAGGGAGGGAACGGGGCAAAAAGAAAAAGTTTAAACCGGAAAGAAAGCGGACCCGGAGGGAGATCAGGGAGGGGGGGCGGGGGGTTGCGAATGTGAGGTGGAGAGTCCGCGAGTTCTTTCCGAACGACTACCTTTCGATTCCATCGAAGTTACACGAGCCGCTGCATTCCAATCCAACTAGCCGGCCTCTATCTCGTTCTGTCTCCGTTCCGGCAGCGTTGGCCGGTCCCTCCTGATTGCCGCAACAAAATCAATGCTCGAAAGAACGGGGGGAAAGAGGGGGGGGGGGAAATCGCGATGAACGGATGTGTGCATGCTTCGTTGCCCCGTATAAATCGTTCACGCGAGAGATCCAGGCGAAATTTGAAGCCCCGCTGGTTAGGAATTGTGGGCTGGCGCGCGTCAGCTAACCATTTCCCGCATGATTTCCCGCGCGACAAACGCTTTCACTTATCAGCGAATCGCAGATTATTCGCTACGATTTTTTTTCTATTTAATTACAATTTCTTTTCGGCGGAATATGTATATTAAAAAAAATAAGAAAAATATTTTTATTTAATATATTATATATTATATATATTTTTAATATAATTAAATAATTTTAGTTGTATTGTCGACAAAACAGTTAGGACTGCCGCTAAAAATTTACGAGAATGATGCAGCAGTGTATTTCTTGAGAAACATAATAGGTAGTCTTCGTGAGATCGTAACGATATAGGAAATAATATGGGTAGGTTTTATCATTGGTGAATGTAGAACGCGGGGAGGATACGAATGGCGCTACTGATAACGCCCGTACGGTACGGCGCATTTCGAACTTTAATCGTAGTTTACAGCCGACTCGCTTGCGCTCCAGTTTCACTTAGTTTCGTGTAATGTACAAAATTGCAACTTCATCGCGCAGGACGTCCCTTGTGAACGAAAAAAAAAAAAAAAGAGAGTCTGTTTCGAAAAGCGGCCTAACGCGAACAGTTTAACGCAAACTTTACCTTTCACGGGCCATTTTTACACGGCGAACTATATCATTTGCAATTTATAATTCAAAATAATTAACTAAACGTTAAATTCCGCCGAACGCCAAATTATTCAATTCTAAAATTAGATTACATTATGTGCGCAACGTACAATAATCGATCAATTACAAATTTATTTGCGATTGCAGTTGATTGATTTATTAATCGCGAACTGTAACGCATCGGGTTATAAATTAATATAATTATTTACCGAGCGACAATAATTCTCTTATAGCAAGCTAATCGTGAACCAAATTGGAATTACGTTTTCTAAATCGAAATCAACGCGATAAAGCGATCCGTCGCTCGAATATAAATTGCCGAAGATTTTTCTTTTCGCTCGACGCGAGGTGAACGACGGTTTATTCATTTGCTCAATGATTCGGATGGCTCTACGCTGTACATGAGAATTGAGAAAAATCCATTTTTATCACGAGCGACGGGTGGAGTGACGATAATGCATCGCGCTCGACCGGAGTTTTGCAGTCGGCTCGCTGTGAAACGAGTGTGCACCTGTTTGAGTCTCGAGTAGCTCATCACTGTACGGTACGTGTGGGCATATACAAGCATGCACGAGGAGCATTCTCTCGCGGTACTTATACCGGCTCCCATCAGCTAGGACCAACTCTCCTGCGCGCACCTGTGTCAAACATTATACAGACACGCAAAGGCCCCTTGAAATGCAAATATTTGCCGTGAGCGCAATTAAGGCTCTCGGCACGCGGAAACCTCGACCGTTCCGCTATACGCTCATTGTCGAAAAGACGCGACTTCATTTATAAAAGCACCGCGACGGAATCGTAGCCGAAAGTCTGCACAATCGGGAAGAGCATTTAAATGATAGCCTCCAAATCGACTATTTAAAGATATGAAATGTCGCGAGCAATGTAACGTTACGACTGCACGACGCTTGACAAAAGGGTAATGGGAATGTCTGACGCTTGGAGAACTAGATAGAGTTGAGTCTGGCGCTTTAAGAAATATATTTCAATTTCGGGATGATTTTTGGTTTTAATAACGAGTATTAAAATTTTTCTTTTGTGTAAATATATATTCCGCAAATAATGGTAATTGAATTATTGACAGAAAAGTAATGATGTGTCCTTTAACGAATTTTAAAAGTTATTATTTTGTCGAGGAGCAAATATTTTTTATTGTATTTTCGTCGCGAAGTCCGATGTAGATTATATTTAAATTCTATGAGGGTGGCGCGGACTATTTTTCCACTTGCACGGCATCCCTCAAGACGGATGTTTGTGTCTTGCGGGGGAATCTTGAAAGTTCAAGAACACGGCGGTACGATTTCGCATCGGGAAAACGCGGCGGTGGGCAACGCTGGCAGACATTTCCATTACAAAGACGGGCCGCTTTTGGGTGGATCAGGCCGCAAGGATGCTACTCGAATATGTATGTGAGACACTCGTGAAAGGGGCTGCCTGACCTCGAACTCGAAATGTATTCGTCAGACTGCCTATTTCAATGATTTCTGACAGGTTACGGAAGCCTTTCCCACGCGTTTCCTACCAAATCCGAAAGATTTGCAGACATTGATATATCGAAGTTATTTTATCACGATATATAGAACTATAATTATAATTATAGAACGACGATTCCGTACACGCAAATAAGAAATTAAAATTATTTTTATCAAGAATTATTTATCAAGAAGATTTATGTGATTGCGCGCAGTTTCCGTCGTTCTAAAAAAAAAAAAATAATAAAATAAAATGCATATTCACGAGTTTTCTTGCCGTCGTAAAAAATAGAAAAAAAAAAAAAAAACCTCGATGATACTTTAGCAAGTAAACAGGCGTGATACATTGGCTCGCGAAAACTTTCGAAAAGACGGGACACGATTATGAAAGTGGAAGAAAGCTTTCAAGCAAATCAGTTTTCGGTATCGCGTGATAGCGCCAACTATGGACGAGGGAACAGAATGGGAGCTTGTAACTTCGCCGTTTCCGTTTACTCCCGCGCGAACGTCGTTTCGGCCACTACGCCGCGGCGAATCCGCCACAGAGACGGAACAATCGGACGAAATTTATTCCATTTCACGATAAGTTCCTTCGTTATTGCATTTGCGTATGACTCCGTGCGCTTCGCGTGGTACGAAACGTCCGTGTTTATGGAGAAGCGCAACAAGAACCGAGAGAGAAACGGTCGCCTATCGATCTCTGAACTTGATGCACAGTTTATTGAATCTGTGCGACGTGGCCGGTTATTTGTCCGGTTGTACGCAAAGGGAAGGGCCGAATTTCGGTTTTGATTGATCGAAAGTCCTAGTTCCGCCGAGTTTACTGAATTACCGGGTTCATGAGCGCGAAAAATGCAATATGTACAGCGCGCGGCGCATGGAGCTTAATTCAATCACTTGTATTTTCATGAAGGGAGCTAAATGGACTTCTCTTTATTTTGCAAGAGTAGCTCGTTTCCCGGGAAACGGTAACCTGAAATTTATTCTTCGAGCGTGGACTGGTTGGCTGTTATTCTGTAGAAAACTCGCTCTTTCAGAGAGAGAAAGAGAAAGAGAGGGTGGGAGGAAGGGGCTACAAAGTTGAAAAACGAAGTGTGTTCATTCGCCTCGCGTTTTACGCACGTGTGCGCGTTGTTTTATCCCGCTCCTCGTTTGTTGTAACATAAAATAATAGAACATTATTCTGCTTGCAACGGTAGTTGTTGTCTTAGAAATTTTATCGACTGGCGAAGTTGAATTCTTGATTGAGTAGGCAATAACTTAATTTAATTGATCGCTTGTGGAGTTATTTGGTCGAATTGTCAAACAAAATTGACGAATGTTAGTGAATTCAATAGCTGATTGATCAAAGAAACGAAGAAAAAACACATGCCACTCAAAAATGAATGGCCTCGCAAGTTGATTTCTAGACCTTTGTTTACTGTGGTTTAATTGTGTTTGCTTATTAATTCGTTACGTGACGTTCTCGCGAATGCAAGCAAATTGTCTGTCGTTGAAACAATATTTTATCGTTTCCACTTATTTTGTGAAACATTTGTCGCGTGATACGAAGGTATCTCTCAATTATTTGCAATTCATCGGAACGTTATTGGCTGAACTGTGCGATATCAAAATTACGCTAATTAATTGAGACAAAATTGTAAATATACTTTTACAAAAAAAAAAGAAAAAAAACACACGCATACGTGTGCGCGTACATAAATTTAAATTAATTAATAACCTACCAGGTGAATTAAAATCATCCGCTTTTGAAATATAGAAACGCGAATTGTTTCACTAAGAAGATTATATTTCAATCGATAATGTATGATTAATGGGATATTATTCTCTCCATCTCTTTTTTTCCCTTTGCGCAAATGCATCGATTTCAGCTATACTTTTCGCTGAGAAATTGTAATCATAATATTCGCTGAAAGCAATTTAAGTTAAGAAAAGCAGAAGGGACCGGAGACTCGCCGAGTGCAATTAGACAATTCTTTTTTCCCGGGTATATATGTACATTGACGGTAGGTAGTTTAATTAACGGGCCCGCCCGCGGAGATATAATTAATTTCTACGATTTCTCGCGATATTTGTACGCCTTTGGCGTTTATTCAAGACGCAAAGGCGAGGGACGGAGGATTCGAATGGCCGAGTGGAAAGTAGCTCAAATGTTAGACATATTCAGCATCGCCGCTGGGTGGAAATTGCTTTTCCCATTTGCCGTACAACAATTCGTGTTTGCGTATGCGTCATGCACACACATAAACGCCCGGAGTCCTGATATTTTCAGTATACGCGATATCGCTCGGAGCGCAAATAGAAATCCGCGAATTCTTTTCTTCTCTTTCCGCCGCCCACTAAATATATATGTATATGTATTATACATATAATATGTATGTGTGTGTGTGTATGTCGCCTCTACCTTCGCTCCCTTTTATTTCTCTCCGTGATTGTATTTCCTTATGAGAAAGTGCTTCTCTTTGCGTCGCGTCAACGCGTTATCAATTCGGGCAGTTCGTTCTATTACGCGATATTGGAAATATATTTTATTGCATCACGTTCATAATTTTGTATTCCATTTTTACCTCGGTTATTTTTTGTTTTATTTTTTTTATTTCGTGGCTGTCTACACGCGTACGATAGATCGCGATCGCGATCGCGATGTGAGCACGAGCCACGAGAATGATACCACGCCGTGAGCAGGTGCCGAATTGTCTTTCGTCCTGCACTGAATGGAAGATTTAGCGGGCTGCTGGTTGCAGCAAAGCATAAATCCTTCCAGACCACCGTGTTAATACATAAGAATGGCAACAATTAACGTAACGCAATTACCGTTAAACTGAAAAAGCGCGAGAGAACAATTCCGATCGGTACAAAGCAGACGGTAGCTAAGAGCGTACTACTGAGCTATGGAAAACGGAGCTCGCAAATCGGGCTGAGAAAAAAAGCTTTTGGCTACCGAAATCGACCGAAACTAGCTAGTCGGTATGCGCCACGCGCTATCATCCGCACACCGCGTGCTAATTAGCTGTCGAATTACCTGGTGATAACAAAGAACGAATCGCGAACAGTGGCAGGTAAAATAATAATTATCCAATTTTTCAAATGATAAATTTTTGAGTCGTGACACTTGAAATTTTTAAAAATTCATACAAAGCTTGTAAAAAAGAGAATATAAAGTGGAGCTGAAAAGAGGATAAAAAATTGCTATTTTCCGAGTGCATAATTCTGCGAGTAGATGAATTTGATTTTATATTATGCAAACATTTATATTGTACGTTATATATTACAAAAATTGATTTCTATTACGCGGAGGAATATGAAAAATATACTTCACGTACATATATGAAAAGTTTGGAGGGGCGTTGTAGGCGAGATAATTAGACAGATTTGGGGAACACAAAATTTCCAAACATTAAAATCCCTTTAAATCTTTTTGCGGCTGTTTCTTTCCGTCGGTCATCGTCGTACGATTTTTCTTTTCCTTCTTATTCGTCTATCTGTAGTTTTCCATCCTCTTTGCAACGACGAAAATCTCTCTTGGTAAATTGAATGGCTTTGCGAGCAGGATGGAAGTACCTAATAAGGTCGTGCCGGCTTATTGAAAGTTGGATTTCCGCACGTCTCCTCAATACGAGGACCAGACCTGAATCTAACAACGAAGGATCTCTACGCGAAAGAAGTCAGGCATCATTTGGCGGAAAAATTTATTAAATATTTAAACGTTAAAGGAATAGAAATTCAATGAAAGTTCTCTTTAAAAGCCCATCGTTTTTTTTAAGAAAGACGTAATATTACTTTGCGATAAATAAAATAATATGGCACGGCATCGCGTAATAATATACAAAAATAAATTTTTCAAGACGTACGCGTACTTTTTTTTTTTTTAAAGACATCGACTGCATGAACTCGATTTTATTTATGACCGCATAAAGAAATTTTACGATCGAGATTGCCGCAGAGAAACTGCGTCAGAAACGGATTACGCTACCCCGTTCTTATATCTATTCATGTTTTCTCATCAATAACTGGATTCAATGCATGATACCCGCGACGTAGCCGGAATCTTAAATAAGATATTTTTATAGGTCTCGCAAACAAAGATGATGGCGATCTGTCAAGATATTCTTGGAATTAGACAGCTCGCTCGCATTCAGTTACCCCCCGAATAAAAATAAATTCTAATAATTCTCGTTTTCTTTTTTTTCTATTTTTTTTTTCTTATCACAGTTACGGAAGCGTTTATTCCGCGTTAGCATAAATCTTTTGCACAATTTATTTTTTCGTTCGCGATCTGGGAAAGTGATAGGAATTTGTCTCATCATCGTATTACTAAATGAGAAATCTGCAACGCGAACGCGAACTTAACTTCAGCTGGAATTGCACGGAACTCGCTCCCGTTCTTTAAAACGGCCGTGTCAGGAATGAGAACGTTTCTCCTTCTCATAGCAAAGCATCGCTATTGTTCGGTGCATGAAACGCAAACAGCGATTAGAGATCCGCTCTGACGTCAATGGCACCGCAAAGTGGCTGCTGCAACTAAAGCAACATCCACTCTGAAACGATCGTATACCTTGATAGCGTTGTGTTGCGCGATAACAGCACCCCCGTTGTGCAGATGTCGATCGATAGGGGTACGCACATACACGTGCATACATTTCGACCGGAAACGGCGGGTACGGCGAATTACAAACATAAAAGCATAAAAAGCTGGAAAAACGCCCGGGCCCCGCCGACCGTGTACACCGAAAGATAAATTAATCCTTCGAGATTGAACATGCACGCGTTTGCTTTATTTATCTGTTTGTTTAATTAAGTTCCGCGTCACTGATCGCGAAACTCAACAATACATTTTCGTTATAAAATGGCGTCGGATTTGTAAAATTAAGCCAGAGAAATAGCCGTCAGTTTCCCCTAAAATATAGCCCGTTCCAAATGGATATTATTTAGAATAATGCTTCGCGCAGCGAAGTTGATCGATTTGGATAAAGTTTGAAATCACACGAAAAATATCGGGAGGGGGAAACAGGGCGATCAAATTTTGCATAACATAAATAGGCGATTAATCTACGTTCGCAAAGAGGAAGGAGCTTCTTATCTTGAAAATGTTTTTCCGAGATAGTAGATATTAAATTGAGTTTGATTTTGAAAATTTAAAGAAAACAGGAGTATGAAACTTCGCCAGAGGGCAACGGCGGGGAAGCATAAAATTTTCATTAAGTAAAAAAAGTCCAATGATAGTTTGAAAAATATATCCCGGTCTTATTGTTATTACTTAAACTTCGATATTACAACTATTGATCAACGGTTAAAGTTCGCCGCTGTTACAGCTGCTTGTTAAATTCTATATAACCGGAGTTGAATTTACCAAAATTTCTTAAGTACTCGAACTTGGCTTTATAACGTTATTAGTCAGATTGAACTTTAATAACATTCCATAACGCGAAGACAAAAGTTTTCCAATAGAACGATATAAAATGGGCGTAACGTAAGAATGAGCGCCGGCAATCGTGTGATTTGTCTCGAGGACACTTTTCGAGGCTTCGTAAAATTGCGAATTTATTTTTATTCGCTTCCCGAAATTAAATTTCGTCCCGTTAACATAACTCGAGCTGTTCTTCCCGCTGTTTGTTGGTCCATTCAGCGGATGATGTTTCTATGTTACGCTTATTAGTTGCTAAACCGAGTATTTCTGTAATTTCTCTGGGGTCGAGGCTATTTCCCCGGGGCACTTCCTTTTTATTTAACAGGCACATGAGGGAAGTCGCGGTAGCTGCCAAGTTTCGGCGGTTTTAGTATCAAAAGTAAAATGCCAGCCAGAGAAGTAATTGTTCGTAGTTATAGTTTCAATAATTTTACCTATAAAATATCAAGCGGCACTTCGTCTATGGAATTAAAATTTCGTACTTGACTAAATAATACAAATAAATGTTATACAAATAACGTTTCTTTTCCAAATTGCAATATAAACGATTTTTGTACATTGGAACAAAAGGAAACTCATTACATAAAATCACAATGCCAAGTTAAAACCAAGTTAACCCAGTTTCCTTTGAAGTCGTCATTCGGTGGAATTCCAGCGAGCGAGCATTTCATTCTCCGCGTGATCAAAGGAAACGGCTGTCAGCGTTCGATTAATGCTCGACGTTCGATCATAATCCCGAGATAAATACATTCATGGCTCCCGCTAGGTTCGCCAAGCGATAAAAAAAGAAAAAAAAATACAAATATCGTTTAATTCGTGCAAATCCAAAACGCGTCTTTTGCACTTTCGCCTCGACGTCAGGTCGTCTCTCATTCCAGCTCCGGTAAATGTCACTTAACGGGAAGCTGTCGTGGAACATGTTATTGTGCAGTAACGTTTCGCACACTTCACGAAATACTGCGTCAGAATCTGCAAAACCGCGTTATGTCACCTCGGGACCGCCAAATCAATAGAGCTGGCCGACTGGCGGCGGTTAACTATTTGGACTGCCGCAAGTTTGGATCCGTGCTTGCGTAGGCGGATGTTGTTAGGCACCGGTTAGAATTATTGGGTAAAGTTGACGTTCGTGTGCACGCAAGCACGCACACGCGCGCAAATTTCGGAGATGCGATACTTACGCTTACGTTAAATTTTGGACTTTCCGTGGTACATATTCGTAGTTACAAGTTGCGGTTTCGTCTTTTTTTTTTATTCACGATAAGCGGAAATCCTCGGCTGCTGAGTAGATTATAGAGTAATCCTTCTACGACATTCGAAAATCTGCCGCAGCGCAGTATTATCCTGGGCTCCTTTATCGTTCTGTCCGTAATTTTATATAGGAGCGCGTAATCCCCTTTATCGCAGGTGATTAAGATCCTTATGTTTCTCCTCTTTATTTCCGTTTCATGTTAATTGCTTCGTAAAAATTTCGCGAACGTACGCTGATGTGTTTGACATAATTTTTATTTTAATATGACTATCACTGTTAGCCTTTTTGGATGCGTAATAAAAATTATTTAATAATTATTTAATTAATTAACTATTAATCAATAAATATAATGTATACTTGAGCAATATTTTAAATTAGATTTTGCGATTATACAATAGTCACCTTTTATCGAGTAATAAAAGTTATCGAAACTGTGGCCATTTTCTAAATCGGGATTTAAAGTTTCACATTTTTAAGACGGATTTGAATATCACCAACCCACGTTTGTTCGAAAAAGAAAAAAGCGGTAGTAGAACTATTTTTATTTTTGATCGTTTGCGGATTTGGGGAGAGATAAAATTCGGATACGATTTGGATGGTGAAATTAGTTTTCGAAATAACGTCATTGTCCGGTTTTCATGAAAAAATATTTTACCTCTCCGTCTCTACGGTATCAGATATTCGTGGCACGGAGTCGCGTATTTAAACGGCCACAAACAGCTCTGAGGTTGCACCGCTGTTGTAAAAAAATTCGAATGTGACACTGCGGGAGAAAAATGGATCGCACGAGCTTCGGATACTCGTAAGATTCTCCCAGCATTTTATAAATATATTTTGTTTCTTTCGTTTATACCTGCGTCGTAAAATTACGAAATTTTCTACGTGCTGCTTGTAATAAATTAGCTTTTTCTGTCGTTTGATTAAACTCGGCTGCATGAAATAAACGTTGCAGATTCTTTTAGTATTTTTTTTTTTATAAATTATGACTGTTTTATTATATCGCGTAACAGTATTATTTTTAATTAAAGTTTGACATGCACGAAATATGATAAACAGGCAGGACGAAGTGCTTACGAAGTGATATGAAATGATCGCGAGATCGATAATTGCATCAGCGAATGCGAAATCTCGAAGTACGTGCATCGAAAGCCGCGGAAAATTATCAAAGCGTTTGATTTACTGGCTCGTCGACTAAGGCTCAACTAATAAGATTGTTGAAATAGTGAACTCAATGAACAGTAACGAAGCGGCTCGAACTGCTTCGGGAGAAATTGGCATAAATGGAACAGCGACTGCAAACCGACGCGTCCATTGTTAAGCGTCTGTAATCAATATGCGCCTAGAGTACGTATTAAACTAGCACATGAGAGACTCCGAGCGATGATTAATCTGAGATTTATACCCGCGGTTACATCTCTTAAAGCGATTAAAACCGACCATTTGTTAAAACCTTTTCTTTCTTTTTGACATTACTCTCTCTTACACCATACTAAATTTTTTCTATATTTTTTAAACATAATTCGTTTTTCTTTTTTTCTTTTTTTTTAATTAACTTATAAAACAAATTTATAGAATAATATATTTAATATAAAAATATGCATGAATTATAATTTCGAAAGGAAATCTATTTATAACGCAATTTATTAATTATAAATTAATCTCGCAAAATTATAATATTAGTAAGTCACTTTATTCGATTTAAAAGGATACTAGATATTTATACAGAGCACGCCGTATTCACGCACGCGTTTCTTTCATTGCGTTACCGCTTCGTAGCGCGCGTTGTTCGGTTATTTTCGCGCTTCCCGCAAGACACACAATAATATACAAAGTGTCTCAAAGTCATGTGAACAAACTTTGGAATTAGTTAAATTTCGACATTTTAAGATGACAAGTCCTGTATCATTTTTTATTTTGAGCAACATAAAGCGAGATAATAATTATAAAAAATTAGATCTTATAGGCGGAACTTACTGCCCCATTTACTGCATCCCATTAAAAATTATAATTTATAATTTATAATTATATTTATATTTTTGGCCTTTTAGAATAATTGTCAAAATATCTCGTTCTATAATATTTATATTTTACGTAGAAATTACTTCGCATTAAATATCTCTTACAATGAGAACTTTTTTTTTTTTCTGATTTAATTTAAAATTAAAATAGAAACGCAAACAGATTCATAAATTGATTTCGCACGTTACACGGTTGTTGTTGTAAAAAAGACCACTTCCAACAACTATAACAATAACGTGGTTATTACATGGCGCGTCCTCGGATAATCAAACAAAACGAAAGTACGGAGAAAAAGTTTCTCCCCGCACTGTTGGCAGCGAAACGCGGCTTTGCTCGCAAAACTTTATTATCGGGTCACCGTCGTGCTGAAAAAGAGGAGGCAGAACGATCCACTGCACCGCGGAAGTGTACGGTCGCTTTGTTTTTCGTGTTTCGCGGGATCGTCGAAAAGTTTGCTTTAGGAGTTAAGAACGTGTCGTATATGCGCGTGTAAAACAGTTCAATGAAAAACTAATACGCGCAACCCGACTGAAACGTCGGTGAAAATAGAACGATTCTATATCAATTAAAATTTTTATTTTAATATTTATGACTCATTTATAATTTGATAAAAATTAATTCGATAAAATAGTTTTTATTAACTTCTAACATTTCTCTTTAATTCGACTTTCTACGTGTTTATTTTTCAACATCGCAGAGTAAATCGCACTAACTCGAGCAAGCCCTTCTTCTGATAACTTTCTTTATTAATTATGTACAGGTGAAAATTCTCCTAACTCTCTTAGATTAATGAGGGGATTCTGAGGACTCGACGTCTAAAAATAATACCCCGAATCGCTCACACACGAAGGAGCGAGGGACTGCGTTAACACAATGAAGTAGCTGTACTTCGTGCGAGCATGAATCATAGAAGGAAGCGTGTCGAAAAAGTGAGAAGGTATTGTGATACGTGATATTTCGGATATGAACGTAACGTAACGGAGGAAAGAGGCACTCGGGCTTTTGACGACGGTCAGACAAAGAGGGGACAAAGAAAATGCCGCTGTCAAAACAAGCAAAAAAAGGAGCGAGAGATTTATGACTTTGTTACCAATACCAATACTTAGCTATAAATCAGTTATCCTCCGACTTTTGTTTTTTTATAACCATATTTTGTTCCCGGCAAGATTCTCAGGTCATAAATCAGCCGTCTTGAGTGTCTTATAAGACATAATTTATTAGCGATAAAATCGCAAAACGCGAGGCGCATTATCTATGTATAATATTGCACTTGAATAAAAAAAAAAGTAGTATTTCGCGATGTAGACTTTTTATAGAAAATTAATATAAAATTGCAATATTTTGCTTGAAAAAAAAAAAAAAAGAAAAAGAACAAACGTATGAAAATAAAATACGGAAATATATAATACCGAAGGGGTCAATATGACAACGCATGGTTTCCCATCCATTGCAGTTCGCAATGGTTTATGTGCTGTCACGTTACTTGGTCCACCACTACAATATTGAACTAATATCTATGTGTTAGCCAAGCGTGCACATCTATACGGATACAAATGCATTTTGCGAATGTGAACGTCGCGCTACATGTGCGTCGCTGTTTCGAGAACCGCGCAAACGAGAATGAATACGTCAGAGCTCCGGAGATAATTAACCGTCGTTCCCTTTGTCTCTTCCCCGCGGGGAGACATTTTTCTTTAGTAAAAGATTGATAAATGTTACTTGTTTTTGGTTTACCATCCGCGCTTTTTAGATACTAAAAGAAACCATGCGCGCGCTATTTTTTAAGAACCCCAATTAGAAATTACGAAAAAAGAATTATATCACTCACCAATCTGCATGAGCTTCAGCGGAGTTGTGCAATTTTGCCGGTGACTGTAACATAAAATGAAACATATTAATATAGACATGTTAGTATTTAAATTAATGTAAAGATAAATCTTTATTTTTATAAAGATTTTATAAAAAAGAATTAATTCTTATCTAAAAGTTGCTCCGCCGAGGCATGTTGCCCTTCCTGGGCCTTCTCCTCCTCTCAGGATGTCTGCGGAATGTCGGGTCGGTCCTTCCTTCAATGGTAGAGTATTATCTAAAACAGAAAAAATTACGATTAATATTCTGTTCTGCTCGATGTCTTATTGAGCTATCGATTTCTTGAGTCGAAATCGAAAATTTAACGAGAAAGGCGGTAGCGCGTTCTAAAGCGCGGTAGGGATAAAACATAAAAAATTTACATTACATTATTTATCCAATCTTAAAAAATTGGTGAGTGGCGCATGAATTAGCTTTTTAAACAAGCAAAAGAAAACCAATCAGAATGGGTTTTAAGAGGCAACAATAAAATCGAGATTTAGCTAATTCAGGCGTCTCACACGCTTTTTTAGATAGAACTACATCGAGGTATTTTAAAACGAGCACGAATCTTTTGAAATTCCGTATAAAGTTAAACAACTAATTTCAACAAAATGACACGCCGTCCACGTCGAACGTTCGCGTTAAGTAAAATGGATCGAGCGTCAGCCGTTCCATCAAGACACGTCATCGAAGATTAGATACATATTATATATATATGTTATATATTTTTCAAGATATCGTACTTTTCAAAGGTATTTCTTATATGAAAGCCGCGCGCGAGTGTGCGTCACGTTCTTTTCGATTTTCGGGGCCTCAGTTTGGTTTTATTTCGAGCTATCGGCCGCCAACGTCGAAGGGCGGTTAACGTAACGTCGGCAATAATATCCCGAAGTTTTCCTCCCTCGGCTAAAACATACCCCGGGAAATGAAGTAATGAGCGAACTTTATTACAGGCGAATGGCTTTCTCTTATTTTACGCTCGTGATGGATAGCTGAATTAATATCACTTCGTTATTTTGCGAACGAGTAGTATTCACGAGACGCGACGATAGTAAAAATGAAATATAAAAGTCGTACGTACAACGTAGAATAATTACGAGCGGATGAAAAAAATTCACGAGCATCCGATTGCAGGAGAGGCGAAAATATTATTCGCCAAAAACGCGGGCGCACCGACGTGTCGTTTTGCGCGAGATCTTAATTCCGTTAAAAAAGAAAATCACACCGCTGAAACTGCAACGTGCAAATATGTCGATCAAATTTTTTTTGCCGGTCGATTGTATTTATTAATTTGCTGGCACGCAGATCGATTTGACTCGCGCGGACTCCAAAATGGATTCAATCGAGCATTATTTAATTTGTGAAATAACCCTGACTTTTCGGACGAGCCCAAAGGGTTCCGATATGCGGAACGGCGTGTTAAAATTCAGCGGATTACTCGCCGCGAAAGCTGCGTTTTAGTATCAGCGTGCGTACAGCAGTGCGGAAGCATCCGCTAATGAAACGCACAATTAACTGTTATCGCCGTCGTGCATCCTGGAACTTCGCTAATCGAATTTTCGTGCGATTACGCGTATTTTCCCGTTCAATGGGAACGCACATTAACTCTTCCTAAGCAAATTACGCAATTGGCCTTTTGCCCTGTCACCGATGATTAATCGCACGACATTTGAGACTCATTGATTAGTTGGAATTAAATTGATTCAGCCTGCGGTATAAAATATAAAGCGCGTTAAATATTCCAATTACTTTGCGATGGAACGACAGAGCGCATTATTAAAAACCTGTGCGTACTCTAGAAAGGAAATAACGTAAAAAAAAAATTTTTATAACTTGCAGAAAAATAGAAAAGAAAAAGGACATAAAAATAATTTTTTTTTCCCTCCTAAAGTTGTAATTTTTAATTAATTTAAAATCAAACAGTTGTCATATCAAGCTCGACCGCTAAAATGCACATGCGGTGTATTACGAAATTGAAACTAGAGAATTAATGGAGCTTTCACAGACTGCGCGAAAAGAGTAATTTGCACAGACGTCTGTTTTTGTAAGAAATGGCCGAACGAGAAGCGCGTCTATTCACGCCACGAGTCGGCCCGATCTGCAAATGAAACATGAATGCGAGTAGAGCTGAATAGTAAATGGTGTAACGCAGGGAGATGAGTCTAAAGCAGTAGTTGACGCGAAGAGCTCGATTTACTTCACGCGACGAGCAATTTGACGGAGTGCGCCATAAAGGGAAGTTCCTCCAATTCACGAGGAGACGTTCTTGCTAGTGCAATTTTGATAATAGCGATCCGCATGACATCGGATATCATTGTCGATCAGGTCTATCGTTATAGTCCGCGGGCGAGATTCTATGGAGAACATCAAAGACCGTCTCAGCAGCTGACGTCATGCCCGTGATTTGGAAGTAAGAAATTAATTGGATCCCTTATTTCCGAAATACTATAATAATTTACGTTTTCTACCTTGAAAAAAAAGCCGTGTTAAATCAAATCGAATTTATTGTTGCCCGTTTGTTCTCTCGTTTGACTCGCTTTCGTGCCCTTTTTTTTTTTTAATACTAAAAGGAGATATTTTTATTCGGCAAAGAACGTTTATTACTATTTTGTATATTACTTTATTTGCATAAATTCTTAAGCGCAAATATTCAACGGCAAAGTTTAACTTTAGTCACGAGAAGTTGACTAGTTCTTCTTCTATCCTGTTTCTTTTTTTGCCGCTTCTATGACTGTTCTTTTACTATTGTTGTTTCCCCTCACTTTATTTTTGCGATTTACGCATGAGTAATAGCGGCCAATTTGGCAGCTTAGCCCCAGAAAACTTGGGGAAAGCTGAGGAAATGTGCCAAGCACGTCGCGGTGACTCGGATAAACAGATTTTCGAGGACGACGAGAAAGACCATAATGGAAAGACTGAAAATTAAAAGCCTCGAACGCGGAAACCAAAAATCGTTCTATTTTGCACGGAAATATTCGAAAGTTTATAGCAAACTCTCAAGATAATTTATGCGAAAATTGATATTAAGAGCATTAACTATATTATCAATTTCATTATTATTCACACATTTACGTTTATTATAATAGTTAATGTAACAGTCTTTGATTTCAGTCTGCTTGAAAGTATAAAAGAATAATGTAAAAATTAAATATAAAATACAACAGAAAATGATAACGGATCGGATGAAAGATAAATGGTTAGAATAATGAATAATGAACTCTACTTATTTTATTTTGCATATTTTACAATAAATAACCTCGTTCTATACGACACGCGCGCACACATGCGTTATCGCGTAATGAACGTCAGTTTTATTTAACGTTAGCGCATCGTGATATCAGGCATTTGTAAACTCGTTGGACAAAGAGTACAGAAAGTCATGCGGTTTTATCTCGACGCGAAACAAATTCGGTCGCGCATTGGAACTGGTGCTGATAAAATAATTATTAAAAACTGAAAACCACAGATACTGTAGCTGCAAATACCATTATTAAACAACGCGACATAACTGGCCGATCAATACTATTTTGATAGCGACATTTATATGCATTTGTTTTTACTCGCGGTATTTATTTGCCAATACGAGTAAAACAATAATGGTAACGGATCAGTATTTATTGCACTTTTATATTTAACATAAATTTCATACTATTTGAATTAATCGATCGGAGTATATTGCATCAGGAACGTCCCATTATTCCGTAAGGAATTCTTCGCGGTATTGTCATCAAGGTTTTTTTTTTCTTTTTTTTTTTTCTTTTACATAAATCCAGCGCTCATCAGAGCTCGAGTCGAATTCAATTTTTGTTGTTAGGAATTTCTGTAATTTCCCAGGGGAAGTACTTAGCCTCATCTATTGTAATCGATCTTCTGCCAATCGCGGGCGGTTTTTCCAACACCCTCGTTACGCGGGGGAGAAGAAACGGGAGTTTGAAAAAAAAAAAAAGCGTAGTAAGACGGGTCTTTTACGAGGATAGCATCAGGCCGCATTGTCGGGACTTTATAAATTCTGTAACGCTCTCACCGATGCGTTGTCGCATCAAACTTCCAAAGTATTCTCCGAAACGAAAAAGTTCTCGGGAAAAACTTCCGACGGCTACTATTTTGACACTTACAAACACCTGCAATTGTAACACGTCAGACGCAATTGTATTCATCTGTGATGATTTCCTCTGGCGTGTGCCACCGGGACGGGAATGTATTTTCAACGGAAATTCCGCGAAGCCGAAGCGTCAAGACGAAACGCGTCTTTCAGATCCGAGTAAAGTCAACGTGTTTTTCTAACGTCCCTGTGATGTTCGCGCCGCATCGTTATGCATTATGCTAGTCTCGTTACGTCAGAGAACTCAACGTTGAGCTGAAAAATTGTATTGCGACACGTTAATAAATTTAAACGTTCTTTGATACAGTAATTTTCGTATCTAATTAAAGTCGTGATATTTGGAGAGAAAACACGACGTGTTTATCTTGTGTAAATAATAATCGCAATATGTTCAAAGCGTCGGCGCTGTGTGCCGATTTATCTCAAAATCCTCTCGCGTTCATGAGATCATAAGGAATAACAGAGATATGTGAGGAACATAAGTCAACACTGAAAGGACGGAAACCGCGGGATGAAAGGGACAATTTTACATCACTTACGTACAAGGCACTGTCGCGAGCATCCCCGCACGCGAAATCGCGTTGGAAGCGCTTTAATTAGAATGTGTTTTATTTTATTAAATTTGATATGAGTTTATCACCGAAACATTTGGACGTATACTATATTATTTAACAATTCTTTTTTTTTTTTCTTTTCTTTTGTTTCGGAATCTCTTCACAAATTCTTTTGAACAATCAAAGACACTCTCATTTTTGAAATGTCCAGACAAGATCGTCATTGTGCTCGCCACAATGCGCGTACTCTATTATTGTGAGAATCCCGCGAGAATTCAACGCCGTTTATCAGGCGGACAAAAGACGCTGTAAATCTCCACATACCGACATTCTTGTCCGAAACGTCGAGTACCCGGTTTAGGAATGCAACATTTTTTTTTTTTTAAAGTATGTATAAATAAAGATTTAATATCTCGTTACGCGAAACTAAACGTGAATATAACATTGTCGTTTAATAGCATTTTATATCACGGCGCATAGATTATTCTCGGATCTAATTCACGAACTAAATTTTCTTTTTGCAATTTTATTAGGGAATGATTAAGTTGAATTTTTATTACGTGAAAAGAAAGATGCACGAAGTAGCAATTTCCCGTAACCGAACGCGTTTCCCAAGTAATCTGGAGGAGTTCTCGTAAAATCCCATCTCTAGATCATTACCGCAGTTGCTACGCGACAGTGCTACGCGGCCATATAAAGTAACGTAACGGTTTACCATAAAATAAAAATTCTTGAAACGGCGAACGGGCGAGTGGCCCGTTTTCCGAATGTAAGACGCAGTTAAAAGTTCGTCATTGCGGCAGCTTCGTCTCTCTCGGATCGCCCGACGTTTTCGCGACGGTAAAAATTTCCCTGCCGCCGGGAAAATTCTGTTAGAGGGAAAGGGATCCGATTTCGACGGCGATGCTACCGAATTCCTAATCCGCCGATATATCAGTTACCGTCGCCGTATTTGTTCAAATCCGCATTTCGTGTCTCCGTGCTTTCGGTGCGTATACCGGATGCGGGCCGCCTGCACGCGTAACAAATTCTAAGCAGCTTACGCAAAGCCAGGCGTTTGCATCATAGATGCAGGAAGTGTTTTCGCTCCTAAGAAGATTTCGCGAAACGGTGCACATTCACCGGACATGTTTTCATTTAATTACGCTTTTCATTTAATAGAAAAATAGGAGCAACTTATGTTTTCCAAGTTTAAATATTAAGCAACTTTTATATTATGCAATTTAATTACTCGAAGGGATAAATTTAATATGTATTTTTATTTGAAAAATAATTTGTCGTGGTGTAATCTTTTTTTTTCTTCTTTTTTTTTTAAGGAATTATTATTTTTTTATTACGAAAATATCGAGACTTTGATGTAACCTGACGATTGCGGATACAGCAAAATCCCGATGGAAACGTATTAAATCTATAACCAGACAAGTCTTATTTTAAAATCAAGGTGCAACCAATATCCTCGACATTTCCACGAGATGTTCGCGTATACGTTGATGTTGAGTGGAGGGCCCTTTAAATTTTAGACACAGATTTACACAATCGAGTTATATTTTAAACGATATCGCGTATTATTATTTATAGCAGCTTTGGCAAGCATTAATATCAAAAGTTTCCTTAAATAGATAAGCAGCTCTGTCTTGCGGTATAACAAATGCATTTGCGCGTGTATTATTGTTAAGCTATAACAGCACCTCTAATTCAAGACTTCCTCAGCGGCGTTCTCATTTATTTCCGTGACTGCATTAGTTGAAAATGTCCCCTCGAAACTGCTCTCGCGGGGATATTTATAATTTCTTTCGTAATTAACGTGTAAACTTACACGCCGTCACGTTTCTGGGATACTGCTTCAGTTAATACATCCCGGTATTCGCAAATAAAAGTAATAAAAAATCCGGAAGAGATGTAATCACGTAATATGGTCACGGTGATCCACCCATGGGACGCATCAATTCCATTAGTCGCAGCTCTCAACGCACATTTAATCTCCTTAGTTGGTATCAGTAAAATAAAATTATATTGAATTTTTATCCATGCACTCAAAGACAAATATAATAATATTTAGTTTCAACTATAACTATATTTTTAATCACGAATATAATTGATTAAACTAGTCGGGGCTCCAAAATAACTACTTTTTTCTCTCAGGACGTCTTAAAAAAAATAGAAAAAAAAATAGAGACTTGATCGGGACGATTTATTAACTTCTCTCGTCCCCGTTTGTATCCTCGCGGTCAATTAAGTGAATCCTTAGAAAGGGAACCACCTTGCCGCGCTTGCTCCAAATGAATACATTTCGGAGCATCGCTACGTTCTCGCGGGATAGTCGGTTATTGCTTTCCGCTAGAAACTTACCGCCAACTTTGCTTGGCTATGGTAATTGTGGTTTGTTTTAACCGTGGAATCACATTTCTTCCTAGGCCGAATTAAATCTCAGCGCAAAACATATTATTTCGCAAAGATAAAGGCGCGAACTTTGACGTGGCTTAATGCCAAGCGAAGAGCAGAGTAAAATATACCGGTCCACCGAAGAGTGGACAAAAAAAAAATGCGAAGCAACGGTTCACGTAACATCGCCCCGTGACGCAATAAAATGTAAATTTCGACTGTAACGTTGGCTTGCGCTCAACAAACTGCACGACGTATTCGGCACGAATAATCTTACAGAGGGGAATATGCAAATTACAGCGCTTCCAGTTAAGTGCGAGGTTGTGTAATGAATTTGAACTGCGTTTAATGTATAATTTCTAGCAACATTTATCACGAAATCTAATATTATTTCTCGTTAGCAAAGCGACGTGAATTCTTTTGTGTTGATTCTTATTACGATTGTCTTCGAGTAATATTATTTGACTTCGCTCCACTAATTTAAACAATTTGTTGTTCCCCTGCTTGTAAGTCTTGCAACCGCGAGCATTATGCGTGCTACGTGAATCGTCGAGCTTGTACAACGAATTGACTACTGGTGCGAGTAATGGCGCGCAAGCGAAACGTCGGGCGAAAGAGCGTTCCCTGAATTATGGCCAGCGATTTGGTTGAAAGTTATATGAGGGCTAAGGACGAGATCTTACTGAAAGGGATGATACCAGAATGGGAGTTAAATAACGCGAGAGCCACCGTATAAATGTATGTAATATAACGCGGTATGTTCATAAATTCGGTCGCAACAGAAATAAACGCGTTAGATTCGATATCGTTGCGAGACTTTAATTAACTTGGTTATTACAATTCTGCAAAGTAAATCGTGATTTTTAAAAATATTTTTACTACGCTGCGTTATTTAAATCAATTCCAATTTTATTATGGCACTTTAAATAACTAATAACATTTATAATAATTATTTGAAGCAATCGCTTTTATTCAACTTTATTTAGATTAAAATCCCGAGATGTACGTATTACGGAAATATTTCTAACGAGATTTAAATTAATTTTTCCTTCATCGATTGCGAGTTTATTATCGAATCGTTATTTTATAACGTTGAACAATCGTGCCTTTCCTAACAGCTTTGGTTTCGAAACGTTTCAGAGCTACGTTTTAATTTTCCAAGAACTCTGTTAATTGTCCTCAATAGATAAACTCGAGGGTCTATGATTAATTACTTTCCAAGATGCACTACGTACACCGGCGGCATCAAGGGTGTCCTGCCTTTGTAAAATTATCTTCGAGTGATACTTTAAACGCTCCTTAAGGGCTACGACACTTATCAAACGGTTCATTACCTTTCAGTGAAAAATATTACAGAAAATATTTCATCTTTAAATATCTTTCATTGAAATTATAATAAAGAAAAAAGAGAAGCCTTGTTGAAGCTGACAAATAGTGATCGAATCAACACTCTTAATTACTTTGCACTTATGCAAGATTAAATAATATTAAATAATAAAAAAAATTATATTAATCGGAAAATGTAAAAATAATATATTTCATAATTTGCATCGATTCCTTTTATTTCTTTTTTTTTTTCTTTCTATGCTGTTTGATTGCGTTTCGGAAATTCACCAGCGATACCGATTGCGCGAGCTTTCGTTTCGGTTCTTACGATCTCAACGGCAAATGAGGGAGAAAAAAGTACGCGCAGAGAAACGCCTGGTTATGACCGTTTCGCTTGCATCGGCTGTTTTATATTCACATCGGTAACCCGGGGTCGCAGGCTCCTCCTTTTTCTTGTATCGTGTCTTTCAGGAGCACGCAGTATCTCGCAAAGTTCAGATAAATACGCCGATCCGATACGCCGGATAAAAAGAGACGCGGTGAAACAAAACGTTTTTAAAAGAAAAGCGCAACATGACGGAGGAGGAGAGAAGGAAAGGGGGGAGGGGGGGTCATGTAGTTTCTACCGCGTTGCAACTTAGTCGGCATTCTTCTTCCCTTTTCCTCGTAATGCCGATCGATTTTTCCCGTGCCAATTTCCGTGCTTATCGCAAACCCCGTAACGTCTTTGCTAGTTTCTTTATGTCCTGCATCGTCTACTTATTTTCCAGTTACATTCGCCACCTGTGTTAAAACGTACAAGTAATAAAGAGTGAAACGTTGAGCTAAATACCTTTTTTATTTATTTATTTATTTTTTTTTTTTTGAAGAATGCCAATTACATCTGATAATTTTATTTCAATTTATTATATTTATCGTCGAAACTAGGTTTCGTCTCGTATTTGCTTCGTGGCATCTTATTTAATTTCTTTTAGAAATTCTCTTAACTTCTATTTTCTTATTACTATTTCCGTCATCGTGACTGACATTTGAAATTGCCTTCTCAGGAGTTGGAAATGTAAGGGGGATTTAGATGTTAATATCTGTATTCTCTTTGAACGTCCCTCTGGCTTATCTGTCATATCTGTTACACTTAGTGCCAATGGGAAATCATGCGCGTAATTATATGACGTGATTTAATAGAAATATATAATATTAGGATTGAGCCGGGCTTGAATTTTATATGAGAGGATTATTTATGAATTCGCGATCGGTTATTTCGCTCGCGAACGCACGCTGGCTGCGTGACGTCCACGTATAAATAGGTAACGTTCAATTTTACAAAATGTTACGGAACGAGACTTCTCGAAGAACTTCGACGTTGTTCGAACTTGAATGACGGAATGTTCTCGGGGAAATGGTACGTTTCTTTAACGTTGCGCGCGTGAAGTTTTACTGAGCTCTTACTGAAATTATACTATTAATTTTCTGAAAGCCCCTTTGCATTTTATAAAATTATCACGCCGTGAAAATAATAAGCTGCAATGTGAAAAATGAGCTCGACAAATTTCTCTCGGCCGTCATATTTTTTAAAGCTTTTTTTTTAGCCGATTCCGTTCTATGCTGATGCCAGCTTATTCGTTAACGGAGAACGAATTTTTTTTTTTTTTATAACCAACAATTATTTAGTAATAAAAAGAGGAATAATATTATGAGAGATAATACGAATCCAAACATCGAGCGCCAATAATCATTTAGGGAAAATATATTTCTCTTGCAAAACGCCGCTTTTTTTCTCTTTTTCTCTCTTTCTCTCTCTCGATATAGCACAATGTGTTATGTTACGCGAATGTACAATATTTTCGACCGATCAATAATCCAGTTATAGTCGGTTATTGGTTCGAAGTTCATTCTTTTTTTTTTTTTTACTGTAAGATATTTTACGCTGGATAACGAGAGCTATAATTTTTTTTTTTTTTTACAATACGTAACAATTTCGATATATATGCAAATATGCCGCGGCGTTTCTTACGAGTAATAAAAATAATATTCACGCGGAGCAAGGAGTACGCGCTTAAAAAGAAATTGGCTATAGAACGCGCCGAAGACCGAAGTGAGAAGGCGAAGATTAAGAAGGGTGTAGAAGGCATCCCTTATCTTGTAAAGGTACCGGGTATCGTGCCGCACGACGGGGGAGCGGCATTAAGAGATAAAAGATTCCCGGACCGTGAAATTTACGGCCAATTTCGCCCACCGGCGCGTTATTCCCGCGTGCGTTAAACCGCGTCTGCCAATCGTGTAAAGTACTTTCGACTGTCGGCCGCATTTTATTAGCGTACCGGCGGTGGCTCCTCGGTGTTAAAAGTCACGCCCGCTTGCCGCACGTTGTGACGGAGAAGACGAGAATATAATAACGATTAGATAGGTTTTATGACGGCAATAATTGTAGCGGTTACTATAAGCGACGTAAAGAATAAAAATTAATTTTGCTGGAAATTCAATAATTACATAAAACAGTAACTTTTCTTTCTCTACTTTTTTATTTTTTTTATTTTTACGTTAGTGTATTCTCAAATGTTACGTACAAAATTTGTTGTAAAATGAGGAGTACGCAGAGGGAAAATAAATGGTCCCTTTGGTGGCTGCGGCGCACCTTTTGGTTTATCATTACCGCGGCATGGCAAGGCAATAAAACTTAAGTTACAATGTTCTAATGTTCCAAAGCGATCCCCGGGCGTTTTGTACCACGCGGCTGTTTACCCGTATCTCGCGCTTACCACCCCTCGTATTCCGGAATGCACGCGCGTACGTGCGCCGCGTGCATGCGTCTCGTGACTTCATGCATATGCAGGTCCGCTGCCGCATTATACATTTGTTGTATGTGCAGCGCGTCAAATTGCGTCGCGTTTAGTTGCCATGCGGGCGCGAATGTAATCTCCGTGGATCTCGCGGCACAAAATGGAGCTTCGACATGCGGAAAAAGTCCCACCTCCCCCTCCCCCTTTTGGCCGAGAACGAACGTCACGCACTCCGCAGATGTATTATTTTGCGACGCATTCACCCGCGAAGTTTCACGCGCGGAATGCCGCCGCCGTAGCATAACGACAATTCGCTGAACAGTGGTCTCTTTGTTTGACCGTTCGCGGCGACTCGCATATAAATAATTTTGCGATTTTTAGTCTCAACAATGTAAACAGTTTACGCGTTTGAACGACGCTTAACCACTTTTTATTTGAAATAAAAAGATAATTTTTTTTTCTTTATTTTTTTTTTTAGTTTATAAACGATTTTACAAACTTTTATAATTTAGATGTTACACAAAAAAAAGATAAAACGTTACACAGATGTATTAATAATAATGTACAATTTTTATTCTGCCGCAGGTTCAAGAAAAACTGAACATCTGAACGATGTGAGAGGAATATATGGACGGGGGGTACCAAACGGACTGGGCAAATTCGGCGAAATTACGAACACGTGGCGGGACGTGAAGCGGGGTGAGTTAATGAATCAATTTGCACTTCCGGCTAATTTAATTTTTAAGTTAAAATGTATTTAATTTCCATGAAATTATAAGTGTGGAATTTATAAGACGCCCAGCGTTATGCATAATGCAACAATGGTGGCTATTGCATTTCAATTTCTGACCATTTTTTCTTCTTTCTGTTACGGAAACTTTCTCAGCCATATACATTTATTTCGAAACTAGTATTATTTTACGTAGCGTTTGTTAAATAATATTTTATACAATATCGCAAAATTAAAATGTAAAGCTAGATGGTTATGAATGTAATAAAAGTTTCACATTTTTCTTCTTTTTTTTTTTTATGGAAACAGATAATTCTGTCTAATTTAACAATGCTATTGTATCTTTGTAAATCGTGCCGCCTAACTACTGGGAATATACGTTCTCGATTCTTGTTTCGACCTAGTTTCGAATAACGTGCGCTGCATTTTTGTTTCTAATGGAAAAATTGCGCTTCCGATTGGGCGGCATTGTGCGCGAAAAATTGCAGCCGATGAAAATAAATGAGCTATAATAAATAAAATTTCGTGCGATCCAAATCCTCTCGAATGTGTGCGACATTTTATAAGCATTCGAGTTCTATTTCACGTGCAAATTTTACACGGTTTATTCATATTAATTAAATATTAATTGATATTTTTTAAGTATTAGTAATTTTACCATAGTCCGTACTGAGCAGTATTAATGCATATCTTTATAAAGCACGAGCTGGATCAGGCCTTCGATCCTTTTATCCCAAGACGGTTAGAGCTTTACTTCAATAGTTTGTCAAATTCCCAAAGGACTCCGCTTATAAATATGTATGGTAGCATCTCCAATTTTCTACAAAAGAGCTATCGAACGATGAGAGGCGGGGTCCTTCGCCTGGAAATGCTAAGAAATCTCTGCAGTGCACTTTAATTATATCATAGTTACATTGACGAAGCTAGTTGAATAAATTTCTTTTTTTTTTCCGCGATTAATTTTTTTTAATTTAAAATTTATTTTAATCAAATTAAATATTTATTTTGCAATTTTATTTCGTTAAGTAAATAATAAGTAGTTTAATTAAGAAGTAAATATATGTGTAATGCGTTACATACGCCTAATTTCTTTTTTCTTTTTTTTTTTCTTTTCAGCGTTAAGCCTGCTGTGCGTAAAGAAATTTTCCGGCAGCGCGACAATGCTGGAGGCACCGCCTGGAAGTCGCGAAGATCTCGTAGAGGCGGCAAGAACTCCGTGTACACCCACCGGTAAGTGACGTTGGCGCTTTATCATAAAGTTCGAAGGGAGTTTCGGTAACTCACGAAATTTATTAGTTCGCGTAAACACGCCCCGTTATGACTGCGCAAGAAATAGATGGCCGCGGCTTGACGCCGTTGTACAATATTGATAGTCGCGATTACGCGAAACGAAACAAAGTTGGCGAATGAAGAACTCTGGCGACGACGCACTTACATTTGAACGAGAGAAAATATAGGGCGGACGGGAGAAAATTAAATGCACATTATTTTGCAAAATAAAATATACGCCCCGCGCACGAAAAACGTGAAGGCTCGAGAGAGATTACGACGTCGGAAATTTTTCGGTACTAACTCGATAAGCACGATATCCCCACCGTCTATTCACGTTCGTCTCTCTAACCTTATCACCGCATCATGACGGCTATCACTCACCTCTGAAACGCTACAAATTCCCGCCAACCAGGGCACGACGAATTACTCGCTCGTTACGTCTCATCAGATTGCATTCTGTCGCTTCCGCCTTAACGCAATAAATTAATTTCTTCCCTTATCTCCCTCCTCCAGGCTGGTAATTACAATTTTGCCCGGTAACGTCGTTAGAAATTTATCGCCGGGGAAATTTTCTGTCCTTGGCCGTCCTCCGGCGCATTCGTTCTTTGTAAAAGGGATCCCCCGCGGGGTGGTGAAAACCGCGAGGCGCCGTTTTTCCCGCCCGGGCCGGGTATCGTCGGCAACCGGGCAGTAATTGACACCGTTTCCACGGCTAAACCACTTTCCAATTTTCCCCTTATTTTCACGACGTAATAACTTACCGAGCCTGGCGTAAGTTTAGCCAAGGGTCGGGTCAAGGGGGTTGAAAAGGCCGCGGACGGTGGCTACTAACGTGTACACAGGCGTCTCCTTTAGAGGCTGCCGCCGAGATAAGCTCTCATTGGCGATCGAAGCGTAATCACTATGGCTTCCTGAAATAGCGCGTCAACCCCTTGCACCGCCAACGCCGAGAGTCCTTGTCGGCGGTGCTTCGATCACTTGTCAGTAGTGGAATAGCTGTGGCAAGAATTACGGTCAGCGTTACAGCGAACTTGATTCAACAGAGTCCCGATAGAAGTTAAAGTCGGCAACAGATAGCCGTTCAAGAGCGATCGCGCTCAGAAATCATAGCGCGGTAATGCAGATTGAATTGACGAACGGATCGTTTTTCATAACTGTTTTTCGTACGTATAAAATTTACGCCGGTGATATATGCATATGTGTGCAATCGAACACAAAGATGGGTTTAGTTTTGTAAAAATAGCGCAGTTCACGTGGGTAGTATCGAGATATAGACTCGCGCCACTTGAAAATGATCGATTCCCTTTTTCGCATTTTCGGTCTCCATTTTTCCGCGGCATCGGGAACGTCATAAATCTCATGAGAGAGCACTCTCGCGAGTGTTCTCTTACAAGCGGGTGACGCGTACGGTGATGATCGAAATGCAGATCGAAAAAAATTGCCGCTGCCACGCGGATAAAGGCGTCTAGGAGTCTCGCAGGACCTCGATCCTCCCGCGTCCCGGCGTTGGGACTTCCATCTTCCCTTCATAAATCAAAATGTTGTCCATTTCGCAGCGATCGCCCGTTTCCCTTTCTCGCGGGCGCCCCGAAATAGCGTGAAAGTAAATAACAGCCGATCGCGAAACGTCGACGTATCTTAAAAAAGCTCGGCTTGAAAAAGTTTCGAAAGGGCTTTTCTCGTCTTCGCTTTTCCTTTCTCTTTCTTTCCTCGCTCTTCCGTCCCGCAGTTATTTTCGTACTCGCAGGGCAACCTAGAAACTTTGGTAATTACGTGGAATTAAGCTCCTTAAAATTTATAACGCGGCTTGACACATTGGTAATATAAGGACCAGAATGGACGGTCAAGTAGAAGATGGAAAACTACCTTTTTTTTTTTTTTACACTATTTCTTTTAGAGCGAATTATTTATATTATATTTAAATAGTAATCGGTCGGTATTAATAGTTGAATTTATTTTAAAGTTTAATCCAACTATTATTAACTCACTCGCTAATATTAACAGCGTTCCGAACAAAATTCTGGATGCCTTTACTTTAAATTTTAGACGAAGATATAATAACAATTACATATTCATTTTAATAGTACATTTTTAGCGCATTATAGCTGGCGTAGTCTATAATGTTTAAGTGCATTACAAAATAATGTGCGGTTTCTCTCTCGAATTCAACATCGGGGGAAAGTTATAATGCGGAAGCAGTTTGCGACGAACAAGTCGACGCGCACTGAAATTAATAATAACGCGCATGAGAACATCCTGCACCGTCTGTTGTATTAATTAATATGAAATTCTAGATCGGCAACTGTCACGCCGGCAGAGACGAGTTGGTTTCTTGTATAATTAATAATGATCTTCGAAGTTAGTAAATGTGAGCGTTTTGTTACGGGCTCGAATCGACGCGGTCCGCGCAGAATACGTAATGTCGCTAATGGGATTAAAAAGTAGAGGAAAATTAGACAGGAATGACTGAAATATGAAAGAAGCGTACCTGACGCGTTGAAAATATGTAGCTCGAAAATTACGCAATTATGTTATTTAACAGAATTTTTTTAAAGGAATAATAAGAATGAAGATAAACTATTGCAAAACTTAATTGATTTGTTAAATGGCCGTAGAATTATTAAAACGATCGTGTTACTTTGATAAAAATTATTAAAATCGTGTAACATTTCAGTGAAATTTAATCTTATAATATTATTATTACTTGGAGCTGTGATTTATAAAAGTCGAATGAAAGCCTGTGTTTCATGATTGAAACAGATAATATGCATTTCGAAGTGGTTCATGTATTTTATCGAAAATATTATTAAAATTTTTAGTACTTCGTTTCTTTGCACGATACATATTACACGTTTCCATCTTTGCACATGCACGCACAAGCGATTATGCATCAACAATACGTTCAGGACACAATTTATCGGCGATAATTGATGAAACGGATTACATGCGCGAAATTACGGTCGTGAATACCGTCGACACTTTTTTTTTCCTTTCCCCGTATCATCGAGAATTCGATATTGGTCGTAACGAACGGCTCGATCTAATTAAACTCGCGCGCCGAGATACGCGCATTTCGTATCGCGCAAATGTTTGCGAATAAAAGCGACCGTCTTCCATTTCATTTGATAGCTAATAAAACAAAGAATTCAGTTAATTTTATGTTATCCGAACGATATTACCAGCCACTCTAAATTTAAACGAAAAAGAAAACTGCTTTATTTTTTTTTTTCTTTTTTACTTTTATTAAATTATGTATCCTTGTCGTAACTCCCTTTTTTTTCTTTTTTTTTTTTATTGCCAGAGTATCAAATGTTGGGAGCGATTTACAACGCCGCCGGCAGTATTCGCTAAACAAACTCGCTAGAAAGTTATTGCATAATTTTGCGCATTATTGCAATACGTCACGGTGAAACTTTCCCCGGGGTAAACTTTCGTAGTACATCCGGTGAAGCGAGGCCCGTTCGCGCGATACCGTTCGGGCAATAACGACGACGGCGTTAAGTCATGCGTGCGCCCTGACTTATTCAGGGTCAACAGGGCGAACTCGGGTTGCGGCATTCGGTCCCGGATCGAGTCGAGGAACGAGATCGGGCGGAGCGTCTGGGGCCCGGGCTCGGGTTTTAGGGACAAATACGCCGAGGTCCACTTGGCCAACATTGAATAATTCATGGGGTTCGACCGAGCGTCTATACGCCATCGGAGCTGTGCCAATAGCCGTTGCACTGTTCATCACGGGCTATTGATTGGGGTGGCGGTTTTCCGCTCTCTCTCTTGGCCACGTTTCCGTTATCCGTACGTCAGAAATGAAACAGCCCCCGTTAAGTATATAGTATGCATACATATTTACGCCCGTAAATAATGGAGTCGTGATAAAAGTTGGGAAAGTGTACGTGCCGCGGCGAGGAGATAAAAAAAAAAGAAAAAAAAAATTATTCTCAAAAGTTTAATGAAGTAATTACTTTACGCGGGGAAAAGTTTATTCTAATGAGAAATCTCGGGGCGGCATCGATTGCGAAATAAGTTTGAGAAGTATACATTATGAAGCCGCGGACTTTTAGCAGTGAGCTTTCTAAGACCGCTAGTAAATACTGGCGGGTAAAAAATTAATTGAGTTCTGTTGCCCCGGCCATGTCCGCCGGCGGGAGCGCGGGTTTTAACAATGTTTAAAAACGAGATCGCGCGACCCACGTACGTGATCCCGTTTAAAAACAAAGAGAGCCAGCGTGGTGTATCGCGTATCATTATCCGACTGTTTATTAGCGTGCACGTAGCATTTAAAAGTACGCTCGGCGCACGAGGCACAAAGGATGAGCGTTCATTGAAAATTTTATCGGCAGATTACCTCGATACGAAAATAATTATACTCGCGTCGCGATCGCTTGTATTCGATTGTCAATTTTCGTGAAGCGGGCTTAGGCGGAGGAGCGAGCAGCGGTTAATTCGAAGCGAATAAGATATAAACGACATGCCGATAAACACGCCGCGCGACTTTATGCATCGCCGTGTGTACGAGACAGCTTAAATGGGCATGGAAAAATAAAAGACTCGTAACGGGTAACGTGAGTTACTACCATTAACCTCGTCGCGGCAAAAACTCGGCGCTCATCTCGACGCGGTGCGACGTATCATCGCGCGAGTGTTTATTCGGTCGGGACGATTCCGCTGGACTCCACGATCCTCTCTTAATCTCGGATGCAGGGCACTTAATCACGCGCGCGTGTGAAGAGATTGAATAGCCCCACTGGAAAGAAAAAAATGGCCCCGCCGTAACTCGCTCGCCACGAAGTTTAAATTGTCCAGCTGTATTTTTTATTTTTTTAATTTTTTTTTTGTCTCTCTTTCTCTCTTTCCTTTTTTTTTTATCCGTGCGAGCGCAGTATTTCGTATTTTACACGAGCGAATTTTGCGCGCCGGTGTTCCTTTTGGTATTTTAACTTTTAACGATGGCGCCCCGACGGAGTGACTTTTTTTCCGCGGAAGCCATTTCCTGTAGTTTTGCAGCGTGATTTCCGCTATCTACGTAAAGCGCTGGAACATTTTTTTTTTTATCCTTCCCGTGTGTACTTCTCTTTTCGACCGCGCGCTCCTCAGCGTCATTTTGAAATGTCAGTCTAATATGACCTTTAACCTATCGCGCTGTCATATCAAATATCGTAATTTATAACGCTGTACGGCACCGCGTTCTGACTAACGCGAATGGATGGCCAGATTCCACGGTTGTCCAGATCGCGGTTGTATATTTAGATATACACGGAAATCTGAAAGGCGCGCGATGCACACAGCGCTTTTAGTTACCTCCCCCGCGTTATTTGCTATTATTATCCATCTGCATCGAAGCTCGAGTTTCTCGTTTCCGTTTCCAGAAACCATTTCGTCGGTACGGTTAAAACACCGCGCTTTCTAATATAAATTGCATATCAATCTTTATACGCGTGCAAAACTTTTATGAAAGAGAAATCGTTCCGCGGGGCTTATCGAAAAAGCGATTCGTCAATTTGCGCGGAATTATCCGCGGGATTTATGTTCCCATAAAAATCTCGATGTCGCGCTCGAGTTTGTACGGTTAATAGTTCGTTTAAATGATAAACGCACGATGAATGCGTAATGAACATTACGCCGGGCGAGGTAAAGTAAGAGACTAATGGATTTCGCCGGCGATACATTAGTCTCGTCCGCGCTGCGCCGATAAGATAATGCGGGACTTAATTTCGCTCGCGAGAACGCCGTTCGTCACGGCGACGTTAAATTCTGTTTCGCAAAACACGGAACGCTGATTTTCGATACGTTTCGCGACGCGTATGAAGCCGGAGAGTTATCTAGCCGGACGGTAACATCCGACCTTCTTGATACAATATTGATTCGATCTCCTGGCGTGCTTGAGCTCGCAAGCATTGAATTTGCATATGGAATTACAAGGGTACGACTGCGACGGAGTGGCAGCGTATAACGAATTCGTGTTTGCCGTTTGATTGTACGGAAATTGCATCGGGCGTCGACGTGCGGCGCAGTTGACAAGCATGATTTCCTGGACCACGCGAAACTTCGATCCACCGTGATAGGTCTGTCAATGCGAGGCGTTTGTCTGAATGCGACTGAACGGGCGAGATCTTGGTGGATGAATTTTAACAGCGGTCTTTTTAAATTACGGTACGCTCGATTTATTTAAAGAATTTATTTCGCTCGGTGACTTTATGCGATGACATTATGCACAGTTAAGTGAATGAAATCGTGAAGCATTGAAATGGCAATTATCTCTGCGTTGTGTCATACATAAATCACCGTTGTACGAATAATATTATTATTAGGAAAACACAGTAGTCAAATCGTAATTACGGCCGAATTTATTGTTTGACAGTATTTGAATGCCGGTTAATTATAATATTTCGCGAACCGGCGAAGCTGCGAAACGGGCAAATTGTTAAATCGATTCTTGCAAAACGCTTGACATAATTACTATTTATAATCACGATGTTTTAAGGCCGACTTCATGCCGCGAGCATTTTATATCTGCATTTTTAATAGAAGGTACGAGAGACGTACGATCATCATAATTATAGTAATCAATAATTTTGTCATAAATCTTTTATTTGTTAAAGCTTCGCTTTCGTTTTTTTACCTCGGAAGACTAAGCTCCGTTTCTTTGCCGCAGTTAGCAGCTATAAATTGCATTTTTCGTATCGCGATATTCAAATATCTGCATACATTTATCCAGGCGTTCCCTGAGGAGAGTAAAAATAATTCCGATAAATCCATGATAAATGGCAATTCGTAATCGCATAGCTCGACATAGGAAAATAATTAGCAATAAATTCTCGTCTGATCAACTGCATACTCGTCTCGATTTTTTAAATTGTCTGAGTAGCATCTTTGCAATATATGGCGTCGGTTTCTACTATTCTATTTTTCTTGTTCTCTTGCTTTATTCTATTTTTTCTACTTTTTTTTTTTTTTTTAATCGAGAGGTGACAGTTGGAATCTGCGAGCTCAACAATATCTCGCTCAGAGGGAATTTTTTAAATAACTCGATAGGGTCCTCGATTCCCGTCGCAACCGTACGAGTCACTTGTTCTATTTTTTACGGCCACGCTGTGTCGCGGCAATTGGATGATTGTTTTGCAGCTCGCGATATTCCCTGCGAGCATGATTCTGTGTTAAAAAATTGGTCAAAGCCGAATTCTAAATATAGAATCTATTCGCCCCCGCGCGAAAAACCGAGGACGAGCGACGGGAAACACGGGGAATTGGCTTCGGCCTGCGTCACGCGTATCGTCTATCATGTAACGCAAGGAGATTTGCCGAAATTGGCTCCGCGTTACGCTCACGTTACTCGCGATACATTCACGGATGCATTGTTGAGCCGAGCGGGCGTCTACAGTTACATATCACGATCGCTCGTATTCTTTCCCGAGACAAACGGTTGATTTTCGAGGTAGAAGTCGCGGCGTTAGTTTTATTTTTTTTATTTTTTTTTTGGAGAGATAATTTTGGATGCACAAAGACTCGACGGCGACAGAAAATATTCTGCGAAGTTACACAATTTTTCCCCAGTCGAATCTGACATATTTTGAGCTTTTGACACACCGGCGTGTAAATGTTTAAAGCGTACGGCTATAACTAACGCTGTAGGAAATATAGTTGATTACAGTTTGCGCGAAGAATACGAGAGGCGGGAGGAACATATATCAGTAGCGCGAAACAATTTCGATATTTGCGGTATGCAATGGAGATGCGGTTTATGGACGCAATTCGGAGTGCCATTGTGTGCACCGCAGCTTTGTATTTCCGTCTCTTTCGGTCGTGCCTTTGTGCCTGACCAATCTGTGTGCATTCCACTGCCAAGCCGTACATCAATATAATTGTATATTATAAAACACGAAGAAAATGGCTTTGTTACATTCATTTTCAATCGTAAAAATGAACAGGACGTTTATTACATGCTCCCGTAATTACAAATACTTAAATATATAATATTCATATTAATATTAATATCTGAAATTTTTATTCTCGCAATCGTGCACTTTTGAATCTAGATTCGTTACCGTAATTTTCTCATCTCTGATAATGCGAGACTTTTCGGCGTCGAAAGATAAAATTCGATACGCGAATGTTCACCAATGTTTACCGCAGCTCCGTGCATTGTCCATTCGAATGACGTTATCGCGGGAATAAAATCCTTCACAGCGATACTTTCCGTAACGAGAGATCGGCTTTCAGTCGAGCAATTTCGGTCGAAGCTTTTTCAGTCGTGTCTGGGTGAACGGGAAATAATAAATTTGCCTCTCGCCGATCATTTTGCGCCGGTTCACCGTTGGTCGACACGCGCGCTATAACGTTATTTCGCGGGTTGTATTCGCGCGATTAAACAACCCCGTGAAAATTAATTTTCGAAATAATCCCCAGCGTCGAATCATAATTATGTTTATTTATGATTCTTAATTTACGCACTTTCACCATTTCGCGCGTATCGACGCGTTGAATTAAAAATTTAATTTACATTAAAAAAAATATATTTTATTATAAAATAGATTAAAAGTAATCTGTGGTTTTACAGTCTTTCGAGTTCAAATTTATACACGTACGTTCTTTCAAAACTGTGTAAAGTGCCGTGACAAATTCCGTTAGCCCGGAGCGTCCGCTGGCCTCAAAGTAACCCCCCGCGCGATTGGTACGAACGCCCTTTAGCGGCGCAATGCTATCCTCGCAAATTGAAATTCCCACCGAATCGCCGAAGTAAACGTGACGTGCCGCGTATCCTTCAGGGAATAGGCGCGGAAGTAGCGTTTCATCGGAAATCGGCCATTATTGGATCCGATTGATTCCTGTATATCGGCCTGGATGATACGCGAATGCAATATTATAGACGAACTTGGAGGCTCGAAAAGCTTTTATGTCGAAATAAATCGTTATCAAGATCCTAAGTGCTTCCGTTCGTTCGTTCGAACGTACCGCGGTAATTTTCGAAAAAAAAAATAATAAAATGTATTGTTTCCGCCAAAATCGTGCTCCCGATTCATGAACTGCTCACAACGTTATACCATTTCGCTATGAATTTCACTGTGTACTCGTCGATTCTCTCGAGATATTACTGAATCTTGTAATTTTTTTGGAGGACGCGTTTGAGTAGCAGTTTAATGTCGCGGAAGAAGAAGAAGGCATTACTGATCTGACAAAAAAACGCATATGATTTTATTACAATTGATTGAGTGTAAAAATATGTCTTTAGATTAATATATGACGTAAAGATAATTACATAATTAATAATGAAAAATAATTAAAAATCATATGCGTGCTTTTGACATTTTTTTTTAAATCCATTGTAGCTTGCGTTCATTGCAGCGGAAAAACTTGAATGTAAATTTATAACCCGAGCCCATATGGCATAGTGATCGGATCACTAAATTTTGCACCGGCGAAAATATTGGCTCTCTGATGGCGCAATGGACCGCTATTTCACTATTAAATTTTTTTTACGAACAGTTCAAACCGTAATGCTTTGGCCAGCCTTCGATTATTTTTACTGCTAATAATTTTTTTTTTTTTTTTTTGTTAAAAAGCAACATGCATCAACGCAAAAAAACACGTTCGCCTTTCAACGCTTATCGCGTTATTTACAATTAACTTCTGCGGCTTTGATAAATCATATTCAAACAAACTTCTAGCAATTATTTTACCCAAAACGACTAAATTAATAAAAACCCGCGCAACATATCTATTAAGTTATCATTTACTGTATTATTTATCGCTTAACGATATCAATCCTTTATTATAGAACTGATTTCGTGCGCTCAAGTGCAACTGTAAAATGGTAGTATACAGCGTAGCACAACGCAGCATAATGCAGTAGCGGGGAAGTTCTATGCGCGTAAACATTGAACCGAGTTAAACGCAATGTTGTCGTAAGATAATGTTAGAACGGGCTTGCCAAGCCCCGAAGGAAACGTACCACGGGGCGGTAAGGAGAGAGGTCGTCGGGAATTTGAGAGCACGCTCTCATCCCCGTGACAGTGTTAGGAAATTGCTCCCCTTTATGCCGCGCTACATTCAGCGTAAATTAGAATACTGCGGCGGTGCGGCCGCGAGTGTAAGTATTACCGGCATTAGTGTGCCGCGCGGCTCGCTACCGGTTAGATCCAATTTAATGTTCCGCTTGCTCTCCTTGGGTTTCAGATCTGGACACGATGCTGTACGGATACACTAATAGCATATACGTGCTGGACCACACGCCCGAATCCTTGCCGGTGAGTAGAATTCGACATGCAGCCACTCAGGTACAACTGTTATCGCGATCTCCTTGCTTTTATCGCAGGAACCGTTCCCGTCTTCCGCTCTTTACTAGCCCATCGATATAGCAATTATTAATGTAATATTTTCCTCCGCGTAGTTATTACGTTGTTTTAATTTTATTTAATTTTATTTAATTTTATTTAATTTTATTTAATTAATTTTTTTTTTATTTTTTTTTATTTTCTTTGACCGTGCACGTTATTGAATATCTGAAAACGTCAGGAGACAAACAGAAGCGCCGAAAATAATTAATAAAGCACGTTTAGTTTAGTTAAGTCAATGTGTAGTTATTTATATAAATGGTAAAATTGGGTATGTACGTTATATCAGCGCGCTCGGCCAGCTTTCTTACTTCGCGAAGCGATCGTTGCGGTTTAAATTTATACATACACGCGTACATATTTGAAGAGAATTATTTCAGCAAACAAGCCATCGCCGGCTCGTAGCAGTACAATGCGTAATCAGGTCGTTAACCGCAAACGCTACTGCAGAATGCATCGTTTAGTGTAACTATTATCGTCGTAATCACGTAGAGTCCCGTAATCGAAGTGGCGAACAAGCTAAATAACGATGATAAATGGTAAACGCAGGAATAATTTGAAACCGTGTTATAAAGCGTCGTTCTTATCTAATAGATAAAAGATCGATCGCGATAAAAGTCTGTTATCTGAACGCGATAATTGGGGGAAAACGTGGAGTTTGAGCTAGTTCGGCTCTTCTCGCGCGAAATAAATAATTATTCGATACCATTATTTCACGTTCTAATGGATATACGATTCTCGATTAGACCCATCAATTATTGGTATAATTGCATGGCCAAACTCGGCGCTGCTCGATGCATAATAATACACAGATCCCAATGACGATAACCGATTAATTGAATATTCGTAACGTAATTAATCAAACAATCGTATGACTGTAATTCCAGTCGCGTTAGACCTTACGAGCAACAGCAGTGGCATTTAATTGCTATTTATTGATCTAAATTTTAATTAAACCCGTCGAAAAAGGATACGCCGACTTTCGGCACCGATCGAACTCGGATAACGTGGATAGCTTCAAATTTCAAACGTGTTAATATGATAAACAGCCGCGAATTTCAGATCCCGCGAAGTAAAATTGCTAGGAAAAAGATTGTTTCGATTGAAATATTTCTGTAAAATTATGCGCTCGTCGCGGAATAATTGTCGTCGTATTAATTATAGAAACGACGTTTAACGCGATGCACATCTGTGGAAATTACATGTTCGCGAGCGTATAAATTTGCGCGAGGGGAGGTCGATCTAACGATCCTACCTCTGTTATTATTCGAATAATCCATCGGCGATAACATGATTTAACGAACGTGATTATGATTTGGAAGCGCCTCGCAGATGTTGTAAAGTACCATCTAAATGTGCCCCCGTGATACGGTAATTAATGCGAGAAGCATTTTGTTCTTCCAATGAAAGTGCGCTCGTTCGGACTCGCGCGCTGGCTTTCGGTAATTCCTGTTTAAGTTCGTTTAGTAATTTTCATCGGCGCGAAATCCGTAGCGCGACGAAAATGCGCGGGTCCTCTCAAGCGATTTCCCGCAATTATTTGAACATCACGTACGCGACAGCGGCAGAAAAGGAAGAGTAGAACCCGCGTCACGCGATACGCATCGGAGCAATTCGTTTATCGAAGCGTGGAAAAGTGCATTAATTAAGCGAACGTCAACCGCGTCAATTAAAGACCTTTTTGCGCACCGATGCGCGAGTTGTTTTTACGAAAATATGTCAAAATACGTTTATCTCTAATCCGCTTCGTTTTTATGAATATATATTTGCATTATATTTTATACGTTACACGCTTTATATGCATTTACGAATATACTACACTGCTTTTTTTTTCTTTTTTAATCTGAAACGTACTTATATACAATATGTATATATGTATTAGCTACTGCATAACATTTTATATTCAATATACCAGAATAATTCTACATTTCCATCGATTATTGTATACCGCGGATATTTTTACTGAATATTCTCCATATAAATTATCAGTAATTCCGGTATATAGAGTAATACCTTTTTTTCATTCGCGCGTGACAATTATCGTTTTCGTAGAGCACAAAGAAGTGAGATCACCGTCGCCGCCGGCGAAGCGCGTCCAAGGGGGGCTTAATAAAAATCCCAGTTTCAATAAAAGTAGATTTGCCGCGGGTACACTTTATTAATCTGACCGTTTGGTTCTCGCCTTGCGGCATTAATCCTAGGCTAAACATCCCTGACGAGCAATGTTCTCCTATTACCCGCTTATCGGTGCAATGAGACCGGCATCGGGTAATTATCCCGTTTCGCAAATCGCCCCGCGTGTTTCTCGTGACCTCCTCTCCGGTTTTCACCCTTTCGCCTCTTCCCTCCTACTTTATCGAAAGTTTCCCATAGAGCTCTCTGTCGGCATTAATTAACTTAATTAGATGGATTCTCTTCGTTAGTCGTCGGTGCTCTATGGTTCTCGTTGACAGGGGTTACAAGGGGAATTAACAACGCGGGCTAACACGGCCCCGAACGTACAAGCGAAATGCGCCTGGAATATTATCGCTGATTCTCTCTGGCGTAGTGATAAACAATAATTTCAAAGGAAGGTTTGGGATAGCCCTGCGAGAGCCTGTTCGTACGACGGCGCACATTTGCTGTTTAATGACGCCGGGCTGCCTCTGGAAATATTTAATACCCCGCGCGGAAAGAGAATTAAATCGTAAAATAACGGAGGCGACCAAGTTAAACGCGTTTTATAAATCCATAAATTCGAACGAGCGCTGGCTTTGTGCGAAGTATAACGTTGGTACAACGATACCGATTCGGTATTTGGAAAATTGATGCGTATTAATGAAAACGGAGGGGGAGGGGGAGAAAATGGTATTGCTAAAGCTATTTTTGTTAATGCCAGCGCGACGCCTCCATTATTTGCAATCTTCGGATTTTCCACTTCAATTTCCAGCCATAATACTGATTAATGTAGGAAAACAAAGAGAAGTTTTATTTTCTGCCGAGTTACTTTGTAAATTAAAAAGTTTTCTTTTAATTAAAACGAAAGTATTTGTCGAATGGTAACGATAATAAATATAACGCGAATTAAAACCGTATTGTTGTATTATAAAACTAATTTCTTTTCAGCTTTCTTCTTAGTAAAAAAAAAAAAAAAAAAAAAAAATGAATCTGTCATTAATATAATTCTTCATTAACAAAATAATTAGCGCAAACAATTGGTACGATCTATGAATAATAATTTAATATAAATCAGATCGGTCGTTGATATACTTACGTATATGTACGTAATCTACCACTTGCACGCAATGCCATTGATTTACCCGATTTTCCACCAGCTAACCGATAAACTATGCTTCCCCCAATCAATATTTGCAACTAATTATCCAAAGCATACCGAAAATTCAATTTTCTGACGGGCATATTCTCAATTAAAAAAAAAAAAAAAACGGTGGAGTCTACCGGGTTTTATTTTAACGGCACAAAGTTTTCGTTTACCAGATCAATTTGCAGTATTAACAAAAATCAATTGAAAATACAAAAATAATAACTTCACCGTCGAAGAAATTGGGGCAGAATAAATAAATTGATATCATTTTAGAAAACATCGACTTCTTAATGCAATATGCTATTCATTTATATAAAATTACACAATTATCTCAATCTATCGAGATAATTTGTAGAGATTCGCTCGAATGGGATTCTTCGCTTGATCGTGCGAGAATTAGAGCAGCTGAAAATAAAGAATTTTAAGAGGGACGTTCCCTCCTATTATTTTATTAAAATACGCCAATTTTGGGAATTATATTCCATTTCGATAATAACCCGCGGAGGTGCTTCTCTTCACTCGATCTCTCGCCGGAAGAAATATAATGGGCGATACATTTTAAGCGGCGTATCTCGCAGTACATTTTTCAACATCAAGCAAAAATTATATCCCGCTTCGCTACGTCGTAAACTCCCTCCTCGAAATCCGGTTTCCCCGCGGTGAAAAAAAAAAAGTCTCCGCCAGTCGTTCCATCCAAGTGCGCTCTTTCAACCGAGTTATCTATCAGTGTTGAAGGATTCGAGGAAAGTTCGCGCCCAGCTGAAAATACCAAGACCGACGGGATATGCGTCCCGAGAGATCGGCCGGGGATACTGTCTTTCCCCGTTTGGTACATCGAATCAACTTGGCTTGTTATCGCTCACCATTTGATCTCTTTGCCGTTTCCCATCGACCTCTTTTCTTCGCCGCCGGCTGCCCCGAAGATGACGTTCCCCTTCAGACACCGTCCTTGAACGTGACAAAATAAAGCTCTCGCTGTCGTTGTTTGCGAGGGAGAAAAAACCGCGGCCGAAAAGGTCTTTGCTTTCGGGGGTTGTGATCGATAAAGGGGAGGGTTGTATTTTTTGTGTGTTATTTTAGGATTCCGCACGGTTACTTAATTTTTATAATTAATATCGAGCCAGTCGATTTAATTAGATACTTCACAGTTACGAATTTTATTGTAAGTTTGGTTTTAATTAATTCTGACCGATGATGGATTTATTTTAGGGGGTTTTATTACATTCTCGTGCTCGATATTCTCCGCGGTATTGAATGAAATATGATTGTTTACGGTACCATTACAGATTTCTCTCGCGCCAAGTGCTGCATTCTGAGCGAAATGCGAAATTTTATGAGGTCTTCCATTTTCCGTCTTAAACCCGCCGTAAGTTAAGGTACATTAAGCAGAGAGCTTAAACTGCTTCGACGGCGCTCGCGGATGAAGCTCGCCGGGGTTTCGCGAAGAGTGTATCTTGCATTTTCGGCGGAGGTTTACAATGCGGAGCAGTTTGGGGAGCGGCGGTCCGCGCGCGCAGAATGCTCTTAAAACCGTCGGGCGCTTCGTCCCCGATTTCACCGATCGTAACTAGTTTTCACGAGATTTTCAAGAAACTCGATAAAAAGTCCCTTCGACAAAAATACGAGTAAGCAAGTATCGGGGCTGGCTAGATAATGGCGAGAGAGCAAGTCGGCGTAATTACGGGTTCTCCCGATGCACTGACAGAGTATCTGCGAGAGTTTCCAAGTTTGGGAAAGCGGAAAATTGTTCGCCCCCCTAAGATGGGAATTGAGATATCTTCATTCGAAATTTCCCAACTTTTCGAGCTGAATTCAATTACTGCGTGCCTCCAATTATTTTCTTCCGGTAAAACGGCCCGGGGACCCACAATACAGGAGCGCGTTTGTTTCCGTAAATTCCCCTCGTTTCAGCGAGCAATTTTTAATGATCTTCCAGTAATTAAGCATATCGCTTTCTAAATGTCATCGTTGCCCGAGTCCGCGTTTGAGCTCCTGGTGCTTTCTCTTATTTTACGAAAATTTTCTTGTCGAGGGCGATAAAAAAAAAAGAAGAAAAAAAAATTTCCTCGTATAGTTCTACATTAATTATATGTCTGCAATTTCTGTGCTGCAATTAATGAGAGCAAGTTGTGCGACTGAAATTTTTCTTTTTTTTTTTTTAACAAATATACAAGTTTGATCATTACAAGGGGAGCTCGAAATAAAACGCTAGACGGCACATTCGGCGCGCGGTCCTGCAATTTTAATAATACGTTTATATTAAAAGTTTCAAAGTGTATTTCGAGCCCCGGGGAAGAAAAAAAGAAAAAAAGAACGGGGAAAAAGCTGGGCGAGAAGCCGCCACAAAATGTTGGCTTACATACTTCTAAAGATATACTCTTTAAGAGAAGAGCACTAAAATATGAAATTATAGATACGAAATGCTTTTGCAATTTTAACGACGTTACTTTTATCGACTTCTTCTTGCGTAGGCAAAAAGCACAGGAAGTTATCATTACGAGATTTTTGCTTTATACATTTTTATTGTTGGAGGATATTCTGGGAAATAATTTTCACGTTTAACATAACAATTTTAATAACACGTCTCTCTTCCATCTCTGAAACATGGTACACGTTTTTCACCATTGTAACACCCGCGGTAACCCCAGCTGTTGTTAGAAGTCCTTCCGCCCGAAGGTACATCGCGAATGAGATCCGTCCACGATCCAAAACGAACAGGATTCCCGGGGAAGAAAATTCTTGTTGAGAGTGTTATCTTGTTAAGCGCACGGTACCCTTTAGTTACGTAACAAGCTCTCTTCCAACTTCGCTGAATAATATTTTATTATATAATTCCAAACGATATTGTACACGTCGTAATACGGCATGATACATAAACGTTATTTAAATCTTATAATATTTACAACGCGACGATTACACATTTTGTAATTATTTTATAGAGAATACACTGAGAGAAAATACTTTATATTTTCATCGCGCGAAAATATCCATGCGTGAATTATTTACGAATACGAATGTACACTTATGATTTGTATTTTTCACGGCATTTAATAATTAATAGTTTGTTTTATTTTATTATATTTATATTTTAAGTAAGCAGCTTTAGTACCTTATTAATTGTCGTAAAACCTAATACATTAGACACGTTACGCGCAGTATCATAATGCAAACGTAACAACCATTAATTATTAATGAAGCGCGTATGGCTGTAGGACATGGACATGCTGCAGCTGTTCGCATCTCCGGCAGGCCGCGCGTTACTCACGAGCGACAATCGGCCGAGGGGATCAACGTCGACTTCCTCCTTGTCTCGAGAATCCTCGTCGAGGTTGAAGAGCAGTAGGAGACCATCGGGCACTGGCACAGTCAGCGCACCCACGTCGCCGCCGAGGCGACGGAAGTCGAGCGCCGAGCTTTATAAAGAAGCTGTCGAGATTCTCGGCCTCACTTGCTCGTTAACCGATAGCTGCCGGTGCATCGATTGCCAGGTGATTATTCATATGATTTACCTTCAACATAACATACGCCATTCTTTACGTTATAATTTATTTTTAAATAGTTTATTTATTTATTTTTTTATTTTAATTTTAGTTTAAAAAATCAAGACACATTTGATTTAATTAATATTTACAGTTAATTTCTTCTTCTCGTATAATAAACCAATTACGTCGCGCGAATTGTTGCAGGTAAAATCATATCAATAATTGTATTCACGCAAATAAAGTTGATATTGGCTAGTTTGTATACTAATTGGACAATTCTGTTACGGATTATTCCTCGCAGAACGAGCTTTTTTACTGCTCCATTTTGGCTTGTACTTCTAGGTTCGTTAGCTACGGTTGGAAAATTCTGATTTGATTCCATCAAGTTGCGAGACCATTGACGTAAATGCTGTAAACTCCGGTTGTCAGTTTGTGAAAATGTTTGTTAACATTATGTGAATAATTCTTTTTCCCTCCTGATCCTACGTTTCTGCGATGCTCCTTCTTATTTTATTATCCTACGAAATAAATTTACTTTAGATAGATATTATTAAAATTATCGATATAATTAAGATTTATTTATTATAATGCATTGCTTGTTTTATTTAATTAGATTTCGTTTCATGCGTTGCTGGCGTTTTTTTTTTTTTCATGGAATTTCATCCAGTCCTTAGATTCAAATATTTTTCTGCGCAATTTATTAACGCCGCTCTTTTTGCAGAGCAATTACTTTGACTGTGACGACGATTGCGCCGATGCTGGTACAGAGTTGGCTGCAGGCACTCCTATTTTATTGGACCACGCTCTATCGCACCATTTGACTGTGTGTTCCATACAGTAGCAGACGACCGACGGACGAAAACGTCGGCCCGTCGTTAGCCCGCTCTGCCACACGTTTCGGAAGATAATGACGGTGCCGCCGACGCGTCAATATCTTTCGATAAATGCACGACATTCGCGTTAAGAACAGGAATCGGCGAGACTGAAAAACAACCAGCGGGGGCGATGGCATTGCGTAGACACCGGAGTACCAGATAGCAGGAAACCCGAGTCGTTCGTTTTGCATTCTGCGAGTCTTCATAGAGTTTAAAATGCGTAATATATTTTTCTTCAAGCGATTATGCCCAACGTCTTACGCGATTACATGGATTATTTGCTCAACCACGTTTATCGAACGAACGCATCGTTAGGCTTCACGCGTGGTATATAAATTATTATTATTATCCTAATACGTTTGATCATGCTCGCTTCGTGATAACACGGCATGAGCATCGATAGGCTTATGATAATGGAGTTCTAACAGACCACCTGTCTGTTTTCGTTTATAGTAACGGCGCGACGACTCGTACGTTTGCATTGTCGAAAATCCGAAAATTGCGTTCAGGAACGATGGAGAAGCGCGGCTCAGAAAGAACAAAAAAAAAAGAAAAAAAATCAGTCGTTCGAATTTAAATCATGCCAAAACAGCGTCAAAGCGTTTACGATAGGCTGTCTTAATTATAATAATTAGCTTGCGCACCGCGTTCACACCCCGTTCGGTCGATTAAATTATGTATCGGTGTCGTCTAATCGAATCGCCGACACGCGTGGCGCGTACAAGGTTCTGTACGCGCGGAGAAAAATTTTATGCTAAAAATTAAATGACGTCGCGATAGTTTTGGACTATTGAGAAAACGATAAGATTAAATTACCGCTAGTATCTTATGTCTACGCTAGCCGTTGTCTGCCAAAGCGTTTAAAATTGAAACGCAAAAAAATAGTCCACAACTACCGCGACGCCAGAGTGATATTTAGCACAAAAAAATTTTCTCCGCGTACGTACGCACGCGCGTTGAATTTCGCTGCATGTTTTATTAATACTTATTTAAGTCCAGCGAGACGCAATTGTTGAACAGTAAGCGCGCGCAGCTGCAAAATAATTAATAAGACCCTTTGGGCGGTAAACATTATTTCGCACGGCGTATAGACTTTATATGTGTGTTACGCAGTTGCATATGTGTTCGGTTAAGTTTTCTAAAGTAAACCCCCTCCTACTGAAAACTCCACGTTGAGTTAAGGAGACGCGAGTAACGATAAGGCGAGGTCTCGTTTCTTCAACCCGCAAAATAATATATCTACGCAAAGTTTCGTCGGCGAATTTTTTTCGGTATTATAATAAATGAAACTTCCGTCGGAGTAATTAACAATCAGAAGGGTTGAGGAGACCGCTCGCGAATTATTTAATTGTAAGCAACGTAACGATGAAACGAAGCTAGGCCTGAATTACGTTGCGCACTTCGAGTTAGGTAACATTATTAATTACAAAGGTACGGACGGAAGGAAGCGTTAAAAGAAAACTTAGCCATATACCTAACCGGGATTCCAAAGAGGGTCAAGTGCCAAATAATTTATTGCTAAGCTTGCCAGATAAATACTCGAACTGTTAAGAAAACTTTCGCGTGTACGTTAATTAAAAATGTTACGTTATATATTCGGACGATCCGATAAAATTTTATACCGAACTGGAACAAAATATTAAACTTTAGATTTAATCTATAGAAATCTGACGTAATCTCGGCTCGCGAAGAATTTGTTCTCCTTTTTCACAATTCCATCATCTTTTATTGATCGAACGTCATGCAATGTTCTTCGCATCGATGCGCATTATAATTAAAATTATGTGACTTTACAATACAATACCGCACTGAAGTGTTCTATAATTTTCAAAAAGTAATCTCATAAATTTGAATTACATGAGGATTCTTAAATAAAAGGAATTTCTGTAAAATTTTATTCGGAATACGTTTAACAATTAACAAAAGAGAAATTGAAATTTTTTTTGTACGCGTTTCTCATCAAAGTTTTATCGTAATTATCTTGAAACGATTCTATATTTTAGATCCAACATTCGAACGTTCCATTATTAATAACAATTAAATTCTTAATTTCTCACACGTACATGTATCTTCGCTTTTAGTCCAATTAAATGTTCATCTTCATTATTTAAACTTGAAAGTGATATTTTCGGAGAGACTGGTATTATAAATCCTGGACGGAGATGAGCTCAGTCTTTTCTCGCCCAGATTCATGTGTATGAATTCTCGTGTTTTTCGCGTAAAGACACGCGCGCAAATGTAGAGAGCTCTCGTCGCCCGGACGAGATTATAGCGCGACGTTTTCATTTTTTCTACAATTTCATAATTTTGTAACTTTCAACGATTTATAATTTTTAATTTTTTATTACTATGTCGTTGATTTTTTTACAGAATATTTTATTGATATTAGAAGTAAATGGACAGTTGCGACTAATAGTTAGTTAGTCCCGACATCAAGTTTCTTCTAACTTGTTGAATAAATAGATCAGCGCTCTTCTTGTTCTAAATAGTTATCGGCGCGGTTCTTCATGAAATCGTGCAAATAAAATTTTTATGAAAACAATAATAATTTTATTAAAAAAAAGATTGCGTTTAAAATGATTACCGAAGGGAAAAATGTTTCTGCTAATCGATCTGTTCTTTTAAATAATATTAAATTAAAAGGAAATAGTAGCAAATTTACAAACGTCATGTAAATGTATATACATATATTTGCTCGACACTCAATCTTAACCCTTAGGTACTCTACACTGACGGGCCACATTAATTAGTGCAATTTCCAAGACGGTGATTATTTACCTTTGTTAAGAAGACGCGCTATAGCAGAGTGTTGGTATGTTTGAAATATTATCGATTAATGTTATTAAGGATAGATAGAAATAAAAGAGACGATCTTTAATTAAGTAGACGCGAAGTGGGAGAGAGCCGCGAAATTAAATTATAATATTTCCGATTAATATATTGATTTATATATATGTATAATTTAAGAAGTCGGAATATATTCTAGTATTTTTTTCTGCAGACGAAACGTTGCAAATAAAAATTACATTACACGTGCGTACGCTTATACGTTAAATACATATATTTAATGCAATAATATACATTCTAATCGAATTATATAATTTATATTAATAGTATTATTACTGCGCAATTAAAACCTGTCAAGTTATCGATATTTTGTATTTCGGGCTTTCTTCTGCGTAAACTTGCGGTCAATCCGATTTTAGAATGCACGTGTTTCGCTGCGTTGGATTGGCCTCTTCTCATCGACGAAAGTAACAGCGCAATTAAATAATCTTTCCAGATATATTCGAGAGCCGCGAGAAGCCTCGCGAGGATATGTAATGCGAAATCTCTGGCTTCTAACCGTTTTATAGTAATACCAATTTGCGAGGGAACGTCCCGAACAGAAAGTCCTCGTGAGCCGTTAACGGCGTAACTCTTGAGTAAGAGTGAATACCATTAAAGTACGATACAATATACTTGACTCTCGTTTTAATCGTATTCATTTTTAATAATCCCTCCTTCCTCGCGGTTTCTAGTAAAAGAATGGATCGATAAGATGCAGACTAAGTACAAATTTCAACGTCACGTCAATGTGCTTAAAATTATAACAATAATTAATTCAGCATTTTTAATCATTATTTTATCGTTTAATTTTGACAAACTCTCAGTTATTAAATTCGCACGCGCTTTAACGCGTTGATAGTTTGTCCATTGCACGTGAAATGTTGTCACCAAATGGTAACAGTCGTCCTGCGATATTTCAGTGACCGACCAGACAGCTAACCGGCTGCGAAACCAACGTGCTACCTACCTTAACACGATGGAGTACGAGACTCGACGGAGGGAAGCTCGAGTTCGATAATACCCGATGATAAGAGATATGATAAAACAGAGGTTTCGGTATCGGGTAGATTGCCGCTGGTGCTTTTACCATCGAGTAATATAGAACTTCAGCTTTTCGCTGTCGCTTAAGGATGGTATCAGGGGGTGGTTTCTGCCTTCGGACATCTATCTCCTTGGTTACACTAAACTCCTGTTTTTTTTTTCGTACGTTTTCCGAGTCTCAGCACAGAGAAACCTTGGGATTATATACGGATTTATTATTTTGATTACTTTGAATTACTTTTTTAACCATCTATGTGAGGTCATGATTTAATTATCATTTTTCTTTAAATGCAATTGAGGATTAAATATTATTTATGCGATTGTTAATGTACTTTTTAATAACGACAGGGTAACTTCTTTAAGCGTTGCTTTAAGCATGCTCTTACGATAAGGGAAAAAAAATGAAATAATTTTAAAAAACTTAAAAATTAATATAATTGATGTTCAAATGTATGTTTAAATTATATTTAAAGAAACGAGTGGCGTTTAAGTACCATGCGAGATACATACATCCCCAGTTTCTTGCTGAAAATTATTAAATATAAAACATCTTTTTTTTTTTAATAAGAAATAAACGTCAAATAACGCGCTCGAAGTGCGCGCATTGTAGGATTTAATACTGATCAATTTTTCTATTTTAAAGATAAGAAATTTTTACTATTGTATCATTTATACGTACGTCAGTTATTCCTGAAGAAAGTGTTCGCTAAAACATGACCGTCTCCGTTCCATATCTCATTGCATATGTCTCCAAATGCCGCGGTGGACCACGATGCCATTTCGGTGATCGCTACACGCCTCCGCCGACGGCGAGATCGTAGTAGATAGCACTTTAGCGAAGTCAAGGATCCACCTCGCGTCTTCGGGAATGGGAGCAAAGCAGTTGGGATGTAAATTCGATTGGAGGCACCGGCTACGCGGGATACTCTTATTTCCGAAGATCTAAGGGGGCGTGAGCGACAAGGGAGGGTCTGGTGTCCTCCGACTCATCCTTCTCGTCCTCCTGAGCGAAAGGATGCCTCTGGGAGCGGCGCTTATATCGAGTTAGAGCCGTTTGAATACAGACACGCTCCTCCGGGTTGGAAAGGGGCCCGCCGGGCTGCCGGAGATATCGAAGGATCAAAAGTTGATACCTGATCTTCCTTCGCGCGACTCCAGCTATCCTTATATGATTACCCAAGGACCTCCTACCACCCGCGTCTTCCTCCCCCGGCGAAAGGGTATCGGCGCAGTCCTATCCCGCGTGCCCTCCTCCCTCGCCGCCATCTTAAGACCGATGCACTAGTCCCGCACGACGCGTAGAATACTTAAGGATCCGTGTCTTTCCGCGGTCCCTGCCGCCTCTTCGCCATCCACGGCGACCTCCATCTTTCCGGACTAGGCGGTTGGAATGACGTGTAGTACGCATAAAGTATTCCTAGGAGACGATCCGCTTCGAAACTGAGTTACGGCTGCTACGTGGTCCAGGGCGGCGATACGGTCCGCGACATCCGGCGAGGTCGATCGTGGAATTATGCACGGCGCCGCCGAGTGGCGGAGGGATGATTATATTTCCATCCGCGCCGTCGATGAGACGTCGCGCGTGGGAGCGATAAATGCGGAATGGGCTTTGAAAAAAAATGATTGCGACCCAGGCGGATGAGAGATTCCGAACGGCTGTTTTTGCTCGGTATTAGACGAATCTCTATTGACGAATGAAATTTTTTTTACATTATTTTAACGATGTTAAATAAGAACGTGAGATTGAGAAAAATCCGAATCGACTTAACGACACGAGAACTTATAATTAACGATAGTTATTTGTTAAGAAAAAAAATCAGATCTGCTTGGTACATTATTTTAAATCCTTTTCGAGCGCAATTTATTTTTAAAGTTAAATAATATTTAATATTATTTTTTTTTTTTAATTAAACTGAATTAATGGTAATTCAAACGCGTCTCTTTTGTCAATTTGTGCGGTAAATAACGGTTTAACGTTTGCATCGACGCTGTCGTCGCATAAAATATCGCACGAAGAATCGGGAACTAAGGTACAGGAGGGGTGGGAAGAATTCGTTGATCCTGCTCATCAATGATGCAACTGAAGGAGATACACGATGCCACGGTCGCTTCGGCGGGGCACGATGCATGTCCTTGGGGGTCGATTTCGCCGAGGACGACATAGCATCGACGAATAATCACTTTTCCGAAGTATTCTCTGGTCGGCATTCCCGTGGATAGTCACCCGCGACCGTGAATGATCATTTATTCAGGACGGGTAATGAATCGGACGCCCATGGGAGCGTCGTCGTCACCTTCGTGCAGATCGCCAAGCCTATTCGCGAGCTCTCGTTGTCACGAAGATTCGCCAAAAGACTTTATAGTCAATTAAAAATGCCATTATCGCGCCGCCTTCAAGCCGACGTCGAGCAAATAATTTTACATTCGATTCATATCGGCCTACCTTCTATTTTAACTTTCTTATTTTATTCGGGATATAATTATTAAATATATTTATGAGTTACAAAGCAAAATTTAATGTTAAAATATTTGACGATAAAGAAATATGAATATAATTTTAAAAAGTGCAATAGATTATATTATATCTATATAGTTTTTTAATATAACATAAAAAAAAAGATAATTTTCTACGAAACTCTCGATTCGTGATAATGTTATGTGAGCGTTATGCAAGTCAGAATTCAATCGATCTCTGACTGTATTAAGTCCGGTCGGAGACGCTTGATTGATCACTGGAACGCGCGACGTGCCCTTTTCTTCCTCGCAGGCGTAAGCGACCATTTGTTTTCTTCTTTCCGCTTTCCGTGTCGAGCTATTTGTTTAAAGTCGCGTAGTACATGAAAAAAAAAAGAGAGAGAGTCGCCTCGTTATTAGAGGAGCCTACTGACAAATGACTGCATCCGTGACAGTCTGTCGCCTGATTGATCTGCCGCCGGACTATATATAAGGAAAAAAAAAAAAAAAAAAAAATGTGACGAAGGCAGGAATATCATAGACGAGAAGGAAAAATTATTGTCGCAACATTGACTTGCGTGACTCTCGAACGTGTTTGAATATAATTGAAAACGCTTGCTTCGTAGGTGTTGCAAAAATTGCGAGTGCGACCGGTGTATCTTAATCTCGGCTGAATCTGAAAGCACGCACTGATCGGAATGAGAAAATTCGCAGCGGTTGCAAAAGCATTGCTTCTGCCGGGCGCGGCCGATTTCTGAAGAGCCGCGGGCGGTCCGGCCGGATGCTGCGTCGACCGAACTGACGAGGAAGCGTGCACGCGCGAATTAGTTGTTATCTGACCGATGGCGGCTCTAATTATAAGTAATCGCGAGCGAAATTGCACTTGTTCCTGATACATTTTCCAGCGGAAGGAACATATCTCCGTCACGATCCGCGCGCGGAATAAATTGGCTCGCGGCACGCAACGCACGAAAATTGCATGAGCCCCGTGAGCGCGAGCTTCCCTAATCTGCCTCTCAAAAATTCCATTAGCCACGCGGCGCCGGGCGATAATTGGACATCGACGTTTTTTAATCCGACTGACCCGCGCAAATGTAACTGACGTGCAAATCCACGCGCCGTCCGGCGCGCATTTGCGCGAAATGAGATTTTACTAACCCGGTCGCTGTCGCAGGGTTGAAAATTCTCAACGTAAAAGAATACAGAACGGGGGGGAAAATAAAAATTATACGATATCGCGGAAATACGCAATGCGTAATATTTTTTTGCGACAATTAAAAAGAAAAAAAAGAGCAATTTGTTTAGTTAGAATTAAAATAAGAAAAGCTTTTAATGCTGATCTTGAATACATTATATTTCAAATTCGCGGCGTGTAAAGTTTAAAAAAATACGCAATTTAATAGATAAACGACAATGATTAGATAACCTTTTTTTTTTTTTTAATTGATAACCGATTACAACGCGTGTCTTCGGGCGAAACTACCGAGATCGACCCTAAAGAATTGTGCAATCATATTTCCCTTCGTTCTCCAACGGGCACATCCGTATGTCGGATCTTCGCGCCACTACATCACTCAGAGTTGTCACAAGCCGGGACAGGTTACGACGTCCTCGTACGGTTTCCACCAATTTGGCGACACGCTCGTACGTTCGCGGATCCGGGCCGAGTTATTGCGGGGGCAGCGTGCAGGACGGGGGTTGTAAATAATATGGAAAACCGCGGTATAAGGGGGACGCGGCCTTTCCCGTCGCGCGACATTCCGCCGAACGTGTACGTGTGCAAGGACACGAGGAAAGGAATACGGAAAAAGGAAAAGCGGAATTGCGTGGGCAGGAGGCGGAGGTTGAAAAAGAGAGGATCGGAAACGAGGGAAGGGGGAGAACGACGATGCGAGATAGCGGCGTCTCTGACTGGCGGTATACGCCGGCGGTGACCCGGGTCGCTATATTTCAAACTGGGGCGTCCTCCGAGGGGCCGTGAATACCTTAATAGTCATAAGGTGTATCCCCGCATACGGCGGGTATATGGAGTTGTCCCCTAAAACGTATTCGAACGCTCTGCAGCCGGCAGCTGCGCGAAGATGATACAGTTCTGGACGGCCGTTCTCGGCGACGATACGGCGAGGAGGAGCGGGCTGGGCGATATAGGAACCGCATGCCGCCGCTAAAGTGGCGGCGTCGCGGAAATTGCGACCGCCGGGAATATTCGCGATTGGTACTCGCGAACGGGGCGGGCACCAATAACACGAAGCACCACGATCGCGGCGGTACTTTGCAAAATTGTCCGGGTAATTTTCAACGCCGCGCGCAGGCCGTTGCGAGCGATTTGGTTACCGTTCGACTTTGTCGAGCCACGTCGATCCTTGCGTCCGACGCTGCGGGATTCGGGGTGGATCTTTAAAAACGTCAGGCCGCGATTAAAATCTTTGCGAGACACGAGCGGGCGTTCAACAATATTTTTGCACTACGTTCCTACAGCTGCGTTTATTAATGCTAATGACACGCTACTTAGATGCGTATTTGAACCTGCTTGACAAGCGCTTGGTCCGCGCGATGACATCCCACCGCCGACCGGTGTTATTTAATAATAGACGGCTCTCTATTACTCAATGGCTATTAGGCAGGACGCGGGAGGGGGAGGTTTTCGGTTCCGCTTGGTTCACAGTGCAATCGGTTAATCACCGCTCTTCTCATCCCCGGCTCGAACTGCCTGAGACAAGGTTTAAGCGGCCGACATAGCCGCGCGCCCTTCGGCCCCCGGTCCCCATATCAATTAATCTTACCCAGAATGCAATAACTGTCCAATCTGCTCCCGTGGCTGCGTCATGGTGTCGTGCAGTCTGTGCTGTAATGTCCCTCCACGGTCTCCGTCCCGCGCTCTATTTATCTTCCTCCTCGCCTATCTCTCTCGCAGATAAATTTTTCGACGTTCCCCATCCTCCTTCTCTCTCTCTCGCCGGCCCTTATCCTTTATCTCCTCGCGACGTCCTGCACGATTGGCGCGGACGATGGAAGCTGTAAACGAGCTTACGGGAAATCTCACGTCCGCCCCAGCATCGCGCCCGCGCACCCTCGCACGAAATAATGAGCGCGCGAGTGGATGGGAGGGAGGGAAAGTTAAGAGAACCTCTCTCTCTCTCTCTCTTTGGCGGAAAACATATTGGGCTGTTAAGGGGTTCTTCAGGGTAGTCTGCTTAATTGGCACGGCCGTTTAACCCTGAATTACAGCGAGACGAAGCCAGGACTGTGATGCGGCAATGCCAGATTCAGCGACCTTGATTAATCGGGACATCGATTTGGGCGGAAAGCGAAAGGCCGTTCGAATCGAAACATACACGGCAACTGTATATTGCTGCGAACTTATATTACGTTAATTTTTGCTTTTTTTTTTCCTTTTCTTTTTTAATTTGATTTCGGCAAAATTATATTGTACGAAAAATTGCCTTTTAATTTTATAATTCGAAGCTATGTACAGTAATAAAATAAATAACGGACTATTTTTTATTGCTTCTATCAAACGATTAAAAAAAGGGGAAAATGATCCGGCAGATAGAAGAACCATTTACAAATGGTAACAGCGTTTATTGTTAATAATAATGACAATAATATTAATAGCGAGTTTCTAATTACAATAATTACATAATGATATTAATGGTACAACAATAAAAACTTCGATAGCGAGAAAAGGGAGAAGAATATAATAACTTCTTGGTGAGACCGCGGCGGGCGAGCCGTCATTAATTGCAACGGGCTCGCCGCCGAACACATAATGTGCCCATTCTATTTATAATATTTATAGCTTCGATTTATTCATATGTATATATTTATACGCTTAGACTAGCCGTCGTACGATCTACGTGCTATTTACAGATTTTTGGTCACAGTTGCAACTTTGGGGGAGGGAAAGGGTCGGTGGTCGCTCTCCTTTTCAACGACAAGTGCGGGAGATATGCAAAATACGTACGTACGTTTTCGCCGTACTTTTTTTTTCATATTATACGCCATTCGACGATCTTGCGCTACTCGGACGTCGTTCACATTTAAAACGATACACTTAAATGCAATCTGAAGAAAGTTTAGAGCGCGCGGTCTTCTCAGATCAGGCACCAAACTGAAATTAACAGTTGTAGATTTCGAAAATCAGCTAGAGTCGCAGTGGAACGTCTCTGATCTAAGAGTTTAGGAACTAAAACTTAGCCCCACCGTCGTCATTATAATTATTAATAATAAATGGTTAACGCAAATCAGCGGCGTCATCGTGAAACTGAACTCGTAAGTGTCCGATTAGCTCGCCGGTCACACCGCGTATCGTGAGAATATCTACACAATAAGAGAAGTCACAACAACAGGTAATCGATTTGCAGGTAACTAGACGATTAAAGTAGAAAGTGTTAACCACTCGTAACAAAAAAAAAAAAAAAAAAAAAAAAAACAGTCGTTTACTCGCGCTTGCGTGTCATCGTAATTCGTAAATTATTTCTCGCCGCGAAAACGTTTTCCGGGCGAGTAGAAGTCGCCGAGGAGATCAAACCTCGGCATTCGCTTAGGAACGAAATTGATAACACCACGGTACGCCTAATCGTAAAACGAATCGCCAGTTCACTTCGCTTTATTCCGAGTGCATTCCGCGAATAAAGCATCCTCGAGGTTTCGGAAAATGTTCGTGGATCGTGTGTAAATCGATCGACGCACGGGAAACAAATGACCGAATAAATATCAACCTGCGGAGCTTTCCTCGCATTAGCGTCAAAGAATCAATGAAAGTCTCGCGATAAAAAAATATTACAGCACCCCGCTTTTCCGGCAAATTCTACTCCGTCCCAGGAGTTCACCCTCGAATTGCACTGCTCCGGTTACTTTCGCATTCACTGCGAATCCGAATTTACATGAAACTTTGTATTCAATATAATCGGTAGGACGGATATTAACATTTTTGCCTTTGATAATTTTTTTTTTAAATAATACACGTTATTATTTTTTTTTTTTTTACTTTAAATTTAATTTAAATTCATTATTGAAATTCTCTTTGCAATATTATAAATTGGAGTTACAAATAGAGTTTATATTATACGTTTTCAAAGCAACGTTAATTTTCCCTTTTTTTTTTTTAATTAAAAAGCGTTATTGAGACTGGAAAAAAATTAGACAAAGTGCAAAAAGTTAATATCTCAACCTGCAATTCGCCAATACGCGATCCGTATTCGCTCGCGACTCCGTTCGCGACTCCGTTCGCGAAATTAATTTATCGCTCCAGTCTCCGCCATCATCGGCGATCGTGGAGATTGTCATTAATCATTTCTCACAGTTACGTCCTCCGTTCGGTCGGGCCGCCTGAAAATAGTTGCTAATTGCGACGATATCCAATCCCCGGCGGTCTTTAATCAGCGTTCCGTATCAATCTGGCGCCAGATTGCCAATGGTTTTCCCATCGCGGTCTCACTGCATCATCGGCGGGTTTCCACTCGGTAGAGAATTCTGTCCGGGGATCGTGCCGATCGGCGAACGGTGCGACGTGTTCAGATCGGCATGCTGGGTCTCGCGATGCCTTCTCAGATCGACCTTGCGCTGGAAAGCTCGGCCGCAGAGCTCGCATGCGAACGGCTTGAAGCCCGTGTGCTTCCTTGAGTGCGTAATCAAATTGCTGCTCTGCGAGAACGCCTTACCGCACACTTGGCATTTATGAGGTTTTTCGCCTGCAACAGAAAAGAAAACGAAAAACGTGTTTAATACTATCGATTGATTAAGCTCTTAAATCGACCGACCCTCGAACGCGCTCATTAAAAATATTAAACGCTACTTAATTATAAATTTTTTTTAACTATATTTAATTGTTCTGCGTGGAAACCGAAAGTTGAGAAAAGCACGTCGGAAAGTTCGTACCTTAAAAATTCATCTCGCAGGTTTTTTTTTTTTTTTTTTTTTTAGTCAAACGGTGAAAACGCTTGATACTTTTCTGGGGAGGCTTCTTTTATTTACGAACGCAGCGTGTTCGAATCGTCGTTCCGGACTATTTATACTGACAGTTTCATCGCCGAGTACAATGAACTTGAGAAGAGAATCGGAAAACTCGAGCGGCGCAATCCAGCTTCCCTCTTCCGCCTGTCGCATTCCGGCGAGCATGCACGTTAATTCCGAAGTACCGAAGTGCCGCCGGCTATACTACCGCTCGGTCAAGACTCTCTAAGACGAGGAAAATCATGGGAGAGGACAGGAGAAGGGCCAGGGGGGGTAGGGTACGGGAGAAGGCTAGCCACCTCGCGGGGTGTAGGTGGCATCAGCGATGCGGGGCACGCCCGGTTAAGATTTCCTCCCAAGCGAGAATCTCAGCCACCCCGGCGGCGAGAAGAGGCAGAGAGAGAGACGGACCGACAGGAGAGCGAATAGTGGAAAGGGGTGTCTATGTGCGTCGCTGTAGGGGCTCGTTGTCTAAGGGGCGAGGAGAGAACCCCGGCTCGAAGGGTCGCCGCTCGTTTCTCTCATCCTGGCCGCGAGCTCTGATTGGCGGCCGGGGGCGGCTCCAGCCCACGTGTTACCATGACTACCGGCGGGATAACCCGGCTGCTGCTGACTGAGGGTGAATAGAGAAAACGGCTGCCTAGGGGTGGCGGTGGCGGCACGGCGATGCGAACTACGCCGCTGGTGGGCAACGGAGGGCCCGTTAATGGACTCCCCCGTGCGTCCATACGTCTGGCCGAGCAACCGGTACACACGTACCTACACGCTCTCGCCCTCTCGGCATCGGCACGGCCACGGGTGCCGAGGGTGGATCCATAAACAACTCGTTAGCCGAGCCTTCAATCTCGCCCCCGTCGATACGGCGAGGCCGTCGATCGCTCTCGCGATTATACCCGGGCCGCGATCTTGATTTCCGAGGAAAAGTATCGGGCCGACGGCCTCCCAGGGATTTCTCGAGTACCGGACCCGATGACCCATATTTAGAGGAAGCGCGGCGTCTATCCCCGAAATTTGACGCGAGCCGCCGCGAGCGAGCGATCGATCCTAGGAGTTTAATTTGGGATGCGCATATTAGCTACCCCGCTCGAAGCGTTACCTCACAGCTTGATACTTGACAACTCTGACGTCTGTACCTCGCTCGTAATTACGGAATTATCTCGCTCCGAGTTCGGTATACTCTAGTAACACCGCCCGATAAACTTATTTTTACTTTTTCTAAAATAAGCGGCTTCTAGAGCTTTCATCTTAGATATTGATGTGAGATGTAAAAAATCTATACGGCATACGGTGCATATTTATTAAACGGTACATCGTCAGGCAATCGAGGCTTGCGATTTTAACCCACGCGGTAGAGGCACTACTTTTCCATCTTATCAACGTTTAGATATCACGCGCGCGGGGCTCAGGCGGTAATTTTATGCGAACATCGGTCGCATACTTGCGCCGCTCTTTGGATCAGGATTCACGCGCGGATTCGGAGTTAAGGACGCGCTTTTGCGGAGGGTGTTCCGTAGGAATCCGGCGAGTCTGCCGCTCGATGAAATTCCTCGGAGTTCTACGTGAACCTGAGAGGGTGGGACGAAACGGATAGAATTTTCGCGGAGTTAAGCACCGATGGAAGCCGGAACCGACGGGGAGGAGAGGGAGGGGTGGCGGTGCAGGGCGGCTGTTTGAAATTTATGAGCTCGTAAAATCAAGAACCGTCCGAGCGCTCGCACCGAGGTTGCCCGTTTCGCGTCTATATCGCAACGACTCCGCCATGGTTACGGAATATCGTTCCTGCTCGGCGAACGGTTATTCGAAAAATCCGTAGCTCCTTCCGCGCAAACCTTTCTTATTTCATTGACTGGGAACCGAAAGGTTTAGAAATTCTTCATTTATATCCGCGCATACAAAATATAACTTGAAATATATCTGAAGTTAATATGATTTTATATATATTTTTTAATTTCTGTCTTTATAAAAAGATATTGATTTTAAACGTGTCAAAGATTTCGTCGGAAGTTTCGCTAAATATAAAAAAATGGTATATTCACGAAGTAATTTCTTGCGTTATTTATTGTACACTCGTACAATTACATTAATTTTTTTTTTTTTTTTTTTTGCTGCGTCACGTTTTTCGTGTAGTATATTTTATGCAATTTTGTATCTAGAGATAATGTGACTTTTTATTTCCACGCGTTATTCACGTAACTAGTGCGAGCAGCGGCATTTTTTAATGGCAGAGGATATTAAATTCAGCGCTCACATGCGGGAGAAAGAGAAAGAGAGAGAGAGGATGGCACTTTAAAATATCATTTTCTTGAGAAAACGAAGGATTAAGGAGACGGGAGCGAGAAGAAAGAGAAGGGGAGAATAATGTGTGGAAATGGAACGTCGGGTCTACTGGGATTCTCGTTTCTCGGAAACAAAGTAAAGAAGAGAAAGACAGGGCAGAAAGAAAAGGAGCCGCCGGAAATTTACGCGCTCATAAAAATCAAGAGCCGTCGGAGCTCTCTTGGATCCGTCGGGTTTATTTCTCCGGCGGAATTGTCTGTGTCAAAATAACCGCGTTAATAAATTCGTTGAAGGCAACGAGTTATCAGGACAATGCGTTATCCGCGTTGCAATACCGAACGCCTGCGGTACTTTCTCGAGCGCGTTGACTTAATCGAGTCCGATCTGTTTCCGGGCGAAAAAAAAATTTATCAGGCTCTATGTAATTCGTTTGCGTTATTATTTTCTGCGGATATCAATATTCCCTTGCAAGGGCAAGACAATGCAGCCGAAGAACGTGACCGGAACGGTGATCGATGATCAATAATATTCCGAGTATGAATAGAAAATTCCAACTGTGGGCGAAAGAATTTTCGGAAGGTGGAAAATAAAGAGTACGGGATGTGGCGCACACAGAACGTACGAGGTCTTATATATTCGCGAAGGAAATATTAAAACGCCGCTTAATTCTTTAAATAGCTTGGGAAATTCGTCAGTCTTAGTACCTTCGTAATCAATTTCGGGACACAAAATTCCTTCATAAAATTCCCCGCGATTTTTTAAATTTTATTTTTTTCGCAAACAAGAGAAGAAAAGAAAAGATAAGATATGACACTCATTTAAATCGCAGGATTAAGTAATGCGATTAAATTCATTGCGTGAATTTCTTTTTCTTTTTTTTTTAAATGTACACTTTCAAATGTTAGAAAAAGTTTTGTTAATTATGACAGGGTAGCTACAATTTCCAGTACAAAATACAGCAACGACAGGGAACGAGTTATAGAACCGGATTCATTGAGATCGGAGAAATTGTAGGAAGGAAAATAAGGTGGAGAAAAGAAAAGCCGAATGTCTCTCGAAATTTACGTGCTCGTAAAAATCAAGCACCGTCGAAGCGCACCTTATCCGCCCTTATCCTTTACGCCGGAAGTACCGGGGTTTCGATCTAAATGCACCCGGGATGCATTCTGTGCCGCGGCATGCGCGCGTACACCTCTGCGGCTTCGAGAAGTGGCGAGATCAAAGATTTAACCGACGGCGGCAGTTGAGATTCGACGCTCGCGAATTTTTAACAGCGATGGAAACGGAGGAGGTTGGCCGTGGCTCTGAAGGAGATTCGAGGCTGAGAACCCCTGAGGTTTAAGACGCCATTACACCCCTCAGGGCTGTCGACCGGCGCCCCTAAAACTATATTAAACTCCTGGAAATCTTGTGCGCGAGAGGGTACTCCGTCTCCGCTAATTCTCCCGTCCCATCGCTCGTGCGAGCGCCGCAAATTCGAATGGTTCTTCGCACGTTCTCGCGAACGGGAAATCGAGCGTTTTAATCGACTTACTCGACAGAGGTGCCGTCGCATAATTTTATTTACTAAAGAACATCTCAATTTAGCAATTGAAATTTATAGTATTTTAACAAGAAGACGTTGTTGCATTAAATAAAAAATAATTGAGAGAAAGTGAGTTGAATGGGAGTTACAAAAAGCTAGCGGAAGGAACGAAAATTGAAGTAGACGAAAAATAAAAAAAAAATAAAATAAAAAAACAAGAAATAGGAAAAGAGCGAGCAAGGGGGAAGAGGCAGGAGGAAGATACTGGTATGTAGAGGTGAACTGGACGCTGGCCGAAGCATTGATTTCCTCTCGTCTTCCTCGACCACGTTCCGAGCCTCTTGGGGCGTCTCTGCCCTCTAACTGAAATCCTCGCGCAAGATGGGCGGAGGGTGGAATCGAAAAAGAGCGCCACATCTCATATTTCATATCGAGGACAGCATGGATTTTCTTCCGTATCTTCAAAGCTCGCGCAAGGATTACCCGAGGATATCAATCAGACCTTTGCTTCTGCAGCACGGTGTTCGTCTCGCCGACGGACCAGGGAGCAAAAAATATTGGAGAGATATGATTGGAGAACCAACGGAAATTACTGTATTTCTAATATTTCGTTAAAGCGTACGGTGCAACTTTTTGTTTAACGTCGCGTGGAAAAAAAAGCAGATCTACTCTTAAAATATTTAAATTCTTTGCATATTTAAAGTAAATGCAAAGAAAATAATTCAGAGAGCTTAAAAAAAAAAAAAAAGAAATTGAATATTTATTAATAAAAAAAACGAAAGTTATTAATAAAATGCGTACCCTTTTTCATAATTAAGTAAAAAATAAAAGAAGCGCACGGTCCGTCGTTTAATCGTTTTAAGAGAGAAACATAAAATATTGCTCCATTATTTCGATGTTGATTTTCCATCGCTTTAAATCGATGTAAGCGCAGTAATATAAACTTTTTTTTAAAGCCGTCCGGCGGAAAACGAGAAAACCCATTTTTTCGCGAGTTCCCAATACGTTGGGGATATTTTGTCGTCGCGAGTGAAGTGCAAAATAAAACACGTAAACACCAATACGTCCTTGTTCGCTGTATACGGTTGTACCGATTTACAAGCGGCCGTTACTAGTCTCCAATTTCGCACTGAGTCACGTTTGTGTTTACCAGTTTACGCCCACGTCAGCCATGATTTTACGCCCCATCCCGGCGAAACACGGGAATCCCTCAGCAGAAAGATAGGCGAAACGATCGATCGGAAAAAAGATGCCGATTACAACCAATCTCGACGCGTATCAATTTATAAATGAAACAATCTGTAGAAATACATCGCACGATGCATGATAATAGGTACGTAATCTTTCGAGATCATCAATTAAAGACAAACAAAGAATTTCGAGATTGCCGCGGCACTTAAATAAATATCTTACGTACATATATATTTTTTTTAATTGCAATGAGTTTTGTCGTTACATTTAATTAAATCATAAATCGACGAGTAGGCTCCGGTATTAAATGATAATGATTTTGACGGGGGATGATCGGGGAGCAGGAATCAAGGGAAGGAAGAAGGAAACATGATACCGAGGACTAAGTCCGTTAGCTTCTTAGTGCTCTCGGTATACCGCAGGGATCCGCGGTAATAATCCCGGACGATCATGGCGGATGTATGGCTATTAAATTATTAGCGCGTCGATCAACATTAGGAATCGTGACAAATCCGATCTATGCCATCCGCGCTGAGACTCCTCTTACCGCATCGCTCGTGCGCGCTTAATTGCCAATTGTGTTTCGAAATGGCTTCGTCTTTATCCTCGGCGCTCCTCTCCTTCGCCCGTGCGGTTATTAATAAATGACCCATTGATACGGAAGCAATTGTTTCAACTGCTATAAACTGATAGGTGATGTCAGAGGAAGTACCAGTTTAAGATTGCGAGAGGCGAGTTGAAAAAAAGCGAACGAATTTCGAGCCTCTTCGAGTAATTACGAGTTTTCTTTTTTCACCCACGAATATTTCTGGAACGTTTAATTTTAATTCGAATCCTACCGTCGAATATTCCCGCGGCGCGAAACCGCGAACGCCACTTTGACGCCAATGACGCGAGCAAATTCACATAACTCTGAAATACGGCGCGGCCGATGGTATCCGGGATAACATTAAAACAAATTGATTGCATCTGCTGCGCCCATTGCCGCAACCGGCTCGCGACAACGGCCCTCACAATAAATAACAATAACTAATGACCGAGTCTCCCTGATCGCCGGTGAACATCGGCCCCGTCCCTCCCCTCGTACACGGTACACGGCATATCAAACCCATCCCGGCTCGTATGCATGCGGCCTCAAGTGTCAGCGACGAGCCGAGAGAGAAAGAGAGAGCCGGGGGGGGCTTGCACAGACGCGCCGATGCTGCTGCGCGCCCCGGGTGCAGTTAATTTCAACCACCCGCGTACCGGGCGCCGGGGTTGTTCGAGTGGGTGGTTACGCGGATAGGCCGAGGAGTGAAAAAGGGGGTGGTGACGGTTCCGAGGGGGGCTAGAGTCGCGAGGGGAGGGTGGACGGCGTTAGAGCAGCGAGATATATACCGGACGAGAAAAGGGGGGTGAGGTGGAGCACGGAAGTGGCGAACGAGAGGCAGGACGGCAAGGCGAGGGCAAGGGGTGCCAGGGGCCGGGTGGTTGACGTGCTCCCGGCATGTCGATATCCCTGGAAATTTAATCATGCCGTTCCACTATGAACATCGCGCGCCGCGCCACTCGACGAGCGCTATATGGATGACGCCTCGGTCCCGTGGAACGTTATACCGGCGAATTTGCATGTTTAATGCGGTATCGGTTGCTTGCGCGCCCGTTCTCTCACCGGCGCGACATTAAATACACCGCCTCTCCGCCCGCCGACGTCAGCACCTCCGCCCGAGGGGCGCGCTTTTATCGTTTTCGATGACAGGGTCCCCCGTCGCTGGTAAATCTTACGTCGGTCTGTAGAAACGACCACTCCGCGAGTATGTCGCGACGAAAAATTATCGGACGTTATTACCGTTACTTCGCTAATCGAGTTTTATCCTAAGTATAATTAAAATATCGTAAATATATTCCGCCCGTTGATAAAGCTTATCTAATCCCTTTTGGTTTAATTAATTAACTTTTATACGTCTTTATTAGCGGGTTAATTTTTTTAATGCGCGCTTTTCCCTTCAAATCAAAAAAGGCTACCACGCCCAGCGACAAGAGGCCCGAAGCATTGCTCCGGGTAATAGTATCCAATTAACCCGCGCCCCAATCCGGAAGACGTTCTTTAGGAATCGCAAACAGCGATATAATCGCGCGATTAACACAACTGCAGGCTTTTATACGTCGGTCCTACGTGCCGTGTAAACATGCTTTTTACCGCGTGTGGTCCGGTGGACTGGGACGGTACGCCGGCGTCGCTAACGAGCCGTAAAGACGAAAGAGGGATGCGATGGGGGCCTCAGCTTCGGCCCCCATCGCGCAGGGAGGAGGGGGGAGCCGAGGGGTGGACGGTCCTCCGACCATGTCGCAAAGTTTAAACAGCTTAGAGGGATGTTGCGGCGGCACGATGCTTAGGGCGCCAAGTCAGCCGGAAACCTCTAATAGCCTCGTCTGATGTCTGCGCGGAAAGGAGACGGCGAAAGAGGGAGGGGCACGGGGGATGGGGGTCCACGGGGGTGCTCAACCGCAAAGGTGCCCGTGCAGGTTGTATCTCCGCGAGTATACGATAACCGCACCCCCGAGGCGAGGAAAACGCGTTCGACCAGGTATCGTACGTCGCAAACCGCAGCTGAATTCGTAACTCAAGGGGAGAGGGGAGGTGGGGGCGCGAGAACAGCACAGGGGTAATTATTAATCGCGCCGCAAATACGTCGTAACACACGCGCGTTAAAAATACGCGGCTATTTTAATCCGGTCGGCAGCATTTTGCAAATGTTTCCTTTACACAATTTTGCGCAAATAATCACGATGTGTTCGGGAAAAGCAATAATTACATCGAAGCGAAGCATGGTATTCATTTAAGAGCTTCCGTAGACAGAGCCGGGTAAAATTATGTCGAAAGGCGGCCGTGATAAAATCACGAAATTTGAAAAGTCATCCGTGCTTTGAGAATCAAATGTAGATTTAATTTTTTCAAGCGACTTCGATCATCAGTCAAAAACTGGCAATCGCTAATGAATTTGTAAAAATTAGGAGAACTTTAATTTTTTTTTTTTTTTAGGTATAACTAAGTACAGTATAGCTAGTGGATGGCCTCGACGATTTTAATTAATCGTCCCGGTTATTGCGAGTACTCTAACGGATATCGTATTACCAAGTCTTTTATGAGGCTTTAATTTCCTCCGCGATAACGCATATCATTTGATGCTTATGACGCACGTTAAACGTGTGTAAATTTCTTTGAAAGCATGAAACGATAAATAAATTACGTTATTCATTAAATTTATACTTAAAAAGAGGAAGACAAATTTTTTTTTTTTTTTTCTTATTTTATTACAGAACGAAGTATGTATGTCTGTCGTAATTATCTGAGAATAATTGATTACGCGAAAGTTTAAGTGAATAATGCAAAATTAAAGCAATGGTATTGACGGGAATTGATTCTCAAAATAAAATCGCTTATTTGCGACAGACGTCTCAAAAATTGTCGCTGGACATTCGGCCGAAATAAAAACATTCAATGAAAAGATCAAAAAGTACACAGAATGCACTCTTTTTTTCTCTTTGCTTCGGCCCATCGACTTTACTTTATACTAACAGTAGACAGGTTGTGTTTATTGTGAAAACAAGGTACGATCACGCGTGTGTAGATAAGACCACATCCACGCTGCGAGTTGATCATCCTGATGACAGGGGGGTCGATGATTTCGATAATGTTCTTCCGCAGTCACGCGCCGATATCGAATCGGCAACTATTAATGTTACGTTTGCAAAATGACGACTAATACAATTCCAAAAAAAAATAAAATAAAATAAATTTTAAATTATTCAATAAATAAATTAAATTAACATTAATTGCTATTATTATCCGCGGTGAAACAAAATTAATTTAAAATTATTTTAGAAGACCGCCTATTATTTAAAAAATTTCATTCATTATTAAATTCAATAATTGAGGGTCGATCCTAATGTACTTCGCGAACGATTGCGACTCGCCGTGCGCATCAAGCCGGACAACCCGCAGCTGATGCTATCAAAACTCACGACCTGCAAAGCCACCCCGCGACGCTCTGAAAATATTCGCCGCCCCTCGCAAAGACATTCAGCCAGTGTTTTCTCATCGGAGAGAGAGACTCGTGGCCACTTGCCAGTCTGTCACTTCGCTCGTCAACCCCTTGCAGCGACCGTGCACTTGACTCGTCGCAGCCCCCCCGTCGCGTCCCATTGCCGCTGCTCTCCCCGAAAACGTTCGCCTAACTGCGAAGGTAACGCGAAGTAACGCTCCGGCCCCTCGTAGCCTATTCCAGGTTGCCGGCTCGCGCACGAACAATATTTGCAGAGCTCTTATTCTCAACCCCCGTGAGCAGCGGCGCTTCGACCCCCCTCCTCCCCCCCCTCGCTCGTCCTCGCCACCCGTTTCTCTTTCCACCCCTCGTGTGCACCAGCAACCACCTACCTACCTACCTAATAATGATTTTACGTTACGCCACGCCGTTCCCCGGGGAATCCGACGGTGCCGCACCCTTATTGCACATGGCCCGTGCTGGGTACATGGGGTACGTAGGCGGCCGAAGGGGGGTTGGAAAGAGAAAGAGGGCTGATTATCATTAGCAGCGGAGTCCCAGAACACCCTCGTTGCTGCCTGACGCACGTACGCACGCAGCCGACGCGGCGCGCCGCTTCGAGGTCGTGGGAGCAACGAGATTTGCTCGTGCGTGTGATAAAAAAAAGAAGAAGAGAGATGAAGAGATCGCATCCGAGCGATAACCGTACTCCAATCTGCCTAGTAAGCGCGTGCAGTCAATAAAAAAAAAATAAATAAATAAATAAAGAAAAAAAAATGAAATAAAATAAAACGAAAAAATGACGAAACAGATTAAACCTGGATTTATATTAAATAAACTTTAATGAATATAATAAAATAACGAAAATTTTCGAAAAATTAAATGCCAAATGCGAGGTAGATATAATTAAAGCAAAATAACGAAATAATCGGTCCTAAAGTTTCAAATCACGTAAAACGGTAACAAAGGTATTTTTATTGAAAATAAAAAATGCGAAACAACCTTACGGCCGAAGAAAGAGCTGTCCCTCGAGAGCGAAAGATTCCTACGGAAAAAAAAGGGACTCGGACTCGTCCTCGTTTCACAGCGCAATTGCCGCGACCGTGAGCGTCATTGGCCGACGCTCTCACGGCACCTCTGAATTTTTCATTCCTTTGAATAATGAATTAAATGTTTCATGGCGACCCCTCCTCGTGGAACGCAACGACGCGTATGGGTGGACACAACTTCGCGCGAGGATGGTCCCGCAGGTTGTTGGAAAAGTCTTCGGAAGTGACCGTCGCTTTGTATCTCGTCGCGTCGAGTCCTTTGGCCGTTTCGGAGGGGCGGAGGGCATTGGAATGACGGCAGGATGGAGTAGGGAGCGTGGGGGAGGACAAGGTGATAATTTGATAAGACATCGGGAGGGGTTGCCATGGAGACGATACAAAACCCAGAGCCTCAACTGAGGCTGGAGCCCTCCAACAGGCGGCCTTCTCTTCTCCGTCGCTCTCTTTGTCTTTCCCGTTCTCTTTCCATCCCGAGGAACCCTGCTCCTTCAAGACCTCCGTTCCATCAACCGGGAGACACCGAAGTGTCAAGTGTCCTGCCGCCACCGCCGCTCTGCGACTCCCTCAACTTTTTTTTGCGCCGGCCTCCCTAGTCGCACGTAAGACTTCGTCCGACATTGATGCGTGTGTCGAAGATAAACACGCATTACGAAGATACAAGAAGGGACAAAGACTGCTACGAGGATTGTACCTATCACTGATAATAATCTAAGATTGATTTCCGCGGACAAATAACATTTTAAGATTATCTCTTTTTCTTTTTTTTTTTTTTTTTTTCTTGACGCTATATAAATTTAATTTTAATTTTTAAATAATAAAAATCGTATAAAATATAAATTGCCGCGATAAGAAAATTGAACAGATCGCACGATTTTGGCTGTTATTTTTTTTTTTTACGGAATATTTATCCATCAATATCTGTAGGCGGAAATATCAGCTTCGTAAAATAAGATTACTCGCTTGTGTGTCTTGCACAGACTCCACGTTGCGTCACGAAGTTCCATTCCAAGATTAGGGAGGCCATGATACCACCCCAAATCGTGGGAGCAAGGAACGTGAACGTTAAATACAGAAGAGACGGGAGGAGGGGAGGGGGGGGGACCCCCAAAAGAGACATTACGATTATTACCGAGCGAAACTCGCAATGTGGGACTCGGCATCCCTAAAATGCATTGGCCACATGTGCTATATTCAACTGGATCCTCTCACAAGGACTCGGTCCAGACGGTTGGCTGCATTATTTATCGCACGAACTTGCCGGACTAATTGATCCTTTACGTCCCCTCGATAACGATACCCATCGGAATCACGTGCGCGATTTTCGTACAACATCCGCAAAAGTTAGCGAGCTGTCCAAGGATGCGATAATTGCGTTCCGAGCGAATTCAATCCGAATGATTTTAGCATTTCCGTTTGATTAGGCAAAGCGGTATGAGAACATCGGAGGACAGAAAATGTATAATTTACATTCTTATTCGTACGCGAATTTCGAGTAACGAAAATTAGTATTTTTAATAGAAATTCTCTTTTATATTTACGTTAAAACCGTGTAAGTTAAAAATAATTTAATTAATAATTTAAAAAAAAAAAACGGCAGTAAAACAATTTAATTAATTTGCAAATTTTTACGAAAAAATGAAAGAAAAATAAAAATTAAATGAGAGGCCGAGTCTTCTCGATTTTATTTTAAAAAAGGAAGTTTAAAAATTACTTACCGGTGTGTATGTAAGTGTGCTTCTTCATGTCGCTCTTCTGGTGGAACCGCTTGCCGCAGAATTGGCAAGGATACGGTCTCGTGTCCGAGTGGATTAAGAGATGAGTGCTGAGCGTGCTAGATCTTTTGAAGGCTTTACCGCATTGCTTGCACTCGAACACCTTCTCTGCGGAGTGCACAGCCCTGTGTTGCGTGAGACTGATTTCGTGGCCGAAGGTTTTGTTGCACAATTCGCAGGCGAACGGCCGTTTGCCATTGTGCGACCGCCTCGCGTGAACCTACATCAATCAATATCGCGACTAATTAAAGATAATTCTCTCAACAATATAATTAAAAAATAAATTCAACATGGTACGAAGTTATGTTTTGCGGAACGCGGATGTAAAAGTAAGAGACTTTTAGAGCGACGCGCAAATTACCGCGACGATGAAGTCGTCAGACCGTACGCGAACGAGAACGTCAGCGCCGGCGGCAAATCAGAAATGAATCAAAACGACTAAGTCCGGGGGGAAAAAAAAATTGCACGCATATGTACCTCGAGCCCATGCGGCGTGCTGAACATCTTGTCGCACTTGACGCAGCTGTAGACGTCGCCGAGCGGATGAGGATGGTGCAGCCCGTGGGCCGTGTGGGCCGAGTGCAGGCCCGGGTGAGCCGGATGAACGCCGCGCAGCAAGGGGTGCAGGTGCGGCGGCAGAAGATGGTGCGGCAGCAGCTGGGGATGCAGGTACGAGAGAGGGTGGTGCGGGTGGGGCGGCAGGAGGCCGCCCTGAAGGTGCAGCGGCGGGTACAGAATCGACGAGCCGGGCGGCGGCGGATGGGCGCCGATGGATTCACGATGCGGAGACGCGTTCTGCAAGTGGGCGGACGGCGGGTCCGGCCTGAGGAGCGCCGACACGCTGAAGCTGTCGCCGGACTTCTTCGGTGGGTGCGACACGGGTGACACCGCGACGCTGACCGGCGACGGCGACGGAGTCGACGACGACCGCGGAGGGCTCGAGGTGCCCTCGTGGTCGTCCTCGTCGCCGACCTCCTCGACGTCCACGTCGACCTCTTCCTCGCCGACGTCGACGTCCACCTCGGCATCCCGGCGCTCGGGCGGAGGAGAGTTCGGGCAGGGCGACTGAGACGGCGAGGGACTCCTCGTCGCCGGCGAGCCGACAAGGCGACCAACTCCGAAAGACAACCGTTCTATAACACAATCACATTCAATGACTTCGTATCGTATTATTTGCACGTAATTATTTAATTTGTTTTATATTAAATAAAGGCAGGATATTTTCTTTTATTTTATCTTATATGAATTTCGACCGCGCAGGAAGACAATCGGTGGTGAATTCACGGGGATTTTGCGTTGCTAGGCAAATAGACATTTCGTAATCGATAAACCAGAGTTTATACACGAGTCACGGGAGCAAGATGGTCAATGATTGGATGAACGGCAGCTACGTCACGTATGAGGTACGCGCGAGAGGACGGTAGGTGCAGAGGAATCCGAAAAAGGAAGGCCACGGATAAATACAGCTTCTTCTGACGGAAGGACCCGGCCGGAATGAGATTTGAGTCACGTACCGGGCCCTTTTTTTTTTTTTTTTCTTTCCACCGTGCTGGTGCGAGGGTGTTTAAGAGACGGACAGCCAGGGCACGGGAGGTCGTGACAGAGGGTTTCATGTTGCGCTAACGAGGTATCGCGAGGAGAGAACCGAATAGTGAGACGCCGAGAGCGAAAATGTACTTCCGCGACGTTCCGTGTTCTTAATGAAATCTCCTCGCACACCCTTTCAGGATATTTCATCCGAAGTGCCGTAAATCGCGATTAGCTCTCGCGCGGAGACGCGGAAAGAAGAATTAGCCTCGCGCGACAAGGCGGCGGAAAATATATACCGCTCCGGTTTTAATATTCTAATTACGCCTCCGCGTAACGTAATAGTTGCGGGATAGGCGAAAAATCTATTATTAATTATTAACGCAATTATCCGCTAGATAACGCGTCGCGTAATTACGGCTTTAACGTCCCGCGGCCGGTTAATATGTAAACGGGAAGGTTAAACTTTTATCATTATTAAAATATTGAATTAGTATGTTCGCGATGACAGTTGCAAATTACATCGGATCGCAGCTTCGGCGCCGCTTGTCAATCGGAATTTACTGCGCTCTCTGATTATCGAGCCGATGATTTCCGACGCAGCTTTGATTTCTATACATCGCGTCGTTTTATCTGCCGGCTGATGCAAAACGAAATATGATTCAATCGCGCGTTCCAATGTATTTGTTCGATTAAACATATTTAATTAAACATAACAGAATATATTTATTCCGTTATCATCATTTAGCGTGTTATTTTCGGAGAAATCTAGATTTGATTTTCGCGATACGATTAATGCGAAGACGGACAATTCATTTATTGTATTATTTTGGGTAATGATTTATGTCCTCCAGCTGCCGTTGGAAAATATTATTGCCCGCGTTAAATCAAACACTTATGGTTAATATAATTAATTAACGTTAATTAAATTTCAACGATCGCGCATAGATCGCAAAATTCTATGAACCTTTGTTCATTATACATTAATTTTTCTAAAATTAATAGAGGGAAAGGAAAGGAATTTCGCTTCGGAAAAATTTGAGTCTCGAATAGAGATGGGCACGAAATTGTTGAGACTTGACTCACGTCCTCAAACTGTGCCCTTCTCTAATAATCAGAACTCGCTTCGACCGCCGTGATTTACGGCGCCGGATGAATCGGGGAATCGGGCACGCGTCTCTCGCCGCGAAGGAAAGAAGGGTGGGCGTCGAAATCCATCTTGCAGCCCTCCTAGGTACCCGGCAATTTCGGCGCTGCGGACTTACTCATATTGCGCCTCTCGCACGCACCCGCTATATTATATTTATAATCCGTGCGCGCGACACGCGGTCACGTGCCGGGCGGTATGATGCACCGCGGTGTCGGCTAATCGCATTTAAAGCTCTCCGCGAGCCCCGTCGTTAGGGTCGATTATTATCGTGTCTCCTGGTGGCTTTGCAATCGAATCAAAATACGGCTCGAGTGGCCTAATGTAATGAGAAACGCGCCTCGCGCTTGCGGGGATCTGCCCGGGAGATAGATAGGTGCTTTATTGCACCGGTCAAGAGCACAAAGAAAAAAAAAAAAAAAAACGCGAGGGGTTAATGAAATTACCAATATCGCGCCCCCTTTTTTCTCCCCGCTTGATTCGACGTATTTGAGGCAACGCAGTGGAATTCGTGCATTTAATTACTCGCGTAGCAATTTGTTAAACAGGACTTATTCGGATCGTGTCGAAAGCTCGAATATTCCGTTGGATTTTAAGTGACGAGTTGGATCTCGCGTGAATAATTTTTGTACCGATATCGAATATAAATGTTTCGAGCCACGATTAAATTTAGGACGTTTTAAAATTAACGAAAAGCAAGGCGGCAGCTCGGACAGATGTGTCCCGCGGTGTGATAGGAAGAAGCGCTTACGCAAATGCTACGTCTGGGTCGGCCGGAATGTGCTAAAAACTAACGATGCGAACCACAATGAGGGAAAAAAACGGTCGACAACCGTCCGACAGATGGGTTTAGCTTCTGGTCCGGGTTCAATGTAAGCTCCGCGAACTTAAACGTGTTTACGCACATGCAACTGACGCCGGGCATCGAGATGCACGTCACGTGGCCCGTAGTGCAGTTTCCAGCCTCCCTCCCGATACAGTGAATGAAACTTCTTGAATCGACTTTGAAGTCGTTTTTGCCGTACGACGGCTTCTGTCGCTGATGCGCGTTCGCCATGTTCGCGTAAAGTGCTCGGAGTCGCTTACGGGCCCGATATAGCCGGGACAAAGTTTCTAGAGTGTAAGCTCGCCGTGCAAGCTCGCTCGCGAACGATCCAAAGTAAGAACTTGTCAACTTGTTCATCAAATATTACGTCACTTTAGTTATTGCACCGAAAAAAAATATTAAAAAAAAAAAAAAAGAAAAAGAAAAAGCAATTCCACCTATTGCTACAAAACGAATTAGCGAATTAAATAAGTTTAAAAAAGAAGACACGATTATTACCGCGGCGATACGTCAAAAGACTTTTTTTTTTTTTTTTTAATTCGCATACGTTTATTAATAAAACGGATCATGATTAACTATTTTTAATTCAAATTAATTCGAATTAGAATCCTTTCTTCCGATTTTTATCGCGAGTAACCCTGATGTTGCTTTTTTTCCGTGTCGGGATTAACTTTAAGTAGCCACTGACGGCTGGATGAAAAATCCGTTTTTGAAAACCCACATCGTCCTGTCACTCGGCTCTATTGACGCCGTTTGCGCGACAAAGGTCACGCGTATTCCTTTCCATGAACTGACATCACGGAAAGGGTTTGAAGTATACGACGCTTCTAATAGCGGCAGATCGCTACGCAGTAAACGACTGACGGACGACAGAAGATTAAAGTTGGCCGTTAACTCGATCTAATTGTCCTCCCCCCTCCCTTCCCACCCGCCGGATTGGCCTTTCTTTATTAATCCACGTCCACCACAATTTTCAGTATCGTCATCCCCTTGTCACGAGACTTCTTATCGATTTCTCGATCGAGTCACTGATTAAAAATATTTCACGTATTAATCGCGTACAATAATAAATCAATACGTCGCAATTTTATTTCTCATACGTCTCTCTCGGAAACGGAGGCTTAAATTAAACCGGCGATTTTCCGCACGCGTCAAACGAAATTAGGCGATCCGCGGCATTTCCTACAACGAGAACAGCGCTAGAGATAGTCTAAATAAACAATTATGATATTGCTCAATGGCCACGTTTACGCGACGCAAATCTTGGACGCAGCGGCGACGTGAACGCGACGATAAAAAGTAACGCGGTTGATCTTATCACGTCCGAGAACGAGCGGGGCGGATGAACGGCCACGTGCACGCGCGCGGAAGAAGTAGGAAGCGGGTATGCGCGGACGTTTAACATGACGAGATGCGCGCTAATTCAGAGTAGGTACGAGGCACAAAAGGCGCCGACGGGACCGAATCCCAGCGCCCGCGCCTCTAATCCGCTCCAATTGGGAGCCGGCAGGAGATAGAAAGGCCCATGTCCGTGCGTGGTATGACGCGTGCTATCATTTATCCCAATCGCCGGCGACGAGCCGGCCGTGCTTAACGATCGGCAAATAAAAAACCTGCCGTCATCCGGGCTGAAGAGGAAGCCGTCATCACGACGGGGCGAAAGGTCGGCGCTACACCCGCGCGTCTACACCTTTCGAACGAGAAGAAGTAGCGAAGGGACAATTGTACTTCTAAAAGGCCGCGAGGACTATTTCGAGCGCTTGGACGCAGTTAATAATAATTAAAAATGTCCCCGTGACATTTATGGTAAATTTCTGGTAGATAAGAATAAAAAAAAAAAAAAAAGAAAAAGAATATGTACTTAATAATACATGATTTAATATTTGATGTTTTTTTAATTTATCGACGAGGCGAATTGTTAACTTATCGTGCACATACCTGAATGGCTTTTTGGTAGAGGAGGCAGATTCGTAACTTCCGTGGCGGTCCCGAAAGGCGCCCACAGTCTCGGGAACATCAAACGAACGTTGCATCCTCCTGAAGAAAATAATACCCCGATGTTAAAAATTATTATGGAAATTTTGTTTCGTTTTGTATTAAAATATTTAACAATTTTTTAATATTTAACATAATTGAACACGTCACGTTCGTGTTATATTCGATCGATTGTTAAAAAGCGGCGTTCGCGAAGCCCGAAAAAAAAACGGTAATACAAACGGCAAAGCGATCGGGCATTTTTCTCGATCGTTTATGCATAGTTACTCCGCCAACCACCACGCTGCAATGACATCTCAAGTCCTGACAAATTTAGTATTCCTAGTTCGTAGGAAAGATCAACCCCTCGACAAGAGCGTCTTTATTAGAAAGGAGGAGAAACCCTCCTCTATTTATCAACCTTGCCTCGGCCATTACTCGCTCTCTTTCTCCCCGAAACCTGCATTCCGAACCCCGAACGTCCGCCATCTATCCTAGGCTGGTTTCTTTGATCGCTCCAATGGAGGATCAAAGTTCAAAAAACTTCACGCCAACTCGCCGTCCCGATAATTAATCAAACGAGTGGAAATCTTGTCTTTCGCCTGACGTTGAACGGACTACTAAGATTGCATTTGAAAAGTAATTAAAAATAAAAAAAAAAAGAAAGCAACCTGCTTAATAATTTTTTTACAAATCGTCAATAATAAAAATTAATACGACTTAATTATAAATGATAAATGTAATATTATTTTATTGTACATTACACAAACTGCTCGGAGTCGTAATCTTAAGTTACAAATATAAATTGAAACGTACGAAAATATGTATTTTATTGCTCAACGATTAAAAGATTAACTTCCGATATCGCAGCAAAATAGAAACGAAAACAGTCTGGGATCAATGGAGAATTAATCGCGATTGTCAAGCTGCAGTTTGACCGACAAATCGTGCCGTTCGCGATAGTTTTCTCGTAAGCGCGATATAATATCAAATCCAAACTTTACGACGAGTATAATCCAGAGCCTATCTAATCGTTTTATTCAATCGAGTTAAATCAGATCCACCTTCTTCAAACCCGACGCTGTACTTCGTTATTCCACTCATGTCACTTGAAAAATATTTACAAACGAAAACTCGCCGACGATATACCTCTGCATTTCTGTCCGTCGAATAATTTTAATGACCGTCCATATCTATTAAAAAGCAACAACAAACGCGGCAGTAAATTTCTTATTATATCTGATATGATGCATCATTTCCGCAACTCTCGGTAATCGCTGTGACAATCAATCGATCGATAACGACGGTAACATCAGTCGTTTGGCTGTATCGGGAATCGACGAAAAAAAAAAGAAAGAAAAGAAAGAAAGAAAAAAAAAAGAAAAAGACGAGAGAAATCTGTAATCCGGGCAATATAGAAAACCGACTGGGATAATCTGAGATAGCGCGAGGAGATTAGACACTCCGCGCCGCAAAGGCTGTCTCATTCTCGCCAGGATTATCAGAAATAAATCATATTTTCCTATACACAGACGTACCGCGCGTCCGAGATAAGATGGTCCGGTGTAACAACAACGATATGCGTGTGCACACGATGCAGGTAACGCGTGTTTGTCAGCCAGCGAGAATCGCGGCAGATATCGGGGCCGTTTGCTCGCGCGAGTTCTTATCCTGCGTAGTCGCACGCACGTTTCGCGCTATCGGCCCGTCATAAATCTATAAACGGTAAGGCCAACGTGATTTCAAAAACAGCCGCGGCCGTTCCGAGCTCAAAGAAATCAGAGGACCGGAACTGAGAAAACTATTCCCGACAGAGGGTTGGATCGCGAGAATATTTCTTTTAACGACGAAAGAAAAAGGTGGACGCTGAGTAAAAATATACGTCGGATAATTGAACTCTTAAAAAAAAAAGAAAAAAAAAAGAAAAGTCAGTATGCAAGAGAACGACTGAGACACTTTAATGAGCAGTCCAAACACGTTTACACAGATTTATATTTCTTTTTTTTTTTGTTTGAGAAATAAAGTTTTATACTTCTTCTAAGATTAATACTTAAAAAAAAAATAAGAATTTAAATGCTTTAGACAACATAATTTTTTTTTCTATTTTTATCGCAAAGAACTAAATTCTGTAACAAATTAAGTAAACATATTGTACTTATGCTTAAGCCTTTTTTTTTTACAATTTTAATCATTTTGCCAAATAAAGACTTCGAATGTCTTAACAAGCGCGAACGGTAGAAGAACAGCAGTCAACCCCTCGATGAGCTGCCTATCACCTGGCAATTATCGCTTAAATCGCTTAGCTCAACGCTTGTAGCTCGATATTATTGCGTTTAGCCTGTTACTGCGATTAGTGGCGGGGTATTAGTATAGGCAGCCGTCTAATGCCAACCATCCCCTCTCACCTGTTGAGCAGATCGTTGTGCACGATGACGGCCCCTACGCACCTGCAGGCGAGTGTGCGTGTTCGTGCGTGAGCTTATCCCGCCGTCCCGCTCGCTCCGGAGCCGCGATTCTCGCGCGTACGCGTGCCCCCGCGAGCTCAGGTGTCAGGCGCGAGGCTGCAAGGGCCGCCGCGCAAATGTCACGTTGCAGAGGTAATAAGCAGGTAATAGATTGGATGATGACAGGCGAGAGATGGACACGGGGCGAGGCTCGGGAGCGACGCTACGTCAGCAAATGGCTGGAAATGTCAAAGGCTCGGGGACGCGATGTTTCGGTTAATTATCTGGAGTACGTGGGTTTTCTCCAATGAACAATGTGTCGACGCGCGTTTAGGATCTTGATTGATTTAGCTTTAATAATTGATGGAATATTGAGCTTTCGCGATATCGCGATATATCGTCGATAAGCGTACGAAAATATAATTAATAAAAGATAGATATTTAATATAAAAGTTTAAAAAAAATTTGTAAAAGTATTATATATTTTTATGCGTCTGAAAAATTTACATAAATGGTCAGAAACTTTTAGTTTTTTTTTTTCTTTTTTTTTGGTTATTTATTTTAAAAGTATTTTTATATATTTAAATATATTATGTATTTTTCTATTATTTGTATTAAAATTTAATTATACAACGCGATAAATTTTACCTTCATCGATGGGGATCTGCGGGTTTTCCTGCAGATTCTCGTTATTGTTAGTTTCCGGCGGTAGTTGTTGATGCACGAGCGACGTAGCCGACTGCTTAGGCTTTACAACTCGGAACGCCGACGCTTCGGCAACCCCTCGTCTTGAAAAGTCTAGCGGACCCACCCCGACAGGCGAGTGCTGCTGCTGAACTTCCATCATCCTGAACCTCGAATCCGTTCACCAGTGTCTTACAACGTTCTCAACGCGTCACTACACACGACGTTTGCATCTCCTCTTCCAACACGTTATAGCAGTCTTTACGTTTCTTCAACGATAAATGCACAATTTTTTCTAATTTAATTTTTAATAAAATTATCCAAAAAAAAGTCCGTCGAAGCTTCTATCAGAGACGTCTTCAGGAAGTCTTCTAACCTTCGGCGACTCGTATCTTTAGAAACAGCAATTAAGACTGTTCGAATAATTTTTTTTAAGGTAAGCGATGGCTTTTTTCGGCGACGCGACTCCAAGAACGTTTGACGAAATTTCTTCTCAGGAATATCTGTTCGCGAACTTCGTCCTTTCGAGTGATGTAACGAGATGTAACATCTCGTAATAGCGCACGAGCACTAAAGATTCCCTCGCCGGGCACAGTCGAGTCACTCGTTTGCTGGTGTAAATTCGTCAACACCTGGACAGACCTCCGCAGGGTAGCTTCCGCCCGTTTCGAGGTAATGAATGCGTGTCGCGCAGTGGACAGAGCTTCCGGTAGTCGATGACACTGATTTCCGTGCAGTCCATCGGACAGGACAGATCGGAAACGGCGGAGCAACCGGCTCAAGCCCGGGGATGTGAGAGACGTTAGCTGTTAGAGCGGGTGCCTCGACGCCGACTGCTGTTAACGGGTCTGATAGTGGAGGGACTCCCATGCGATGACGGCCACCGAGAGCGGCGGACGCGGAGAGGAAGAGAGACGGAGAGAATCACATGAACGGCGCACACATATCCGGCTCTCGACGGGAGAGGGAAAACACCCATATAGAACTCTCGTTGCACACCGAGATCTTGGTCCTCGGTTCCGCCTCCCGGGCACGCCTTCTCGGTTCCACTCCACCCACACACACACCGGGTTATTTCCTGGTGTACGTGGCGGTGCATGCACGAACCAACACGTGGACAATCGCGGATCCATGAAAAGGAGAGGGGCCAGCGACACCACCGAACGCTACCGGGCGTCATTGCTTCGGTACCGCATGCGGGGTTGCTGATGGGATTTCGCACTCGTGTGTGTACGCGCGCGCGCGTGTGTGTGCTGTTCTTTCGGTACGTGCGCGCGGAGGGTTCGCACGTTTGTGGGTCTGAACTGCACCGGCCACCGAATGCGAGATACACGCGCCGCGCTCTCTCACCTCCGGGTTGCAGCATTATGTGGAACCACTCGGCCACCCTGATTCTACTCTTGACTCCACTGATTGATATTTGCGCGCTGGCCCCCCCCGCACATTTGAGCGTACATGCACGTACGCCGCACGGAGCTCGTCCTTCAACACCCATCACGGCGCCGGATGGTGCCGGGTGCTGCAGGAGGCGAGCTTGGAAAATTTAGGCAACGAGGCCGGAGGTGAAAGAGGGCTCCGCGTTTTTATGGCCGCGAGGGTAATCTTCGATCTTTCTTAAAAGATAAGACTCCGAAGATTTTCAGATGAAATCTTCGTGGCTGGTTGAGAGGATTTTAGATCACGTCCACCGTTTTTTTTTTAGGGGATTGTATACTCGGATGAAGTTTATTCGAGAAAATAAGTCCGAGGGAAATAATTTTTCTGATTATCCCTCGAATATTTAGGAAATTAATTAATTCTAGATGATATATTTACGATGCAATTCAAACTAATAATATTCGTAAAAAGATTACAGGTAATTTAATTAATATAACATATAAATTGATATTTTCAAACGTTTTAAATTCAACCGAGATCAACTTCACTAAAAAAAATTAGTTATAATAAAATAAGTTTAAATAACTTTTTTTTTACTTGCTATAATCTTCTTGTTATATTAATTAAATCACTTAAATTACAAAATCTCTAATTACACAAATTCCAAACGACTTAATAATCCTACAAACGACAACAGATTGCACGGATTAAAAATCGTGTGTTTGGAAATTTAAAAGGATATTCGATTTAAGAATGTCTCGCCCCAGATTTTTTTTTTTTCCTGTTAGCTCGGAGAAGAATTTACTTTAATCTTGGCTTTCATAAAATCGAACGCGCTCGTATACCCGATAGGAACGTTGAAAATCTTTTATGATACGTACTGAAGGGATAAATCCAGCACGATATTGGACGGTAATAAAGTTTATCAAGCATCAAACAGTTTTAACAGCTTAATCGCTTGCCGAAACGACGATGGTGTTTTCCTAACTGCGCGACTTCCCGGTAATGCGGAAATTTTTCGGTGCAACGACATTTCGCACATTTCGATAAGCCGCGCCGTGTGCAATAGTCTTAACTTTTCGTCGCCGAAATACACGCGTCACTATATCTGCCATCTGTCTACGTTTAATCGCGGATAAGAAGTACACGTGTAGTCGTAAAAAAATCCCTTAGCTACGTTGATAATCAATGCATTAATTCATTGCATTTCTCTCGTCTGCGCTCGTTCCGATTCGATAAGAAGCGAGATTACGCGCTCGTTTTTTTTATATTTATCACGATAACGGCCGCGAAAAGTTGCGTAAAGATGTTTGCGCGAATAAATTTAGTGACCAAATTAATGCAGTGCTAAATATTTTTGTGCTAATTTTCTTTTTTTTTTCTTTTCTTTTTTTTTTTTAATTGTTAGAATAAATATTAAGATCGCAAATGCAGTTCAGAAATATAGATGTTAATTTTGGAACAAATTGAATAAATGTTCGTAGATCTTTTCCGAGTAGCTGCGGTGCATCCATAAATTAATATGATTCATGGCACAATTTAATTATCATGCTACATGCTCACCCGCCCATACAACATGGTATTGCGCTGAAACGAATCAAACGCGAAAATCAAATGCAACAGAATTTAACGAACATCATCTTGTTAAAGCTGCATTTTAAAGAACACCATGTGCACTCATTTCTGGATAATAACATATCGACAACGTATCTCAAAAATATAATAACGCTCTCTCTACGAGAACGATTTTTATAATAAATTCCACGAAAGTAAAAAAAAAAAAATAAAAATAAAATAAAAAACTTAAAAAAAAAATTAATATACGCCGACGTACAATTTATCGGATTAGGTTCGCGAAGGTAGCGCGACTTCTTTCTCCATTTTCGCGAGAACTTCCCCCGCCGGGTTGCGTGCAAGTATGAAAAACTCAACTAAGTTTCCGGAAAAGATGATATTCCGTATTCCTCGGCTTGGCAGATCATTCTCCGCGCGTACGCCGGGAAATCGAGACGCAGCGGTTTAACGTAGTTAAGTTTCGCGACCGAATGCGCTGGATATAGCCGCCTGTAACATCGGGAGTGTCGTCGTCATCGTCATCGTCGTCGGGGGCGTAAGTATCCACGAGCATGACGCGAGACGAGATGTTGGACGTCAGGAGAGACCGACAAACCGCATCAATCATACTCACTCACTCGCTCGCTCGCATCGTCGTACGTTCTCCCTGGAGCACCGACGGTGTCCCAGGGCCGCTCCATCTTCGGAAGAAAATTGCTTACTCTCATACCCGACGAATGCGGTTCGCCCGCGACGACGCGAGCGTGCGAAAAGCTGTACGACATTCCCGGCCTGCGAGAAAAAGAAACGAAAAAAGAGAAGAAAAAAAAAAGACGGTTGAGAGAAGCACGAAATTACGAGGTCATGAAGATAAAATCGACCGCGCGAAGATCATTTCGCGTGGCATCAAAAAAAAAATATTTTAATGACGAAACGATGAAGAATCATTGAATCGTTTGTTTTTTAAATAAGTTAATCGAATTTTGATAATTGTAATAGGGGGGAAAAAAAGAAGATTAAAATAAAATGCGCATTTTTAAAAATATTATATGTAAGGACTAATTCCAAAATAACGAGTTACACAATCAACTAAGTATATTGATTTTCCAAATAGCACCCTCGAAAAAAGATATACTTTTTGTTGGCTTTCGGTGCCTCGGTTTATAGCTTTACGGCCGGCGCCGACCCGAGTCCGTTGTACAAATTCGTTTCGTTCAAGTAAATATATATTGAACGTAACTTACGAACCGAAAGAGCCACATTGGCTCTATTCGTCGTAGCGAAAAAGCTAAAAAAAATAAACTCTAATTTTAACAAAAAAAAAAAAAAAACCCAGATATGCATATTCACTTTACATCATTACAAATTTGACAATTATTCTGTAAAACGTCTGTCAGCACTTTTCATTTTCGTGTAAAAGAGAGGAAAAAGAATAAAAAAAAAAAAGAAATAGTGGTGATTCTCGCTCGTTATTCATCCGAGCTAGTTTCGTTCGCCGGAGGGGGCGGGAAATCACCCTTCGCGCTTCTATCGGAGCGCGAAATATGACATCATTTCTGTATTTAATCGTAGGTCGATGCCACGTGTTATTGCAACGAGCCCACGTGTACGCGAGTGGCGGGCACTACCTTGGCAAACTAGTTCAACAACGCCGGATATACGACGGGCAGCCGGCTGGCGCCACAAATTTACTACTTGATTGTCCCCGTCGAACAATTGTTTCGCCGGTGGTAAATGCGAGAGAAGAGGCCGCGGGTGTTCCCCCTTTCTCCTTTCCCTCTCTCTCCCCTCCGTCCTCCGCGCTCGGCCTTTTTTTCACGTCGGGACGGACGAGACGGCGCGCGTGACTCACTCTCAATCAAGGAGAGAAACATATTAGCGATTGTCTTTACCAATTGGGAATATGTGGGTGATGGTTATCGCTGACGGCGAGCGATACGTGTGAAATACGTGTATCGTGAAGAGACGCGTGCAATTAGCGCGATGTGGGCACGACGGGCTCTTACACGGCGTCGGGAGCCGCAGATGGACCCCTGCGGGTAGACGAACGACGGCTTCACCGTAAGCATGCGCTATCTGGAAACTGGCAACGTAATTGGCAGAAATTGTTCCAATTTAAACCGATTAATCCGGGATCCAGAGGAAGAATCCCGGCCGCGAGTATCGGCGGATCGGTGATTCGATCGAGAAGATACTTCAGACTGTTTCCCGGATATTTTCCACCCTAATGTCTAATCAGCACTAATTACGAATATATATTTTTTTAGAACAAATAATCGCCTTACGTAAAGCGAATCGAAAGTAACTTGTGTTACAAAGATTTATCGAAATTATTGAAAAATCTACGTGTTACGTAAAATGCCTCGCGTTTATCTTTATATTAATATTTGTGCAGAAAATTCAGCGCTGTCGCAAGATGATTTCGACACAGTCGTGATTTCGAAATGGCAATAAACAAAAACAGTATCCCCGCCGGTATTAGCGCAGACTTCTCCGAATCACCATCGTTTATTTAATCTAATCGCCCGCGCGATCGGTGTCCACGGGCGCGATTCAAATCCGCGAAGATCGATGGATCCGTACGCGAGAAATTCCGGCCGACAATGGCGCGTCGAATCGATTAAGCCTCCGGCTTGTCATTGATCACGGCAAGACTGCGGCGGGGTTCGCCGTACGAAAACAATTCCGACCGCTTTTGCGCGATCGCGGCGGTAAACAAAGCTTTCGCCGAGTCACGTATCCGAATGTTACTCCCGCCCCGCCCTCCCACGTGTAAATTATCGGCTCATTAGGTCACTGTATCAAATAAACAAGCGAGGCGTTATCGTTAATCCGGATTACGGTATCTACCTAAAAATTGATCGTCCGCCGCATTCTTGGATATGAAAAAAATTGCGGCTCCGTTTATTAAGAATGCAGATGTATTTTCGAAGACTGTGAAATATTTTAAACCCACGATAATAATTTACAGACTGGAAACTAAGAATATATACGCGACCTTGTTTTTTTCTCTTTTTTTTTTCATAATTATTACATGAGTATCTCACGCGGAGGGTTCTCGCGCGAAATTTCTGACGACGGGAAGTAACGTCCGCGACTAGTTCCTTCCCGTGGCTGCGAGCAGCCTCTCGCACGTAATTTTCGCGAACCGTCGACGTCAAGTCCCGGAAGGATTTGCAGCTGGGGGCTTCCGCCGGATTCGCGATTAGATTTTCATGCGGAGGGATGTCGCGCGCCTTGACTCCGGGAGCGATGGGAGCGGACATATGGTGTCGCGCGGTGAGTTTTCGCCGGGAGAAGAGGGCCAGAAATACCGGGGGGAGAAGGGGGGCTAGGCGAAACGACACGACCCGGGGCTGCAAGGTACTCCGGGAAAGACGAAGAATTAACGCGGGACAAACGAGCGTGACCGTGTTACGCGTATACGAGGGACGGGGCGAAGCCGCGTGGAGTTACACGAGGGGGAACCGGGGTGTGTAAACCCCCATAATATACGGACATATGCACCGACGAGCATCGGCGGACCCCTCGGATCCCCGTGGACTGATATTTAGGGCCGATATTCATTAGCAGTTTCGCGCCGGGTGAAAAGCGCGAGGCCGAGAGGGGCCCCGGTACGAGCGAGAGAGAGAGAAAGAGAGAAAGAAACGAGTCGGCGACCTGTGCCCGACGATGTAGACGATACTACTGCAAAGGGTACTTCGATATCCTACACCGTCATTCCCCTCGCCGGTGATCTATAGCTGCGTTTTGATACGCAGGCAGAGAGAACGGTCCAGATTGAGATATTAAGTACGCGGCTCGCGATAATGCGGGTGACATCGAGATGATAGCTCGGCTCATTGCTTAGACAGCTGGAGTTCCAAGCGGCGAATTAAGTGGGCGATAAATAAATTGTCTTGTGCGCTCAAAAAATAACGAGGTAACAAAATTTAGTTAAATGTTTAATTGAAAAATGTCAGCCTATTATCATTTATTTAGTAATTCTAATCGAATGCTAATAATGGAGCACGATAACGGACCGGCAAATTTTAATAGAATCCGCGAAAGCGTAACGACGAAGCGAAACTGATTTTTCGCTTACGCGGTTGATTGACACGTGCTCGAAAATGAGCTCGCACGTGTCGACGAATTTTTACATTGGACACGATCTTAATGAGCGACGCGTATCTTCCCTCCTTCGCCTAATCTAAACTTCGGGATTACGTCAGTGACTGAACAAGGCAGACGAGAGAGGCATATCCGGTTGGCTTAGATTGACTTGGCGCCAAGCGCTGCGCGTACGACCGCCGGAATTAAATGATTATTGCGTTATACACGTCGGCCAGAGCGGAGAAGAGGACAGCGAAGGACATAGGGCGTGTTGAAAAGAAGCATAAGAATAATATATCACGATTTTCACTGCAATCATCAATTTGTTCAATCTTTTCATAATGTAAATTTCACGTAAAAATAAATACTAATACTTTCGAGCTCTTAGACATTTTATTATTATCCCATAATCCAAACTAGAATATAAATAAAATTAAATTCCTTCGATTCTACTTTAATTTCGTTTCATAATTAACGTATCAATTTTTTTACAAATTTTTATTTATATATAAATTAAAAAAAAAAAATTTTTATTCAAAGCTTTGTGCAGCTAGCTGAATATAAATATTCTGTAAAATAATGCGACGTGACGTGAGTGCACGGACTCGACGATTACCGTTAAAGAAAACTCATGATCAGAGCCCGCATATGTTGGCTTATGATTCAACAGGCCCGTCAGTGAGATACATGCCCATACAAATTAATTTAAGACACTCGGAGGAGCCCCCCCGTCGCCGCAGAAATTAGGAAACCGGGCGAAACGATTAATTTTTATAAATGTACGAGCAACGTGGCGCCTTGGAGTGGCTCACAGAAGCCTGGCGCCCGGAAAAGCTAATTCTTAACTTAAGGGAAACAAATGAAGATAATTAGGAAGAAGTAAATGAGCGCAATTAGACCGGCGAGGCTTAGGTGGTGAGCCCCGCATTTTTTTTTTCTTTATCGAACAATTACTCGCGCAAGCTAAAATTATTGTAACTTACAAAGTAAAGAATTCAGAGGGCGGGAGATAATTTTACTAAGCATACAGAAGTCAATCAAACGTAATCGGCTCTTTAAATTTCGCCCCGCTTAATCTTCCGTTTATCGCTAGATTCGCGTGAATCTAGTTTTGTGTGTCTTCCACACCTCCGCGTCGCGCGCTGGATTTCGAAGGGAGAGAAACGGCGGTAAAAGCTGGGGCGTAGCAGTGCGGCATAATGATTTCACATTCTCATCGCCGGGAGAGTTTCGTTTTCTCTCTTTCGCTCCGAGAGAGTTCGCGGCGAAGTGCCCAAGGCTCTTGCGGCACACACGGCCGCCGTGCGTGCGTCTGTCTACGTCTATCTACGTGCCCACCTACGGGTACCTACGGGGTGAGCCAGATCAAACGCAGTTTTGCCAAACGACCGAACCGACCTGCCTCATCTGAATTGATAATAGCGACGTCAGCATATCAAAGACCGCGCGATTCGCCCCGTCGACACACAGACCGCCCCGCCCGCCCTTTCCCGCACATCGGCAAACGCTACGCAAAGGTTGCGCGGTGTAAGTAGCGTGTTTAAAGGCGGAAAGAGAGAGCGTGGTACGAGATAGGCAGATTCAAATGCGCTCCTCCGAGAATACGCGGGACTCGTGGGAACGAGGACATCCCGCTAGGAGAACCTTGCCTCCGAGCGAGCATCCCAATTTTGACATCGAGCGGCCGTATCTCCGTCAAAGAAGCGAATTTTTGGTGGGTCGGGTGGTTGAAGGGAAAAATGCATAACAAGTGCTTTTTTAAAGAGCTTCTTTGAGGGATTTCGCGGAGCGTCTTTAAAAAGCGGGCGCGATATTGTTCAAGCCGAACGGACCGCAACGAGATTCGGGATAATATTATTTTCCTTCCTAAAATCTTTAACCGCGTTATTATACCGATTTTTTTAAAATAATATCTACGCCGGAATACGCCCGTGTTTCGATCGAGGGGACCTATTCGCCGCAGAAAAGAACGTAATCGACGGGACGCTCTCCTTGTACGAATTTAAAACTTTTCCAATTATTTCCGGCGCACAGAGATTCCCCGGGTCCAGCAAAACACTTCGGTGCAAGCTTCCCCATCGCGCCGCCGTGCTGCCCCCTTGCTGTCTGCCATCTCTCCCGCGCTTACGGATAAGAAATTTAATTAAAACCATGGAAAAACAAGAGAAGTACCGCAGGGAGTTAAATGAATTCGAGCGGATGACAGAGAAAAGGAGCACGCGAGCAAGGTGAACCGCCAGCGCGGTGGAAGTGCCTGGCACTTCCTCCGCGGCGGACAGAAGGACACCCCGCCTTCTTCTGGACTAATCAGAGACCGAGAGCTAATTAAATTAGCGATCATGGCGCTGGATGGGGCAGACTTCGTGGATAAACGCGCCCCCGCCTCGTCTTCGCCGCCGTTATAGCTCGGCGATCCGGCTTGAATCCCTGGTGTAATGCAGTACGTACCCCCGTTGGGCATAACCGCACCCCTGTTTGCCACTCACTACCCCTGATTAGGTGGACTTCCTGTCCACGAGTCGTCGCGGCGAGCGGCGCGATCGTGTACACCGTCGCGTACACAGCGGCGTTTATTCATATAACGCGCGCCTACGTTCGATCTGTCGCTCGTCCGGGGGGGTTAATGATTGGGCTTGATTGCTTGGCAAACATGGGCGAGCCTCAAATCAACCATCCGTTCTCCCCCGATGAGCCACCCCCGTTCGTCGCGACGACTTCCTCCGCGACGGCTTCCATCCTGAGAAGTGCTTTCGGGCTTCGGAGGATTCGGGACGGTGAAATTAATTTCCGAGAAACGCACTAATTAAACCTTATCGCGCATTAATTATCCGCGGCTCCGTACCGTCGTCGCTTTTCCTCTCGAAAAATAATAATACTCGAACTTGAATAGTTTTACGAAAGGAAGAAAAAAAAAAAAGTGTCTTTAATTGTAGGTTTAATCGTGACAAATAAAATTACCGTGATTCGTTAATTAGCTTTGAATTTTGTCTACGTCGTCGAAAAATGTCGAGGGAACGTGACATCATGCTAAGCACAATTTTTGTCTAAGCCGGAGCCTCAACAAGTGTTGGCAGATGGAGGAGGAGACGCGGACGAGCGGCAACTACGACGATGACGCTGATGACGAGGATGAGTCAGAGTCGAGATTGAGAATAGCGTCGGGGTCAACTGGCGGAGGAAGTCCGACTTGACCGGCATTGTTTGACCCTTAAGATTAGTCGATCGTGCGGCGGCAACGACCCCATTGATCTGCGATCAATCGGATTCATTGACGCGACGCGAAACGCGACTAAAACGAAGATTTCAAAGACACTCCGCGGTATTAGTCGGTGTGATATTTAATTTCTAAAGTGCGTTCTCCAGCGTTTAATCTATATAAATTAATAGTTTCCCCCGTGCGATACTTAAACCGTGCGACGTGAACGTATTTAACACCATTTAAATATCCGACACTCCGAAACATAATTCTTGCAAGTTTATTTACCGAGCGCTACTTTATTAATTGAAGATGAAAATAAAGAATGTTAATATTCTTGAAACTGAAAAACCGAAAATCAGAAAGCTTAAGTGAATCCTCATCGCGAGGAGCCGGCAATTTCATACGTGGAGTAAATCTCGAATCTCCGGGTTGCGTTATGGCCGCGTCGGGACCGAAGCTTTTAGCGGCTCAGGTGGCACCGTCGTCCGATAATATAACATTATTTTAGGAGAGGCGTTTTGCCGCAAAGTCAGCAGAGATTGTAACTAGCCGGATTCCAGATCCGACGGATAGCAGCAGATAAACAACGATCCTCTTAGCGGCCGAAGATCTACTGAATTTTTTATCGCCGTTATAGTAAATCATATCGGCTTCGTGAGCGCTCTTTGAATTTTAAATATTAAATAATTATTTAAGTGGAATATGACTGCTCGCAATTAGCGTGGAAAATATTAAAACATATTAAAAATTTATATTAAAATATATTATCGAATCATATAAAGTAAATCGTACGCGTATTAAAAATATTAAAATATTAAAGACACATGCATGATTTATTTTATATGTATATCGCTGTTTTTATAAGACGTCGTTTATTAAAAAAAAAAAAAAAGATAATCTCTTCCGTTCTCAAAGTACTTGCAGGAAAGGTTTCCCCGATAATCGTGCGATTTTCTTTTTCTCTCGCGGCCCTTTAACCCGACTCGATGTCTTTCCACCCTCGTTGTCCAGGTGCTCGCTTTTTAATTGGATATCTCGGATACGCAAGGGAGACATCCAAGAGACGATAAAGAAAACTTGAAAAGTAAGGTCGGGCGGCTCGCGAGGGCTCGTCAAACTGCGAATTACCAGCCTTATTATTATCGTCCGTGGGTTCTAACACGGTACTTTTTCTTTCTTATCCCCGGCCCTCGCGGTTCCCGCAAACGATGGAAGGAAAAAAAAAAGGAAAAAAAAAAAAACGCGGGAGCGCGAGGTAAGCAAAACCTCCCTTCTTGATAATAATTCGCGCCACATTCAGTTTCTCAACGAAGAGTAGCAGTTATGAAGCGCCGGTATTATTTATCGCGCTGAACCGTCGTATTCAAAGAACCGTCCCGACTTCTCTCGCGGCGAGACAATGAGAATGCTTGAAGGTAGCAAAACGGAATACGAAAATGCGCGCGGAACGTGATATCAAAGGTTCCATAAAGTAAATGTATGTAAAGAACAAGCAAATAACGGCTCAGATAAAGTTGAAGATCGAGTAAGGTTTTCCTTATGCAAGCATTAAAACACATTTACTCCCTTTACGAGAGCACGCGTCCGCAGTTGCATCCGAATTAACGATCTAACGACCGGGTCCATTACGTAATAGATACTTTTATAAAATATTCCGAGTACTTTAAACGGACTTTAAAATACTTTCTTTTTTTTTTTTAATTATTATCTTTATATTTATAATCGACGTTAAAATTAAGTCCCTTAAAATGCCTCCAATTTTTATTAAATATTTAATTAAAATTTGATCGCAAATATAATCTACTAATACCGCTGCTAAATTATTTTCCATTTGTAATCGCGAGCAAACAAATTTTCTTTTTTTCCTTTTTCTCTTTCCCACCTCAAAACTTATCCCCGGGCGCTCCTCGCAGCATAGGAACGGCTAATTCTCACGCATTCCGCGGAATGGCTTCCACGACATTCCGCAAAAGTTCACAGAGGAAGAGTGGCGCGGTCCGCCATAACATTTTCATAAGGGTCCACGCTCGTCCATTATAAATTCCCATTCGCCGACTCTCGGGTGCGGGGCTCGAAGTAATTAACAGCGAAGCCTCGGATACGGCGGGCCGCGCCGCGGCGGGATTCATTTACGAAACATCTGGAGCGACAAACGGACGTACGGACGGACGGGGATGCAGCTTCCGTTTATTCCGGCAATTCCGTTTAAATTAGCTGAACGCGACCGTTTTTATGACGACGAACCGAGCGAGTTCACACGTACCTCCCTTTCATCCGTTTCCCGCGAGTAATCATCCAGATTCGTAAATTAGTCGTTGGCGCCCAACCCCCGCGCTTACGCCGCGCGAAAATCCATTTCTCCTCGCGAGCCCCGTGCTTGATTAAAATTAAAAATTGCCGGGCGGGCGGGGATAAACGTCAAAAGCGGCGTCGCCCGCTGTAACGATGACACGGCCGGGGTGTCGATTCGTTTTCGCGCCGTCGATTAAAAACTCGCCCGACAGCCGTTTTACATGCGCGAATTTTTCAACAGCCACGTGACGATAAGTGACGACTGACGGCGCCCGTACGTGTCATGAAATAATTAGGTCTCACGGAACGTAAAAAGCGAGCTCAACTTCGCGTCACATTATTTCAGAGATCATTACTTCGGAAATAAATGTTGCACCGCTCGTCTGCGAATTATGTTTGCAAAATATTCTTTTTTTCAGAAACACGCGTCGCAATTTAGCGAGGGAAATACGGGAGGAAAAAGATGAGTTTGCAGACGTTTATTGAATTCCGACGGGCTCGCGAGTGAGATTATTATAATGCGATGTAGGGAGGTGTCGGTTTTGCGCAAACAATGCGGGGCTAGATCTAAGCTCGCGGGTTGCGGATGTACGCTCGCTCGTAAAATAGACATGTCTCGAGTCACAAATTGGAGCGTGCTGCGAGAGTATAAGAAAGCCGACATACATCCACTGACATACGTTCGCCGAAAAAGGAGCGGACGGGAGAATAGATCTACTCGGAATCATCGTTTAAAACTCACGAACGCTCTTACTTGTTTCAGTGAAAAATATTTTTGCGATCCTAAACTAAGCCAAATTTCGATATTTCTTTCTGTTTCTATTATATTTAAAATCGAGTAGCAGTGACTTTTACTTTCTGCAAATTAAACGTCCATTTTTAAGTGTCTCTAATTAATTACAATTTATAAATATACCCGAGTGGAAATTTAACTAATTAATCTGATTTTGCGGCTAGCGATTAGATCGCGCAGATTAAATATATTTAATAATATATTTAATAATTAAGAAATATATTTCTTAATTATTAAATATATTTAATAATATGTTTAATAATTAAGAAACATATTTCTTAACAAAGACCAGCTTGGTACTACTATCCATAAATTATAAGAAAGTATTTCTTACTCGGTGACTGTCTTAAAAAGATGAAGCTGCACTTTGAAAGATAAGAAAACAAAATCTGTCTAGCATCGGCCATCTAGTCACTGTCCAGTTCGGACCATGTTTGTAAATAGACATCTAAACGTTTCTCGCCGCGTACTAGTCTACTGTTTTGTTTTGTGTTGATCTTACGCAACGTTCGACTGCAGAATTCGCCGGGCAAACCGGTTCGCGCCGCCCGCCGCCCGTGCGTCCTCCACCTTGCGAACTTGGAATGCGAAAGCTGCTGGTCAGATGTAAACACACGCACGTACTCACACTATCGCGGCGGTCAGCGGGCCCGGCGAGTTCGGTAGTCGAGTTTTGCGTAAGGTCAGAACGCGCAGTAGACTTCGTACGCGGCGAAACACGTTTAGATATCTAACTTTTCTAGCTCGTTATTAAACAGAAATAATTGTTTAGTACCTGGACTTTTTGAACGTTAAATTTCTGGCTCGGTGCTGGACAGTTTCGCTCGACAGCCACGAGACGAACCACGAATCGACTAACTAATTATTAGATATGAATCAATTTCCACTCTACCTATTGCTATTTACGACTACGCCTCAGATGAAAAAGTAAAACTCCGTAAAATTAATCTCAACGTAATTTGAGAAAATCTACGAAATAAAAAATTCCAAAATCTACGAAAGCCGATAATTCGGAAGCGAGCAAGTGCTCTTTTCGAATCGCTCTCTCATTCAACGTTTTCCTCGGACTCGGAAATTCGGAATGATCGCGGTCTTTGCCCAAGAATATTTCGCGATAACGAGAGCCGGGCGATATCTTGCTCGGACCGGGGCGCGCGCTTAATTAAAACAAGGAACGAGGCGCTCGGGGCCTCGCGGTATCATCGGCCGCCGCATCGCATAACGGCGGTGTTTCCATAATTTGGCCGAAAACCCAACCAGACACGGTGGTCAGCAACGAGCCGGTCGGCCGGGCGGGCGGCCGTGGACCGCGGATCCCGACCACGGTTATTAACTGACCAGGATGTACGAGACACCGGGGACCAAGTTGAATGGCGAACGCACAAACCACGCGGGGCGGCCCCGCCGGGGGGGCGCAGCTTCTCTGCGAGCTATGTTGCCGAAAGGATTGATGGGGACCGGTCACCATCCGGGTGGGTTATACCCGGGTGAAACACGCTTCGAACTGCACGCGGGCCCGCAGACAATTGCGAGCCCGGTACGCTTCATCCCGCGCAATTGAATTATCGGCGATGCATGCACGGGGCGCCGGCCCGTGTCTGCGCGCAGTTTGTTACGGCGAACCCAACGCGAATTCGTGAATTCGTAATCGGCCCGGCGTTTTTCCCGTGAAATCTTGCCCGCGTTACCGCGGCTTGCCCTCCGCATCCCGAACGAACGAGAGTTATTAATTGAAAGTACGCTCGCGAAGTTAAACGCGAGATAGAACACAGCTGTCGCTAAATAAAAGTCCGCGATTTATAATTGCGCAAAAATATCAAAATTATATCACTTCTCCGAAAGCGGTAAATTATTTTTTTTCTTTTTTCTCTTTTACGCCTTTGTATTCTTCGGAGCGAAGACTGTTTTGTCTCTACGATAGCAATAACTTTATTCTCGGCGCGGCGGGGTGTCTCGAATAATCATGCTTAAGTCGACGATGATCGACTCTCTCTCCGGCGTGAGCAAAAGACGGTGGAAAACCCAGGAAAGGAAGGGAGGAAAAAAAAAAAAAAAACGAAGCCATAGATAGAGTTGAGAGAAACCGCCCTGAACGAAGTCAACTGAGGATCTATCGTTCTCCGGGGACTAACTGGATCGTGCAGGTCGAGGGATAAAGAGACCGAGGAAAAAAAGAGGAAGGAACGAGGGAGAGAAAGAAAAAAAAAGGAAAAAAAAAAAGAAAAAAAAAGGGAAAGAAAAAAAACGGTGGCGAGAGCGGGCGGAGAAGGAGAAGACAAGCGGCGGAATTGAATCGAATTGGACCAGCTTGGCGCTGGCGTGTTCGCAGGCAGTTCGTCCAAGGATATTTGTTCCGCATACGTACGTAAGCGTAGTCTTCGGAGACCCCGCCGTCGGGGGGGTTGTAATGGCAGCGGAGGAGGGGAGAGGAGGACGAGGACGCATAAAGCACCGTCGCCGGCACCGCCGAGGCACGTGGTGCATGCGGGGCGTATTAAGCCCACGTGGAGAGAGTCACGCGCGTCTCTTGGGATCGTCGACAGGAGCCGAAGATGGGCGCGACCGTTCCCTCGAGGGAACCGGGTGTGTATGCGCCCCGCACACACGCGCGCGACCCGCTAATTGTTTAAAATCTGATCGCGTAAGCGCGCCACGACGGCTAATTAGGCGATGGCTCGCGGCCGCCGGATATCGGGCGCGATTTAATGATCCTCCGTGAGGAGGTATTAATTACCGCTGGCGGGGGCGGGCACGATAATTATGGATAGGCGCGGTGCGAAATTGCCGTCGCGGAACCGAGCCCGCACGTCGGCGTTCAGCTTCGGGTTAATTATTTGCACCCGGTGGGGCCGCGCTTCGCGCTGATAAGGAGTAATTGCTCGGCGATAATAAGCTGAGTAATTTGTCGCGTGGCGGAAGGCAGGCCGGAGCTGAAGGAAACTTTGTTAACTAGTCCACGAGTCGCTGTTCGAAATCGCGTATCGCGGCGTAATTCGTCGGTAACGTTTTTTATTAATACGCTTCCGTCGCGAACGCGCTTCTGAGACAAACGGAATAATCGCGTGAAATCTGGCCGCGTATCTCCCTCGCGTTCATTAATTAACCGATGGAATAATTTCCAATTGTGCCGATCCGAGAGTGACGCTAGGCTACTGATTCTATGATAAACAGGATCTGATGACACCGGCTCATTGATCACGAGCATATGCGCTAGGATAGTAGTAGTAAAGATTTATGTGCGGACTTAATGGCTCGCACGGCCACAACGTACGTAGCTCATTTAATTATTGGCTCCAATGCCACGATATTGCGGTCTAACATAATAAAAATGTAACGTAATCTGTGAGATAATAATCTCAAAAAAAAAAAAATTATATTTAACAAATTAATTGTATCATACCAACAGCTAGATATGTTAATTTTTTTAATTCATGCAATGTACTTGGACGTAATTTATAGCGTACGTGTTATATATTTAAAGACAAGGTAATATCTATTTCAACATGAGGTTTGCATTGATAAGAGAAATTAATACCTCGATCTGATCGCAGATAAAATACTGGATGAAACTAAATTTCTTTAACTCACCGTTATCTTTTTAATTAGTATTTTTTAAGTATGATGTTATTTTTTTGTAATTTTTATCGCGATTTTTAAATGCGAGTGTCGACGTTTAATGAATACCGATGTACGATTGTGGTTTCAAACTTATTCAGATAATTATAGAATTTTTTAAGCTCGTCTTTCAATTATTTTCTATCTAAAAAGAGACGCAGATGTTTCATTATTATAGAAAAATATTACAAGCTCACTTATTTTGATGCGCAGCAGCGGAGTTATTCAGCTGAGATAATCCTGTAACATACAATAAAAAAATTAAATTAGTAAAATTAATTAACTAAAAACTGTTAAACTTTAGGCAAATAAAAATAGTTCTTACCTCCGGGTTGCTCCGCTGAAGCAGGATACTTCTCCGAAGCCTCCTCCTCCTCTCAGAACGTCCAGGATGTCGGCCTGGATCCTTCTTCTTCAAGTAACACTCACAAAAAAACGCGGATAATAAATTAAATCGCGCAACACTACTGCACTTGCGAAAAAAATTTGACGAACTAGCTGCGGATTATTTATTAAATATATCGGCGGCGAGAGCACGTCCAGCTTCTTCTCACGATCTTTATCTGAAAGAAGAACAAGAATTTAGGTTAGTTGATGAGAAATCAAGTATTGATGCACAATAAAAATGTATAAAAGTACAAGTATTTTTTTACGCAGAGTCGGCCGAACTTGTGTGACGCGATCATTTACTCTGTCCGTCCCACCTAACCTATTCGTCGCTCGCTTGCCGCGACAAGCGATAACGGCGTTAAAAAGAATTCCGCGGCCGGCAGAAACGCCATCGGGCCTTAAATTTAATCGTCGATGGACTCGCTTAAACCTTGATCAACCCGAATCGATCATTTCGCGGTTACGCGCACGGTCGAGAATAATTAAATCACGTATATACTTACTTTAGAGGATCGAAACCAATCTCAGATACTCTCCGCGAACGCAGGCTGGATACCGGAAAGTCATTTACGCCTGGATTGCGTCGCCAGCTGTCGAACTCGCGTAGATTTTTCGGCACAAAGCGGGACGTCTCTTGCTCAGGTGTCGCGGAATCGGAAGACTGGTCGCGTAATGAAGAAGCAATGGCCTTTTCCGGTTCGCCGGTGACGTAATGAAGAAGAAGCAATGGCCGTTTCCGGTTCGCCGGTACCCCGCAACCATCAGCGGACGTAACTTGGCCGGCGTTGTCGGCGCTGGACGACGGTGCGGGGGGGTGAAGAAAGACCCTAGCGCGCCGACCAATCACAGCGCTCCCTCGATCGCCTGATCGCGAGCAGTCTTACGCGACCCGTTGCGCAGTTAAGGATGCACGCCGGCCACGCGGAGTGCATCGCCGTGATAGATTCGCGTACACGTAGTCGGGCGACGATACCTGAGCACCTAGAATCTAGTGTTTACGATCGGAATCCTTCGATCGGAGGCCCGAGATCTCTGAAGGACAGTCTTATTGCGTAGCTTCGAGCGCGAGCTCGTGTTGCCGCATCACTCTGCAATTTCGTGTACTTTCGACCGCGCATAGCATAGCCCCGCGTACGGAGAAGCGTCGACACGTCGTCGATTAGGAAACGTACGATTATTTTCCGCGCGCCTGAGATATCCGACTCGTCGTTTTGAGCTTTGTTTCGTGCGTTGAGGTTATACGGGAGTGTTATCTCGCGAGTGAATATTCCACGAGTGTCCAGGGTACGGAAGGATGACTGGACACGTCTCTCTGAGAGGAGGAGGAGGCCCGGGGGGCATCCTGCACCGGCGGAGCAACTCTTAAGTAAGAATCAAATTTTTAAATAAAATTATTACCAAATAAAAATTTTTACCTTTTTTTTATACGTGTCTACATTAATTTTTTCTCTGTATGTTACAGTCACCAGAATTCAGCAACTCCGCTGAAGCTCATGCAGACCGGTGAGTTGTATGCATTTTATTTCGTAGTTAAAAATTGTGTCTTTTAAACCGGCAGCACGTCATCGATCATAAATCTCTTAATTATAATTACCATGCAAAAATTAAAAATTAATATCCCCAATTATAACGACGCACATACGACCTTTCTAAAAGTAGCGCACGCAAAACGTGCGCATGATTTCTTCTAGTTAAAATAAAATGTCAAAAATATCGGAGGCAAAGCGAAGAGAAATAAAAAGTAAAGGAGCGCGATCGGTGTTTCATGTAGCGACCGGGTAGAGCGCGAATTCCGGCGCACCCCGCAGCGTAGCCGCCACCTTTCACCTTTGATTTATCCTCTTATCATATGCGAGCTCAGGCTGGTGGACGAGGGCGCGCGCGGGAACGGCCGGGGCACCGACAATACCTCCACCCCCCTAGAATGCGGTGGGGGCGCGATGAAAATGGGATTGAAAACCACCAGACTAATCTCCTACCTCTCTCGCGTGTACTCGCAACATCTATAGCCCCGCGAGCGTGCGCGCACACCCTCACACACGTGCACGGAGTCGTCCACCTGCGCGATTAACCCCCCCGTTTCCCCCCCCCTCGGCCGCCTTTTCGAGCGGTCGCGCACGCAACGCATGTGTATTAAATGCCGGTACACGTATCGCGGTGTGCGTGCCAGTTGCGCTCAGAAACGGCTGCCATTTAAATAAATGTTTAATCTCGCTGGCGGCCCCCGCGCCCTCCTTTCCACCCCACCCCCCTCTCGCCCCCTCGAAAATCCTCCCGCAGCTTCCTCTTTTTCCTCCGCTTCGTTCCGCGAGCCGGCTCGCCCGGCAAAGCAGTAAAGGACGGGGAACCGCGAGGGCGGGCGGGGAGAAATAGACCGAGAGCAGTTAAAGGGAGAGAGATCGTGTCTGGAGAACGCGGGATTGCCACTGCGAGAAGGAGGCGAAAGGCACCGTCGCGCGGTGGACAAAGAGAGCGAAGAGCCCGGGCGTGGGTGAGAGGACCCGCCGGTGAGAACGGCAAGTAAAAAACCAATCGAGTCTATGCGGCGTGGGGCGCGATGCGCGCCGCTGAATCTCCTCCCCCCCCTCGGTTTGCCGACCCCGTGTTCGTGAACCATTGGTGAGACCGAGCCCCCGCAGCCATTTAACCTCTGCATTGCAAATGCCACCCCCTATCTGCCGCGACCATCCGGTAAGGACGGCAGGGTAGAACGGGAAATAGGGCCGCGAACTCGAGCCGAGACTGTTATTTTAACGAAATATCTTTAAACGTCGGCACGAGGGGACGAAGGGAGGAGGGGGAGGCGGGAGCGGAGGGTGGACGAATGGCCTGGAGGAGAAGGATGAACCTCGCCAGTCAGTCCGGTGGGAACAGAGCGGGGATGGACGGGGAGAAACGGGGAACGAGATGGTCTTGGGCGAGCTCGGCGCGGAGAGATGAAAGGATACCTAGTTACGGGACGAGAGCGCGCCGGTTTAAAGGATTACCGGCCTGCCCATTATTCAAATGTATGCTAAACGCGCGGGGCGGTGTGCGCGATAGCCTTATCAACCCTCTTGCGAGGCGCCACGCGGATATTTCACGGCGGTTCGCCGCAATAGCGCCTCAACGTCCCGGAGCTTAGACCAGCGACTACGTTTCACTCCAACAACGCTTTTACGGCCGTTTCCGCGCTGACGACCGAATGTAGAAATTTGTTCCGACAACTCTGCTTGACCGGGGGACGAATATTACATTTTGCACCGTTTGAAGTCGCATCTTAAGCTTTTCATCGAGACATAGTATCACAGTTTTTTTTGTAATAAGTTAAATTTCTTTTTACACGAAATAAATTTTTATTCTCAGTAAATTATTTTTTTTATTAAAATCAAAAGAAAAAAAAAAAAGAAAATTTATTTTAGAATATTAAAATTATAGTCCTAGCAACCACGCACTCCAATTAAAATATAAACACCAATAAACTCTTCGAAAAGAGTATCCACTATTAAAAGTAGTGAATATTTGATTCTGTCGCCGACGTTAAAGCGGTTAAGCTTCGTGGTTTGTAGAGGAAGTGTCGCATTACCATAGGTCACAGACTTGCGCTTCTAGCACTAGAAACAGACGTCCTACGATTTTTTTCTTTTTTTTTTCGAGACCCCTACGGTGTTCCCAAGTCGTTGTCGAATTTCCAGCGCGAATTTCACGATACCGGCTCGCCCGCAGATGCGGCAGAGAGGCCCTCGCAAGATTTGCGCGAAGCGTGAATGGACGAGGGCGTGGGAAACGGCGAAGTGGCCGCGTACGCGGATAGTGTGCTGACTTGCGACCGGTCCGGTAATTGTCGTAATTGTGCCGAGTGATTCACACATCAGGATCGGCGGCTCCCGCTGCACCACCTCCGCGTCTCTCTTTCGCGCTGGCCACGCACACGCTCGCGCGACGATAGCGGGCGTATTCGCGCGAGCGCATCTGCGCGGGATTTCGGAAACAATTGCCGACAATTCTCGCCACTTGACTCGCGGCCAGCGATTGACGTGAGAATCCGCTTAGACGGCTGTGTAACTCCGCCGCGGAGCGTATGAGGTCATCTTCATTAAATCGTTCTCCGCTTAATGACTGATCTAATTTTTTCCCTCTTTCTCCGTCGCCGCCGGCCGGCGGTTTCGCGGGATCGGCGCGACGCAACGCGCTCCACCCTCGGCGCCTTTTTCCGCCGCCGAGGGAACGTGGAAAGCCCGTAGTCGCTTTCTTCTCACGTGACGTTCGCCGGGAAAGCCGGCTTCGGAAATAGGAGAAAATTAACGTTGAACAAGCGATTCCTCTTAAGCTTGAATCCGCGTACGATTAGTATCAGCGAGATTATCTCTTTCTGGTAAAGCGCGTGTTTGAGATAAGATTGCAAATCTTATTTCAGATAAAAATTATATATTCTCTTTTTTTTTTTTTAAATATGATTCGCGAAATGTGAAATGTAAAAGTAATATTTAATTTGAAATTTAATTATTGTAGAATTAAATTCTTTTTTTAGTTGATTTCTTGTATAAATATATCGTTATAAAAATTTTTTTTTTTAATTATTATCGACTCAGTTATTACGCAATCTTATATGCACATGAAAAAATTGGATTAAAGCACGGAAGCTAGCGTACGTTGTAAATCTTTTGTGTGCACACATAGCCTACATTCGCGTCGGCGGTGCTTTGTAACGCCGGAACAGCATCCCGCGATGCCACTTTGTCCCCGCATCCGTTTTCGTGCACTTAGCCTTCCACAAACTGAGAAGGCACGCTTAAGCTCGAGCAGCCATTTACATTTGGAAAACATGACTGGCTTTCTCGCGAGGTTTGATATGAGCCAGTTCGATGGCGTGCATCAGCCCGAATTCAGCGAACAATTACGCTTTAAAGTAATACATCATAATCCCCCCCCCCCGAAAAAAAAATAAAAGTAAAATAAAATAGAATTAATCACTCGCTTAATAATCGAACGGTATCGCGTTGCGTCACGTGTGAAAATAAAAACGCTAGAACAACCTTCGACTCGTACGTTTTAATTTTATAACGCCGTAATCATTTTATTATCGCCTGCATATGCGATTTAAATCTATTTAGCGTATCTACGAATCATTATTCCGAAACAGAAAACCAGAAGGTCAAGCCGTTGGGCGTAATATAATTCCGGTCGGCGAGAAGCCTCGAATCGCATTAGAATCGTATTCTTCCGCGTATGCACGCCCGTGGAAGAAATCAATTCCGATCCCTCGGTCCCGCAGGAGATGACATTTGACACCTCGCCGGCATATTTGCCACCCTACCAGTGATTGGCTGATTATGATCTCGCTAATCCCGCGCCCGGGCTTGGACCACCCCGACGTGATTGCCGAGCACAAAGGCAAATACCGTTCCCCTTCGCAGCCGCGTTACTTTCGCGACCCCAATTTTCGTGGCCGCGTGCATACGGCGCCGTGCGTGTCGCGATCGCACGCGATTCCGCTGGGCATACACTCGCCCGATGAAAATCGCTGCTCACTTTCGCTTATGACATTTCGTCCGCCGCTCCTGATTCCAAGCCGATGTACGTCGTAATAAAGCGGGAGAAATAGCGCTTCTTTTTTTTTTACGGCCCGCCCGAGCAATAATTAAACTGCACATAAATTAAGCGCTCTCAGCGTAAAACTTTAATCAGAGCGAAATAATTATTCGAATTTTTCAAGCGCGAATCAAAATTGTATTATCGCGCGTTTAAATATTACGTATCGATGTCTACGACCCCGTACTTTACTCGATGGGAATTTTAATCTAAAAGCTAATCGACGCCGTATTTATTGTGGAAACTTTCGCGAGATACCGATTAGGATCGCGCTTCTCGCCGGCACTCGAGAAATTCAAATTCAAATTATTCTATAAATAAGATCCTAGAACGACGCGAACTTCAAACGCAGGGGGGGGTGTCGGGCGGGGAAAGCGATTTTCCCGGATTTCACCCTCGAATTGACATACAAAGCGTTAACGAGAGACGGAGGCGGCGGCGGTCTCCAAATAGAGGACTCGGGGGGAGGCTCTCGCAGGTTTTCTTCCTCCCCCCTTCGCGCAAAAGTTTCCTCGTCGAAAATTTCAATTACTCGCCGCCGCTACTTCGCGAGATGTAATAGAAGTCAGCCGGGAATGTAATTCCGGCGGAATCGCGCAATTACTTCCGCCAACCGAGGGCTCTTCGCGACTTCGCGAGGCGAGCCGCGAAAACGAAAACCGCCGGCAAAGACGTCGCTCTCGCTGCGCGGCTACAATCAAAATGCTAATCGCCTCAAGAACAAGAGGTGTAAGTCCATAGAAATTGAATGTAAGGGGCTTAATATCGCCCGACGGCGCGGATCGCTAAAGAGTATTACGAGGGATTACCAGGGTAAAGTGACACCCTTGGCCCGAGGGCTGCGGTAGCGCGCCGTGCAGCAGTCTTAACAAAACATCGGGGGTTGGAGGAGCCTTCCGTAAATATTGTTACTGCCGCCCCGCCGGCAATTTCGCTAGCCATATGTCAAGCCACCGATGTCCTTTTTAGCGTATTCGCTCGTGCACGCTGTGCTCTCGAACCGATCGCGGCGGAAGAATATTCGCGGCGCAGAAAGATTCAGCTCGATAAGGGCAGAGAACAATCTGAAAAAAAGAATGGGGGTCAGATTGAGGATATTTACTCTGAAAATATCAGCCAGCATTGAGATTTTGTTTAACGCATTGTCAAATCTGTGTGCTTAATAAATTAAATATATTTATATATATATATATATAAATATATGTATATGTTATGGAATTATTTAAGGAATAAAAATGTGTCGGGCACGTTTTCTTAAAAGACGTATCTTATCTCAATTTTTTACTATCAATTTCCTCGCACAAATGTACCGCTAGTTTTATAATAAAAAGAAAATTTTTTAATTTAGATTTCTGTATTTTTTTATATATATTATAAGTATAGCTGGTTTAAAGAAATCAGGCATGGCTGGCAGGTATGTTCAATGTTCGTTATGGTAATGCATAAAGCGGAGTATAAAGCAATAAGTACGGGGGTCAGCGAGGGTGAATCGTAAATTAGAAAGCAGAAGCGGGACGGGAGCGAAGAGAAGGGCGCCGGCTCTCGAATTAGCATCGCTTTCAAGTCGCTTTCTAATCTCGGTAACTGGACAAATTGGCACTGAATGATCAGTAACGAACGGACGGAAGGCTCAAGTGGGTTTGCGGCTCTAGACGAAGGACGCCTCGAGAGTAAACGGGGGACGGCAGGGTGCCGCGTCGCGCCTCGCGCCGTTATTCTGCGGTATATCGCGACCGACACGTGGCACGGATTACATATACGTGTATGTTACACGGCCAATTTCGTATGTCCGATTAATGCGAACGCTGGAAGGGGCCCCCAACTGACGAATTAAATCCTTCAGCCGGTCATTTCAACATTGTTCTTCCTGGAAATTGCGCGAATTCTAACGTAACTTAAAATGCTAAAGAATTCTAATATTTATTCATTATAAAGTATAAAAAAATCGGAGTATCCTCGAGTAAAAGTACTAAACTACAAAAGAAAAAAAGAACGATAGTAATTATATCGATATTAATTGAGTCACTTTTATCATTTCTTAATTCGAGCCGTTTTCGTCAGAAGATGACGAAAATAAAATTCCATCCTCGCGAAAATAGGACGCAAACGGGATTGTCAACGGTTACAATCGTGGGGGGTAATCGACAGCTGCAACGGATTTCACGTTGCCGAGCTCGGGTGGAGGAGGCTTCCTCCTCGTGGCGAAACGCGCATGGCCACCGTAAACATAAATTCCCTGTATGCGCGTATCCGGTTGCCCACGATTTATTACCCGTGAACCGAGCCGGAGGGGGCGGTTTACAATGGGCCGGCAAATTGCCGGCCGTTTATACGATGGAGACGTTATAGCCGAGCCCGACGGTGCGGACGAACAAGTGTGAAATCAGGTGCATCCATAATGCAAAGGGGTGGGCGCGAAGCCCCGGTCTCCGGCGCTCTCGTGCTGCAGCTAACCCCCCTTCGTTCGCCCGCTCTCGCGCGTCCACGTCCCCTTCCCCGGCGCGCGCTGCAAATCAATTAGACACGCGACGGAACGCCGCGTTTATTGCCGATGTATCGAAAAACAGAACGCCCCGTCACCGACCCCTCCGAAAAATATCGCGGATTTCGCAGTCGGCGCGCGCACGGGGTGGGTGGCCGGCGTGATGAAACGCGAAATCCACTCGCGGTCGATTTTTCGAGGGTGTTTGCCGATTAATCGACTAACGGTTCCCATCAACTGTCAGCGCGGGGGTGTAGCGGCCTTCGCTCCGCGAGGCGAAAAAAGAATTAATTTCCGAAAGCAAGTAGTAAGTTCACGTGGCAGTATTGACTGACGCGGCAGCTTTGTTACGATTTCTACTTCATAAAAACGATCTGATTAAATAAATTAATTAGAAAGGATCTAAAAATGTAATAATTTAGAAAAAAAAAAAAGAAAGATTTTAAAGAAGTCACACTGCGTGTTTAAAATATCGCTAAGCTTATCTGTTAGTTCTCTGACCATATTTTAATGTAATTCTTTTAGCGGCTAGATATGCGCGTTAATTTCAATGTTTTTACGTAATGCGGTCGTATCTCGCCGTGTGTGAAACAGCTCGGTAAATAATGAGCGATAAATCACCTTCGGAAGCCTCCCATCGCCCCGTGTGTAATTATACTTTTCACGCCTTAACTGCAGCCGATGTTCAATGCTCAATTGTAGGCGTGGTGCTGAACAAAGTGCAAAGTGCTGCAGATCGTTGGGGATGGCCTTAACTTGGTAAGAATTAAAGCGAACGGCTCGAGGGGGTAGCTAAGGGTCGCCTCCAGCGATTATACTAATAGTCGGAGCGTAGATAAGCTCGCGCGGGGCGCGGAGAGCAGTTAAGGCTACTAATTGTTTTCCGCCGAGGAAACTTCGTTCTGACGATTCTTGCCTGAGCCGAGCCATCTATATTCCAACGAAAAGCGTCCGATAATTATGTAACCGGCCGTGCCTTCATATTCGCAACCGTAATCCGTAAACAAGACAAAACGCTCGTTATTAACGGAATTAATCTTCCTCGGCGTGAAATTTTATCGGCGATATACGTAAAATTTTATCAACAAATTATATTTAATCGGCTTCGTTAACTTGACGAATATTATCTACGTTGAGTTTAATATTAAAATTCTGAACGTGACCCCTCGATAAAGAAAGACGATGCGAGTAGACTGTTACCGTTTGGAGAAATTAATTGTAAGATAAATCTGTGTAACGTTCTTGGAGTATTCCGTATTTCCGTGGGGCGAAAATATTCTAGATATTTGACGTCTAGACAGAACGACAATAAAAAGCGCTATGTAGTTCGATAACTGAGCCAGGTACGACGGTGTACCACCGATGTGGAAGAAAAGCCCGAAGCGTAAGAGCGAACAATGGCCTCCTCTCTGGCAGGTTGATCCAGCTTGAGTAATGTTGAAATCTGGGGCGTTCCTGGGAAAGACCACCTGACCTCTTCGTTCCTCCATCACCACCGCTGGACCCTCGTGAACGAGTCATGCCCGGGCATTAACACAAATTGAATGTACCACTAATGATTTGGTTATGACGTCTATTTAATCGATACTTTCATTACGGCTATATTATCTTCGAATCGCTTCTGATAATATTTAAGACGAGAAAAATGTTTAAAATTACGCTAATTTTATGCGTGAAAAATTAATATCTTTATTTGACACATGAATTTATTATTTGAGAATGTGAAAGAGCCGCATCGGTAATTAAATCCTGGGGAGAATTATCACCAAAGAGGAATCCCATCGCGAATCGTGTAAAAAGTTGCGCACCGCTAACCCACTGTACTATTTTCCGCGTAAGAAAGTCTCCTTTCATAATTCGACGTATCATACTTTAGTAAGAAATCCACCGGCGTCAGGGCGGCTTACATGATTACAACGACGTGACATCGATCCTGAGAAATTGCGGGCGTTATACGTCTTCGCGTACTGCTCTTGAGTATCATCTCTTCTTCCTGCCGGAAGTGAAATTAAACCGATAGCCACATTTGCGAGCTGCGGTGTCGCATTGCGCTATTCAGACAGGGGAACGAAAAAAGGAGCGCGGCAAGACGGAAAACTATATGGAATCCACGGTTTCTTCCCTTGCTTGCGACCCTCCTCCCCCGTTCGGGAGTCAGGAATATCGGAATTTCGCGCGGCGATCGTGCGAATGTGTTCCCGGGGACCCCAGAAGAAGTCGTTCTAGGATGGACACGCGGCCGGGTAATGGAAGATGTGATAATTTAGTATGCACGGTCGGAGTTTATTTGAATTTTATTGGCGAGCTCGCTGTCACGTGGACGTGGGAGAGCGGCGGCGGCGATGCCGCAGGGGGGTTCCTTTTTCGTTTTATCGGATCGGGGACGAGACGACGCTCCTCCCGTTTTCCCGAGGGGACACTTCCGTCCGACCAATATCGCTTCTCTTCCTCCGTCGCTCGGGCCTTCTCGCTTCCCGTTTCAACTTCTCCTCCCTCCCCCCGGTCACCTCCTTACCTCTCCGTCTTTCTCTCTCTCTCTCTACATCTTTTACTCTCTCTCCTGGGGCGCTTCCAATATCTTTCTAAGTTCTCGGAGCCGGCCATGAATAAACTATTCCCCGACTTTGAATATCTGAGCGTTTTGCGCGGGAATGGGACCGCCATCGAGGGACCGACCACAGAAAGGACGGGAATGGGTGATATCGATTGATCGACATCGCTCGTGGGAGGAGGAAACGTCGTACTTGAAAGTGCGATCCTTCAATTTTTGGAAAACGCTTACTTCTATAGAGAAAAACGAAAGAAGTGAGTGCGGTTTGCTTGAAAAAAGAAAAAAAAGAAAATTAATCAAGATTCTCGACGATCGGAAGGAACTCGTGACCTCATCTCGCCGTGCGCTAATCGTGCAACAAGCGCGCGAGAATATCTTTCGCTCCACATCATTCAATATTAGATATATTTTACATAGCTCGTATCAATATTTCTTCAACCGATAAAACCGGAAAGTACTAAAGTGCCGCGCCGCTTACCCTATTTTTCATTAGACCATCTCCACGTTGTAACTGGCCCGTGGATATTTCGAGTACGTTATTTCTATATCGCTTAAATCTAATCGGCGAAGATTTCGTGAACAAAAGCTTGAGGCGTCGGGCGCGTCAGCGCGTTGACAAAGTGTTGCTCTTCATGGACCGCCGGGGGCGTTAATACCCGGCGGAATTCTTTATTCCCGATCTCGATAGCGGGGCGATTAATTTTTCGTCCCGTCGAGGATGATGAAATCAAGCAGTCAGCATAATGAGTAGCGTTGTCTGCCGCGCAATTCATCGGATGTCGCGGGAGCGAGGGGGAGACGCCGGGGGTGGGTGGGTGGCGGAGAACGGCGGGGTTATTAATATTCAGAACGAGAAGCGGGAGTCGAGAGCAGTGCCGAGTGACAAATACCTAGAGCCTCGTCCCAACCCCGGCGCGGCTCAACTCTGTAATTAACGCTAATCTCCAGGCCGTTTCTGCGACACCGTACCACCCACTTCGTCTTCTCTCCCGTCTCTGTACTTAGGCCAGAGGGGGTGGCCTCGGGCGGGGGGAGCTCGCCAGTCGATTCTCAGACGAGAGTGCCTTGATGTTGCCCCCCGCTAAAACGCGGGCGAAGGCAGTTTTGCGTTTATCCTTCATTCGCCGCGCAGCTCATTGAGGATTTAACAGCCCTTTGAAACTAGACGGCGAACTATCGCCGTCCGGCCAGCTAGGAAATATATACGCGCCGTATAGATCCTGTGCGAAACCACTGAGAAAGTCGGGGAAACTGCTCCATTGTTTGCGCATTCCGCCTTCTGGTAAAGTGAGGAAAAAAAGAAAGAAAAAAAAAAAAATAGAAAAAAGAATGCCGCATGGGCGCGGCGCCTCGTCGCAGTTCTTGAATATTTTTGTGAACATTACCGCCCCGCCGGTGATTCGTCATGGGTGCGGTATACGCATTTAAATTTATAAAACTGTATACTTTATTACTAACTGCATATGTGAATACGCATAAATTTCTTTCACCGTGGAGTTTTAGAGAAAATTCTTAACGCACGTACAAGTTCTAAATTAAAACACTGAACGGAGGAGATTTTTTTTCTTTACTTTTTAAAGCGTAGGAAAATTAATATGACTCGCTACGCGATTGAACAAGCGATTTTATAATTGCGTAAATAACGCATAAATAATTTCAACGTTCGGAGGAAGAGGCACGCCGGCCGATGAAACATTGCGAAGCTCGTTCTAGCCCGGCGCGAAAGCATTTTCTCAAAGCCGTGCATCACGCACGGCGGGCAAAACTCGGCTGAAGCGCGGAAGTACTTGATTAAAGATACACACATTCGAGATCCCCGAACGAGCCGGCGTACCTCTTATCACGAGAGATTACTTTGGACGGTGTACAACAATTTAGGTGGAGGGAACGAGGGTCGGGGAACGGACGTGCCCAGGTACTTCTGGCCGTCGCAAGCCGCTCTAATCGAGTCCCCCCGATGTCCTGAAACCGCCGGTGTTTCTTCCGCCGTGCGACGCGAGAGCGAGACGGAAGCCGGGGGTGGGATTGCGAGCAAGAGAAAAGGCGGCCAATCCAATTCCGCCGCTTCAACCCCGACCGCCGTGATGGCGGAGGGTGGCGAAAAAACGCAGCCGGGGCGCAAGGCGAAGCGAGGTAGGTCTCCAGGCTTTTTTGCGTTTAATCAAGGATATTCGCGGTCGGCTGGCTTCGCTATTTCAGTTCGCCGAGTGTTAACCGAGGCGCGCAACCACCACCGAGTATCATACCGCAGAAAGTGGATGAAGGAATCTTCGCCCTTTGACCTCCCGCCGGACGCTCTTGCCTTAGCGATCATTCGTAGCGGTCCTTGTTGTAAATTACAGCCCGGGCCGTATTACCGTTTTTGCTTACCGTGTCATATTCTTCGGGCATTCTTCCGCGGCGGCTAAAGTAACGCGAACAATTTCGAGGAAAGAATTAAAATAAAATAAAAAAAAGGGAAACGTAGATAAGCATCGCGAAAATTATATCGCGCGATTTACAAAAGGAAAGTAACGAATTGTTCTGCAATTTGTACTCGTCGAGCGGATCGTGGATATAATAATGAATATTACGTCTTGATGTAATGAATCGGAATCGGATTAGTTCTGATCGGACTAGTTGAAGACCTCACGCCGCGCGGCCGAGGAGTCATTTGATTCGTAGAATCTAATAAAATCGATTAGAGAGACGCGACACCCCTTTCGCTACCTCCATGATAGTCTAGACGTGATGTAGCAGGAGACGACAGCTCTAATTTCGTCCTTAAGCGTCAAGCATCTCCGCTGTCATTCCTGTAAATTACTTCATCTCGATGACACGTTGATCGTCGGAAGCACCCTCTGAATTTCGAGGTAGTCACTCAGCGGGGTCACTAACATTCTTTCCATTCGGAAATATAGACTTTCGCGACGTTCGATAACACAGCCGTCGATATTTCAAAATATACGCACCACGTGCGTGTCGTAAAATAATTATTATACCTCGTATGGATGATGAAAAACCGACGAGCAAAATTATAAAAAACGGACAGTTTAATTTTTTTTAATTCAACGAGTCGCACGTCGGTGCATGTTTGTGCATCAAGCGCAATAAATAAATTTGCAAAGCCCTAAAGCACCGCTCGAGATAACCGGAAGATAGCGGAAATGTAAACGGCGATGATATTGAATTCCGGGAGTATATCGACGCGCGAATAATAGCGCGAACGGAGGAAAGGGTTACCTCTGTCGGGGTTGGTTAGACCCCGTGATAATCGCGGATGACGCTGGTCGAAACAATGCGGCATACATCGCCCCGCGTGCGCAGGGCGTGAGTTTCGTCTACGGATTGGGAGAAAACCGAGGCGACGTCGGAGTGATGTATGGCTGAAGCGAGCACGGGAAATACCATGTGCCCCGCCACCTAGTACACAGCAGCAGGCTGCAAGGATTAGGGTGGCAACCTACTATATTCTCCAACGCGCCGCTTCGCGATGCAATTGAATTCCATCAGCACCCTTCATTTGCCCTTAAACCCGTCGTCGCCTTCGGCCGCGGGAATCATTTTTCATATTTAGAAAATTTTTTCCGTCATAATTTTCTTATGCAAAAGAGATGCAGCTTGAAAGTCTTCGCTTCGAAAGTGTAACATTTTTTAATTAATAATATAAAGAAAAATCGATATCATATACTTAATAAATGATTTGTAATTTAATAGTTGAACTTTGAAGGGCCAACTTTTATTTAGTTAATTAAAAAAATTGAACTAGTAACGTAGGAAAAATTATACAATTATAATAGTAAATAGTAAATTTTATATGTACATGTTGCGGATACGTGAGAAAAAATAAAAAAGAATTTGAAATAATTAGAAAGGGAATAAATATGCAAAGCTCGAAAAGCAAAGGTATCGATTATCAAAAATGTAGAGAACTCTCTTATCAATTCCATTCAATCAGGAACAGCTTATTTCTTCGTTTCACCGTAGCGCTGCATTAAAAGACATGCATTGATGCATCGGGCAAAGTTGGAGCCGTTAGAGGTCAGTTTCGTGCAGTCTCCGAAAACATGACAAATTCTGTGTTACATATTTATCTGTTTTTAGTTTATTTATTGTCATACAATGAAGCAAAATCGTATCGCCCTGTCTTTATCATTCACGGGGTACTTACCGGAAGTGATAGCATGGAACTCATTAGCCACCGAATTCAGGAGGTAAACAGGACTGCACCGATGACAATGGAATAAAAAAAGAACTCTCGGTCATCGCAACATCATTGTTTCACTGTGCAAATATATCGAATCAGTCTCGCGTTACTTCATTTTCACATAAACTCCCCTTCGATAAATGTATCCTTTTCCTTTCATAAATGTATTATACCTTATTGTAATATTGGTAAATAAATTAATTTCGTTATAACGTGATAATTTTTATTTTGTATGCAGTTTTGTGCACCATATTGTCAATGCCAAGCATCCATAATTTTTTTTTTTCTTTGTTTTATGTCGAGGATTGATAACTTTCTTTTGTCTCCATCGTTCGCTTCTAATATAAATTTAACAATTTATCAGCTGAAGAATATTAATCACAGAAATTCTGGCCTTGTAGAATATTTTTTCCTTTCTCATGTTAATCAGTTTGTATATAATTTATAATATGTATGAATTAGTATAGTAAAGGATTACATTTTTTTTTTTTTGAGAACATTTATCTTTGCAGATGCACCCTGGAACTCCAGTTTACAATACTGTAAGATTTGCAGGCTGGAGCAGCATAGAATCGATGTGGGATCAAGTGGAAGAGATAGGCATGGACGTGCTTTCTGTAGGCGCTGCATTTCCCGAAGGGATTAATTTAATAGGCTACAGCCAGGGTGGTTTATTAGCTAGAGTCATTATGCAAAGATTTCCTATGCATAATGTTAGAAATTTCATTTCTCTGAGCTCACCGCAAGCAGGACAGTATGGAAGTTGGTAAAATTGCAACATAAATGGAGAAAAAGAAAAAAAAAAAAAAAAAGAGCAAGGCAATTTTATTCTAATCGTGAAATCTTAATTTCAGCACGTTTCCTGCATTTGATCTTCCCAGATTTAGTTTGTGAAACTGCCTACGAACTTTTTTATTCACGTCTCGGGCAACACATCAGTATTGGAAATTACTGGAACGACCCTTATCACCAAGTAATTAGTCTGACTTTCATCAGTCTTACGCATTCAGTGCGTCATATATTTTAATATGCATTTAATAACTTTTTAGGAACTTTATTACAATTACAGCAAGTTTCTGCCGTATGTGAACAATGAGGTCGGTATTTCCAACAAGACTGTTTTGAAAGCAGGTTTAATCAAACTGAAACACATGATACTTATTGGCGGACCAGACGACGGCGTTATCACTCCGTGGCAAAGCAGTCACTTTGGATATTATGATAATAACAATACTGTGATAGATATGCGTAATAGACCTATTTATAAAGACGACGCGATTGGTTTGAAAACATTAGATGAACAAGGGAAATTGAAGATCATCACAGTGCCGAATATCACTCATTCTGACTGGCACAAAAATATTTCTATAGTAGATAAATTTATATTACCATACTTAGATTAAATTTAATAAAATATAAATCGACAAATAATTTCTTTAAAGTGTAGTTTTTTTTTTTTTTTTTTTTATATGTGATATTATTTCACTGATGTATCTGAACGATGTCTTACGAATACTCCACCTATAATTGTACAAATATATAACGAATAATGTATATAATTATATGTAATATAAATTTAAATTAATTTATCTATATCTATATATATATTTCAGATGACTTATACATATATTGTGAATACAAAATTTTATAGATAATTTTTACTCGTTAATAAATTTATTAATTTTAATATTATAAAATTATTATTACATTTTCGTTACTGCGATCACTTTTTAGTCATGGTTGATTCTCAAAATATTTTAAGTTGTTGGCACATTGTCTTGTATTATTATTAATATTAATGTATACATTATTAACAATTCTTAAGATAAAAAAAAAATCCCTTTTATCACATATGTTCGGTGTAATCTCCATAAATTAAAACTTTTTATTATGTGTAAAGCGTGTAATGAGATCTAACGCCCACTTCGGCTGATCTGAAGGGACCATGTGGCCTGCATTTCGTACAAGCACCTCTGTTAAATTGTCGACGGTTTTTGCGTAACCCGCTATTTTGTCTCCAACCATCCATATTTTTCTTGACGCTTTTGCATAATTGCTTGCCCCAGGCCACTTTAATTGTTTTAAGTAATTTTCAGTCAGCGGATACGCTACAATAATATCTAATTGCCCGTTGTAAATGAGCACTCTATAATGTTGTAGAAGATCCACCAAGAAGAACGTTACTGATTGCATGACGTCTCGTTTCAAATGCTCTTCGACGGTACGAGTTTCAACGTTGAACGTACTATTACCCACGTGAATAGCTCGCCTCACGTCAGCACTTTGGATCCACTCGGACATCCAATCCGAGTCGTTGCTGTCTTTTACAAACAAATAGTTGAAATAATAATTAAAGCCAGTTAAATTGTAAAAAAGGGACGACGAGTTATTTAAATCGCCATTAAGAAGCGTATCGAAAATTTCAAACGCCTCGAGGTACTTTTTCTGTTTAATAAAGCCGCGGGCCTTATTTTCGTACTGTTGAAATTGAGTCTTTCCATTCTCATCTATCAGTCCGAGTTGATACAAATATTCGCTGTACAGTAACTGATTCTCTGGATCGCATAAACCGTTACCAATAGCCAAGCCTTCTAAGTTAATTTTGGTCTCCGCTTTGATATTGTAATCTTTAATAGCATGGGATACTGCGGGCACGTATTTCCCAGCATATGATTCACCAGTGACAAAGAAATTATTACTTTGTAACTCCGGGAATAACACAAAGAACTGCACTAAAGCAGTATGAATGTCTCTTCCGACTTGCGTTTCATTTGTGGCATATCCTTTGTCATCACCAGTAAAACTATAACCAGTACCGACTGGGTTATCAATATATATTACATTGTGAGCTATGTTCCATGAATATTTTCGCATTGCTAGAGTTTTATTAGCGGTCACTATAAACGGACCGTTTTCCATAAAAAGACCGAACATAGAAGTTGCTCCGGGGCCACCTTGCAGCCACAAGACTACTGGTGCGGTCTTTGGATTGTGCTAAAAGATAAATAATAATTTAAAGTCTTATATCAATAAAATTTTTAAGCAGAGACTTAATAAAATTTGTTCCTGACAGACTTGGCTGTCTAGGATGTGCATAACAGATTATCAGGATCATTAAATCATTACTCACCATAGCTGGAAAGAACCAGAAGAATAAATTAGAATTGTACTCCTTATTTACTGTGAGATAGCCCGAGTAGCTGCTAATGTCGCCCATCTCTTTGTGCTGTACGACAGCTTTCGCTCTTGCCTCGTCAATTTTCCCATTTTCTATCAGAGGTGTTAGAAACAGCGGTGCACCGACGTCCTCCCTATCGTCGAGTTTATAATGCTTCAATTGCGGATATACATTTAAGAGTCCGCTTGCACTTTCCTGCGGTAACGCGAAGAACAACGCGCTTAAAATCAGCACGAGAACGTTATTCATATCGTTAGTTGAACGTCGTCGTGCACTACACTGCTGACTGCTGATGCCAATGATTTTCCTTTCCTTGTCCTTGTGGTCGCTTTATCAGAGCGAATACTGAACTCAACAGACGGACTTTAAATCCGTTCGACTGTAATTCGCCGTATTGTAATTTATCACGGTTTTTCTTCAATAATATCGTTAAATATACAGACAAATTTGCGACGCACGTTAATAGCAGTCAATTACGATATACGCATTATTTTAAAAGAGCTAGTTAGATAACCGTTTGTTATCACGCGTAGCGCAGTGTTTGGCGCTTATAATCAGCTGTCTAACCTAACTGTGTGACTTAACCTATACGTTTCCTTCGCGCTTGAATTGCGTTTATGCGTTGGTGACCATGCGACAAGGTTGACGCGCTGTTATATATATAATTAATTCCGGTTCTAATTGACTGCTATTAATGTGCGTCGCAAATTTGCCCGTTTTATTTCCAAGAAGTTTGTAATATTAATGATTCGCTGCTAAGTTTTATCGTATAATTACAATAATGCTGAACTTTGTAACCGCTCTTTGCTAAATTGCGGAACGAGCTCGAATAAATGTATTATTAATATTCTGTATTTCTTATTTTCTTACAGTCGCTGTGATGTTTTTACTGTAGACAAACGGGCCAAGTATTCACGAGAATCTACACACAGATATTCAAAATGAATGATTCTTTTTTGGAAGAACTGGAATTGATACCGAAAGAATCTAAGAAGGCATCTCAGCAATTGGATTACCATGTTACCACCAGGCATGCTACTTCGTCTCCGTTAGTCCATTTCTCAGAGCGAGACGAAAGAAATAATGTACGGCAGCAGAAGGAACATTTTTCACCAGTTCCAGGTATGTCTGATATAAACATTGCTAACAGTAAAGAGCCTTCTGTAAGAAACTCCAAGAAACTGTCTGATCAACATGCCAAGAAACATTCTGCAAACGTAAAAATCGAAAAAACCGACAAGATTCTAGACAGCAAAGCTAGGTCCGTTGACGCGAAGATAAAAGTGAGCAGTAATAACCAACATAGCGTTAGCAGAGAAAATAAGACAAAAGTTTGGGAGGTAAAGTTTCCCAAGGCATCTGAAAGTAAAGATCGTAAACGACGATCGGACTCGAATACGGAAGCTACACACTTTACGAATAGTTCCTTGAAGGAAAATAAACGTTCCCTCGACTTTTCCAATAACAATTCTTCAGATACTTCCAGTAAGGAAAACAGTCGTCCGTCGGATTCTTCCAAAGAGGCTGGTTCTCATAATCCGACGAAAGAGAAGTCAACTGATAAACCGAGAAAATCAGTTCTAAAAATACGAGAGCAAGATCCGGTTGTTTTACTTACCGCTATTAAAGAATTGATAAGTACATACACCAAGCAGGAGAGCACAAAAATTTTACGCGCTATGCAGGAGCTACATATTAACTCTCAAGCTACATTGATAAAAAATCTTTTGAATCAGACGGATGATCTAGTCAAAGAAATGCACCCTAGTAAAGATTCTGCTAGAGTGAAAGCACTGATAGAGGAAAACGAGCAAATGCAGCAGGAATTGATGACTTTACGGCTGCAAAATCAACACTTACTGAATAAGTTAGATGAGCTTGAATTTTTGAAGCAAGAAAATGCGACTCTGAAATTGAAATGCAACGAGGTTAGTCAGACATAATATGAAACAATTGTGTTAATATGTTGGACCGTATATTTTAAAACATATCTCGCGCAAATATTAATTACGACATTCACGATTTTAATTACTTGACATTTAAAACAATGCCTTATATATTGTAGGATTTAAGAAATATTTTTTTACGCGATAACTTCCAAACGAGAGATTAGATTACATGTGCTAAACTATTAATATTTGCATTTATTTTTATCTATTGCCATAATAATATAATAGTATAAAGTTCATTTAAGTATTAATGCATGTTGTGAAATAAGTGTCCTGACTTATTAAAATTTGATATTGATGACATATATAACTAATTTATTTTTTTATAAAAATGTTAGATACTAGTTCCTAAATATGTGCGCACAATTTTTTAAATTTGTAATAAAACTTTTGTAATATTAAATAAACGGATATATTTACTTATAAAACTTATTTTTAAGTAAGCTTTTATATTTTTTTATACATCCATATTTATGTACAATATAAACATTCTTTTTTTTTTTATAGTGTATTTCTTATGAAATATTAAAAGAAAGTGAACATCTTTGGCAAATTAGCCAAACTACAAGGCTATACACGTTTGCGTATATTAAAAATACGTACAAAAAAGATTGAGAAATTATTATGTCAATTAACGATCTTACAAATAGCCTTATTTTAATTAAATGCACAATTCTAAAAACATACACACATTAATTTTCATTTTTAATATTGTCCATCTTGAAGAAAAAGTTATCTTGAAAAAGTGTATCAAATTTTCAATGATTATAGTATCTGCTATGTAATAAGTATTTAATGCATAGTACAGATACAAAATATTAAGTAAAAATTGTTAAAAAATTTTTATTTTTTTTTTTTTATGTTTTAATCACGACGAGGCAATAGTTCTGCTTGTCTTCTATCTTCTTCATCTTCTTCATCTTGGTCTTCGTTGTCAGTTCGCTCTCCTTCTTCGGGCGGCCTCGTCCACCTAACAAAAAAAACTTTTATTACAAGTATTTGCTCAAAAAAAATTATTTAATGATTAATATTTCTCATTTTTAATTGTAGAATTTTAATGCTATCTATAATTATAAAAATTATGTAAAATCTGACCTGATTAATGTTTCTGGTGATCGATAGAGGAAGATCAATTTGGCAAACAAGTCTTCTTCAAGACATAAATCGCCGCTTTCGCGCACCAAATAAATATCTAAGCAGAGACGAAGAATTCTATCGACGTATGGCAAATCGTCGAACATTATCTTGGGCGCCATATCACTGACGAGCTTCCGCATCATTTGACTCACGACTATTACTGCGGTCGTATATAATCCTAGGATCCTGTTCGAAATTATTAATTTTTAAGCAATATAAATAAAATATAAACGACCTTATAAACATCTTATAAATCTTTGTGAAATTTTACATAGACATATTGAACTTACCCGAATCCGCTGATAAAACTTAAACCTTCGGGGAAGGTCTTGTCGTTGAACAGGAACATCATGATATAATTGCAGTCATTTTTTGGTATCTTACTCAAATATTTAATGTACGGATCGCCTGAACATTCTTCCTGAACCATCCACCACTGTTTATTAGCGCAACAAGTTTTGTTTGTTAACAACTGGATACTCATATTTCTGTAGAGGTAGCTGTTGTCTTCGTCATGTGGAATCCTCGCTAGAAATATATTATCAATGATATTTTACTTTTTTCAACGCTGCTTTAATAGTATTTAATTACACTTACGATAGTACAATGGTCGCATTAATTGCGGAACAGCTTTGGTGATTCTAGCAGTGACTTTGAGAAATTTTGGAAAAGCATTTTGCAATATTACAGTCGCATTCGATGGGTCGAGGTGATCACTCAACATGTCCGATAACGTTTGTCTTACAGGGTTGAATTCCCCGTTCACTAACGGATGCAATTCTACATTGCGAACCTCTGTGGTAACTCCAGAGGCATCCTTAGTATCCGTTTTCCTAGACACCGTCCACTCCACGTGTACAGTTACTACCGTAGTATTAGAATCCAATTCTTTTTTTAATCTAAAAAAGATAAATTATGTTTTTATAAATAATTTTAATTTTATAAACTAATTATTAGAAGCAATAATATATTTTTTTAAATAAAACAAACCTTTCTTTATCAGGCGGAGAAATATCCCAAAGTTTTCCCGAGAATCTACCAAATCTTATAGCAGCTACGTCAGTATTAACGTAGTTCTCGAAAAAGGTAACGGCCGACTTCTCCTTCGAGTATAATTTTGTAAGATTTCTATAATCGTCCTGCGTGTATTTGATAATAGAACTCCCTTGCGCCGACATGGAATAGATGGGTTCGTACGGACCAATTCGTACTTTCATGGATACGTCGTAAGGTAAGTTCGACCAACCTACGGTGCTACCGAGGGCAAACAGAAGTAGAGGGAACCATATTAACCCGATTATGAGTAAAAGAACGCTCCCACCCACGAAGTACTTGCTCATTTGTTTTTTCTTTTCTCCTCGTGGCTGAGGGAAGTCTGATTCGACTCCTCGCATGCACTAAAATTAACAAAAAAAAATATATTTCAATTTTAATGTATATAAAAAATTATATATTATTATTCTTACAAAACTTACTTTGAGTTGATAAATACTAGCAAAGATATCTTCCATTTTAAACCAGTCCATTATAGTCATGGACGTATCGGTCCATATCCAATCCATCACTGACCGAAGTTCAAAAAGGAACGGAACCAGCATAAATCTGTAAAATAATTTCAGTCAATTAAATTTATATAATAGATTATTTAATAAACATGTTACTAACCCTTTAAATAGAACGTAGTTCACAACGCTGTATTTTTTGCATAAAAAATTGCCCAATATTCGAGTCGGATATCCTTGTCGCAATTGATAAGCCGCCAGCAAAAGGTAAAAGCACTTCACCATGTACCAAATTTGGGGAAATAGATTATCATTGAACTGCCTGCAATATTAAACATGTTATATATAATATACGTACTAATAAAATTAATATTAAAAGCATTATAAAAGAAAGCAATAATAAGATAAAACTTGTCTTTTACCTTTCTGTTACGCTCGGTAAAATAAAGAACATCCATAAATGAACACCAAATACTAAGCAGTACTGGAAAATTAATTTTCCCACAATAGATTTTCGAAGGAAAAGAGCTCTATCGATGACAATCAGAGCAAATTGCAGTAATAACATCAACAGGAAGGGCATAGGAACTCGATTTTCCTGAAAATAAGCCGTTACTCCACCATCGCCTTGTTGAGCCTGAAATTAAAAAGTGTAATTTTATTCAAAATTAATATTAATAATCTTATACAATCCTTTCCTTTTCCATATACTTACTCCAAATGCGGAAAATCCGAAAATTAGCAAAAGAAAGTTGAAAAAGTCGCAAAGGAACATGTATGCGTAAACATTTGTTTTCTCTTTACCGGCTGGATCGATAATTCTTGTAAAGAAATTTTTTAATGGTTGGGCGTATTTAGTGAAAAATTCTCTGAAAAGTTTGAAAATATGATTTAATTAAATTTAACAAGATAAACAATATTAATAATATAAAATAATGAAAATAACTGCTTACTCTTTATTAATTTTTTTAGAAAATAATTTACTGTGAGGATGCTCTTGTTCTTGTTCCGTCACGAGTCTTTTATTTTCATCTGTCACGGGTGGAGCATTATCCATATCATTTAATACGTGGATTGGAGATTCTTTTACTTGAGAACTGTAACACATAAAGATATTTATGTATATCAAAGTTTTACACGTTACAAACATTTTAAAACATTCTTTTAAGTAACAATTTCAACGTACTCGCTTTTTTCCTGTGTATCAGACTCTTTTTGTTCTTTGTCTAAAGGCTTTGACGGCGCTGGAGCTATTTGACCAAGAATAGTTTTTCGTAATTTCAAACCTGCGGTTGTCCATTGACCCAGCGATTTTAGCATAAATCTATAAACCAAGCATATCAGCATTATTCTATATAAAATATTCTTGTATGTGTCTTTAAAATAATAATTTTTTTTTGTACCTATGGAAGAATAGCATAAGAAGCAATAATAAATCCCATAAAGCGTAATTAGGTCTCTTTAAAACCCCGATGATCCTCGGTTCATACAGCGGATGGTTTATTTGAGCGACTTGATTCCAGGGAATTAGTTCCAATTGAAAAATACATTTTATTATAACCATAGCCTGAAAAATATAATTTTTACATCAGTCTTCATTATATTCTTTAGACACAAATTAAGAAATGCGTTACTCACCTCGATGTAGGCAATCATCGTTACCCAGAAATTTTTAGAAGGTCGTGGAATCGTTAAAGAACCCCATAAGAATACCATAAGCGGTAATGGCGTTGAGAGCACGGATGCGTTTTTGATTTGATGGAGAAATACCATGAAGTAACAAATTAAACTGGAATGCGCTAGAATTCCAAACCAGATAGACGCTGCCAGTTGTATGACGGGTGGTTGGTCCACTTCTGAGAGTTCTCCGGCTTCTTCGTCTTGTTGGACTGTCAAGCCTTGCGAAAAGAACGTGCTGCATACACAAAATTATTAAGTTAATTATATTCTGCAGTGTAAAATAAAGTATCAAACACATATTTGTTTAGAAGAAAGATGATATCTATTATCATATTACTTTTATACGTAACAAACGCGATTTAAAATATAGAAATTATTTCATAGAAAGTCTTTCTATTCCGTAAACTTAGAAATAATTTTTGACATCATAATTGAATAATGAAAAACGATAGAGATGCATCTTTCTTCTCAGAAAAAATTGATATCGAAAGCACATCTAAAGCTCAGTCGAGGTACCACGAAATCTGAGCATCTGAAAACGCCGAAGACATTTAATAACATTAATTAATGTGTGTGATCACAGTGGACGTTATTCACTTTCGTCGTTCACCGTACACGAAAGTCAAAGAGACACGCAGGTTGCTTATATCGTCAAGCCAAGTTCTTTTTGCTTTTCTCGAGTCAGGAAATGATCCTTTTCCGCCACGAAATATAATACGGAAAATAAATGTGGCAGACGGTTAAATGTAAAAAGGATCTTGACTGACGTGCAAGCATGCGAGGACAGGCGTGAGCTAGTGCGTTTGCAAAATGGTAGAGAGGCCGAGCACATCGAGATGCCTGGGTTTTCACGACATTATTTTCGATACCTGGAGGAGGACATGTCCAATCCTCGCTCCAAACTCGGCGCCAGAATTCGGATGTGTGGCACTGCCAGCGAGCTCCTCTTCCTGACACAAACAACACCACGCTCTTTCTACGTTTACTCCACATAAATATATATTTACGGCGTCACAGTCTTGGTACGTAATTTTTGTCGGACTAGATTCAGATCTTAATGTCGCAGATTAATACTCGAGTTCGCATTTATAATTAAATAATTATCTTAAGGATAAAAATAATTTGGTAGCGTTAGTTTAGTAAAATAAGTATGAATAGGATTACTTTCGCTAAATACGCACACATTAAACTGGAAGATATATATATAACACTTTTGTTAAAGCATTTCACACAAAGTAAAAGCTCTTACCTTTCCTCTTGCTGGTGCGGTTGACTTGGACCCTCTCCGGGATCGTATTGCTCTTCTTTATTGTCGTTTGTAGCTGATCTGTTACAGCGAGCACATTTACTACTAGCATCTACGTATTTCATTTTATATATAATTTAGAAAAATCTCCAAAATTATTTGTATATATACACATGTTTAAAAAATATAATTTCTTAAAAATTATTATTGGAAGCATTATAAGATCACAAGTACTTCTGATGCTAATTTTGAAACAAATTTTGCAATATTAAATAGCGTAGAAAAATTAAAATAAAAAAATATATTTGCACAATATATTTACAAGAATTTTGTACTTGGTAAAAAATAGATTAATCGTATATTTATTTAAATTAAAATATTAGCAGTATAAAACATAAAATTATGCAACTACGTATGTACAAGTTAATCCTTAAAAAGCATGGAAAAATTAATTAACATTCCCATGAAAGCAGAACATTATTTTAAATAATGACAATCAATATAAATTTTTCTAAATAAAGAAAGCAAAGAATATAACTAATTTTCGTGAAAATAATAGGAATGAATATACAACCCTCCAATTTCGTTAAATAAATCAAATATGTTTTAGCATTTTATTAATATATGTAAAATTTTAAATAAAAATTAACTTACCGTTCCTGTAGTAAAGGTATCGGCTGCCACATTTGATTGATTCCCAATCGCGTTCCCATTTTAAAATCAGGCTTCGCCTAAATATGATAAATTGTAATATCAAAAAATATAATCTTGCTGCAGTTTATTTATGTAAATTTTAATTCTTTTAAACTAACGGTATGCCATACCTTAAGAATTTTCTTTTCCTTTGCTAAAACCTTGCGGATGTATCTGTAGTCGTGAGAGAATCGATTTAGGTACCTCGTCATGGATATTAAAGTGCTGTTGATCATCACTAAGAGAAACTTGAAATATGTAGAGAACGAGACTTTCTTCTGTTCTTCCTTCTTCTCGTCGCTTTCCTTATCTTCTATCTTTTCTTCTTCGGTATCCGATGGCTCTGGCGTTTTAGCCAAATCCGTAGCATCTTTCTCTTCCGTTTCCATTTCTACTGAAGTAAGACTCGTGCGGTCGGCGCCCTAAATAATTTTTGCAATAATTTATACATTGAGAAATATTAATTTGCTTATTCAAAATGTGACCAGTTGAAATTAATCAGGTCTGCCGAGAAAATACAAAAATGCGCATCACATAGTGCATTGAATCAAATGGTATTTAAACATTTTGAATAAAACAAAACAAAAAAATACAATTTTTAAGCGTCATTAAGCTCAACAAGTTTTAACTAAAAATACTCAAATTGCAAATATTTTGTAATTCTTAATTGAAGCAATTGTTTATATTACTGATTGTATTTTATTAAGATTTATACTTTAAATTTTTAGGTACTCTTAATACTTTTACATTTATTTTTACTGTACAATAAGCATACAATAGGCACGTGATTACAAGAGCTACACGTAAAATAGTCTGAAATAAGTTCTCATATGAAATATACATATGTATGCACATCAGTGAAATACCATTACCACTGTCCTGTTATTACAACATATATAAATTCATTAAAAATAAATATCATGTTAAAAGATGTGAGGACAATAAAGACGACAGCACAAGAGTTTGTTTTCAATATTGCTTCTACGAGGCTGAAAGTTTATCAGAGAGAAAATGTATCATCGAGCACTAAAAGCGTGGTACAAATGTGAAGAAACAATCCACTCGCTATTATTATAGAATTCGCTGTTGTAAATTTGCTGTTGCCATTTAATTTCGTATTATTGTGTTAAAATTTATTTTCAATAGAAACAAATAATAAATGATTAATAAATAATATTGCAAAGACTTCTTGTTAAAATGCAAATATTACACAAAATTAAGAATACTTAAAAAAATTACAATAAAGAAACATAAGAGATATGTTAAGAAGAAAGTAATAGAATTAATTGTTATTAAAATAATTAAGCCACAGCAAATTAAATACAACTTATAAAAAATGTAAAACTAATTGCAGAACAGAATTGAGGTGCAAAAAAAGTGAAAACAGATTGCTTTATCGCGAACGAACGAGAAAGCAACTATACAAGTGATACAAGAAGAACATACTAGCACAGAAGTGATAAAAGATAAAAACGACCCATAGAAAGCAATAGCCAGTAACCGAATTTTATTTAGGAGGCAGTTGATTTTCCCAAATAAAAATTTAAATAATTTATATACTTAATTGTTCGTCAAATTAAATGCAAAATAAAAAAAAAAACGTTTTAAACCTGGCGTGACTTTATCGTCATGTTATATGTGCTTTTGTAAGATGTGAAGTAAAGATCTCCCGTGAAGCGGAGTCGAATATCGTGCCAACGTTGACGCCTGCCTTCTATTCAGCAATTCGGCTTTGAAAGTAGTATTATGTACAAGAGTAAAGGCGATAGTTATAGGCAGACGGATGCCTGCAGCGGTCATGCAGCCTCTTAAAGGGAATCGGGATGTCTCACATCGGTTGCCATAGCAGTGTCGGTCTCGGAACGAGCGCTCAGATAGGACATGGACGATTTCTTCCGTGTCAAAGGTACGCTTTTACGCCGAAGTCTCAGAGCATCCTTTTCTGTCCCTCCGTACATGGCGACATGCGTCGCGATCTCAATGTCTGTCTTAATCACCGTGTTCATCAACTGTAAGGAGACTTACGCGTCAATTCCAAGAATCGGTTTTTTGCGTTATCGCTATCGGGCCCGGACGCTGTATCGCTTGGTCCCTCCTCGAGTAGGAGAGAGAAAGAGAAAACAGGGGGGGGGTTGACAGTGCGTAGAATTAGAGCCAAAGAAAGATATGCGTAATGGATGATACATGACGACAAGAGATTTTTGGTTGCAATCGTCACACGAAGGGGATGCGCCATTCGATTTTTTTAGTGGTCCGTACGAAGTGTTTTCTTCTTTTCTTTTCTTTTTTTTTTAATTTCAGAATATTACTAAGATTAGTTTATCAATATCTATATATGTACATATGTATAGAACTTTTTACAAAATGTTTTTCACGTTAATATACGTTCTTTGAATACAATTTTTATCATACTTTTGAGCTACTTCGACGGACCATATTTATTAAGAGATTAGTGAATCTTGACAAAAATTAAGTTTAATTAAGTCTAACATTTCATTAGCAGAGTCATTCAAATTCATACCGGAATCCTAGGAAAAAAAAAAAAACAGGATGTTCGCTTCGACAAATCTACGTTAAGTTTCCTCTCAAATTTACTCACCTCCGATACCGTCATTCTTCGTCTCTGGCGTTCCTGCTCGCGGCGAAGTTCCTTCTCCTTCTTTTCGACGTCGCTGTCGGGAATGAGATCGGTGACATCGTCGTCGTCCAGATCGTCGAACATATAGTAATCCCCCGATCTGACCGCTAATTGTAAAAAGAGTTATCGATCATTAATAAATCCGTATTTTATCTTGCACAACGCGAAAGCCATGCAAAGTGACAACGATATAATTTTGTAAAAGCAAAGAAATATTTTCTAGCACACTTCATGAAAATTATATGATGTATTATAAGTCTCATTTTTATTAACACGTTGGATGCAGCCCGATAATATGATTTATGTGTTTCTACTAATTTTAATAAAAGAGAAAAACAAAATCTGGGGTCTCCTATGGCTCTACTCATTAAATTCGCACCCAATGTGTTAATTAGAAGTGCATAAATATACAGGAAAATGCCAATAGATCAACTATATAATTTGTTAACACATGAGCTACTTCTATCTGTACATTTTATATACAATTTAAGTCGTGGGACAGATCTGAGAACATTGGTTGTTAAAACAATGCTTGGCTGCAAAGAAAAAAAAAAAGGAAAAATGTACATTTACCATCTCTGTTGGTCTTCGGCGTACGAATTCTGTACAACGGCCGTGTTCCCGGATAGAGTTCATCTAATAAAAAGACACAAAAAATAAAGTAAAAATGTATATACAATGAAAAAACTATTAATACGGAAAACACACCGCATACAGCAGTATACGTTGCATTAATTATTTATAATAATTCGATTCCGTTGTTGATTGCTAGAAAATTACAGTTTATCAAAAACAATAAAATTATAAAATAATAAACCTAACCTCAATAAAAAAAAAAACAAAGTTCCAAGTATTATCTACAACGATCTCAGTAGAAATAATCCTGAAGACACAAGCGTTTATGTACAAAAAATATATCTTGAGCGAGTTTCTAGCCCAATGTATCTTATCACGTAATAATCTCTATCACTCGAGAGATTTTCGGATGGTACGTTCTAACGAAGCGAGACGGACGCCAGAAGGCTGCGAAGTGTTTAGCGGTAGGCGTAGATGTGCAAACGTAAAAAGCGTATGTACAGGTAACCGTAGCACACTGGTAACGACGCAGACGTTGTCGACGAGTGATTTACACGTGTGATGCGAGTGTGGAGAACGTGAGGCCGTCGAGATGATGGACTGCCGCGGATCGTTGTTCATCCACGTCGGCCTGACCGGCAGACTGGACTGGCGCCGATGCCGCATGGAGGACGTCAGAGACCGATCGGCCAGGCCGCGACCGTAAGGCGGAGGCGAGAACACCGGGAACGTCTCGTCCGGCGACGGTCCTCGAGGATTCAGCTCGCTGCTGGGTGGCGAACCGAACGATATGCGGGTCGGCTCGAGGTAGCCCTCGAGGCTGACCGTCATAACAGCAGAGTTCGGCGTTGGTGCTTGCAATAAGGACGCTGCCCGTGGCGTCAACGGAGGTGGCTCATCGTCGTCCTCGTCCAGAGGCGTTTGGTATCCTTGCGGGGGCGTGTGGCCCGAGGACACGCAAGAACTCACGCTGGAGGTTCTCGCCAAAGGAGCTTGTCTCTCTTTTTTTTTTTTTTTTTTTTTGGGCGCATTAAAGATATTTTCATTGGGCATTTTATTGTGTAGTTTAAATTAAATTAGTTAAATAAAAATAGAATAAAATATTAGAGACAACGACGATGACTTTAGTAAAAAAAAATAAGTGTTTAATAAATTAAATTAAATTAGAGTTGTCTCTCGAATCGCTTTGATAGAATATACTTTTTTTAAATATTATATTAAAGTTTTATTAAAAAATCTTACCGACTTTGTGAGTCTGAGAATCTTTATAAGATGGTCCTTGTATTTTCTGTTGGTTGGCTTTGATCTTGTCCATCTTGAATTTTAATTTCTCTAGAACGGCTTTCTCCACATTTTCCTGGATTTCGATACGCTTGTGATGCAGCTCTTGAAGTAGTTCCGCGCCTCGGGAAGCTAAAATGCTCATAGCTTTTGTCTCGTCCACGATGTGAAAGAAGTAATAGCTCTTGAAGAGTCGTTTCTGTATCAAGAGGAATGCGAAACATAATCCATCCCAAACCATGCCGATGTCTTCTCTAGTAACACTACATTTCGCAGGGTCCAATATTGAGTCGCTGGAACTCTTGAATTTTCTCAGGCATGAGATACCCAGCAATTGTACCAGCCAGCAGACTGAATGTTCAAGCTAATAACATAAATAAATTAATAATTCCCACATTTATAAATCTTTCAAATATGTTTGATATATTTTTTTAAATTATGCAATTAAAAAAAAAGAAAAAAAACTTAATTCCGTAATTTACATACTTATTAAATGTAAATATTATTATAAAAAAAACTTACATCTTTAATGAGAACGCAGCCCACTCCCTGAAGTAGAGCTTTTGAGAAAATAACGATGACGCTGTATCCGATTAGCATGTTCCACCATTTCAAAATAGTTTTCATTGGTCTCAAATAAAAATCACTCCCTTGCCAAAGGAATATGAACGCTCCTATGAGATAACCGAGCGAGAAGAGATTCGTTCTTTCTGTACCAGCCAGAAACATAATCGACATTGTCACCCACATGAGACTCATCATGCTACCACGTTTGAATACGTCTAACCACGAGTGAATGTGCGAGACGTAATCCTTTACAGGATTTACGAAGTTTGGTTTTTCCATATCTTGGAAAACGGAATAATTGTGGCCAGCCACAAATTCTTTACCGGGCTGCAAACTTTGTTGTTCGATGTAGAAGACCAAACTCTGTCGCACGATCATCATTAACAAAATAAAATCACCTAAAAAAAAGAAAAAAAAAATTATGTAAAAGTTTTCCGTTAATTTTTCATTCTGTTAAACTTACAAATTAGTTTTCTTGAATTCGGTGGAAAGTCAGGATCGGGAAGATACATCCATTCTTGCAATCTTCTCATTACTTCCGACTTCTTCCAAGGATAATCTGAATAAATCCGTAAAAAAAAAAAAATCTGTACTGCTTACCTCATGTAATTAAAAGATTTTGCTTAGTTTATTGCATTTAGATGATCTTGTTACCTATGCAGAGCCACGAAGGCGGAGCCACAACAATAGCGTATTGAATAGGCAGAAGAATTATGGCAAAAGTTCTAAAGCAGGGCCAAATGCGTGCCACGGTTTTCCTCTTTAACGAAAAAAATAACAGCAGCCATACGCTGTACAAAACGGAATAGAAATCCAGTCGTGTCCCGATCAGAGTGACAATTCCAATGAGACATATTTCGAGGCCGAATTTATAGAAGCCGTAATTAAAGAGGAACTTTAAGCACTCCGGTAGTCCTTTGTCAGCATCCATTCTGGTGATGGATGGAAACATTACTTGAGGAGTATCTAGCGGCTCTCCTCTATTATGACGATAAAACCATTGACGGACTCTGATAATTTTTCTAAAGGTCGTAACAGTGACAATGCCAATGTAACCTTTTAACAGCTCCGGAAGCATACCCGGCATTGCTTTTCTCATTCCAAACCACTCGGCTATGTTGTAGACAGTATTATTACTAGCATACTGCTGCTGATTATCGTCGCTGATCTAGAAACATTTAAAACAATGTATTTAATTAAAGATTTAAGAAAGAGCTTGTTGTCACGATAAGACGAACAAGTTCTAATTTACGTACAGTGCAATTAACGTTCCAGTTATCGTGATTGATGTATTTAATTTGATATAACATCTTGGTCACTGTGAGAAGTGATACTATCGCTGCCATTACGTTAATCGAGTTGATCTGTATGTGTCTCTTGAAATTAATTATTATGACTATGGCGACGATAAAAAAGAAATTTATTGCGCATACCTGTAAATCAAATATATAAATATAATTTATTTCTAAAGTTTAAAAATGTAATATCGTAGTGATTTTACTTACGTCGTTAATGCACAAAAGAACGAATGAAATAAAAACAATTTTCTGCATGTGTATTTCAAGGAAGAGCCAAGCATAGTTGTAAAAGTTAATAAGCTGCTCTGTTATTTTTCGTAACAGCGCAATTCTTTCTAATTTCGACATATCTGTAATTAATTTCAAAGACATTAATATTAATTTGTTGAATTAATAATGGCTTATTTGTTAAAGTAGTAAGTAAAACAAAAATAAAGAGCATACGTTTTAGTTGTTTTAGCGTATATATCGTATGTTTTTCATCTTCAGCGAGTGTAACATCGGCTGGTGAAGATACTGGAATATTCAAACTCGGAGAATATCCCAGGCTGGAGCGTCTAAATGTGCTTTCAGCCCTAAAATTAATAAAAAGATATTTCTTAAAGTTTTTATACAGAAAATTCTGTAAAAATTGTAATAATGTTTTACAAAATTATTATAGCCTTAACATTTTAAGCCTGCATAATTAAACATTTCTTATACAAACCCTAATCTTTCAATATTGGTGACTTCAAGGAAATCCTTATGGAAATAATGAATTTGAAGTACTGTGATGATAACGAAAAATGTTGGCGTCAGCAATTTTACAAACAGATCTTTAATTGCATAAGTCTCCAGTCCAATGTCCATTTGCCTAAAGTTAAAAAAAAAAAAAAAACGAAGATAAACGTATGATGTAAAATTTAAATATTTAATAAATATAAAATTATAATTAAATGGTTATTGCTTACAGATCTTGATCTATACCGAGGTACTCCCACTTATCTGGGAAATTCTGGAATTGATATGTGTAGACGAGAATCAACATGATGATCGAATATCCAATGACGGTGACAAAAAATGGATACATCATTTTTCTCCATGCTATCCAGGATATCTAAAATTAAAAAATTTATTATTTACAATGCAATTGCAATGCACTATTCTGGCCACTCGATTTCTTTAATTATATTCTATTAATAATTTCTAAAATTTAAACAATACCTGGAATGTAATTACAAAGATGAGAAATAGCGACATATAAACAATTCTAAACATCGTCATACGTTCGCCCGTAATGCCACAGATAAATAGCATAATCGCCACCACGGCAATCCAAAATCTTGTCAGTAGATCATGTAATAATTTTCCGACGTTTTTCATAAATTGACTTTTAATTTCTGGTGTCTCGTGATTCATGGCGGTAGTGGCTGTTGAAACAGATACGTGTAATGGTGCCACCATGTCCCTCAAAGCGGAAGATTGCCGCTTCTGTAATCTTTCCGCCATATATTGCCTCATAGTGATCCAAAACATCGATATAAATAAGCACTGTAAACGAAAAAGTTATTCGCAAATATTCTAAAATGTATAATCTTTTCATACACAACTAATACAATAAATTTTTTAAAAAAACTTAATTCTCTTTCTGATTTTTAAAAGATTTTATATTCATATTAATGCGTACCTTAACAATGAGATGCCAACGACCGAGCTCATCGACTTTGCTGAAGCCGATCTCGGAAATCTTTATGCCGCTCACTACCCTCGGCAGTTCATCGTCATTTAGATTCATACTGTATACAAATTGTCCAAGAAGTAAGAGAGTCGCATAAAACACGATAAAAGGAGAACACTTCATCATGGAAGCTCGTTTGTTGGGTACCATCCACAGAATCAACGCCCAGAGAAGCAGAACGAACGTCGTCCAACTATGATACATTATGCTCCATATCTGAAAAATTATAATTATCAGTTCTAGTGTCTGTAATATTTATATTTTATGAATCTTACCATCATTATTATGTTCGTAGCCAGATATGACGAATTTACTATCAATTGGAAGATGGAATACACTGCCATAATTATTTCTTCAACGATGCCCGGCGAATCATCAGGGGTTTCTTTATAAAAAAAAATCATTAATTAGTTACTTTGCTTAATCAGCTTACATAAAATTATTTAAAATAATAATAATTTAAAGTTTACGTCATTACCGTCGCTCAGACTTTGCATTTGTATGTTATCATCTTGCTGACCGTCTTGATTGACGATGATACTTCCGGTAGTGGAGTCCTGAAGAAGTCCCGCTCTTCCAGATCCAAATCGCATTAACTAGATAATAAAAAAAAAAAAGAAAAAAACGCTTTTAATGTCTAAACTCCTTTAACAATAATTTTATAATACTGTATCATTCTATAAACTTTTTATTATATTTCTCACGTTGCACGTTAAATTAATATTTTCCTACTTTCTTACGACGATGAAAGACTTCATGCAAAATGAGTGACACATGCATTTACCTTCGCCAGTTTATTAACGTTAACTAAACCTTTGTTAACAATGAGGTATGCGTGTGAAAAATTATGTGCAAAGTTAGTTGCAGTCTGCACCCCAAATTACGATTTCTTTGCTCGAGCGGAATCTCAAGCTGCTTATCGAAGTTCGCTTGCACCGCATGCAGAGATCGATGTGGGGTACATCGTTTAGCAAATAATTAATTAATCATGCATATTCAATTGGTATACGTACAGGCGTTCGTTCGTCGACCGTTGCTAACGACGGCTCTACGAGCGGCTTCTAAAACAATGGCAAACTAAACATAGCAGCGTCCAAACGGAAAACGATTTTTTGGTTCAGCATTAAAACAATAACTGCACATCTGGAAGCCGGCGACAAATAAGAACGTGGGAGGTCTTTAAAAAAACAGGCGAAACAACTTTTTACAAAAAATTAATCATCAGAGAAAATTTGTTAGAAGTAGAAATATATGATAAAGCTGTATGCTTGAATGCTAATCTGTAGGTTTACACAATCAGCATTAACTGTAACATTATCGATTACGTATTTCTTACAATTTAAGAAGCACTATAAACGTGCGTAACAATTAAAGAGTAAGCTGAGAACGGAAAGTTTTATGTAAATCTTTAGCATCCAATGCGACACACGTCAGCAAAATAAGAATCTGAAATAAAAATGTAGCTGAAAAACAAGGGCGAAGTATAATTGCAAATAAGTGGTGACATCCATTCGTATAATACAGAATCGTTTCTCATGTGGCACGAGTCCTTACGCGAGCCTTACGTCGCGCTGATTGCCATCTTTGGGATGGTGTCCTGCGCCTGATGGACACGTGTCTGGACAATGGAGTGTCCAGGTTTTCCAGTCTGCTGCTTAATCGGTTCGCTTCTTTCGCCTGTAACGCCTCGTTAGTACAAGCATGTTTTCAACGAAACTTTCCACGAATAAAAATTGAGTTACCAAAACTTTATCTTAAAAAAAAAAAAAAATTATGTTAGATCGAATCGAATTTATTGTATAGTAACTTCAAATTTAAAACAATTTATAGAACTTGTTAGGCAATCAGCTGTTATATGCAGGGTAACATATGTTAATTATTCCATACCCACAAATGAGTTAATTGCGCTCTATGAAACAGGCGGATAGTGTATATAGCTTGCAGTACTAAGGCTATGACGTTTTAAGAGAAAGCTCGACAAAGGAAAATACTGTTTAGTATTATTTCTAAATTTGATATATTGTATAAGCTACGTAGAAAGATAATAAATCCCGTCGCTAATTCTAATGTACTTTAATCTTATTAATTATACCATCAAACTCTAATTTTGTCAATATAAAATGTAATTGCGTGAAAATAATAATTAAAATGATTAACATAATTAAAAATCTAGATAATAAAAAATATAAATTTTTCTCTCTAATATTACCTACCAATATTCTTAAATTTTCTATTCTAATTTAGAAAAAAAGAGTATATCAATTTATAATTTCTACATTTTACAAATATTGTTATTAAATTAAAAAATTATTTTTAATTATAAATATATATATATGAACTTACGGGTTTTCTGCTAAGAAATTGCGACTGCAACGCGAGGATGTAGTAAAGCCAGAACAATCTCAAAATGTATCCGTAAATGAGCCAGTCGGCGTCATCTGCATATTCCACATTTCTTGGATCGCTGCAATTGGTATGATAAACGGCAGTTAGAGCCAGATAACGCGACCAGGCATCGGACTCTGGAAGGATTTCTTGCGGCCATTCGTTCTGGTAGGCGAGCAATACAACGATGTGAACGAACACGATGACCATGATGATCCTGCAGACCACGGCAAAGCCTTTCCGTAGCTCTTTGTTGCATGCCCAGCAAGTAGCGGCGCCGAGGAACACCAGGAAGTAGAAAGCGGCTTCTATCGATGGCATCAGAGCCGCGACACAGCATAATGACGCCAAGACAATATAGGTGCCAATACTTCCCAGGAAATTGATTATCTGAATCGTGAATGTGCGTAGGCGTGAGTTATCTTTGGCTGGACATCGATTTCTTTTTCGTGCAAAATAAAACTCAAACATGCAGCTTAAAATATATACGGTAGACTCCAATTGATTTGGAATTTATATTAATTATTTAATGCGAATACTTTCAATTAAATATACAACGATAATAATATAAGATTGTAGTTACCTTCGTAGTACTGTCATCCGTTTTCTGTTGCAGAGAATTTTCCTGATGAAGAGTGGCTTCGTTTTCTTCGTCACTAACGCGCCGTTGGGTCAGGAAACGAGATACAAAATATATGGCAAGTACGGTGGGCAGGATTATCAATTCCGGCGTCAGCCAATAAAATACTTCCCATACCGATGCGCTATCTAATCTGACGAAACCTATGTGCCTGAACAGCTTCTCCAAAAACACGCCTGAAAATAATATTTGCTTATATTTCAATTTAATTATGACTTGAAGTTTCACGACATTTAAATGCTTTTTACATTTTTATTTTACATTTTATATTACTTAATCAAATATTATCGTGTTAAAAAAAAAAAAAAAATTAATAAGCAATTACACGTATATAGAATTTTTTTTTATGAGTTAATGCACTAATTTAGGTCAGAATGTGGCTTACAGTTTTGTAGAAAATGTCCATAGGGCGGTAATGACAGAAGAACAATGTGGAAGGTGATCTGAGATATAACTACGAGGAAAGCTAGGCAAATGCAAATCTTTAGATATATTCCTGTGTGGCCTGTCATGGTTTGGTGCGTCGGTATCGGGACCATTGGAGAATAGAGCATCATCCCTAGATAGACGATCGACAATCCCGTTGGTCGCCATATCGTACCTGTAACATTAAATATAGTTAGTTACAGTATTTTAATATTTATGATTTTATCACAAGTAATAAAACGTTTGCTTTTTAAAAAAAGTGTTCATCTGGGAGGTTTTTCTCTTATAAAATATTGTAACACGGTACATAAATCCGATAAAAATGCGTAACAATTATTTCTACGTCTGTGAAAAGGTCATTTCTGATAGGGATGTTACCGAGAAATGACATTTCAACCCCTCCAAGTAACCTTTGCTTTTACTATTGATCCATATTTATTCATCATAATATTTTACAAATTTTTCCAGCTGAAAAGATTAGCAGCGTCACACGTTTTGAAATGTTATCTCTTAAAATTCCAGCGAATACATGTAACTCGGTATTCCGCTGTGCAATATTAAATATCAGAAAAATTTCTTAAAAATGCATCTAACAAAGACATCACGTTAACATCCGGGGTATAACCGAAGTATGTTCTACATGGCGAGTGATAATTAATGCAAATCATAGTTTAGTCTGTCAGCGATAATTACTTTTGCATCATGGAACTTAACAGATACTTCGCTGACTGTTTAATCTCTGAATCGAATGTTCCTTCATGCATTATTGTATTTAGCATAGTAGAAACTTATGTTGTCTGAACTCTTCGACAAATGTTCGCAGGAACGCAGTAGTATTTCCAACAGCCGCTTCTAGCAACTTAGTCATCCTATTCGCGGCACGTGTTATATTTACACGACACGCATAAATAACGACATTGTGCCGCTGCCAAGCTGAATCTTGCTGTAGGCGATTCTGTTAATTATCTCAATAGATGTGCTTTAGAACAAATCTTGAAACAAATTTTTTTAACAAATATTCTTGTACGCTTACCGACGTAATATGACTCCACTCTTTTCTCTTCTTAATAACATGTAGCTCTTATTTTAATTTGTTAGGCCAAAGTTTCACACCCATTAATTACTGGAGGCTTCACGTCACGAAGCTGACTTCGAAAATAAAGAGACTGCACGCACGAAATTTCTGTTAATGTTCATTAAACTTTTTAATGAAACAGAATCATGCATGGTAATAAATTAGACTTTCAATATTGCGCGTAGGTATTTGCTTAATAAATTATGATACGTCATATATGTTCACGTTTGATCAAAAGTTTATTTTAATAAGTTATAGTATCTTACTTATGACGCTAGATTTTTTTTCAGAACTCGTGCACGCTTATGAGATTCGATATTCTGAAGTCAAGTATTTGTTTAGACAAAACCAGCGGATCTCACTCTCGTCTGATACAGATATGCGAGTTCAAGCGCCTGCCTCCTAATTTTAGAGTACTCTTTGAGTCGTTCAGACGTGTCTGCGTTGACATTATGACATTCCGGCAAATAGAATATAATAAAATATATATATATATTATTATATTGTAAATTTTTACTATTTCAGGTTGCATTTCTATTTAGATTATTCATAATTATTGTGACAACTACAGAAATATAAATTTTTTAATTATTTAAATTATTTTAAATATTAAATAGAATATTAATTCATTTAATATACATATACACATTATTTAAATCAATTTTTTTAATAATTTATTTTCTAGTTTATTACTTTTGATCATCAAGCACAGTTACTTATCATGGAATGTTGTTATTTCCTTTGCTGTTAATTAGCATAATACTGAATATAGTTATGCAAAGAGTAGGCAGTCGATTCAAGATTCCTCGAAAGGCGATTCTCGTTTAATTCTATTTGTTTCATTCTTACGAACGGTGATACATTGGCGTTTCGTATTTTTATTGCTTTTTACAGCTGGCGAGCAACGCTATGGTCATTATTTAGCCAGAAGTGATGACGATTATAGATATGATATCACCAATGCATTTATTATATCGCCGTGTCAAAAACTCCACGAGATATTTACGAGATAAAAACTCCACGTGTTACAAACAATTGTGATCTTTTACGGGGATTTATGTTTCTTCGGTCGTTTTTATCGCTTCGAAGTCATAAATACACGCGTAAACCATTTATCGATTCTAATATATCAGAAGAAAATTGGTAATAAAGTAAAATAAAACTTACATCCGGCTAAGATAACTGGTAGAATGACCCTGAGAAGGGCCACGTTCAACCAATATTTCGTCATGCCTTGAGCTGCCAGAATGGCCCTCCGCCCTGAAACGAAGAAAACAAAGATATATTAATCGACAGGACACTTAAGTACATTCTCCAAACATTGCAACAGCAAGTTTTCTTTATTAACAATAAAGTGTAAAGGTCTGTTGAAGTCAAACGCTATTTGTTTCATCGCAAGACGTAGAGCCTTCGCAGCGCCCTTCGTTTCACGATCGCTTTGACCCTTTCAGCCCGGAAATTTTTTCCACAAACCGGTTTCCCAACGCTATGTTCTACGTGCTCTTCAAGCCATCGTACTCGGCTGTAACGTAAATTGCACTTGAAGCCACTCGAGATTATTTACAGGGAACGCTCTCGCGTAGTGGCGCGTGATCGTTATAATTAATAATTGCCGTCACGAAGATCGTCGGGACGTGGTCTCTGCGTAACAAGATAATGTTAATTACGAATGGTAATCAAACTGATAATGATCGTAGTTTACAGTTCGCATTATCAGGGAAACAGTTATTTGTCGAATGCCCGGGACGCGATTAAGTAGCCCGGGCGAATTGATAACTGAATGTTGGTTGCCGAAATGACCGAATCGCCATTAGGCAATTCTGGGAATGAGAGCGAGTGTGTTTTTCGGTTGCGGGAGGATTCAGTGAAAGAGGCGCGCCCACCTTAATTACGGGCCAATTACGTAGGGACGACATCGCCGAGAGGTGCGCCGGTTACGCTTTTATCGCATGAAGATGTGAACGGTGTATGTGGCGGAAAGAGGGAAGAACATAGCGTTGCGTGACGATATTATTTCACCATAGGCGATATCAATCAGCTCCTGTTTTATGATTCGATACATCCCGACGACAGCATTTATGGAGCAGGAAAAAAGAAAAGAAAAAAAAAGAAAAAGAAAAAAAATGGAAAACGTAACCTGCGAAGAAAGAAAATCTTTTAACAACAATCTGTTAAATTTAGAATATTAGAATAATATTCTTCAGCACGATTAAGTTAATTTAATTAAAAATGATAAACCTTCACCAATTTTTTATCATGCAAGATAAAATAATGTCTAATTATTGATAAATTCTTAAAACAATAATGTAATTAATAAAGTATATTTACCTTGACTTTTTATGATTCAAACTTGTATTTTATTATAGAGGAACACCTTGGGCACGTCACACATATGCAATCATTTGCAAGTTGAACTTCTATTCCAATCCTTTGTATTTTAACATTATGTCCACATATTTTACAAAGTAAAACGCCGTGCGAGGTAACATCCATCGTGACTATGCTTCCATTTAGGGTCTGCAATTTGTTATAAAACAAAAAAAAAATATATATACACATATTATCGATTAGTGTTAAAGATAAGATGCGCCCTAATGGCTTTACTTATTGAACTGTGCATAAAAGATAATTCGGGTGGAGCAATGTTTTCTCTTTGATAAATAATATCACGATTAACAACGGCATATATATTGTGCGTGATTCACGCGCAAATATACCAGCCTTGTTATCGGGATATTCAAGCCGCTATTGATAACCTTTCTATACGCTAGATGCGCAAATTTTTGAGAGCACTTTATCTCGAGATTATTCGAGATCGCATGCAAATGATAGCAGCGATCGAACGCCCCATGCGTAATTTCCACGTGCATCACGTCTGCCGCATTTTAATTAGCCATCTCGGTTGTTTACTGGAAATCGTAACTATTCCAAGTATGTTAATTGATTGTAAGTACAAACGTCCGGCGTTGTTAAAACTTTATAAATACAATGTGCCGTAATTTTTCTTTGAAAAAAAATTTGTAGCCACGCTGCCGATATTATTAACGTTGCAATAATATAACGAGGACTTAATTAAATAAACGCAACACGTCGTTAAGTATAACAAATTAAAGAATAAATTCGTGCAGTGATAAATTATTTAAATTTAATTTTCGTAAATATAACGGTTCTTTAATACAAATTTTAATCTTTTTTTTTTTATCTCGATCCGGACAAAGAAATAATTAACTACCCATGCCGCTAATGAAATCCTCGACGTGTGTATTATTCCCATCATCAATTATGCATCACGAATGGCCGGCTTTATTTGAGACCATGTGCTCATTGGTTGAATTGTGATTTAACAAGAAGAATTGTTTTTAATTAATGCCGAATAAATTCCGGCTCGAATGCAATAAATAAATATAAATATTCATAGAGTATATAAATCATTTGTTAACATTTCTATATTTATTATCGGTATTTCTTTGACATTTACTTTTTGCTATCTTCTAATTAGGATAATCATGTTTTGATTGAATTTCGTAGTACGTGGCAATATACGAAATGTGCACGTTGCGTGCCGAGTTGACGTGTTCCGCGTTCAGATGCGTATCGTATGCCATAACAAGGGATTAATCAAGAGATTGCACATTTAAAGAATAAATTGCACTGTGAACATCACGTTGGATTTTATGTCTAATGATAACGATAGATCATCTCGACGTCTAAAACTGTTATTCAGGTTGTAAAATTATAAAGTCACACATAAAAATAATAAATCCCTTTTTCCTTTACATTAAATCTCTGGCATTAAAAAAGTTTCGACTACCGTTTGAAGTTGTAAAAAACATTTGCTTATCGAAATTTTCCTCGTACAGTTATTTTTATATTTTATGGACAAACTTAAGTCGGCACAGCGTCGCGAATTACTGTCCTTGGTCACGGCATGTATTCACATGGTCATATTTCCGTTTGCAGTAATTGTTGTCGACAATGCTAACTGATACCACTTGATAGCATAATCTTGCACCTACAGTTGCGCATTGTAGTAACTTTGTCACTTCTTGCAAAGAATATTATTCATGCAACTCTTTATATGTAAATTAGAGAACCCCCAAACTAATTATTAAATTCATTTACGAATCCTTTTTCTTATATATATATTTTACAAAAAAATATGAAGCTAAAAATTGATTATATTTATCAAGAAATTTAAATTCAACTTCACAAGCATCGGTCACAACCGTGAAAGAAAATATCCCGGAATTTATATTCTTAAAATCTGGCACGTACCGTTTCCTTGTCAGATATTTCTAGACGTTACACATCCATAAAGTAGAAAAAACAATTTATTAATATTTTTTCCACAGGTTACTCAAACAGGCGCGTTTTCCGATCGGTCGGTCTTTATCAGAAATCCGTTCCGCGACTAAACGAATCAATAAATATTAGGAAACTGCATCAGAAACGCAAGCACTCAGCTGTTATTTCTGCATTCGCCTTCGACGTAAACCGTTGGCGGCGGAAAGTGTAAACGTACCTTATGCGAGTGCGTTCATACAGCATTTCGGCGCATTCCTCTTCCAGAACGTTGCCCCAGCTGTTTTCAGGCCGATCGAACCACGAAGGTAACATGCGCTTCCCAGCACGCTCTTCGCGATCTTCAACAATCACGAAAACGCACGCACAGTCAGCGATGATTACACGCAACCACGTACGCGACGCAGGTAACCACAGCGCTCTCCGATTTTATGAATGACAATGCTCACGTATGTTCCACGCGTCACCTATTGTAAAACCAGCAGAGCGTCGCCCGGCACTCTAATCTTTTTTGCTGTACGAGCACAGCCGACACCAACCGACCGCCAAGACGCCAACGTGACTGACGCCGGCTCGCCACCGACCACCGACTGATTTGGTCGTTCCGTAAGGACGGTAGGTAAGCCTGACCAAGGCTGACACCGATATCTGCTTCGAGCTTAGCAGCGAAGTGCATGCGCGGTAACTTTGTGCGTCACCGACTCCATTATATGCATACTAACGCAATTCTCACCGCCGCGCAGTTCAACGCAATTAATCGGGACTTAATTGCGAAGGAAACGCTTTTCTTCGCTCCGTATCCCTTTCCGCTTTGCTAAACGTAATACGTTATTACGCGACGAAGAGATTCCGGTACGTATTTCACAGCTTCATGACGTTTAGAAAAACTTGCATCCTGCGAATGTAAGAAGAAAGAAAGATCGGGTGAATATAAAATTGTCAAACGGTTTTATGACGCTGTGTGTATATTATCTTTCGTTTCTTATTATTAGTTTGAGTAAATTAATTTGTTACAGAGTGAATTAATTATCTGACGAGTAATCTCACGAACTTCAGAGAGATGGCGCCAGATGCACTCTTTTTTTCGCGTTATCGAAGCGAAGCGGAAATCTACATTATCCACTCTGCGCCATAACAATTCTCTCCTGACAATGAGTATACAAAGGACGTACTGTTACATATGTTTTCGTATGTAAAAATGAATGTGACGTTTGCGGATGGAGTAGAGGTACGTATAAATTCGTTCTCCGAGTTAGTCTTTCAACGAGATAGCCGCTCAGACATTCAATTGTTTCATCAGGTAATGGAAGACCGCGAGTATCGAGAAGCTAAATCCCAACGGCACGTAGGTCGCCTTAATCCACGCCCATGCACTGTAAATATGCACATTTTAATATTGCATTAATGAATTATGAACTCAGCTGTGTCACCGAAAGATTATTTGCCCAGATAAAGACGTAGCGCAAAACAGGCAGCTAAGCTACACCGAAGAATATACTGTCAATCAGCTTGTGCGAGCTACATTGAAATTGCAATGTTTGCTCCCGTACTAATGTCTACTTAGCAGTTATTAATTTAACCGATTACGATGCGAGAGAAAGTTTAGAACATGCACAACGTGATTGCAATTGCGCTCACGGTGAAGACTACAAGGCTGCCGAGAAATATTTCTTTTTTAATTTCTAACTAATTTTATGTAGCTCTTACTTGATTAATTATTGCGACAATTAAAGCTCTTGAATTATACGAAGGTAATTAGTAATAAAATACAGCTCGCAATTAATAAATAGGATAACGACGGGCTTGTTAAGCTTACGGGAGAGTCGAGCTAGATAACAAATTAATAACATTAAAGTTATGTCGATTAATGCTGAATTACTCGTAAGGATTGTCTGATATGGTAAATGGCTCCGTTGGAAGAACTCCACTGTCGTAGATGATTACAGGAGCGATTGGAACATCATCGCTATCAGTCTCAGTCTGTTCGATTCTAAAGACCACAGCTTCACCGCTGACCACCTACAAAATAATTATCAACGACAAATAGTTAATAAATATAATTAGCAAAAGGATATTTCAATATATTTTAATTAAAATATTTTCGTGCAAAGTAAAACGTTTTCTTTTTTCTTTTATATTTTTTTTCTAAAAATTGTTTGAAGCTCGGTCTTTACCCAGTCAATCAATCAAGTCTATAATTTTATATATGCTTTTTTTCTTCTTTTATACTTTTCCGAATGCTGTGTGGTGATCATCCAGCCAAGGCGTTCCTATGGTGGTGATAAAGAACTGACATCCGTTCGTGTTTTTTCCAGAGTTCGCCATGCTGATGGTCAACGACCCGGTGTGCTTCACCGCAAAGGTTTCGTCGTCGAAATACTTGCCGTAAATACTAATGGAGCCGGTGCCGTCGTCATTTTCAACATCGCCGCCTGATTACAGGTATAACATTAATACGCATAGCCGCGAATCCAGATAACAATTAAAACTGTATGCAATATTTAACGAGTAGATAATTTCTAATCAGAAAAACTAGGGCGGAACCTTGAATCATAAACCTCTTTATCACGCGATGGAATTTAGTTCCTGCGTATTTTTTTCCAGCCACACCGGTGGTAGCGAAGGTGATAAAGTTCTTCACCGTTTTCGGGGCGACGTCGCCGAACAGGCCGATGACGATTCTGCCGACTGGGTGATTATTGATCATGATGTCGAAGTACACTTGATCGGTGACTCTGAATACTTCGGCCTGAAAGAATGAAATAATATTAATGAAAATAGATTTTGTAAAAGGTATATTAACTCGCTTTTACAATTATATAATAATTATTTATTAGAATTAAATATAAAGTCGAGAATTAAATGGTCGTGCGGCATACAAGGGTCAGAGACAACTCGCCAACCCGTTACTTTTAATCTAAATCACATTACGGTGAAACACCGAAAATGTATTATTTAAACAGTTGTGAAACAAATACGCCGCCTGATAACGTTATTGTCTGACGTGAAAAAATATGATTAACAGTGTTATGTCTATAATATATTTGCTGAGGAATTACTCGCATGCAAAGTCCCGTGTATGAATCTATGACAGCTTGGTTCATCGAAAAACTCGGGAAACCTTATGACGTACAAAGATAACACGCCTGTCCGACCTATTATTCTCTCGTCTTATTTAATTTTATGGTGTGCAAAGACACGAGCTTGAAATTAATTAACCATTGCAAAATAATATCGAACAAAGTTTAATTAGGTTAATTAATCGGGTTAATACCTGCTGATACGATAAATATAGAATTAATAAATTCACAATATACCTTGATAGTCGAAGCGAAAGCTACGAGAACGGTGATCATTAACAGGCACTTCATACTTTGGCGATTTCGTTCCAATGTTTCTTTGAGACAATACGGATGTCACTGCTTCTTTTTAATCGATTGTTTAAAACGCGATGCAACGGTGCAAGAACGATACGAGGAAGATACGCAGAAGCCGCGTGTATGCTCGTAATTAACGTCGTCATCGAGAGCCGCGTCGGCGCTTTAAATCGAATAAAGCAGCCGCGAATCAATGAACTAGTTGCAACAAACAATAAACAAATTCTTGCAGTGCACAATCACATTTATAAATTTATAAATAATTATGTAATTAAAGAAAAGAAGAATTAAATGTAAATTACTATAAAGCGAAAGACTACCTTGATAAAAAATTAATTTCTTTCAAATGTCAACGATTATAAATCGTCACTTTTAACGACAGATAAAAATACTTTCTTCTTTTAGTCTTTCTTTATGTTATTAATTAGAATTTGATATTTTATCGCAAAATTTTTTAATATTTATTCAATGTTACCGAGTCTAAACAGTTTTCTATAAAATTATCGGCGACAAACGCGCGAGTTCATCATTTCGGTCACTTTATATTATATAAAAAAATATTTTATCATTATTAATTATCATTCGAGAAATTTTTACGCAACTTTAAAGCATATTTGTCTCGATCTGAGTTTGATTGTAACGGATTCGGCAATCCTCGGATTCTCAATCGAGCTGTTCCGTTATTCCCGATAGCCGCGCGATATTATAAAAGCCGGGTGCATTATGTTGTTCGGAACAGTTTCGTTGAAAATGGGTTACGGTGTACAGTTACGAGCGGAGCCCAAGAAATGGATGACGGCGATGATGATCGCGATCATCGTCGTCGTCGTCGACGCAACGTTTTCCGCGGATACCACCGCGGAAGAAGCAGTAGCTTACAATAGTGATTCTAGTCAACGAGCCCGTAAAATCGATCCTCAGAAGCGAATCGTTTACGACGGAGATCAAGTGTGGAGAGTTTTTAAGCATAACGATTCCGTAAACGAGTTTGTAAAGCAGTATGACGAATATGGAAGTATGTAATAAGTAACGTTCGAATCTAACTGTTATTTTGCGTTCTAATTTATAATGTAGCATAAATTAAATTAAAAAAAAAAAAGAAAAATAACACTATCGCTAAACAAATTCTTTTTCTGTATAGCGTATTCGATATGGACCAACGAACCATCAACCACCGACATTTTCGTGCGGAACTATATGATCGGCAATGTCGACTCGATACTGAAAAACTGCGGGATAAAATACGAAGTACTGATCAATGATGTGCAGGATGCGATCGACGATGAGAATATGCCCCTTTCGATGCAAATGCAAGCTGAGCTTGAAGGACGGAATGGTTTGAGGCTTTTATTATAATTTATATCGATTGACTTTTGTAATTGATTATTTTAAAACCATTCAGCGATAATCAAAAAAAAAAATTAAAAAGATAAAAATTTTTTATACTTAAATAATAATAATTTTATTATTAATACTTTAGTGCAGAAAAAAAAGAAAAAAAAAATGTATCGCTGAGTGTTTTTTGTTAATTTTTATCAAGAGCTTATACAAGATTAATTAATCACTGCTTATTGCTTCGACATCGCTTTTTGCCATTTTTTTTTCTTCTCATTTTGACACTCTCATTAGTCATAAAAAAAAAGAACGGCTTCAAAATTAGACTCGTTTTACTGGCATTCATCAAAGTCACGGAAGAAGCTATTGTTTGATGGTTTCTTTAGTTGGTCACGTAACAAAAGAAGCTAATAAAAAAAAAAATAGACGATCCTTCTTCGAAAATACGCTCAACAGTGATTTCTTTCGGATTAGATTAATTTAAATAGTACTTTTATTATTTTTTTTTTTTTTAATTAAATGGGAATTTCTCAATTAATAAATAACAATACTCTTAATTGTTATTCAATTTGATTCGTAGGGAGACAGTCAGAAACGAATCGAGGTTATCGGCCTCAAGTGAATCCCACTTGGTAACCCGGTTTCGCTTCAATGCTGATTAACATTAACAGTTAGACTTTACTTGTAAGGCCCGTGTAAAACACGCACGTAGTCTTCGCACGTACAGGCGTTCCGCGACGTTTCGACGTTTTTTTTTTATTTTTTTCCGTTCTTTCTTACGGTCATTTGCATAGCTGGTCAATCTGATCTCGATGCCGTTATTCAGAGCAACCTCGACGAGGTTTGGATACTGAACCACGCAAGAAATTATTGTAACGTTCGCGGACAATCGTACGAACGGTCGAAAAGTCGTTGGAACATAAGTTAATTAATTAATTAATTAATTAAATTACCTGAGCAAATCTGAGCCATTTGGGGATTATTATAATAGGCGTATGTGCTTCTGTCACCGAAGTGAATGATTTTTTAGCTCGCTACGCTTGGTGGCAGAGAATCAGAAATAGATATCCACGTCCTCGTCCTCTTCGTTACCCCGTTAGTATGCATGGTGCGGGTGACCTTTGGCGTTTTAGGGGTGAGCTTTTTCGGACGCGCATAATTCGCTTCGTGGATTCGGAATGATATATCAAACACGTAACGTAAGGTAACACATACCGAAGTATATTAAAAATATTTTAAAATACGCATGGTTTAAATCAAGTTGAATCTGCGAAGCGATTATTATACAGGCGCGTGAGGACACGTGCAATCACTGAATAATCTTGAAGATGTATCCGCTAGGTCACCGAATGGAATGGAGCAGTTATCATCGTCTAGACGACATTCTTGGGTATTTGGACTATCTCGCTGAAACTTATCCCGACGTCTGTTCTGTTCAAACCATCGGCAAGTCCGTCGAGGGTCGACTTCTCAAGGTATCCACCTAATGATTCGCATTTATGTTTCAAAGCCGATAAGAAATTCGGGTGTTTAAAATTTTCTTTCGAATTTTAAGGTATTGAGAATCAGTAATGGTAAAACTAACGCACCTGCGATTTGGATTGACGGCGGTATCCACGCCAGGGAATGGATTTCGCCGGCGGCTGTAACTTACATCATTGACTACCTGGTGGAGAACAGCGATTCCTTAACAACGGACTATTACATCTTACCGGTAGTTAATCCGGACGGATACGAATACAGTTTCACCTCCGATCGCTTGTGGCGTAAAAACAGAAGAGCGGGCTCGAGGTGCGCTGGCATAGATTTAAACAGGAACTTTGGCTATCGCTGGGGTGGAAAAGGGACCAGTAAAAATATGTGCCACGAGACGTATCCGGGTAGCAAACTATTCTCCGAGCCGGAAACCGATGCCATTCGGAACTTCTTTGAGGCTAGTTCAGCGAATTTCAAAGTTAGTAATTAAATATTCTAATTTAAAACATCTTATTTAAAAATATCGCGGAGCTTTTATATCGTATAATTCATGAACAGTATAATTTTTAAATATTAATTGATATTAGATATTACAATATTTTGTGTACCTTGTTAATTTTTTTTCTTTGCAGGCATATGTATCATTCCACTCGTATGGTCAATACATTCTTTATCCGTGGGGATATGACCAGCGTTTGCCCCCTGATTATCTCGATCTTGATAAAGCAGGCCGGCAAATGGCTGAGGCTATGAAAAAGGCAACAGGTGACAAGACTTCCTATACCGTCGGAAACAGCGCCATAACGTTGTATCCTGCTGCTGGCGGGTCTGACGATTGGGCCAAGGCTTTGCTTAAAATTAAGTATACATATACAGTCGAATTGCGAGATACCGGTAGACACGGCTTCATATTGCCAGCTCGTTATATTATTCCGACGGCCAAAGAAGCGCTAGCCGCGATACAAGTAATTACGGACGTTGTCCAAACGTCGTAATCAGATTGATTTATGCTTCTAAAACTGATTGGAGAATTTTAATTAGAATAACAGATGTAAATTGAAGACGTTTTCAGCTCATTCGTTATGAATGTTATTAAATGTCGAATATTTTATGAAGGTGCAGCTTTTCGTATTTAAATTTGATGAGGCCGGTTAAACTTTTATAATATTAAACTTGATGTTGCAATGATCATTTGTATTATATTATTGTTAATTATTTCAGATGGTCTTTATTTTATATAAACATTAATTTTTAATTATTTAGAGTATACATTGTATATTAGCGAGTGCCGGGTGTATATTCAGATAAGTTTGTGACTCTTATCTGTTAAATAAAATAAAAACAGGAATAGCATATTACTCATTAATATTAATTTTTTCTCGATTAATTAAATTATTGTTTAAGTTCAAATGTTTTTTTCACTTTTGCGATTTATACGATTCGTAATATCACTGAGATCAAAACGCAGTATTAAAAAATATTATTAATTCGAAGCGCGGCGGCGAAGTTATAGCAATGTAGTTACGACGTTCCCGTAATTATGTATTATATTAATAGGTTTAGAATCAGAAACACCATCGTTTATTTATGCTGCATATTTATTTATGTTGAATATTATATAATATGTCGTCATCAGTATGCATTGATACGTCGTCAATGTTACAGTCGTTAACTACTGATTTTTTCCTGGACCCAAGAATTGAATTTGGACACCCTGGTGTAGACGGATGGCGCACCCGCGCTACCACATGGAATAATACCCCAAGACACTATTCCAATGAGCTCTGGTTGTTGTCCTTCGTACGCGATTAGAGGGCCACCGGAGTCACCCTAAAACATTGACATATTAAATCGTTATGTTTTAATTAACAAATAAGGCTATTAAAATTAATTAAATTTATTAGCCTGAGACTAGAAAGCCTTGAGACTTACGCTGCACGCGGAGATCTGATCGTATAATGGTCCAGTGCAGACGTTGGTCTCGTGAACGGGAGAAGATCCTGTTAAACGCTCGACAGATTCATGGCAAGTCTGTCGGTCGACGATTTCCATTTGAACGTGTTGAAGTTTAGACGGCATTTCTGGGAAATGGCTGGACGAGATAGAGCCCCATCCGCAAAGCCATGCCTCTCCCGACGGGTCACTTTCTGGCGCGGCCAACTTGATAGGTTGCACTTCATTGTTGAACTTCAATGGAGTTGAGAGCTTAAGCAGACCAATGTCATATGGGCCAACACCGCTGAAAAAAAAAAAAAGAAAAATTAAAAGAGTTATACAAATATATATTGCAATCTGCAATTATACATTCGTTAATTAGCTTCAAAGATAGTTGCGTTTAAAGTTAAGAGTTAACAAAGGTATAATTTAAAAAATAGATTAAAAATTAACTTTACTATTCAAACATTTCACTTTTTAATTATATTTTTTACTCACCCTCCGTAGCTTGAATGAACATATGATTTAGATACTTTGACTGTTTGTTCAGTGGACTCGGTCTTTTCAATGTTATGCTTTCCAGCTTTAACGCTAAGATAATTTACAGAAGGAACTGCCTGAACACAGTGCGCCGCGGTTATGATCCAGTTTTCGTTCAAGACAGATCCGGCGCAGAAATGCTGGGAGTACATTTGAAGGGAGACTATATAGGGATAACCGTTGACTGGTGCCTCCTCACCTCCGACCACTTGAGGAGAGGATGGCCGGAAGACCGTTGGCAACTGGAGACCAACTCGTGGTCTCGCTAAAAATTGAATAAATAATATTTAAAAAAAATATATTTACAGGTAAAAAATTAATTGTAATGCTTGATAATTATTTCTGTAAAATATAATTATTTTATAGAAAGAATCATTTAATTAGAAGAATATTTAATAATATAATAAGTAACTACTACGTGTTACTTTATTTTTTTTTTTTTTAATTTCAGTTTAATGAATTATATATATTATATAAAAGTGTCGTGAAAATGGACTTACCAGCAACAGCCACAGCCAAGAGAACGAAGGACACGATTGCTTTAGGAAACATGTTGTTGATTGATGCCAGTTCCACAAATTTTCTGCATTTTATACTCGTTTCGTTAAGTGCATCCGTACGATATCAATAATGACAATGCACTGATAATCCATTGTAATCTGTGGAATTCGTAGTACACGTGGAAGATAAGAAAGATTTACCCCAGACACAAATCTTTCATCTGACTTAATCCGTGTAAGTATATCGATACACATTAAATCATACAAAGGATTTATATTATACATATATGTAACAAATATAATATTTGTTATCATATTATAATTAAAGTTTAGATTGCTTTCTTGCTTGTCTTAACTAATCTATTAAAAAAAAAAAGAAACATTTTTTTTTAACTAAATGAAACAACATAGAAATATATAATGGCCAGATTAATTAATCTTTCTTTTTATTCGTCATTTTGTTTCAATGCTATTTAAATATAATAAGTATGCGATTAAATATAATAAGTAACAGTACAAATTATTTTAATAATAATAATGAAACATTTTTTAAACTTCAGTCAAGTTGAAATTCAATTACGACGGATCATACAATAGATAAATTTGTATCATTATTATCTGATTATGATCAATCATTATCCTTCGATAAAAATATAAAAACCATGCGGAAAATCAATAATCTGCTTCGTGACAGAACAAAATGGATTTATTTTTTTGATTTATTTATTTATCAAGATATTTTTGATAAAAAAATATGTACTTCCCGGTTCGAATGCAATAAACAGTCCAAATTAAGGAAAAAATATTTATAGGGGGGGATATGTGTATAAAGGCCCGAGATATTTCTGTAAAAAAATTTGTTTCTTTCTTTCTTTCGTTCGCTTAACAAACCAGTTAACACTGTAAGTACAACTTTTAATTCAATATATTATCGATAATGTATATACAAGCACTTGGAATAATGCGATAACGTCGCTAGGAACAAAAGAAAATTGTCTAATGTATCAAATATGCGATTACGAAACTCCTTTGTCTAGCCAAGCTATATAAAAAAATATTTCAAAGTGTGTACGTTGTGATACCAAAATTCAATAGCTCAGAAATAGACAAAAAATCAGTTTAACTATCAAGACAAGAGGAATAAAGTAATAAAAAACAGTTTTGTCGTTTGTGCAAGAGTTAAGATATACTAATTCAAGTATCAAAGTCTAGTCAAATTAGTAGTGACATAAAAAATGTGGTAATCATAACTATTTGCCCGCTTTATCTACAGCTATTATCAGCAAATGCTATTTTACTAAAATTTAAGTTGCTATTTGTAACAGTTACAGATAAAAGTAAAAAAATTACTAAATTTCTATTTATTCAATAATTATATTAATATATAAAAGATAGAAAAGGAGCAAGAACGTTATAATATCAAACAATTATTTTATTTTTGCAGCTTTTACTGCGTTGTGCAAAACATTATTCTTCGTACTTATAAACTACATTTATCATTAACAATTCGTTTTTAATATATAAATTACAAATTTAAATGTTTTAGAACAATATTAATGGTATTATATTTCAAAATACGGTAGTAATGAGTACATTGATTAATTAGAAGTAAGGAATTATTGAAATAAAATTACATATTATTAATATATTAATCATTGTGAATTTAACCATATTGTTAAATTAATCCATTCAGTGTAGGAAGCTACGCGGGTGTAGACCGAAGGCAAGTGGCCGACACCGCATGGGAAAAATCCCCATGAAACGATACCAAGCTGAGTGGCAGATCCGTTGTCAAATTGAACCAGTGGACCACCAGAGTCACCCTAAAAAAATATATTTAATTAGTAAAAATATTGTGAAGAGAACCATACTCCGCTTTTAATTATCAAACTGTCTCTATCATTACAGTACTGAATTATAATTGCGGCAATTTGGAAATTAAAAATATAAGGTTTAAATTTAACTTACAGAACAAGCGGATATCTCTCCAACAGCGTCGGTGCAGATTTGTGTATCGTAAACCGTTGGCCTGTTAGAATCGTCCGGGAGTTTTTCCTGGCAAGCTTTGCTGTCTAACAAGGGAATGGTAGCTTTTTGCAGAACCTCAGGCAGTTTGGGAAGCACCTTCTTGGAGATTGAGCCCCATCCGGAGAGTACGGCGTTTCCTGTTCGCACCTCGTCCTGTTGTGGCAAATTGACGGCAGACACTCTCTCGTTGAAGACAAAAGGAGTTTTCAGTTTTAGAATAGCGATATCGAATGGAGCAACACCTCTGAAAAAAAATTTATTTTTTTGGTTTAAAATTATAATGACGTTTGAGTCTTGTTAAATACATTATCAGGTGAGAAAATGTAAATGCCGATTGTGAAGAAACTTATCAAAAATGATGATATTGCAATGCGACAAAGATTGTAAAATGTAGATTGTGGAATGATTGCGTATGATAAGTACGTAAGTAGCCAGACAGAAAAGAAGTGTCGTTTTGTATCTCATATTGGAATCGCACATTTAAAACACAATCACATAGATAGACGCGGATTGACACTTCTATTAATTACGAATTTATTTAACAAAATATTTAATATAAAATCACACAAGTCTAAAAGAGAATAAATAGAAGAGAAAGTAAATTGAGAACTACAATTAGTTATAATTATTAAATGTAATAATTAATTAAGTATTTGAAATATTTAGTTCTAATTAAAAATAAAAGTAATAAACATACCCTGGATAATTCTCATGGACGATAGCTTTTTCGACTACAGCTTCTTGCTGAGTAGACTCACTTCCGAGGAGAACATGCTTTCCGGCAAGGACTTTGAGTTTACCGTATTTCAGAATACAATGTCCAGCAGTTAAAATATATTTTTCGTTTAAAATGGAACCACCGCACGAATGGCTATAAGGAATAAAGGGTGGGAAACCCCATTGGACAGAGACTTGGTAAGGGAATTCACCCGGTGAGGCATCTTCGCCGTCGGTAATCCTGGGCTTCAGGCCGAACGGAACGGCCAGACACGCTATAAAAATATAAAAGAACTTTTAATACACAGATCTTTATAATTATAACAATTTTATAAAGCTTAAATATATTTTTTTTTTTACCACTTATATGTATAAAATGCATAAAAAGAATTAAAAAAGAAAAAGAAATGTCATAAATGTACGCGTACATTTATAGATAAAACATATATTTATAAGTACATCTCTTATAAAGTTTTTGATATAAAGCTAAAAATAAATGCGTGCACTTACCCTGGAATACCAAAACAGTAGTTAAAAAGGATCGAATCAACATTGTCGGTATGTCGGCTCAATGAAACCTGAGTGGTGAAGAAGATTTCACGGTTTATATAGTACGAAATAACAGGCAATATCTCGCGATAAGGTATGCGTGTATTTTGGATTAACCTTGATAACGCAATTTCTTCTTGAACGCATAGATAAGCATGCACTGTCTATTTTTGTTATCATTGATTTATCCCCATTAAGACGAGGAATTTTTTTTTCGAACAAAGTAAACTAACGTTATTTCTATACATGTCCATTTTATATATATAAAAATGTATTCTTTCATCTTCAGAATATTGCCTTTATCTATTGCATTACGTACGTTATAATTTTAATTGGAATTAAAGTACATAAAGAACAAGCCGAATAAAGTAATAGTAGTTTTAATCGGTAAAGTATAACTTATTAAGTTATTATTTATACAAATTAATTTATTATTTATAAAATATATAAATAATAAATACATTCATCACATTTTTATACATTGCACATTCTCTTTTCTCTAAATATAATTCTATATACACATAAACGTAATCTATGAAGAAAAATGTACAGACAGATTCCAGATAGTTACAAACGTTATATTTAATCTAGACGTTTTAATCAAAATAATTCTTAAAGTACAATCTTTTGCAGCGCATTTTATTTATTTCGATATCGACATGAGTACCGATTTCTTGATACCCTATCGACGTTCCCGGTTCATCAATGTCTATTGCGTAAAAATCACGGTGAAATCTCACACTTGTGTGATTCACTAAGGGCACTGATCCGGTTATCTGCATTAAGAAACCAAAAAAAAAAAAAAAAAAAAAAAAAAGAAAAGAAAAACAAAGAATGCTCGTTGTCTAAATGCGCATTGAGCGGAACTTTCAGGTGTTGCAGGTAACTAAGCGAGCGATCGCCCTGATTCCCGCCCAAATCTCTCGTGCAGTCGGAACTATCTGGGTGGCCGGTAATAGAAATCCGTACGTTCCGCGATCACGTAGCTCTACCGTATAAGCGTACTTTATCGAAGCAACGCCTTTGGCCCAGTCGTCGGACGCTCCTGAAAACGGTGAACAAACTCTTTAATAATTTTAATTTGCCTTGACGTTGACGAGTTGCGAAGCACCGCCGTATTATCTCGACGTTGGATTTTCGTAATAGCCGTAAATCAGCACGTTAAGCCTTTCATATAAATTTCAAGCGTCAAATATAAGTAATTCTTACCAGAAGTCGGATACATTAATTCCGCCGATGGTCCTAGCTGATAATTAGTACCGTGTACCTTCGCGATCGCGTTGATTGCTTTTCTCGCGACATTCATCAAGTCAGTGTAATCCGACGGTTTTGAACGCGTGTGACCCCACGGCACCAACCACATTTGGGAATAAGAATGCAAAGTTAAATACATTCTGAAAAGAAAAAATGTATATTTAAAGATAATTATTTTTCTTTTCTTTTATTAAATTTAATATCACAGTGATAAATTAAAAGTTAAATTAAAATATTTTTTAACAAGTAATCGTTTAAATTAATTAGATATTAATTTGATTGCAGTGAAATACCGTATATTTTGTTTATTCGCCAAAATGTAGTCCGCCATAGCCTTCGTCTCGGGCTCAGAGAAGGCAAAAGGTCCGGAATATGTTTCCTGACAAGGATCTGAGCTGGCGCTGCCTTGTTTTTCTTCGCCCCAGTGGTAAGCAAAATTTCGATTCGGATCGACTCCCTCGCATGTAGTCCAGAACCACCTCGCGTAATGCGTCACGAATTGTAGTAGATTAGAAGGCGTGTATCTGGGAAAGAAGATCACGGGCTGTTTTAGTTTAGCAGCACGCGAGGCTTTCAAAATTATTTTCTTGCTCGAGTACTCGTTATGTAACAGGACTTAAACAGTATTTTTGTTTAGACTTATTATATAATTAACATTATATAAACGAATTAACAAGCTCTCATCTTTTTATCTCAAAATCTTTTTAAATTAAAGTCGATAATCTAATCTCCAATATTTCTCTTAATATATACACATATCGCCCCTTGTCAAATACACACAATAAGATCGAGCAAATACAGTTGACATTAATTGATTAATTAAGACTTTGCGGAGACTCTGCTAAAATAATAGACGACACTCCTATTCTCACCTACTATCGTTCTGACTTTCCACGTGATTGCTCCGAGTTTTTCGCCAAAAGCGGTCGCCGACATGGCTATACTCGTAACCGTCGGGATTTACAACCGGCAGGATCATCCAGTCGGAATTATCTAACAATTTCGAGTAACTCGAGTTTTTCTCAACCAGCTGGCTTAAAATGTAGGTCGCCACCGCGGTGCCGATCCATTCTCGTCCGTGCATGCCTGCGAAAACGATGACGGTTTACCGAAAAGATGATCTAACGGGATGTGTGGAAAGCGTTTGAAGCCGGTGAAAACCGGCTGACCATAGTTTTGGTCAACAAGTTGCACACGAGAAATGCTGTAAAAAGAACTTACCGGCATCGATCCAAATAGCTGGTTTCTTTTCGCCTTCCTTGTTCAATCCCGTAGAAACCTTGGCCATTTTTATTGGCTGGCCTTCGTAGCTATGACCGATAGTCACCAGCTCTACCATTTTAGGATATCTGAAGGCCAAGTATTCTAAGTAGCGTACGATATCTGCCAAAAAAGAAATCAGCTTGTTAAAATAAAAATAATTAAATTGCATTTTATATTTCCATTTAAAAATATATAAATTAAATTCATTAAGCGCGACGTAAAATACATCTTGCAACAATTACCTCCGTATCGATGATAACGTTTCCACGTCATCGTGTGGCCTTGAGTGGTGACCAAGTCCTCGCGTTGTTCTTTGGACATCTTCGGATTTTGATAAGAGATCGTCTTCTATTAATCAAAAACAGAAAGTATTTCCCCGCTCTGGATTAACGACATTCAGCTCAAAATTTTCTTTCTAATTGCAAGTCAATTAATCAAATAGACAATCGGCAAGATTTCTCTTTTCTAATACAACGGTCAGCAGTCAATAACACGCATAAATATACGTTAAATATATGCAGAATTGGAAACCTTTGATCCAACATTTCAATATAGCAAATGATGATTTATTCGTTACTGTCGTATCTTTCTGCTACAAGAAATGTTGAAAAGACCATAAGTAAAGCGTGTCAGCGTTAGACATGGACATCACAAGGCATCGGAATATTCCTGCCACATTTCCGCCAATTAATGAGACAATTATATATACGTTGTTTTATAATTACGAAGATACATATGTTTTACCTGAATATCTGATATTAATATCTTGAAGTCGATTTTTTTCTCTCTCAAATAGTCCTTAACGTCGTTCACGAGATCCGGTGCGACGATTATGTCGGACGTTCTGCCGGGAAAAATATATATACGTGTAAATGTATCAAAGTAATTAGTTAGAAATATTATTAAATTACAAACAAAGTATTAAATCGTCAAAATTATAAAAGATAAAATAAATACGAACCTGTTGGGATTTGGAAAGGACCAAAACTTAATGTCTTCGGGCTCGGCGTCTCTTAAATCACGTAGATCTTCAGCCTGATTTTCCGTGATGGGAAACGCCCTAATTAAATGATAATTTCTGTAATTTATTCTCCTGCTATCTGACCGTGAATCCTTCTTCTCGGTGCCGACAATGCTGCTCATGACTGTGCTGAGTCCGTTCGCCACAACGGCCAGCATGGATTCAACGAGGCCAAACAGCGAAAAACCTCGGTAATCATCGTCATCCCAAAACGATTCTCTAGGTGTGTTTTCGAGATGATTATCTGGTTCAGCGAGTGCAAGTCTTTCTTCTTCTTTATCCTTGGAATTCGAGCACAATTGCATCTCTCGATTATTACGGCCATTCTGCGAACTGCATGTCGAACATTATTTTTCTAACTCTGCAAGCGTCTTTTAAAATGCCTTTAAATATTTTTTATATGTTATTATATCTTCTAAAGATTATGTATTAAAATACACTTAATACTTTTGTAATCGGTAACCACCCGAGATTCTATTTAATTAAAAAAATATAATTTATAAAAATCTGCAGCACGCAATTTATAAAAATCTTTTCCGCGCGAGAGTTTCATTTAAATTTAAAATAATAAAAATAGAATAAAAATCTCTTCGGGATCTTTTCTTTAACATAATGAGATAACTTAGTTCACAAATATATTAAACAAACTTTTGATTATTCGCTATCGACACCAACCCACTAAATGCATCTAAAGCTCTTTCCTCCTCGAACAGATTCTTCGTGCGATCGTACCGTAGCTGTGTCGCCGTATAATTACCGCGATACGGATTGCAGTTCGCCGGGGTAAAGATTCCCAAAATCCCGAAGAACACGCACAAGATCGGCTCGACGCTGATATTCATGGCGTGCTTCGATCACGCCGGGATGCTCGAGCGTCTCGAAGGTTTCTCGTTGACTGCAGCCGGAACCAGTTGCCGCTGGCTCGTACGGGCATGTGAAATACGGCGGTTTCACTGTTCTGCCTCACGGGCTTGGATTACGGGATTTCATTTCTGCACTGGACGTTCATTCTTCAGTTATGCAGCAGCTCAGAGGCTTCGGGGTTAATAGATGGGATGTTCCAAGTGCTAGGAGGACTTTTGCGTCTAACGACGTCGACTCACGGTGATTTAAATTGATTCGGCTTGATTACTCATTCGGCATAATAACATCATGACCGTTTGCAGTAACAGTGAAACTAAAAAATAAAAATTGACATTACTTTTAATGTACAATGTACAATTATTTTAATGTCACTTATTAATGTAGAAAAAAGAAAAAAAAATTATAAACCGTTTACTAAATGATAATAATAAATTGAATATTAATTTTAAATAAATTAATTTGATTACTTTTTAGTTTATGTTATATGCACGAATTATAAAAGGTTTAAATTTTCTTTTTGATTCCTGGACATTTTTTAATTACTTCTTTATTAAAGTTTGAATAGATCGCGCCGTTTAATTGTGAATTTTTATACGGTGAAAGAAATAATTTTATTATTAATATTGACGTCGATGATTATAAAATAACAGAGTTACACGAGGGACAACTTTTTTAAACAAGGTGTAACTCGGTAAATTTGTTTGTGGCATGACGGGATGCATAGTAGGTCAGTAAGTTTGCCGTTAGCAAAACACGTTTTCACGATATCAGTGCTCAAACAACCGTAACTATATGTATTAAATCCACTTCTCTCCGTAATAGCTTTACGCAATTATCATATAGTTAACTTTGTTAACTTTTAATAAAACCTGAACACGCGCGGACGAAGAATTTATTTATTACTATTAGAAACTTAATTTCTCTCTGCGCGAATTCTTTCTGTTCTTCACGCCGGTAATTCAAGAGAGATAATAAATCATTGTAAATTACTTTTAATGATTCTTTGGGCAAAGTCGTTAAAAGCGATAAAACCCTTTTTATTTAATTTTAATTCTATAATAAGAATTAAAATTAATTTCTTGGCGGAAAACGGCGTCTTCCTAAAATAAAACAGACGCAAAAATGTTACGATATATTTTCCAAAGAAAAAAAGTAACCTAAAAATACCAGGGAAAATAAAACCTTGGCTCGCTGTGAATATGATTTACTGTTGTTACAACTATACGCGCGTACCCATGCGGCACGCATGATACAATTATTGCGCAAACGTACACAGAATATAATAGAGCGTAAACAAGTATAATAATATTAATAATAATTATTATAATGACTGAATGTTAAATTAATGTTACGCTGTTAGTCGGGTTTACGGGCGCGGTACGAAAGGAAGGTCTAGACGGAGAAGAAAAGGGCTTGGCGAACAATGCAGAGAAGGTGAATCGCGAAAGCGGAACGCGGTCGGTTCTTTTTTTCCTCCCAAGCGAGGCCCTTGAATCTTTTCGGCGGCCAACCTGATCGTTTCCACGCGTTGCAAGGCGTACGTTTCGTGCCGGTCGTTCGCCAAACAAACCGCGTTATACTCACTTTACATCCAGTTCCGGTGCGAAGGCGGTGCATCTCTCGCGTTTGTCACCGTTGGAAGGTTAAGATCCTCCCGAAAAGGGCTTCCAAGATTCCACCGTTAACGCTATTTCTCGACCGTCGAACATTACGAATTTTGACTAGCACGTTGCGTAACCGCGGGTCTTCCTCCGTTCCTCTTCTCGATCGCGGAGGAATTTACGAGGAACGGAGGAAACGCCGGGGAGTCTCGACCGATTTTCCGTTCGAACAAAAACAGAAGGGACCGCGAAAGTAAACGAAGAGGTCGATGACGTCGGAGGAGGTTACTAAGTGTTGCACGCTGGAGAGCAGAGATGGCGTTTGCTGCGCCGGCGGCGAGCCAGCGCACGTGATTTTCTCCGTCTTCGTCTTCTCCCTCGGGAGCCTAAGATGGGTGGAGGTGACGGTGGGTGGCGGTACATCACGCACACCACGACAAGATCACGTACACTAGCTACCGTCGCCGCGGCTGACACCATTTCCGCCGTTCACTGTACATCGCGAATCCCCTCGCGTCGTCACGTTGTTGTAATTACAATATAATCGATTCGATCGTAATAATTGACTGCTCGTCGTCGCGCACGTCGAAGCGCGCTCTCCCAGAGCGAACCTTCGGCGGCACGCGAGCCCGAATTGGCAAGAATGTATGGGTTCACCGAAAGAATACGCGCGATACGTGCATACTCCTCAAGCAGCATTATTCATCCAAACCTTGGCTTTCGAGCTGATCCGAAAGCATCGCTTTTTTTCTCCCCCTTTAAGCCGCGGACTGTCGTTCGTTCCGCGACGATTTCTCTCAGGATGTCTCTTCAAGGCCTTTTTCTAATTGTAAGGCGACTTACGCAGTCTCGTAACATATTTACAGCTATTTATAACATCATTCTTTCATACATCGAGGGAGCATGACACGGGGATTTTGTATGTGCATGTATATGTATAATATACTCTGTAAACGACGTAACATTCTCTGTCAAACATTACTCGAGAGTCTCAAGTATAACATGATAATATATGAATTTATATACGTACTCGCGCACTTGTGACTTGCTATTTAAATTTTATTCTTTCAAAAGTTAGACTTAAATAAAAAAAAAATAAAATAAATAAAAAGAAATTAATTATAATGACAGATTCTCATTATGCAATTTTTATAAATTCTCTTTCTTACTATCAATTGTGTTATTTCTGTTGAAATAAAATTTTACGGATTTAAAATAATTAAATCGTTAATGTACCGTTACAGCTTCTTAAAGTGCGAGTACAGATCTTATTATCATTCATGCGATAGTTACGTGTATGTGGTACGTGTAACAATGTTATGCATATGTAAATGTATGCATATTATGTGCGCAATGGATGCTTTCCGAAATCGAAAGCGTACTCAATGTCGTGCGAGATACGCTCGTTTCGAATTCTCGCTGCCCTTCGTAAATCGCGCGAAGAGCACGGTTGATTTTTCTCAACTATGACTACGAGCTATCGGTAAGTTTGTGTGCGGCTGATCGATCGTATTGTAAGTGGGAGCAGGTGGCGAAATTCTGAACTTTGGAATTCTAAAGAAGAAACATCCGACAAATAAAACCACGCAAAGAAAAGATAAAGAGGACACGATCACTTAAATACATTTAAAATTTGCAACTCTTCAAAAGCTGCTAAATTTTAATTAGCGTACGATAAATTATAATTACACTTATCAATAATTACGTTGAACACCTCTATCGTTTTTTAAATAAAATAAAATCATTTTCTTACACGTGCCAACTTTTTGTAGACATTTGGCCACCTTGTCCCTCTTAATCGTTCGTTACATCTTTACTATTCGCTACGTTAAATCACAACAGTAATGATAATCGTAACAACAACTTTCTTATCTTTGACTGCATATTGACGCGAGGATGGAATCGATTCACATATTGCCTCTCGTTTCCCTCGCTCTTTTTTAAAGAGAGCGGTCCTCGACGCTTTTCCAGCTATCAATAGCTACATCGTTCCTACTGCTTGCAACATGAATGTTCTACTGATTCAACGCTACGAAATGCATGAAGATTTATTACGAGTAGTCGGTTAATGATAATGATTAATTCGCGCAGTCATTTCCAACGGATCCTTTAGAAGGATCCCTCCGTGTATGTCCGTGTGTGCGAAATGACAATTTTATTAATCGATCATATCGATTATTCGTCCTGCTATCATCAACTTCTCAGTCGCTTTGTTTTTAATTTGTAAGCTTCTCCTTTTTTTTTTTGCTTTGAAAGAGATATGTGTCGGTATAAATGGCGAAATTATTAACAAATTAACGAATTTGCAATGACATTTGTGCCCGTTAAAGTCTTAATTCGGGATTGTGGCGAGCTAGTAGCGATTTTTAAACGATATTGGCCTTAGCAATGGAGCTTCCCATCATGACTTTGTTAACGAAATTTACAATTGCCGTGGCAGGCTGCTCAGGCTCCAACTCGGCAAATACGTGGCACTGATTATCCGATTTGTGGGCGGGTTTTCTTGCCACAAAGCCAAAACAGCGACTAAAAAGAAATAATTAATTAATTAATTTGGGATAATAATATCGATTTTAATGGTTAAAATAATTTATTGCATTTATTAAAAAATTTATAATTTTAGAATTTCAATTTTATATAACGACAATATAACTTAGATTTATATAAATTAAATAAAAAAATATATAAACTTACTGAGCGCTGTGTGGTCTTCCAGTGTCTTCATTGGCAAACTCCCACGTACGTTCTTCGGTATCCAATCCGCAATAACTTATATTATTTGTGGGATAATGTCGACGGAAAAATAGCTTTCTTGCGTTATCAGTCAGAGTAATGCCCTGCGTAGAAACTTTGAAGTGAACAATTGTAGCGACCGGCAGAGGTTTTTGTTCGAATAGATTTGTGATAGCTTTCTTGATGGCTTGTGGCCCAGTCAAAGATTCCGTGTCAATTGTAAAGAGATATAAAACGTTACAAGCTGTAAGAAAAGAAATATAAAACACTTAAAAAGTAATTCTTTAAATAAAACAGCTTATGAATAAAGTCCTTAAAATAAAAAATACTTAAATGCATAAGTATAGGAATAAAAAAAAAGACTTTAAGATTTTAATTTAATTTTTTAATATATCATTTTCTTCCTGTCGTATTTTTTGTATCAATTGGCACGTGCGAATACAACGAATTAATTACCAGCTCCTTGAGCGAGAAGTTGCTGAGTGCTGTTGGTACCAGGCGAGTCCAGGACTCTGGCGGCTGCTTCCGGTTCGGGTAGCAGAAGTTGGCATGGTAATGCCATTGCCATCAAACTGTGCTGGTAAACTAGTGCCGAGAGTGAACTGAAGACAGGTTCGTTCGCGCATCCCTTCAACCTGACGCCGCGCGATGTTGGTTCGATCAAGAAGTGCCTGACAAGTTCGCTCGAGGGATCTCGTGGGCTACTAGGCGCACCAGGAGGCGGCGTGGCAACTTTCAGGGCCAAACCAAAGGCACCTGGGAACGAGTTGCTGTCTCGCACCACAAACGTGCCGGGTGATGCATCCTTTAGCATTGAGATTGCTGAAAAAAAAAATTTCGTAAAGTAATAAGCTCATCGCTACTCGTTAAATAATTAAAGAATTATTTTTTATTCAACATTAAAAAATTACGCATTTAAAACAATACTTTTTTTATCAGTTTGTCGTAGTAATAAATTAAATAATTCTTTTAACAAAAGAAAAATTAAATCGTAATTTAAAAGTAATTTAAAACTAACTAAAATAATTACCTTGCTCCCGCGAAATATTAGGTTTGTACCAGATTTTGCTGGTGTCGCGTACGAATTTCACATTCACATCAGCTACTTCCTGAGGCTCGGTATTAGAGTGGATACTGGAGCGTCTCGAGCTATAATATTGAACCTGCGGTGAAGACTGGCCGCCACTATTAATCGACGTGTACGACGTGGCACTCTAAAAATTCAACGCAAGAATGTAAATCAGGGTATTGCAATATATACATCTGTATAATATAAAGCTATCTCAGTTTTATGTTGTTTTAAATTAAAGGTTTAACATTAGTAAAATTTTAATAATACAACCGAAGCTTAGATTAAGTTTATTTCCATTATTCCGCCGTGGAATTGAAATAACGACGATAATATAAACATAACGTAATATCGCGACGTGCTTACCTTGGGGCTCTGGGCGAATTCTACATGGGTCGGTGTACCAGGGCTGCGCGAAACAGCCTGCGGCTGCGACATCGTCGATTCGCTTACAGGAGAAACAGGTCGGTCCTTACTGCAAAAGGAACACGGCGTTAGAAGATGTTCCCGCGAAAATGCATCAACATTTTCCGTGCAGGTAGACGTGTGCCGGTCGACAGTCGTGCACAGTGCTATACATCGTGAGGGGAAAATATCGGAAAAAGAGCGATACGCATTACGGAAGAGAATTTTCGGAGACGAAAGAGGCACCTCGAACAATAAGTTAAACGGGGCGGATATTTTTAGCGAAAAGCAGGGACAAAAGGGATGGACGGAAAAGAATTTCTCCGCCTCCGAGGAATTCTCTCGACGGGAATGATGGAAATGTTACTCGGGCTCTTCAATAACAAAGTTTATTTCGCCGGTATAACATACTTGCTTCTGTGAGAAGTTTCTGTAACACACGATGCGGGGAAGCGCGAAGTTCTTGTTAGTTTCGAAGATGCAACACACATATGGCCGGTATGTGACCACGATTTATGATACCTGAACTTTCATATTGCAGCTAACACAAAGTAAGAACTAATGTTATTCGTTAGAGATTAAAGGACACAGAGAAAAAAAACGAAAAAAAAAAAGAAAAAAAATTAGCTATAGAAGTGTTTGAATTTGTGTAATATTGGGTGAACAGGGTGATTTGTTATCTACGGTATGTGGGATGCATTCCGGGCGTATCTACGCGCGCGATTAGTAACATGACACAGAACATTCATAGTGCACATTTGGGCGCGACGCTCCCCGTCGCCGTGATTAATTCTAAAGCCGATAATTGCATATTCAATCACGATCCCATTCGCTTCGCGCGATTCTTCGTATATATTACCTATAGTCGAACGACGCCGATTGGTTAGTGAGCGGCCATCGTTTGTTATGCGTTTGTTTAAGCGGCCCGCTTGCCGGGAAACTCAAGCGTCTAGAATCACGAACATCATTCTTCGTCATCATTATCGTTTAGCGATCTCCCATCGTGTTAAAAAAAAATATAACGTTACGCTACACACTTTGACTCGACGCAAAATAATTTTGCAACATTAATTTTAAAAATCGTCAAAATTTTAAGAATTAATTATCTAACATCAGGAAGCAGAAAATTTTTTATCTGGCCTATCTCGATTAAGACCGTCGCAGATAACAGTATTTGATAAACTCCTCGAGCTAAGCTATAAAAAATAAAACGTTTTAGTGTCATAAAAAAAAGAAAAAAAAAAAAAAAGAGGATCCTAGACAATTTATAATTTTTAATTTCGTCAATTTTAGTCATGTGTTCAGAATGTAAAGAAGATACGTTAAAGGGTGAGACTCACCGCTGTGTTGTCGGACTCTTGGGTGGAAGCCCCGTCTCCTTCGAGGCTTCCCTTCGTTCTTCGATATATATCGTTCGTTCGGCGCCGTAGTTTCCAATGTGGTTGTTGTTGTTTCCGCCCGCCTCGTTATTATTGTTGTTGCTGGCGTTATAGCTGTTGTTCGACGTCATGTAGGTGCGATCGCTGGCGAACGTCACCGTCGGCGACGCATTATTGACGTACGGCGTCCGTGGGTGGACCGGAAACGCCGGCGTCTGCGGCCGCGAAGCGCCGCTGACCACCACGCTTCCGGGACTGATGCTCCTCTCGGTCCACGATGACGCCGAGTCATTGTGCGGCTGCATGGAATCGGAGACGATTATTATAATCGCACACCCGGGAACGACCGGCGGGGCGTAACGGAGTGACGAGAAATCGATTATCTAGCGGCGCGTACTGCCGGTTTTCTGCAATCGGTTTTACGCGCTATCAATCAAGCGAGGCGTGCTGGTCTCAAGCTCGGTGTCTAACGTTTGAACTTCAATTAGCGACTACGCATCAGCAACACGCGGAAAGACTAACTCTAAGGCAAATGCATGTTATGAAACGATTAATTTGCGCGTGGGGGGAGAGCGCGGGAACTTGCGTGAAAGGGTTGACAAACCTGGGTGCAATTCTGCCATGCTTTTGGTGACTGGTTAGGGGAACAATTAGTGGTATTGTTGCTAGGCACGCTGGCAGGTATCGTAGCGGTCGCGCTCCTGCCGGCGGGGTGCTCGCTCTCGGTTTTTGTCATGCCCGTAGAATTCGCCGCGCGAATCGGCGATATCTCGGCTAGAGACTGAATGAGGCTCACGAGAGGATCGGGCTGATCGACCACCGCCAGCAATCCGCCGTCCACCTGGTCGGTGCTGCTGGCCGAGCTGTAGCCCCCGGCGTTCTGATAAGCGACGCGATTCCTCGACTCGGGCCGCGCGTTTCGACTAGCCGCCGCGTATTCCTGAATCGCTTGCTTCCGGCCGGGGTGGTCGTTATTGGTAACGCCGGATTGCAATTGATGATGTCGATGCTCGCGCAGCAGCGCGTCCGCGCGTGCAAAACTGTCGCTGCGCGATTCCGGCCGCGGCGGTGGTTGCTGATGCTGCTGCGGCCTTTCGGCGTTGCTGGAGCCCGTCTGCTGGCTCGCCGCGTACCCTAAGGGTGGCGCGGCCGCTAAGGCCGTGCGAGGGGACGTCGGAGGGCTCTGGAATGCAAGCCAAGCGCTATGCTACATGCCGGCGAACTAAGAGCGTTTAATCCTTTCGGTGCTATGCCCTCGATTGCCCCGCGCTCGGCGCCCAAATCGTTGTTAATTAATTGCGCGGGCTAATTAATGGCGCGAGTTAACGCGGCGCGAAGAGCCGTAATGCAGCTGCCGCGTCAGCTGGGAATTCAGCGCTGTGCAACAACGACAAAGAGAATGTATCTTCTGATAATGATGCGCGGAAACCGTGCTTCGGAAACTCTGCTTTAAACATATGGTCAAAATAATTAAACTCACCACTCACGGCAATCGTACGATTCCGATTTCCCTTCCCTCCCCCTCGCCCTCCTTCCCGTGCATGCGTTTGAAACGTATGATTAATTCGACGTGGATGTATCAAAGTATACCTTTTTTTTTAATTAATAACGTTCCGACCGTAACGTATTATGTTAAGCGAAAATAAATCCCCGATGATAAATCTCGATTAAAGTGTAATAAAACTTGAGATCGTACAGTATTTGAACAGTTAAGTTAGTCATACGTCAAGTATTTTATTATAGAATCCCGGCTCCCTTTCTCGTATCGAAAGTATAGCACGAAAAAGGATCAGAAGGGATTTCCAACTCGGATAGGTAATCGCCTTACGGTCTGTGTTTTAAAAAGACCGTTTCTAACCATTTAAGGTCCAGCTATACGGCATTTCTAAGGTAGAACACTGTTGGAGGAGTTTGCTGAGCTTGTTATCTATGGGGCCTAAATTGTAGCGTTCGTGCTGCCGCCGTTTTTCTAGTAGAATAAAGCGAGAGCACCGCCGTTCCGAGCTCCAACTCGCGTGAATAACTATTTATTTCGTCGAACATTATTTTTATCCGCTGGCCAATTTTGTGCAGTCGTCTCCATTTCTTTAATATCCGAAAAAAAAGCATTAAACTTCTCTGAACTAAACGTAAAACTCTGCGGAAATAAAAGTCGGACATTATTCGTTATAATTTTTTAATCTAAATTTGAATCATACCGATATTTAATTTATTAATAATAAAATAATATTAATCAATTAATATTTATAACTTTTAATTTAATTTAATTTAATTTTTATAATCGAATTATCCATGCGGTTTCTCACGGAAAAATAATTCTGCGTAATCAATATGCATCGTATTAATTAGAATATTCGAAACGACAGCGCGGGTGATTTTCAGCGATCTAATTAATGAGCGAGGGGTGCATGGAACTCGCCTAAATGCACACGTGTACTCACCTGACTGTCGGCGTACTTGCGATATTCGTAAGCGCGCTTCACAGAAACAAACGGCCGCTCGTTCATGCTCTCCGCTCGTGGTCTGCCGAGAACGCCGTTTCCGGCGCTACCGTTGTATTTCCGGCTGGCTGATCTCTGCGGAAGTAGAGGACTAGCTGGTGCGGAGGTGTACGGAACAGCTCTCGACGACGGCTAATCGATAAACGATAAATGTCAAAGTTAATCCCAGAACGCCGCGACTTGTCTTCCGCGTTAGTACATGCGAATATCGTCCACTATCACGGGCGGCTTTGTTAGTTTTATCAGTAAATTATAGGAAGTCGCAGATCGTACGATAAACTTTTCGATATACCACGCAAATGCGAAACGGGTCAAACGAGAGCATTGACCTTATATTATACGTGGTTCTCCAATTTCTGATAAAATTCCATTCTAGGATTAACAATTTCGCCGGAAAAGAAATTTAAACTTATCGAAAATAACCCGAGTGGAAATTTATCTAGTGGTCAAATATCGCGCGGATTAAATATGTTTCTTAACAGTGACCAGCTTGATACTACTATCCATAAATTATAAAAAAAGTATTTCTTATTCGGTGACTGTCTTAAAAAGATGAAGCTGCTCTTTAAAAGATAAGAAAACAAAATCTGTCTAGCATCGGCCGTCTAGTCACTGACCAGCGCGGACCATGTTTGTAAATAGATCTCTAAACGTTTCTCCCCGCGTACTAGTCTACTGTTTTATTTTGTGTTGATCTTACGCATCGTTCGACTGTCGAATTCGCCGTGCAAACCGATTCTTGCCCCCCGCCGCCCGCGCGTCCACTTTGCGAACTTCGAGCGCGAGATCTGCCGGCCAGATGTCAATACACGGACGCACTCACACTACCGCGGCGATCGGCGGGCCTGGCGCCGAGCAGTCTGGACAGTCGAGCGCGCGTAGAGATAGGTCAGGACGCGTAGTAAACTAGTACACGTGGCGAAAAAAAAAAAACGTTTTTTTTTTTACACACTTCTGATCGATCTGATAATTTTTTTACCTGTCCGGAAACAGAGTTCGGGGTCCATCCGTCGTCGTCGTCATCGAGAACTGCCGAATCGCTCGCGTAACCGTCGTGTCTTAATCTTCCTCTTTGCAAGCTCCTGAGCTCCCCGATGACACGATTTCCGGTCTCCTGTCGCCAAAGCTTACCGGGGCTCCTTTCATCTCTCCTGGCAGCGAGCTTCAATTGCTGCTGTCTCAGCCACGATAAACTGAATAGACATAAAAGAAATTGGACTGCCTTATCGCAATTTACTTGATGTCTTTCCGCCAAGCACGTCGCGCCAAAGATAACAAATTGCAATTGTTTTATTACCAATATGAATAAAAAAAAAACAAAAACTCCTTTAATAAACTAGTTTCGTCACAAATTGTCGTTCGTCTATTGGCTCTCGATAAACCTTGCTTTTGCGTAATACCGATTTACGCAACGTGAAACTAAACATCGGAAACTAGCGAGCGTTTCATTGCACGTTGTAAATAACGCGAGATAATTGTGACGTGCTTTCCCGCTTTTATATCTCACAATGGGGACTTATCGCGTTACACGGCGCATAAATGAAAACGCGAGGAGTTATATACGCTTTCGCGGGGAATACGAGATCGTAACTCCCGGCAACAAAGGCACGGCGGAGCCGTGTTCCTTCGCGAATAGTCCCGCGGATCTTTACCACGTCGGATTGGACCTCCTACCGCGATAGACGTCGATAATTACACCCTGATCGATGAGGTCGCCCTGGGCCATCGACTCGCGGCTCCGCAGCGCGTTACATCCGGCCGTACCTCGAGATAATAAACGATGGCCTCGGTACCCAATCAGCGTAAGTCACGGAGGATTTCTTTTTTTCCAATAACGAAATTTATGCCCGCCCGAACGCGCACAACTCCCGGGAGGGTTGTAAACTGCGCCTCGAAACTTGTCGCGCGAGAAGGGCATTAATTTAGCTGCCCGTTTTCGGACTTTCGAGTTTGCCGGTTGCCGAACAATGCGACGTGAAACTGTTATTCCTGCACGCGTAAAAAAAAAAAAAAAAAAGAAAAATTTACTGTAACTTGTACACACGCGCGATAAAAAAATAAACGCGTAGAATTGCTTCAGCGGCATCAATTGAGAGAGACTTTGAAAATGCGAGTTCGCAGCCTTGACCGACTCGTTGAATCTTTCACGAATATCGGTGCTTATTTTAAATATATCATTGGCTTGAAGTATCGGCGCGTGCTTCTTGGAGAACAAACGTGTTGTATTATTAAAACGGAGTGAAATCGAGCGCTGCATCTTTTCTATTATTCATGACGAATATCAAACGGCGTTCTATCTCCGTCGGCTTGTTTATACAGCTTCGATCGTTCCGCGGCGCACCGTTTACGTATCGCCGCAAAATTTATTTAACGTTTTCATCCGTCAGAATGTAATTCACCGCTTTAACATTTTAAAAATGCGGAAAACTGCCGAGCGAGCCCTATCTGTCTCGTTATCGTTTTTGGTATTTTATAAACGTAGTCAAAATCGTTAATCCTAAATTGTTGATAGCGAATCGGTTGCGGTGCAGTACGTGACGCCGCTTATCAATAGTAATTGTAACAGATGACCAGACTGCGCAAGTGAAACGTTGCCGTAAAATACAATTCCATGTTCATGCCCGTCGAGATCTCATCTGCGTAACAACGCAATGCGTGCAAAATTCGCCCCGCGGGTGAATTTTAAATTAAACCGAGTCTCTCTTTCTCTTTTTCTTTCTCTCTTTATCTCTATCTCTTCGTTATCGAGAAAATAAAAAGGAAGTTCTTAATTTACGAGACGTACAGGTTGCTAGAAAAAATTATGCGATAAAAGTTGTTATATTATTTTGCGCTCGCTGCATCGAAAGAGTTTATTTTACGTCGTTACTTTGTTTTACTTTAGTTTATGAAATTCATAAGATAATTTTTTACTCTATTTCAGGGCAGTTACGATTTACCCCGCTTATGTCATTCAATATTGTCTAGCCCAGTGATTTGCATGGTTAAGAATTCATGAATATGTATAAGGTCTGATGAAGAACATTGTTAATGCCTTACATCCGCCAGTGACAAATTTCTTTTTTTCTTTTTTTTTACGACGGATGGAAAGGATTTCCGCGCACAACAGAAAAGTTTGAACTGCGAGATGTAAGAAAGTAGCGGTCATGAAAAAAATTTTTTTAAATATAAAAAGAGAAACAAAAGGAGAACGATGTACACGCTCGAGTTTGCGGAGAAAATTATACGTGCACCTTTTGCACGCTCATACCTCGCATCTAGCAATGACTTCTACTTCCGAATGTCGTTTCTTTCGTCTTTCCGGAGTCGAAAGAATATGAAAATGAACATTTCGCTGCCAACACACACTCGGTAACGCCAGGAAAGAAAGAAATAAAACGTTACAAATATAAAAATTAATTTAAATAAACCTTCGGTAAATAAATCATTTATTCGACATCGACGTTGCCTTAATTTATTTAAGATTTATTTAAGAAATTATAATAGAAGCAGGAAAAAAAAAAGAAATCTAAAATTGATTGCGGTATAACGCGTCGACGGGGAAATTATTTTATTCAACACCGGAAGCATTTGTGATACCTCACCGGCTGGTATCCACCCCGATATATCAGATCTGAGTAAAATAAATGAAGACAAACGAGGTGAAGGCAGAATGAGATGTTTTCACGGGTTTTACAGGGCTGATTTAGCGCGTCTCTCTCGTCGGTTCTATATTTATAATTATGTCAGAGAACGCTCTGCCCGCTGTCCCGAAATATCGGTCTTTCGTGTCTTAAGTTCCGTCATATTTTTTCCAGACGACGCGACCGCGCTGTCGCAATTCTAAGGATTCTAAAATGCGTTCGTTAAGTAACGCGACGTTACAGCCATCCCCGTTTTATTTCGGCAAGAGTAAGTGAAGCGAGAACGTTCCCTCGCCCGCGCGGAAGAAAGCGGGACCTGCCGAACGTTCGTTGATCCTCCCCGATCGTAAATGTCGTCTGTTTCCTCTCCGGGTCGAGGAGCCTCTTCGTAAATAACCGCGCGAAAATCTCGCGGTTACTCGCGCGCGACGCGAAATCGCTCCGCCCGCGAAGGAGAAGCCGCGCGTTTATTTCCGCGGTGAGCAATACGACGCGAATTTTACGGTACGGATATTTCGCTCAACGAGACCGAATTATCGTCGATTCGTTTCTACGTTTTATTTTCTTAAGGTTTTGCATTTTTCTCGGATGAATAATTGAAAAGGGGAACAATGGAGATTGAGAGCTGCACGAGCGTGAATAAAAAAAATTTTAACCGTTGACTTCTACAGAAATTTAATAATGATTAATGCGAAGTTAAAGTCGCTCGTGTTACTTTTGTTAAATATAAAGAAAGAAAACCATGCGACGTCAGCTTTTTAATTAGATGCGCTTTAAAACGATATCGCAATAAAAGGATATAAAATGCGCGAACCGGTACGTGTTACTTTACAATCCCGCCGGGCCGGACAGGGTTAACAAATTCATTTTACGCGATCGCGCCGTACTTTCTCCTCCATTCACGCGAGGGATCTCGTTCGCAAAACGCTTGGACTGCGAAAGTCTCGGAGTGTAAAAAAAAGAAAAAAAAAATTGATGGCTCCGGAGTGAATGGCGTTATAGTGACTGCACATTTATGGGACGTCTTTTACGTTTACGGCATCGCGGTGTAACAAACGAGAATCTTTCAAAACATTATTACGCACATCCACTTAACTCCATTTCTCCTTACTTACTTCGATCTTTAACGCGTTCTTACTTATTTATTAAAATTCCTCGAGCATAAATATTTCATTTACAAATTTTTTTTTTCAGTTTACTCGAAAAGGGACATGAATCGAATGTAATAATGCGGTTAATGACACGGCTTTTACTAGTTTTTAATTAATAAAAAAGTGAAATATATTTATTTCGCTCGATTCGCATTTTGAGACCCCACGTTATTCGCTCTATTGGAAACGTAGCTGCGACTTCAAATCTCTATTCACGTTAGGAACAATGACTCATGACGACCGCATTTTCCATTCGCGGCTGAAGTATGGCGTCGTAGCCGCGTATGGATGGACAATTTATTAATTATCCGCGGCCTCGTGAATCTTCCTACTCTCCCTTTCTCCCTTTTTCTCTCTCGCTCTCTCTTTCTTTCTCTCTTTCTCTTTCTCTCTCGCTTTTCTTAAGCGTTCTCTTTACAAGCGAGGTCTTTTGCGGTGCCCAATTCGGACGATGCATTGCGACATCGCACTGCCAACTGTCGTCTGGAAACTCTGCCAGAGGCACAATCTATTCGTCGCGATTTCCTCGTTGACGTCCGCGAGAACCTAATCTCCACTTTCGCAACATTATTTATCCGCCGAGAAGAAACTGTTTTCGGTCGTTGACAGTATCGCGCCTCGCAAAATGTAATTTCTCGAGAGCAATTTCTCTTAGAGGTATTAAAAGAAGGAAAGCGGTAAAACCGAGTTAACGACTCATCGCGGAGAGAATAAAGCTTCGCCAGTCGACGTAATTAACAAAATAAAAATATCTCAAGGCTCACCCTGCACGCGTTTTCGTTATTTTAAGCGGCTAGTTGAGCTGTAAATAGATTCCGTTTTACATAACAAAATTATTTTTATATTTAGAAAATTTATAATAGTAGGTATATACTGAGTTGTAAGTTAGATTTTCTTTTGAATTATTAAATTAATCAGATACCGTGGGTATTTAATAATTTCTCAAGAAGGCATTTTAGCGTTTATACAATATAAATTAATTAAATAAAATTTACTCACCCATCGATGTGATCAGATCCGCTCTTGACGGGCCCGTTAGCGAATTCCGGCGGCGGATCCGGCGTGTTGGGACTCAGAGGGCTGATAGGCCTTCTGGAGTTCTCGCCGAGAATATCCTCGAAGTCCACGACAGGTGCCACACCTCGCACGGACGCCTTCCTCACCAGCGAAGGCGACGACAATTTCTGGTGCTTAATCATGTCGGTGGTAGCGCCGTAAGAGAACGGCTGGCTGGTCTGTCTGGCGTGATAAGGTATGTCCTCGTCGATGAAGTCGATGTTGCCAGGCGGCGAGAAGGAGTCCGCGTGCTTCCTGTAAGAGTCGTTGGAGGATTCGGATATCTTCCGATCCGGAGACATGCGGTACTCGAAGTCGCGGTGCTCGATGCCCTTCGCCGAGTCTCTGTACTCGTTCTTCAAGGTGCTGTAGCTGCTGCTCGAGTTGTACGGCGGACTTGACTCCTTGCCGACTCCGTAGCTTCTGTAGGAATCTTTCAGAGTGGAGTAAGTGGACGTTGGGTGACTGCTGCCGTGACTGCTGTAGCTGCGTGACTCCTGAATGTACATCTTCTCACTTCGGTCGCGGTTGTAGTCATCTGTCGGAGGATCTGGCATAGACTGGAGAGAAAGTTCACGAATGATTAATAACGGACATTTTTATATTAAATTCTTTTTTTTTAATTTCTAAGTATTTATTACCTCGACAGTAAGCATCATATCATGAAGAAGCTTGTCGAGGTCTCCGTGGGCTTGGCTCTCCGGCTCGGGCTCTGGCGGGCTGGGTCTCTGCGGCGGTGCGCTACTTATGCCACTGTCCATAGACACCGTCAGTGGCGAGCCGCGAGCACCTCCCGCACCGCTTTGATGCACCACGGCGTACAAGGATCCATCGATGGGCCCGCAGGTGTAACCTAAACCACGAGGAGAAGTCTGAACCGAAGAACTCGAAGGAGGCGGTGGTGATAGTGGGGTCTCACGGCCTTCTAGAGGAAAACACGCGCCCAAATAATAAAATAATAATAAGAAAAATAAAAAAAAAAAAGAAAGAAAAAGTCGAGCACGCAGTACGTTACGCGGGAAGAAATTAGCAATCGCGGAAAAGCGGCAACGATTAAATCTTTACATATTTTAAAATAAGATTACTAGAGTGAAACATCGTAGATTTTAATAGCAAGGAGAGCGCTCGCGAGAAGTTAACAAGTGAAGCTGTAGATAAATTCTCTCGGGTTCTTCTTCTCTTAGAATATCTGCGGGCGCCCGCGTGAACTATAATTCCGCGAGTGGGAAATCGAGAAGCTTGTTAGAGAAACAACCGCCAGCCATAAATTGTTGACTGACTGCTGCTCTCGCGTACGAATTGTAACGAGGGAGTTAAGATCCATTCGCGCGCATTCCTTCCTCCGCCGATGCATCACTTCGTTTAAAGCTAATTGCTTCATCAGTTTTTGAGATACCGCGAGTATCTGTAATTGCGGCAAAATGAATTTATGATTTAATCGCGCGCGCGGTAGGGAGACGATTGCGATTTAGCAGAAATTCTTCGTTGACTTTCTAAGCAATTATTAGAAATTTAATTCTAATACATAAAATGTTAATTTAGTTTCAGCACTAAATATCTATTTTTATTTTAACATGTCTTTTACATTCTTGAAAAAAAAAAATTAAATTGCAATTAAACTTGCGTAAATGTTTTCTTAACGATTTCTTTCGTAAAGTCGGCATTGCAATTTAAACAACAATGGCAAACGCAACGTTTGTCAGAAGTTGTAATTCTCGGGAAACTCGTTGTATTACTGTAGCTGACAAGCTCGCAATAAAGGGTTTCTGGAAGTCTACTAGCCCATGATTACTTGATCCCCGTCGGCGTTGCGACCCCTTTCTTGGGGCGCAGACTTCAATGAAATGTTTTTTTCCGTGGCTATCTCGCGGCTACCTACCGCAAGAATTACGTCATCTAAAGCGCGCGAATTATTCAACCATGACATAATACGGATCAGCGGTTGACGCAATGCTCGAGCAAAAAAGAAAGGGTGGGGTGACATTTAATTGTGATAATCGCTGAGACTCATGACAATCACTTAAGATAAATTCCAAGTTATATTAAAGAAAAATGTTACGACCCCGTAGCGAAGCTTACGAATTATAAGAAAATGTTGACTTAACGAAACTGAATAATTACAGCGGCGTTAAAAGTAAATAACAAAAGTGATTGAGAATTCGGAAATGAGTTCTCCAAATTCTAAATATTCTCGTTGGAAGTTCTTCCACAGGTTGAAAACCTCATCGACGAGCTATTAAATAGCGTGAAAGCTTTCGGGAATAGAATTTACACTGGCTAAAAAGTGCCGCAAGAAGAGGGCTAGAGAATGATGGTAAAAAGTTTATTTGGCTCTCAAGCGAACTTTGGTAACAGTGTTGAAAATAAAAAAAAAAGGCACGAGCTCAGCTGTAGATACAAGTAACAAAATTGAGAACACACTGGAGAACCGGGACCGAAGTTTCTGTAAACGATAAAACTTTACCTGCGAATCTACTTGCGGAGAGTGGAAGTGGGATCGTCGAAATAAAACTTCGGACACGACGTTATAAAGTTCTCCGAGTGTTAAACATCCAGTTATTACGAAGTATCGATAATAAATGTTTATTCGAGAGACAACAGGGGGGGATGTTAAGCTGCATTTCTTTCTCTATTTCCGTTCCGCGCGATAATTATTATTTCCATATCTCGTGCGATAAGCGCGGCAAGAGCGGTAATCGTTTTCAAGAAGAACAAGCGAAGTCTCGCTTCGCACGAGGATTAACAGCGCGATAAGAAGGGCGCACGGTGTCGACAAGGAACGGCGTATCCCTACAAGATCCGTGTGTTCGATGCGGATCAACCGAGAGTCCAGCTGATGTTTCCTACGGCGTCGTTTGCGCTCCTTCGAGGCCGGTTTGCACAGCCGGGATCTATCTCGTATCGCGAGCCGACGATCGCTGCGTCACGTCGACGAGCAGAAACGCGAAAAAGAATTTGCGGGAAGCGCGCAGCCTCGAAACGGGGGCGAGGAAGTCGTCGGTGGACGGGAAGGGGGCACTTAATGGGTCTCCCCATCGAGATGGGTATCCGGTAGCGCGTGTACGCGGAATTTCGCGGCGGTTTATTTTTCGCCCTGTGTCTGGGTCCCCCCCCCCCACTTTTTTTTAATTTTTTTTCTTTTTATCTGCCTCTCTCGAATCGCCCGCTTTGATCCGACATTCCGCGCGCCGCGGGACGCGAGTGTGGCCAATGCACTTTGGTGCCTTAGGCCCCTGTCACGCTCTACGTCTCTCCTCGACGACAGTGTGGTGCGCAACCACGCCGTTAGATTATCGGTTTAATTGGAACCGCCGGGGTGTAATTATTTGTCCGCGCGGAGCGATCTGCGCGCTCGAACTGGGCCTCAACAATTTGACTGGAATGCTCACCCCGCGGACCAAAGCGATCGCTCCGCAATTCGCGAGCCGCGTCATATCGCTGGTTACTGAGGTGTTATACTTTTTATTATATTTTATGATTGACTCGAGTGTCGCGATTACGAAAACTTAATTTTTATATCCCACCCCGCAACTCTTTATTGCTTTTTTTTATCGAGCTAGATTTTAATTACTACTAATGTGGCATGAACAGAGCAAAAGTTTGCAGGAAAAATAAAAATAATTGTAATAAATTGCAAAAAGCCGTTGTTGGCTTTACGAGCAAGTTCGTCATAATATCGTGATCGGCGATCGGACTAATTTAGGGTCATCATGAGTGAGATTTTGTGAAGGACATCAAGTATAATTTCTTAGAGCTGCGCGGAAAGCCTCATTTAAATTCAATCCATGTCGTAGCTATCTCGTTGACATATCGCGCCTGATATAAATCATTTTTATTTAAATGGCTCTCGCTTATTACACCTGAATCGGTCCGTCCGCGTCTGTGAATGACGACTAATCTATCACCTCGAACAGATAAATGCACGTTCAAATAAAACTGCACAAAAAAATCTATTAAAAAAAAAAGAGATTTTATATAAATTTACATTTACGTTCATTAAATAATTAATATAACAAATTGTTTAAAAATGTCTTGAAAAATATAATAATTTAACCCAAAATTTAAGAAAAAAATGTGCGCAATAATGTAATAAAATAAATAATTTTATATGATGAAAATTAAATTTTTTTAATATGTGACTTTAATCAAATTTTAATTATAATTTAGAGCCCGAGATTGGTTTTCTATTAATATTCTATATAAGTAACCAGAACCCATTTTCGCATGTGTACAGAGAAATGAGAATTTTGCCGTTGTCTAACGAACGAAAATTATTATCGTCGCGACGCGGCCTCTTTCACAGCCCGATAATGAAACTCGAACGTGAAATGCACGACCGTCGCCGGCGATATTGTGTGCAAGGGTTTAATGGCGCTGATGAAGACACGATGAAAACGTGAAACGTATATTGTATCAGCGTACAATTGACAATTTGTCGTGCTTTTATGTTAATAATACCGAGGAGAATTCGCAATAAATTTTGCAATTACGCCGAATGAAAACCCTCGCGGCGTTTGCAACGAAGCCCATAATTTTTTTCTTTTTAAACGGCCGTAAATATCAGATTGCGCAACGCGTCAACGCGTTGTAATACCACCTACCTCGAGACCACCTCGGACTCGTTCGAGGAACGAATTTCGCCGGGAGGCATGGCCGATGATTTTTGGCTGATTTAATGAAGCCGAAATCTCATCGGCGCCCCGAGAAAGTAACAGCTTTAAAGGAAAGACGCGGCGCCGCGTCGCCGAATTGCGTGCCCCGTAACATTTATCGAGCCCTCCGTCCGCGGGTTCAAGATTGACGCGTCGTTTGGATAAAAGTGAGAGATGAGCGGGCCATTAACCGTCCATCCTATTAAATTATCAGAGCCGACTCGTGATCCGGACACGCGATGGCCAACGTAAGTATGATTAAATTGCCGTTACGGCGACGCGTGCATGCTAAAAATAGTTACGCGGCAGGAATGCTAATAACGCTGCGTGCCGTACGTATAAAGAGCGGGACAACCGTAGGGGGACCCATCCACTATCCCTAAAGGATGTATTAATTAACCCCGCAGCTTCCTCCAACGCCGGGAAGACGCAACCGCTTCGAAGACCGCGAGCGGGGCACCGTATCTCGAAAATGCGAGCGGTTTTCCTCGTTCATCGCACCCGTGAGCGGATATAAATTTCAGCGAGCGCCTCGCCGAGCGATCCAGAAAGCGCGCCTGGACCGCAGCTGCAGCTTGGACCGTCGCGGCCGCTGATCTCGCCGCGGATAGCGGCGTCGCCGTCGGCCGCGTGCTCCAACGCGAATCGGCCGAGGGATTTATCGCGCCAAATGATACCGTCGACCGGCTCTCGCCGTACCCTTATTGCAATTTCTCCGACATGCGTCCGTGCTTTTTGCACGTTTCTCGCGTCGCGAATCAAGGACGAAGTCGGCCCGCGCGCGATTTATCGCCGCCATTCGTCATCCGCGAGCTTAACGGGCGATCAAGGTGTTTTCGATACGCGGGGGAGAAATGCGATGATAATGTGCAAATGAAAATTCCACCGCTCAAAGGACAGCTCGTCGAACCCACGAAATGGGAAATGCTCCTTACGTTTGATGGCGAGCGATGAAATAGTGCGTGATAGTGCGCATTTATCGCTAATTGAGCGACACGCAGTTTTAGGAGCATTCCTTTTACGTGCAAATGTCGAGGCTCGTCCGATGAAAGGATGGTTAATATTTAACATTTTAATGAGAAGCCTGTACAGAGCGGTGTAGAAGGGAAATTTAAATCGAGCCCGATAGAGCGTTTATTTCCAAGCAACGTGAAATATCGCAGTCGTTTAACGTCGCCCCGATTTACAAGTTTAACGAGTTTCGCTGGGGACAAACAATCCTCCGAGAAAGCGACATAAATCGCCCCGGTGCCCTAATATAAACGTCAAAACGATCGACTGCGGGCCGTGCAAATGCGAGGCGTGGGACGCGATGCCAATTAATTAATACCACTTCCTATAATAGTATCGCGATTGTGGATCTACTTGAAAGCGATATCGGCGTTATCAACGTCGCAGCGAGCGTCATAAAATCGTCCAAGCGTACGAGTTCGATAAAGTCTTATCTCCGCGGCATGAAACCAGCTTCGCGGAAAGTGGAAATAATATCGATTATCTTCAGCAAATCGTGCTAATGATGTCATCAGCGTCGATTGAGATATTTGATAAAATTATTGGAATAATAATAAGAGCGAAATTGTCGCGCAATATGCTGGAAAATTTCTTTTTCATCAACCTTTTCAGCGTCGAAGGCCACGCAACGACGATCACGTACACGTGTTGCACTACTTTTTTCAGTTTACACTTCCCGACGACGACGACACGTAGTTCGCGTGACCATTGACAGCCGCCAGGACGCCGACGATCTCGATTTCTCACCGTTAAAACGTTGAATCACGCACGTGCGAGGCGCACTCGCGTACCAGGCTGGATATGGTAATTAGATTCTCGCACGAGAACGTCATCGCTTTAGCCGGCTCGCTTTCTCTCTCTCTCTTTCTCTATCTTGCCGCGAACGGATTTATAGTTAATCGCTGGCTGTTAACTTATTTTACAAACCGCAGTGATTTAACCGCGGAATTCAGGAGTGGAACACGCGCGGGGAAAATTTAAGGACGCGATCCCGCGCGCCCGACGGGTTTACGACGCCCGATGGGCTGCCTCTGCATATTCAAACGGCCTGGATGGTAAATTGAAACTTTCCCGGTGACTTACGTCCTTGAGCTTGCAATGAAAATGCGAGAAATTCTGCGGAGGAGTCTGTGGAACACAGTGTTATTAGCGCGGCGCGAAGTCCCGGCGAGGATCGACAACGGTTCTAACAATGCTGTCGTTGAATCGAAGTTACTCTACCATTTGCATGGAAATGGACGGGATTTCCTTTTTTTTTTAATCTACAAATAAGCGTTGCATCAAAAGTGCATTGATATTTATTCCGACGTCTCGAATCTCTAATTGCAACTTTATAGCGTCCGAAACGGCAATTGTAATTAAGCTATTTGCATAACAAAGCAGCCGCCCACGTAGATTTTTCAATGTATACAATAGCGTTGTATTCGTACGAATAAAAAAAAAAGAAAAAAAAATCTTTTTTATCTCGCGTTGTATATTTTATTCTTCCCAACCCTTCGCCGATCTTCATCTCGGCGAAGGGCAGATCACACGCGCGAGGTACTAAAATTTAGCATCCTTCTTTTGGATGCTATTCATTGGCATAGTAGGCTGTTATTATCTTCTAGTGGAATGGGTGAGACGAGCGGAAGAGGTGAACAAGTGGTACTGGATGCGAAAGGAAGAGAACAGAAGAGAAATAAAAAAAAAAAAAAAAAAAAAAAAAATACGAACAGGACAGGAAGAAAAAAGACGCAGGGATGAATTACTCGTTTGACAACCTTATAGAGATGCATAAGCGAAAGGGAAGTGGGCACTGAGATCCGGTCAGAGGTACACGTTCCGCAGCCGGCGACAAAAATGCAAGAGATGGAGGCGTGGTGGCCGTAGGGAGTCCCACAAAGGGAATAATAAAGGGTCGTGCGAATTTCTATTACTCACGATTAAGCCCGTCGATTCGCAAGCGCGTCGTTTTCTCACAAGATTAATTCGAACGAGTGCGAGAACCGATCGAAAAGCAATTTCGTTAATTACGTCTACGTCGTCGTGCGTTAAATAATTAATAATCTTTGTTAAAATAATGCTTAAACTTTTTTTTTTCTTTGCGTAACTTAATTACTGATTCATTAAAATCTTATTTAAGGCGCACTAAAACGCGAAATGATTTCTAATAAGAGACGACGCACCAATTGAAGAAGTTACTGATGCTCCTCGGCGACTTGTTCGTAAGACTCGACGACGGCTGGCGAGAAAACGACGCGTGTTCCGTTCACCGGGAGCACAGAAACGGCACTGTGCGTTGCAAATGCCAGACGATAGCGATCGCGACCACCACCACCGTCATTCGCGTTAACCGTCACCACCTCCACACTGCCCTCGTCATCATCATCGCCGGCCAAGCCAGCAGCCTACGCGAGAACTTGGCAATATGGAGTTTTGAAGCTGCCTCTCCTTGCCGCAGCTCCATATAAACGCACAGCGATCACGTGCGGATACGTACGCCAGGTTTCTACAGACTCGGCTTCGTTTCTCTCGAAATGCACATGCAAGCTCCGTTCCTTTTGAAATCCAAGTACGAAAGACGCGATGCATATTTAGGACGCACGCTGACGCGCCGTACATTTGATTCGCGCACGAAAACCTTCCAAGGCAGCAAGTGGGCCACAAGTACTTTCTCGCACTTGTCCGAGCGACGGCTCTTTAAAAACGTCATACGTTTTTTTTTTCCTTTTTTTTTCTTTTTCGCGTAATTAATAACGATAAATCGAAAGCGCTGAGCACGAGGTCGGGTTGTGACGCGTACGATTTTAGTATACCACGGCGGTCTTGGTTAACGTTTTTTATTTCGCTCGCGCGTACTTACTCAGACGGAAACAATCGGACGAAGAACGTGAGCTCGTTCGATTCATGCGTCTCTACTCGTATACGTTCCGTTACGCATTGGCGGCGTACTATGGGTGCACGTGTTTCCTCGTATTACGCGGCGAGATCGCACACGTGCGCGCCTCGTCTCGCGGTATCGTTGCGTTTCTCGCGGCGAAGGTGCCCCTCTACCGTTACGAGCGGCCTCCAGCCTCCAGCCGCCGGTCCATCTACGGCAACTCTCGGCAAACCCACCGGCGGCCGGGTATAGTCGTCTTCGTCGTCTTTCTCGGCGCGACCGATCGCACACGTCGTATCCCGGTCTCGCGCGCGCACACACGCACGAGAAAACGGTTCCCCGGATCGAGACCAAATTGACGAGTGCCTGCGAAATTTGTACCGCGCCGCCACGACACGCCGAAATTAAAGGCCGCGGCAAGGCGGGCGGCCCCGCGGCGCGAAATCGCGTGCTTCCCGAACGGGACCGTGCGCCGAGATCATTAAGACATATACGCGCTCAAGGTGTATTTGGCGAACTGTCCGCTCCGAGATTCCTCCGCGAAACCGGCCTAAATCCATCCCATCGCCCGAGCGGCTCACATTAGTATGATAATGTATCGTGCGGGAGAGCTCTCTTTCCGTTCCCTTCGCTTCCCAGGGTTCTTTCTCACGGCTTTAATTGGGCGCCTCGCCGTTACGGCGAATGTCGCGAATGAATAGCCGGTAATTAGTAATTCATCGTCCGGCGTAGCGCGGATAAAAACGACTGGCGAGTTACCGCCCTCCTCGTTGCCGCGCCGGCACGCGAGACGTAATGCGCTTCTTCTACGAGAGAAACGCAATCGTTGATCGTCGCGTGTGCACCAGGTGCTCGTGACGAATGCTAATGCGCTAACGCTTAGCGCGGAACGGCGACGCGCGCCGACAATGAGGTAAAATTATGACAGAGAGATGCAATTATCGTTAAGAGGCCGTTACGATCGCGCGGATCACGATCCGCTAAATCGAAGAGATTGACCGGTCGCATATCACGGCCGCTGGTCTCGAGACGCTCGTTCTAAAATTTGCCGAGCATAAATTCATCTCGCTCGCGACGTGCCTTTATCGTCAACAAAATCGTAGAAATAATTCGGAGAAAATTCTTACGAAGAGTATCGCAAGTCTAAAGTACCGTCGAACATTTTTAACGAATAAAAGAACCGGGTGGTCCAGATGAAAGCTATCTGGCGGCTTCGTAACGTCTTAAAGATCAACAACGTATTCGCATTGGACAGTGGAATCGATAATTCATCGCGCAAAATTCGGCGCGGCGTGAGTTTCCGATCGCGCGCGTATACGTTTCTTGGTCGAAGCGAGAAGCGAGATGCGCGATTTGCCACCGAGCAGTTCATCAGAGCGAACGCGTTAGCTCCATTTGCATCTCGCGGATGCGGCACGTTGGGCGAGAATAGGCCGGCGTCGGTAGCCTAATAATATCAGGCGCCTGGATCATAACGCACGGCGCGCAATCGCCGGCGATCTGCATAAACGCGCGTGGGATGTGTTCCAGGCATAATTGGTTCACCTGGCAGCACTATTATTACGCGTCGCTCGCTTATTTAGCCATTACGGGCCCGCGCCGTGTACGGGTACGTTATGTTACCGCGGCGACGTCACCTGTGATACGCGAGGCTTCGACAACCGGCAATTAATCGCGATCGCTTAGACCGCTTGATATGCACATATACGAACCGTGTTTGTTTCTGAGATATCGGCGTGTCAGCGTTTGCATTAATAGCGAGATATTTATTGATTTTGAAAGCGGTAAGCGGCGACGAAGCGTACGCAAGATTGAGACTGACGCGGTGATCGCGAGGCATCCCGTAGAAGGTCAAAATAATCGAGGCCTGTTAACATTTCGCCTCGCATATTGACGCTTGATATTCCGTCTCGAACGGTATCGGTGATTTCGCGAAGCGATGTATATGTAAATTTCCGGAGGAAGGATGGCCGCTATAATTTTATGATATTTCTAAACTTTGAATACGGTTAATTTAGTTGATTTCACTGTAGTAGGAGCCAAAAGTAATTATATTTTTCTCTCGACGCAGCGATTTGCGAATAGGCGTCGAGGGTTTTGTGGACGGCGGGTGGACTACTAGCGGATTCGCTACCACCGATTTACTCGCGCTCGCCCGAGCGAAACGCGGCTATTTCTACTGCCGGGTAACGAAGATAGAGCGAAAAGCTGGTCGGGAAACGGCGGTGTATTCCTAGGCGGCCGATCTGGGACAAGGACGCGTTGCACGATTTGTGCGTGAGGTGACACGACGCATTATGCGTCCGTCTCGGTAGCGCGCGAATATGAAGTGACGCGGTTTGCTCGCTCGCATATCTCTTCATCGACGATCAAGGGACGCCAAGAACGATCAATTAAATCGATAGCACGACGCTGCCAGCTGGAAAGTCATATAAATTTACGGCACGTGGTCCGTAACGTGTAATGTTATACTCAATTTATATCACGCCGCGCGATATTAATCTCCCTGCGACACCCCAGCCGCTATCTATCCGTGTAATCTAATTAATTTTACGCGTTTTATTACCGGCGTTTCGTAAAAGTGCGCGCAACAATTTGTTACATGTAAAAATGTTAACGCTTCTCGATTATGTAAACACGCATACCTCTGGAAATTCGAGATAACAGGTTGTTCTATTTTATGTAACGCGAGCGGTGCCGGAAATTTCGATATTGATTGAATTTCAATATTTAACCGAAGCAAAAAAAAAAAGGGAAAAAAAAATATAGCGATCTCTTCGTACAATGGACATCGAAGTGGTGGAATAAAACTGCTAGAGGCGGCAGTGCCAGAGGAAGCTGCACGGGATTGGAGTAAACAATGGTGACGTAACAGCGGGAAGACATACGACCGAACGACAAGACAATGGGCTCTTGTCTCTGTTTTCTGTCCTCACCGCTCTACCTCCGTCTCTTTCGCTTGTTCTTATTAAGCGGGGATTTTCTCTCCTTGCTTTACCACACAATCTCTTCGACGGCGGACGAACAAAAGGTCCGAGGTTGACCTACGAACGGGATTTTCGAGGACCGACAAAACGCTTATTTTACCTCTCGAGAGACATATGGACACGGAAAAAAAAAATGTTACAATCTAATGCGGCTATCAGGTGCTAAAAGCTCGCTGTGTGTCAAGTGGTAATGCGAAAACCAGACGTCTGTTTACTACTGTCTGTCACTAGTTAACAGTCTCTCATAACTCGACGTCTTATTTCTTAGATAACTTGATTTTTTTAATATTTCCCTACTTTAGTTCCCAATTTCTTCATAATGTTTAAAATAAAATTTGAAAAAAAATTCTTTTAATAATAATTTTGAATATTATTATTATTTTTTTTTAATAGAAAATTTATATTCTGTGCAAATGGAAATGACGCGGTATATCTGCGGTAGCTACCGACTATGGGGTGTTTTCTCGGATCAAGCTCAATCTACACTTTCCAAGAACCGACTTTCTCGCTACATGATCCGAAGGCGATTCTTGGAGCGAGAGTAGCCCGGTCAAGCCGGTTCGCCAATTTTGGATCAAAAGACTCTATCCTACGTGAAGTGTCGCCTTAACGGTAGACCGTAAAATTAAGGTCAAACTCCAATCGCGAGTATTAAGAAACGCTGGACGAATGCTTGTCGCGGAACGTTACAATGTCGAAGTAGAAAGCGGCAAAAAAAAAAAGAAAAAAAAACAATTCTCGAAAAATGCATGTGTGTATCATGCATAATAAATTATATTATTAATAATATATGCAACTTATATATAATTATTTAAGAAAAAATTCTAAGTTGCAGCCAAATAAATTTAAAAGATTAAAGTACAAATATAAAAATATTTAAAATTATTGTTGAATTTTTTTGAATAGGTTTACATAAAATTAATTCAAGCTCAACAATTTTAAATCTCTGCGTTAATACCAAAATTAATTCAGCTTACTTGAAATGCTCGCCACTTTCGCCAGTTTGCTCACGACTCTGTAGTCGCCGTAACAGCACAATTATACTTAATCACCAAATGAAACGTCGTGTTCGTCGTTGCAAACGATAGGGACACAAATTGCACGAGAGAGTGCTATTGATCGCGGGAGAATCGGGAATCGAACTGAGGGTCTCTTGTACAGTTACGTATTGAAACGCGCGAAAACTTAAGCTCTATCCCCATCCATGGCGTCTCGAAGCCAAGAATAAACCCGCGGACTCCCCACCACCATGGAAATCCTCCTATATTGTGCTACTTTCCATCTCTTTTCACGTGGTGCAGCCTCCGCGACTTTTGTTACATCCTGATCCGACGCGATGGACCTGCCGTAATGGGATCCGCCGACTTATTAATAAAATACATCATCTTATTTCCCCACCACTTTCCCTGTCTAATTTTCAAATTACTTCTGCACGTTAATATATTTTCATCAAACACCGAAATTTAAAAATTAATTATTTATTTCCGATTTTCTTTTTCTTTTTCATTTTTTTTTTTTTTCTTAATTTAATGCATGCTCTCTCGGAGTTTCGCGTCTATTTCTTCCCTCAACTTAAATAGATTTACTTCTAATTTTATTTCCTCGTTTTCTTAAGCTAGTCGACCTCCGAGAGATCGAAGATGTAGATTGGATTCGCACTGGGAAATTACCCGGAAACACAGAAGATTCATTACGCTGCCGCCTCAATTCGCGCGTCGCCCCGATTAAGGGAGTTCGAGAAACTTTTTTTTGATTCGTACGACTCGGCCGGGTCGTTAAAGCAAATCGAGGTGCCGCGAGGAAACTCACGCTCCGTCGCGTGGGTGCCGATGTGTGGGCATCGCGACGCTTCTCCGTCAGGCGGAAGCGAGAGCCGCGTCTCGATCAGAGTTCGTTACACTCGTCGATCCCGCCGGCGGGAAGAAACTCTCCTCGTGCCAGTAAACGCTATTTCGCGACGCGAAAACGCCCGCCGGGCCCGCCGCTTTCACCCGGCAGCGAGGAAAATCGCGTACGCGGCACTCGCATTAAATCATTAGGCAAAGTAGCGGCGCAAATCGAAGACTCGAGCGGCAATTGATGCGGGCGCGCCCGCCGGCGACAAATCGCTTCGATACTCGACAGCACGAGTGGGACTGCAACGATTTAAGTGTGATTTAGAATGTCTGAGCTCAATGCGAGGACAATTAAGGGGAACGGCTTGGGAAATTGCATGTTGCGCGCCGAGGTAGTTTAGAAGTCGCAATCAAGCTCCCCTTTAAATAAATCCTTTTAAATAAGCCCCTTTCAAATAAACCTGCCGCGATTGTTCGAAATGTCCGTTTTAGTTTTTAATAAAATACCGAAAGGTCGTCGATCAAAACCTCGACGAGAAGAAACCGGTAATCTAGGTGCGGATAATTAATCGCGCTTGGGATGGCTCGCGATCTCTTTCGCTCGCGGGGACGCCGGGCCGCCGAGTGGCGGAATTGATTTCGGTTTCGGTCACACCCTTCAGTCGGCGAGCAACGGGAGGAGGCAGAGGGGGTGGGACATCCGGCAGATGGGTCGCCGACGGTATTGCGGTTAAACTACCGGCATTCGATCGGCTGGACCTATCCATTGATCTGCCCGTCTCCCTTCGGTCACACCGCTCGGCGAGCACCCTCCATATTTCTTTCCGGGCTCGTCCGCCGTCGCTCTTCGTCCCGCAACAAACGGCGCCGATTTGGCATTGCGCGCAATTCGGGTCACAGCTTTATTGGAACCCGCCGGGCAATCGCTAACGAAACGAATTGACTGCGAGAGCACCGGCCGTACCGCGTTGCCGGCGCGTGGCTTTTGGAGGGAATCATGACGGTGACGCAACGGTCCCGATTAAAGCGGTACACCGAGTAGAACAAATCGCTACATTAGACCAATTAGGGCTTTACCGGGCAAGAATTAACCGTGCGACAAAGGCGAATCTTTTATTTGCTAACGAGATTTCATTACCTACTCAAATGGCGCATTTAACTGGAGCGCTTAATGACGTAATTAATTTAATTATCAAAATTAAATTTAGGGATTCAAAAAGAAGAAGAAAGGTGTCGATAATTCTATCGTAATTAAACTAAAATATCAATTAAAAAATAAAAATGTTAATTCTCTTGCCTAAAATTGTAATAAACGATTAAAATCTTTATAAATTTTGAATCGTTACTAAGCCGCTTCGCGATACGCAACCGACTTTATCGCGGGTGTTCGTCACGATACCACTTCGTTAATCTCGTCAGAAAGTCGGGCCGGAACGTCGGGGAAAAGTGAAGATGTAAATAGGCAGCGGCGGGGTAGAAATGGAAGCTCGGAAGCGGCTAACACGGGCCGGACCTTGCCCATCCACCGGGCCCGACCTTTGATCTATTTCCAGCCGTGGAAATCGCCCCCGTCGCGATAAACCGCCATTTTCCTTCCACTTGGCAAAACATATTTCCGGCGGCGTTAGTCAGCCGTTCTAAATGCACCGTACTAACCGATGCCCTCTCGTCTAGCTCGCTCCCTCCCTCGCCCGCCCGTGAATACCAGCCAAGTTGTATTTCTGACTAGCCCTCTCGCTGTCAGATCGAGGTTAATTGGGTGCCATTACGGCGAAAATTAGTGGGCACCTCTCGACGACGATGGGGTCCTTTCGGCGCGGACCGCGGCTCGCGGCTTTCACGACGCCGATAAATTAATCGACGGACCCGTCGAAGTTAAGGACGCTAGCGGACAGGTAAGCGCTTCCGCTTTGAGGAATCACAATGGACGAAAATGATTCGAGGGGAATTAATTCCTATCGCGACATCGTGTCGCACAAATTTGCACCTATCGTATTACGTAAAATATTTTGCGCGCGAAGTACGAGGATGTGAAATAATTGTCTCCTACATGCGTCAACAATGATGGCCTATATTCGCGGATCTCTCGTTTGCCGTGTTATATCACTCGTTATCAAACATTTGCAGATCGGCGCGACGGTGTCGGAAAATCAGACCTCAAACTTTGTACGAAACTCCGCGTCGCGTTCATCAGTCCGCGCGAAACCGTTGACACGCGGAAATCAATAATTTATAACGATACACGATTCATTTTGATTAATAAATAAATGTGTGACAATCGTGTTAAATATTTCTAATCCAAACAAGCTAATTAACAAGAACTAAATAACAATTAAAAAAGAAAAAAAATTGTACTACAAGAAACTGACAAATTCAACTAATTTAAAATTAAAAAAAAATAAAAAATAAAAAAACAAACGGTACTGTGTGCTCTAAGGACTTTTCTCTTCAAAGAGTAATAGAAAGCTAGAGAAATTTGTACTCACCGTCGTCGCTGATCTCGAGATTCGTGTAGCTGTCCCAGTGCAGGATGGGATCGTGATGTGCTGATGCGTGCGGCACGGCGGGTGTCGGCGCTGGGACTGGACCGTCTTGACGCTTCGCGTCGGTAGCGAAGTAAAGTGTCACCACGCTGTCGGGTGGGCATCGAGGATCGTCGCAGGCGACGTCGAGCTCCGATCGCGGGAACGAGACGACGTTCTCCGTAATTACGCACGTGTGGAACTGCGGGAGAACAATGGATAACGTCAGAACGCGCGACGTAATCACTGATCGGCACGAGCGATTAATCTCACTTAAGGCGGCCGCGTAACACGCGACTGTGTACTTGATATTCACGCGTTCGTAGCGTCTCCGAAAAAAAAAAACCCGCGGCCGAATTCCGCTCGTAAAGATTCGACGGAATCTCGCGAGCGAAAACTATTCGCAGTATCGCAATATCTGATACGTATTATAAATTAATGACACAGGATGCGGCAAAGAGATCGGAGGAATTGCAGGTATGCAAATTCGAATGCTACTACTCGTGTAAAATATACGCTGTAACATCGATCACTTTAACAGGCGCGATTTTTCTCCGCATAAATTTAGTGTATCGCGATCGACTCATTTTTCTCATATTTTTATTTTTTTTTTTTTACTAAGTACTTATCCGCAGGTTTTTTTTATCCGCGTTCGGGAAGAAGTACGCCTCTAGTTATTAATTATGTCGTTATGCCGTTTTCAGAGGATGTTATTTGCAGAGCGGGCGTGAAACGCGTAAATGTCGATTGTGTGTGCGTGTGCGTTTTGTTTTTTTTCTTTTCTCCCGAACGCAAGTAGCTCTGCCGCGCCGTCCTTGTAACTATTTACGAATAGCTTTGCATAAACTATCATTTATACCTCTGATTTTACGTGATATCACTTGCATATTACAACACGCTCGTTGTGAATGCATCATGCATGATGTATTCGTACACGACAGATATAAATGGTGTAAATGGATACTAGAACGAAGTTACTCAATACACTTCGACGTTATACAATTTTGCGGAAATATGCAACACCAAATATCATAGAATTATATCAGTACAATAATTGAGTAATTAAATTATTGTACCAATAATTTTTTATATTTCTACATAACTAAATAATTACGTAAATAATAAAATAAAAATTAAAGTGAATAATGAAAATAGTAAAATATTTTTGCGCGACGAAAACGTATTATTGTTGATATTTAGAAAACGTTCTTTTCTTACCTGAAGGGAAAACATGACTTCTCGAGTCTGTTTCGAGTATACCCTATGATAGCACTTGACCAGGATGTCCCCTCTCAATCGAAGCCCGCCGAGATTAACCGTGAATTCGCGGGCATTCGTCACCGAGTACAAGTCCGAAGTGTAAACCGGCGTAAGTCCTTCGTATACTTTAAGAAAGGCTCGACAGCCCGTCGGTTCAAAGAGCGGCACTCCAAGGACTGTCAAATGGGTCAGGTACAATGGCGACTGGCTGATCCTCAGAGAGCCTGACAGCAGTCCGCTGAAGTACTCGATGTACCTGGAAAATTCAGTTCGTTATTAAAAAAGAAAAAAAAAAAACAAAAACAAAAATAAAAAAAAAATCCTCACGCTATTACACTTTCAATCTCGAATTCAATTTCTAATCGTTCAGTATAAAAGCCTGAAGATAAACGTCATAAATAACGAATGGACCCGACGGGGTTCACCGAGGTGTGGGAAACGATCATCCCGGATCGATATCGTGAAAAAAAAAAAAAGAGAAGAAAAGGGACGAAGGCAAATTTCTCTCGAGCCGTAAACGCGCGCGTGCATGAGGAAACATGATGAATGGGATTGACGGCTCGGCCGATGGAAGCCTTGACTCGTGACAAGAAGAGGTGTGCACGCCGGACGAGCATGCGGCATGGGAGTGTGCTAACGTTCGGCATCGCTCGTCGTAAGAGATCTCACGGAGGCTGGCCGGTAATGGTTTCGTACGCTCGCGAAAGCGCGACCACGCTAACGACATGCTAATGCCCGCGGCTCGCGGAATTAATGGAAGAACTCCGGTAGGCAGAACCGGAGGTGCAGCGAGGACCGCGAGAAGGTGATACGACCGGGCAAGAAGAAGAAGAAGAAGCGGCGAGGAAGTCGCCGGTACACACCTCGGTCGCGGTTCATTACGATCGTTATGAATGCGCACGGCAGCGCGGATGACAAGGACGACGATAAGGACGACGATGACGGTAATGATACGACGGCCGTGATTGCGATGGGGTCGATGGCGCGTAATATGCACGATAAACTGCCGGATGGGTCGCGTTTGTTTCATTGAAAGGTACCGGTCGATTAAATCGCGCGTGTAAATCGTGAACGGAAAAACGTGCGTGAGAATCAAAATATAATGGCTGCATTCAGCAATTGATATTGAATAGTTATTGATCGCATAATTATCGAAAAAGTTATTTACACGATTGATTTATGCGATTGATTATTTTAGCTCGATAGATATTTGTAATAAGGATTTTTTTTTTAGATAATAAATAGTACAGGGATTTTCGTGTAATCGCAATACTTATATAAACAGGAATTCAAATATTCTTACTTCGAGTAATTGGCTGGGAAAATAGCTCGTTACAAGGAATACGCGTATTTTTCAGTAATTCGACGTCGTTATTTATACGAGTAATCTTATTATCTCGAGTAATTGATTGCAGAAATAATTATTGATCCGTAATAATTGATATTTTAGCGTTATTACGTATAAATAATTATTTAAATAGCCGTGCATATATTTTTAACTTGCGCGCATAGCAAATAACATTATCTTTACGAGGTTATCGATGCATTTTAATTTATCGCGGAGCGAAAAAAAGCCCCCCCCTTTTTTTTTTCTCCCCTCGAGCCGATTACATTTAAGTCGGAAAATATCACGACGGCCGCAAAGTGCGAACGAGATTGAAAGACTCGGCGGCGTGCAGGCCCGGCCGGCGTTTTCATTACGGTCATTATAAATGCATACGACGACACGGCGATGAAGTAAACGATAAGACTACCGATGATGACGATGATGAGAGCTCGCTATCTTTAGATCGACGGTTCGGTAGTACGTTGCGATAGAATCGGCTGACAGAAACATCTTCTCCGACAACAGGAACGCTAAGCGCGCAACACGGCCGGTCATTTTATTTTCTCGCGATCTTCCTTCGCCGGCGAGTGTTGCAATCACGGTGCGAACGAAGCGATTACGGGGCCGCGACTTTTCAAAGTCGCCGAAGTTCCGTGGAATCCCGAACGAATTTCCGGAATGCATTACAGAGGAGCGATCGGATAGGTATCGGTGTGATTAATGGCGGCGGAGGAACACGAGGGGACGGCAGAAAACGAGCGAGGATGATTGAAGATGATGACGACTAGATAACGAGGACATTTCAAGCCGGCGGTGCGTAGAATGGATAACAAATAGAACAGCGAGGATGGCTACGAGGACGTAAGGTGTCCTTTTTAATAGGATCACCACGGTCGTAAAAACCTGCGGAGTAGTTACATGCTCGCTCTTCCTGTGCGATGTAAATTTAAAGAAATTGCGTGGCATGCGCGATAACCGTCGAACGTGTCGTTGAGACGTAGAAACGACTGCCTTCGCATGTAAATTTAGTTCATAAGAGAGCACGCGTGTCTTATATTCGCTTGATCTGAAATTAATAAATGTCTTCGCGATCTCGAAAAGAAAAAGGATAGTCAATAAATTACTGCATTATTACGAAAATGATCTACGTGCATTAATTTTAAATTATTAAACTATTTAGAAAGTACTTTTCAATATTTATGTTTTAAAATTAGACAGCGGTAATTAAATAGAGAAGATCCCGTTTATGAGGTGCGATGCAATCGGGCAACGCGAAGTTCACGTAATGGATTTATGAAGACAGATTTTTCCGGCACGGTATTAACCGCTTGACATTAAGAGTGTCAACGAATGGGAATTAAAACAAATTGCGAGAACAAGATTACATTGCGCGGCCGATTAAGATGGGACTTAAATAATAAAGCCGTGAATTCTTCGCGCTGCCCGTTCGTAAAGAACTTTATGACGCCGTGAATTATTCGCGAGTAGCAAACACGAGAATGAGGTTTCGACGGTTAGCGCGCACGCGACTTTCTCCCTTTTTTCTCGTGCGTTACCTTCGGTGCGACGGGACCTGCAGCGTTCCGATCTTGTCGTCGAGGAACCTTCTCATGGCGAACCTGTCCAGCGCTTGATCGCGTCCCCCGCAGATGCTGCTGTAGTTCATGTAAGCAGAGACTGCCACACCCAACCGCTCCTTGCTGCCCCTGAAAAGAACGATAACGTTAGCTCGGTGCCGCGGAGATGGTCGGTCCCGCATCTTCCTCGCAGAGCGGTAGGATACGAAAAGATTCCGCCGCGGGCTGATCGCCGCCGTCTAATGACGTTATTATTCACGATGAATGGAAATGACTAACGGGAGCGGAGTTATGGGGTTTCGAGGGGGCGGTGAACGCACGCCGCGGCGAAATTATGGCTTTTGCGATTACTCGAGCACCGGCCGTACCGCAAAAACCAGGTCACGAATGCGCGCAAGTGCGTACGTGGAATTCCGCGCTCGTAACTCGCGTCTTGTAAAAAGGAATCTCTTTTCACTGCGGAGAATTCGCTCAGCACGGTTTTTTTGTTACAACGGAGGTGTTAGACCAAAAAACAAATATTAGAAAATTTGCGAGACTCACCTGGCGTGCAGAACAACGACGCGATTGGAAGCGCCGTTTAGCCAAGAGTCCAATTCCTTACAGAGAGCGCACAGTCTCTCCAAACTTGGCGCTAATCCCTGCGGCCATCCAGCTTCCCTTGTGTTCGGTTCGCCGGGTCGACCGGGCGATGACAAATTAAAAATCTGGAAAGCCAAAATATCCAAGTCTTACAAAAATTGTAAAATTAAATATAGAAATAAAATAATATAAAATATAAAATAGTTTTACGTTATTACTTTTTTTAAATCATACAGTATTAAATATTAAGACAACGACCTTATATTAATCCATGATCGTTAAATTATCGACAAATTAATTGCAAGATGCTTTTATTTTTATCTCGAGAGGAGGAAACTGGAAGCTATGAAAGGTATTCGATTTCTTACCATGTAATTGTCGGCATGTTTCCCGCGCAAGAGGGTGGTAGCGTGCTCGAGGACTCCTTGCGCGTCCTCTCTGTACCAAAGGGCGATGATCCTCTCGGTGACGTAACAGAGCTCCATCACCTCCGTCACGCGACCTCCGCCCTTTGCCGGCCCCGTCATCGTTGAATCCGCGCCGACACCCGGCGTTCTCGCAGGTGTTGACACCATCGCTGATGTCTGTACCTGTAATTTGATGATTTAATTAAATAAAGCACAAAAAAATGGATTAAACTTCGTGGGTTTTATACATGTGCAATGGCAAACAAAATAAATAGTAATTATAAATATAATAATGACTTATTTTAACGCATCTATAACAAAGAATTTCAGTATCGAACATCGTAAGAAGGTTGAAAATTCCTGTAATAATTACGTTTACAAATTTCCTTTGTCAGCAGCTAAACAGAAGTGAAATAAAAATTTCCTCCGCGACTCAGAGCGAACGAAATTTTCTAAATTCATTTTAAAGAGGATTCTTGTGTTAGCGAGGAATTTTATCACACGAAACTTAGTTCCTCCGTACAATGTCGCGTCGGATAATCAAATTTCTTTCGCCGCGAATGGAGTTCTCCCAGTTTTCGTCTACAAATTTACTTTACTCTCCGTTACATTTCCTCTAATAGTTTCGATAGATACGCAATTTAGATAAATAAAAACTGCACGCGATAACAAAGTTATTCAACAAATAATCCCGATGTACAAAAAATATTTTCCAGTTCAAATATATAAACTTGTAAAACCACCAGCGCTCAATAATATTACAAGATAATATTGCTTCGTGCGAAAATAACTTATGCTTCGTTATGTTCCAATCTCCATTTGAATCATTTATAATTGCTAGAATACGTCGATAATTTAATCTAAGTCAGGGTTCACGGTGAACTCGGTCGCTGATTTGCAACAGAAAATCTTATTCACCTCGGAGCGCTTCGGCGCGTAGACGATCCTGATAACGATATTCCTCCTCGCCATGGCGATGTCCTTTCGGAGGACGCGCTATCGCGAAGTGGATCGACATGTAGTCCCGGTGCCTTAACGGGAACGCTGAGTTTATCCGACCACGGCGGTCAAGAGGCGCGGAAGATCGGGATGATGCGCCGTGTTTCCCGCCAGCGACGCGATATACTGCCGGGTATTGTGTTTCGTCTGTTTCTACTTGAGATACGCGGAATATCCAGTGGCCAGTCGGCGGTTTTGTTAGATAATCGCGCCACCTTCTGTCATGCACGCTGACGTATGCCAGCTCGCGTGCTCCAGGGCCGCCTCATCGTCGCTTCTCGATATTTATTTGCGTATCGTGATCAAAGCCGTGCGTCACTGATTGCGAGCGAGCTCCCCGACATCGCCGTGCACGAAACTATCTCGCGATTAAATTATTTTCTCAGCGTTATTATTAATCGATAAGAATTAATACTCGCGCGCTGTCCGACGGCTTGCGATGTCTCCTTTCCGTACAACTGAACTCCTTCGGCTTCTCGATTTCTCGTAAATTATTTAGAGCGAGGAAGAGACGCCGTGCTATCCGGACTTCGATCACGAATTCTTATTTCCACTTTAACGCGAGCACTTCCTATTCCGAGAGAGCGGCCCTGAACGCGGATGGGAGAACTCGCTCGCGCGTGGACGCGTGATGTAACGAATTCGCGCAAGGTAAGCGTGACTTTGTTTCCCACCAAATAGTCACGGCACTCGGACTACCGACTGGTTTGTCGGCCGGTGCTAGATCGTCCTGACGCGATGCACGAACGCGCGCAGCCGCGGAGGGGCGCACGGGCAATTTGTCGCGGGGAACGTGCGAAAATTACACGGAGGAGTTGGCCGCGCAAACGTGCCGGATGTAAGCTGCGTTTTTGCACGGCCATTGCGGTTTCTTCTCCGCCGGACAGCATCCGCCGGATAGCCGGGAGTCATTTACAGGGCCTTCGAGCCGCCGATGAGATTGTTATTGATGGCGCTTGTTAAAATGATTCGCGTGATTTACAGCGGATTTTATAGTCGCAACATGCAGTCGTCTTCGGCAGTTGTTTGGATTTATCCCCCCCCTCCCCCTTCTCCCCCCCCCGTGCAAGTCGTTTCTCGTGGCCCGTCGGGGAAATTTATCAGAATAATAATTCTCCGCGGGACGAACGCAATGTATAACGCACGTTTGACAAGTTGGCCTTTCCGTACTAATGCCCGCGTAATTTCCAACTGTATTCAACAATCCTCCGGCCGGCCCTCTTAAGCGCGTAAAGCCTTTGTATATCGGGCTGCGGTATTATAACTAATTACAACGGCGGAACCGAAATGCCCGCGGCGTTACACGCGCATACGTCATTCCGTGCACTTGCACACGTAATTACAATCCCACCTAATCCTCGTAATCCCGGTTTATGAATAATTCCGCGTGACGCCGAAATAACAGTGCGCGATAAAAAGAAATTAGGTTCCCGCGCGCGTGAACGCTTTCCAATATGGCGCGCGGGCGATTTACGTCCCGAGACGAACGGCCGAGCGGAGAGGAGGCGCGAGGTGAGAAACGGGGCTCGGCCCTCGCGTCTGGGTTTCGGATATATAAAGGGCCGCCACGTAACAATGAGCGGGTGTCGCTGAAAAGAGAGCAGAACGGTACCGGGAGCGCGAGGCGGCGGCTTCGCCGCCCGCTAAAAATACTTGATTTTATGGGATCGTTACGCCGCGGGTTCGTTTCACGTACCGAGCCGGGCCTACCCACTCCGCTCATAAATCCCTTTGACCGGCGGGCTCGTGTGTGAAATTGCTATTACGTTGCGGTCCCACCGCAGCTGCCGCGACGCGGAAACCGTCCGCGTACTCCTCCCCCTCCTCCCCTATCCCCTTGAATCTACGGCGTTTCACTTACGATCGTCGGACCGGCCGAGACCACGGGCGAGCTTACATATTCGGCTTTCGTATTCGATTTCTGTATTCTTACGGCGCGACGATTGATTAATTTGATATTATAAAGAATTTAAGAACTTACGGCATTGCAGGGATGAAAGTAATCGTGGACGATAGTCGGCGGATGCTGCGAACGGTTCGAACGGTTAATGGGGTATGAGTATGCACGTAAATGACTCTACACCTTGCGTTCCGTGCGTCCCGCGCCGCCTATACAATCGCGTCGATACTAATGGACTGTGAGAATTCACAACGTAGATTCGTATTCACAGTCGGATTTTATATGTATGTAAGGTAGCTTAAGACAAGTTCTATTTGATTTTAGATCAATTACAAACCCATATAATCGTCTTAAGACATTGCTTAAGACGATCTTGAAATAAGAACCGATCATGAAAACCGGCCATAGAACGCGAAACCGAAGCTCTTACGCGTACTGAAAATTATTTGTATTTAATAAAGAAAGCCACGACGACTTCATTTCCGTAATCAATCAATTTGCATGCGGAAATTAAAATTAATTTGCATTAATAGAAATTTCTAGCCAATGAGCGGTCTTAAACTTTCAGTACTACCACAGGTGTATATTCCGAACGCACTTGCGGAGGTGACGCTTCCGCCAAAAGTGCAGTTGGTAGTAACAAAAGTTAATGGCCGTCATTTAGTCAAGAACAATTTTAAAGCGGTGAGCCGTAATCAACGAATATCTCAATGCATCCACCGATTGTAAGTTCGTAACATATTAATACACGTAATATTAAGAGAGAGAATCAGCATGCGTAATGTATTTTAACGCGCGAAGTGCGTAGCGCTCGATAAAACTTGTAGAAGTCAGCGGACGGATGACTCGCACAATCGTCTCGTCATCGTTTTAATATTCGTTCGCCGGCGGACGGTCGAGCTTGTTGCGAAGCTCGTAGAACAAATTATATGTATTCTTTTATAACGCAGGGAAATTCGTGCGGCCGATCAAAACACTCGGAGGACGAGCGAGCGGCGTACGTGATTCTACCATCCCCGCACCCCCGCACTCCCGCATCGGACGAGTCGTCGCTTTACTTTTTAGCTGCCGGCAGCCGAGGACGCGGAGCATCGAAAAATATATAACTACGTTTGACGCCGACTGCTGCAAATTGCTTTTCGCAATCAACGATCTGCTGGGCGCAGATTATTCACGAAGTGAATATTGGGTACGATACTTATGCCAGTACGTATTAATCTTGATCTCTCAATGTGTATATTAATGCATTTCTATAATATTGTATGTCCACGAACTGATTTTATGTAATAAAGATACTTCTTTCCACGTACACCATCCCAATGTAATAAATGGACCGATCTGAATATCTTATCTATGTACATATTTCTTTTCTACTTAGGTGAAAAACTTGTGTGAGAAAGAACGGTGCGTCTCGATTTTCTGGAGAAGGAGAAGGCCCCGGAGAAGCATTCTACTTCGGCAGAGCAACGTCGAGGTAAGAATCATTTCAATTGCGTGTGAAAATGCTTTTAAAATCAACGAATATGTTGTTAAGTATCTCTACAATTAATATTTCTATTTCTTTTATTACAGTGTCATCATATCTGCCTTGCTGAACTCTGCCGCTGCGCATCGAACCGGTGAGCGTCTTTTTTTATATTGAATCTTTAACATCCTGACGAAACAATGTACATTGGAGAGCACATGTGGCATTCGCTGCGACGACGGCGACTGGTGTACCGACTGGCGTACGTGACTTTCTCCGTCTTCATCCCCACCCTCGGCCGCCGGGTGGGTGGTGTTCCCCCTCAGTTTTCGGCGGCCGGTTCTTTGCGACACATCTACGCGCCCGCTTCGTGTAAGATTCGACGCACACCACGACAAGATTACGTACGCCAGTCGCCGTCGCCTTGGCTCAACACCATATCTGATATTCAGTGTACACCGCAAGGGGGAAAAACAACGATATGTAAACAAAAATAGCTAGTGAAAATTCTCAATGCTGCGGGAAATAACGTACGTGATAACCACGTACAGTTTTTACTGTTCGCTAATTGCTATTCCGCATAATTATCATCGTTTTCAACGCACCGTGCTTTCCATTCTTTGCGCAGTGGAATAGCTACGATATAATCGTTAATAGTAGGTACGAATTCAGGCGATAAATTAATATAATTAAATAATATTTGATACAAGCTTTGATAATCACTTCTTTTTAAATTATAAAATTTTATTAAATTCTTCCACTCTTAAAATGACCTCATTGCATTTAAAATATGACTAATAACAAGCAGGTATTTTTTTTTTCTTTAATATATTACACAAAAAGCGTTTACTACTTGTGCAAATAAAAATAAGTTTTGTATTATTACTCCCATTGGAAACGAATGGAACAAATTTTATTTTAGTATGCACTTTGCAACATATAATCATGCATACAGTTCCAATAAAAGTTTGTAACTTTCCACATATTACGCGTGAAAATACTGGCGACCGATCGCCGTTTCTGCATACATTTCCGCGGTGGTCCGCGAATAAGTGTTGGGTTTCGCGAATATATTATCCATCCGGCGTCAACACGCATGGGTTATCGCGACGGTACATCGTGGCCGTTACCGGTCAGCCGTATAATGCGTCGCCTTATTGCCGTTTTAACGCATAATTTTCAGCGACGCCGTCGTTTGCGTGCGGGAAAAAACGCTGGCCGCGCGAAACACGGTGAAAAACGTTCTCGTTACTTATTTTATTTATCCCAAATTATCTCTCGAGTCAATCAACGCGCAAGGATTGAAAATTAAATGAGAAATTACGCCGCTATTATAACTTTCCCGATTTCTACGGAAACTTTGATCGGCAGATAAACGTTGCGCGAGCTTGATGTATAAAACTGATTCGCGGGTAATAAATATACTCGGAAAGTATCGGCCGGTTATCGTAGCGAAACAGAGTAATTAGCGGGCTGATTACCGATTGGGTATTAGTATTCCCTCCTCACTAATAGAAAGTTATTCCGCTGACGTTGTAAGTGGCGGTTTGTGTAACGCGTGTCTCATTTCGATCCGCGCAATTACGGCTATCATGGATTTCAGCCGCGATTTAATGCGATTTCCCGGATTAAATTGCCGGCAATTAAATTTTGCATCGCTCGTATTTGTATTTTTTTTTTTTTAGAACTCCGCGTGTATCGGGGTGGCCGAAAGTGCGGTCAGCGTGAAAACCTCCAGTCGTTAGCGCGATAATTCTATTTTAATGTCGCGGGTCGAGTAACGAACCGCCGGCGCGGAGCTCCTGATGCGTGAAAAAAAAGAAGCGATAGCTCGGAGAGATTTATTTCCATTTGAATGCGCCGGGAGCGATTCTTTCGGGCTCGGCGTTTCGGAAAGGTCGTACACGTGTCTTTTGGCGTCTGCATTTTGAAAGAGCCGCGCACTCGACGTCGCGGACGAACGATGACAAGCGCGCCGGGAACGATTTCGTATAATTCGCGTAGCGAAAGGTTATCCTGACGGGACAGGCAGCTCCGAGAGAGCAAAAGCCGTACATTTCGAATGCAAATGCATCTTTGCCTCCGTACTCTATCGCGGAATAAATAAAGGCACTTATGCTCGAGACGCAAAGAACCGGTCGCTTCGCGCGTGCATCGCTGTTCGTGTGGTTATTAAATATTTAAAGAGGCGAGTTAGCGATGAATCGCGAGCTTTCATTGACGGCGGCAAACCTCGCGGACAAGATTGAAAGCGTCTTTCGTATAAGCTGAGAACATCGCTTTCGATCATTCTTTCACTTTTCTAACTTCTCTTTTCTTTGCTACATTTTTATTAAAATAATACAAATATTAATAAAATTAATATTTATATAATAGGAATAATAAAATTATATTGCGCTTTTGATGAGAGTAGCATCCGGTATCGCTACAATTAATTTTACCGACGATGTAATTAAAGACAGATAGAATACATTAAAACAATGGCAAGTTTTGTAAACGCCAGGGAAAATAATGAATGATGATAATTGTCGGAGGTGAATACAAATACTTACTTGGTGCTTGTTTCTCGCGATGTTGTTAACGTTAACGTTTTTCGGTTGCGTTTCATAACCGCCATTGTGCTGCAATCAAAAAGGTAATTCTTAATTAACACATTTTTGCGAACAATGTATAAAGATATATTACGCGTTATATCTTCGTACGTGATTAAGATACAAAATAGCATTATTAATATTCATTATCGCTCCCGCAAAAATAATTTTAAAAAAATTCGCTTTTACGTCTGAAAATATTTTGCGCGGATTTTGTTTTATTAACTTTCTATTCGGTGCGTAGAAAATGCTATTACTCTCTTCATGGGCGTTGTCCCAAGAGAAGTAGGTGACATTATTGTCCATTGTTTCGAAATTAATGATATACGGTAAGCTGTTCCCATTGTCGGTTCCATTATTGCGAGAAAAATTATGCAACGACAGGTGCCGCAGTAGCGTATTGCGTACGATATTCCTAAAAAAATGGTTGCATAGTCGACATCGATTGAAACCTGCCAAAACCTATTAAGTATCACATATCGAATCGTTGAGCTACGATGCACATGCGATATTGCACAATTACATAAGAGAGGGAGTAAACAGAGCGTGGAGAAAAAAGAAGCGCTTTTAATCGTAATCCCAATCGGACAGAAACGATATTTGAAAGCCAGCTTTAGGAATAATAATAATAAAAAAAAAAAGATTTATGCTTAATCTCATCTATCGACGGCGTCTAAAAAACGAGCTTTTAATATATATGTAAAATTAATATTTACGTAATAACGTTGCGTACAACGAGATTTTTTATTAACATCCGCAGGCGGCGACGTTCAAAGTTCCGTCATAATTTCTTTAAGCAGAATTCAGCACCGCGGAATCCGCAAACGATTGCGTCATGCTAATTGTCGTCGTGCGAGCATGCATATGATTCGCGCGCACCTCGCTCTCGATATGAAGGGCAGTATGCCAGACGGTAAAGGCGATGCGGTGCAAAAGCGTCTCGGTTTCCTCCCGTAGCGGCGTCTCGGTTTCGCTTAAATTGTTGTTCGCCGTGTCCTGCCGAGAGTCTCCGCAGCGGAAGCAATTCGCTCGCAGCCAAGCGCGCGATAACGAGCTATCGTTCGAGCTCGTCATCGGTGCGCGAGATCGTGGTCTTTATGCAATTTGCAATTCCCGCGTGTCGTCCGTTTGACAAACGATCTTCTCAACCAGTCGCATCGCTCGATATCGAATCTTTGATTAAGGAAAAAAAAATAAAAAATAAAAAACATAAATCGTAATCCTCAATATTCGTTTAAAATGCCGGCAGGACCCGGCGCTAGTTTTACTCCCTTATCGCGGAAGGCCGCGTCGCATTCGTATGACTTCCAATCTCATTCGTTTCGGTAACACGAGATTCCAGATGTTCTAAGCCACGTGCATCAATGCGGGACGCGCCATACTCATCTCGTTGCGCCAGGCACCGCCTCTTCCTCCTTTTTCCCACCGCGAGAAACCGCGAATGTTTGCCAAACGATTTTCTCTGTCGGGGATCATCGAACGTCCGCTTCCAGGTCAAGTGTCGTGCTTCTTGCCCACGTAAATCAAAATATCTGATCTCTATTGCGCCGAGTCGAAAGCGTCTCGTTACTAACTACGTTTGAGCACTTCTGTATTTTGTACTAAATATTCCTCTACGCGCCGTAAATATATCGTCGACTCCGTACTGTAGGCGCTTACGCAGCAATATAATTCTATTGTACTAAACTTTTTCATAGCAGCTATTAAATATCGTATGGATCTGATGTATCTTTTCGTATATCGTATATCTTTTCATATGACAGCGTAGGATTTTAATTCCGTTCACTTTTATTGCTTTAGCTTGCACTTCTCGGCTGCGTCATCATTCGCTTAATTCCTTACGCATTCGCGAACGTGTCGCGTCGACAATTCAATCCTTTAACGATCCACAATTCAATTTTTCTTTATCAGCTCGACGCGCGAACTAACGCACTTGATACGACGCGCGGTGGGCACCCTTCGCATCGTCGTACGCAGCCACGCCGCATGATCGGCTCGCGATCCCACCCTTCGCGGCGCCAATCAATTCATTCGCAGGTGTGCGCTCAAGGTCATTCGCGTTTCAAGGTACGCACCCTCTCGTGGTCACGCTCATCGAGCGCGTTTCTCGCTGCCTCGTTTCACGCAGCTCGATCACCGTCGGCGCCCCGCTTCGCGTTTACCTTCGACGTGATCGCGGCACGCGGAAAAACGGCGCGTCGATGCCAACGAATTCCGAACGAATCGGGAGAACCGAGTCCTCAAGTCGCGTAGCTCGGGACGACCGTAACGAACGTCTGCGTCGCACGGGAGCCGCCCCGGCGCTGCGGGCATACAGAGGGTTGAAAACCCTGCATCTCTCCCGGCAGAGCAGGCCGGGACGGGATCCTAACGGCGGGGTGGCACGGGGTGAGAGAACTCGGCACGTAACCATGGCGACCGTAGCCGGCGTTGCGGCGTTACACGCAGGCCCGATCCTGCGCCGCGCGGATCCTCTCTCCTCGCGCGAACTTCCGGTGCATAGGGATGACACCTCGGAGTGGCTGAGCCGCCACTCCCTTGAAATATAATTAGGCCACGTTGCCCCGCGCGGAATTCACTCGATAGGCGGCCCCTCGAAATATTCACCCGGTCGGGCAGAGCCGGCCGCGGACCGGTCTCACGGCGAATGGGACTTTGATGACGCCGCGGGCTTATGAAATCTATCTTAACATCTAAATTATCCTCCGCGGCGTACGACGTAATCCGGCGGTATGCGACACAGTCCGCGTGCACCTCGAGATATATCTGCGTTTTCTGGTAATTTTATAAACACCCCCGTTTATGTGAATTTTTCTGCAAGTAATTGAAAGTATCTTTGTTTCTTAAAATACACAATACAAGGCCTCAGTGCAGATTTTTTTTATAATATTAAATATTATTCATTTTGCGAATTTTGTCGCCGAAGAAAAAATTGATCTTTCGGGAGCGGCTTCTTTTGAACTTTATTCTCCATTTCCGGAGCCGGGAACTGAACGTATTTTAATCTATTTCCAAGTTTCGCTCGCTTCCACGTGATGTTATCGGTACATTAAGTCGCCGATTATTTTGAGATTGCCGCGTGTGTCTCCGCGCCGCTGATAAGGAAAAGCACAGACCGATCGAAGGTGCCACTCCCACGGAATACAATTAGGTTACCTGGTGATATACGCGCTTTTATCCGACGCCATTTACCTCGCGCATACATCTACGTTTTCCAAGTAACGTGCGGACGCGCGCGCTTAAACCTGTTAATTTACAGAAAGGACCGCGGAGAATGAGATTCACGGCGCGACGCCAAATTTTTTAAATGCGTTTCTAACGAGATTTTCATTTCGTACGATGAAACAGCCCCGCATGTCGCGAGAACACGTGAAACAACTCCGCGTACTTGACACACCGCACCCTTTCGATGTAATTAGGTCAAGCTTTTACGTTGAAATTGTAATAACGCGTGTTGTCAAGGCGGAGCCTCTCTTAAGAATCACATAAAAGTATATTTTTCAAATTTCTCGCTTAAATCCTCAACGTATCTCGTAAAGCTTAATTAAACGTAACGAACTGTCTCTAGAATTCTTATCATACGTAACATCTTTTAAGAGAAGTTTAATAATCAGATTTTTACCTCTCATATATTCACATGTAACATTAAAATTAAATACAAAAATTTTACTCTCCAACATTTTGTGTGGAAAAGCAGTGGATTAACGCTGCTATAGCACCGTCATATGTACACCTCGTCAGGCACGACCTTCTTCGTTTTCTTCGGTTTCGTGTGAAAAACATTTAGAGCCTTTTGTAGCAATTTATTTACTTTGACGCGACGCGTTAATTTCCAAGCGAAAACAACATCGGCGACATTTTATGACAACATAAATCGCGTAAAAAGAAGTCGCGGGCCTTCACGAGTGAAACGCGTTTCACGACTAAGCAACTGATTGAACACGAGGATCTCTTTGGCGGGCAATCACAGGTGGAATATATCGCCGGTCTTCCCCGTCTACAATCTTGGATTCCGTCTGGATTGCGAAAATCGCGCGATTGCTAAATCCATCGCGTAAAAATGCGAATAGCGTGGCTCCGGCTATAAAAAAAAGCAAAAAAAAAAAAGGTAGGGTAGAGACCTGCGCGCTTAAATTTACATTCGTGAATAGTGAATTATGGAGATGCGATATAAATCGTAGTATTTTTGGATTTCTCCGAAAGCGAAATTGCGGCGTGCCGGTGAACGTTTATGAAATATTGGAAGCTCGCTAATTTAGCGCCGCGGTCCGACGTTCCGTGAGTAACGCGGCGTAGAATCGTTACCGTAGAATGTGACAATGCGATCCCGGGGACGATCTAAATTTAATTGACGTAATCGCGTAAAATACGATGACGCTTCTCGAGGAATAAGCGAAGGGTCCCGGCGATATATCCAACTGACCGAGCCGCACGTAATTGACTCTTGCTTTGTGATCGAGCGTCACGATTGAGAATCGCATCGGGGATCAATTGGAGCGCAGCTGCGGAGGACTCGGATTTCGCGCAGCGAATAGATCGTGATGCTGGAACGAGGAAAGAGCGGGAGTGACAATGGGTGCTCATAGTCACGCCGTATTACGTTAGCGGATGTGGCAAGACGCCGATTGGAATGTAAATTCCGATCGGCAATTATAACATCCGTGTTTCAATTAAACGAGCCATATGTGTACGCGCGCGCGCGCGCGCGCGGGCGCGTAATTATTCGCAAGTATAATGACTAACGTAATGATCGCTGTCTCTAAAAAGTGCGCGATATTAAAAAGTTGAAAGAATTTTCGGTTCTGGAAACGTCCAACCGTCCAGGCTCTTTAATGATTCTAAATAAATTTATTCTTCAACTTTTTTCCGTTGTACTTGAAGAAGACCTTAATTCGCGGCTCGCCTCAGTTACTCAGCTATTCCTCGTCGTAATCCGAAAGTTACAAGAAACTGGCTAAAGTCATGTCGGATTTTTATAGATAAGCCATCTTCGAGAGCGCCGTCTCGGACGCGGAAGGCAACGGTGAATTTTAATATAAATGAAACACCGCGCTCGATCCGCGGAGAGTGATATAATACTTCGGCCAAAGTGCTTCGGAGTCAAAGAGACGGCGAAAAAACCGGGTCAAAAATGTAAAGCTATCGCCGAGATATAAATACGCGAAAATGAGTTCATCCAGCTTCTCACATTTTTCGTCGATTTTTCGTATAAAAAAAAAAAAAAAAGAAAAAAAGTCTTAGATTAAAAAGTCCGCTTTTTATATCGGAGCACCTCCAATACCGAAAGGGGGGAGATAACCTTTGCAAGTCGTTAGCGTCGATTGCAGTGTGGAAGCCTTGTGGCGAAACGTGACATGACATGACGAGACGTGTGCATACGTACGCACACGTATGCACTGCGCGTATTGCCTCGCCTGATGGCTGACGGTTACGTAAAGTCAGGTTTTTACTCCGCGGCGTTCTCCGAGAAATATGAGCTCTTCCTTCCTTGCCCCGCGTTTAAGAACCGCGAGTGATCTCACAGGAAGTGAGACACCCTTCGCGATCATCGATATAAATACGCACGCACGCGACGGAACGCTGATGGCAATCATTTTATTATCCTTTTCCCCCTTCGCGTCTTTTCAAGAGTTTCCGTCCCAGCGTTGCCTGTCGTAATTTCCCCGTGACTTCGATGGCTTTTCGATGATACAACTCCGTCGTAAATACGGCATAAAGGGGAGAACGATAGCGATCGTAAAAAGCCCCGTCGAAAGAAGCTGTAGCTTATCTCTAGCTCCGTTTTATCGTTGACCTCCGACCCGGGCCGGTCTCAGCTCCTTTCATGTCTCTGACTGTTAACAGTGTGTCTTAATTCCAAGCCGCCTCGCCGTCCATTTGTTTTCTACGTCTGATAAAAACGTTGCTCGCGATAATGGGGAGACGATTTCCCCCGTCCGCGTCGACGTCGGCGAAAATGAACGCCGCCTCCCGGCGCGTACGAAAGTCATCGCTAATCCGAAAATGGATTCGCATCTCGGGAATATATTAATCTCGATCTGCTCTCGTAAAGCCATTGCCGTTGGGTGATTCGCGATAATGAGCGCGCGTTAAATTATTCTTAATGCGAGCTCCGAAGTTCGCGCCCGGCGGTCTGCTTAATTCAGTACATTACGTTGACAGGAATAATTAAATGGGAGAGTAATTATCTCCCTTTGGTATTATGGCAAAGGACAATTTTACGTTTCTCTATTCTTTCTATCTTTCTTTTTTTTTTTCTTCCCTTTTTTTTCTTCGCGAATGAATGAAAGCTAATGTGACTGGAGTAGTTACAGCTTTCTTTTTTTTTCCTCTTTTCTCCCGCGAGTTTATCCCCGCCGTGAAGCGTGGCAGAAACGCGATCACCGGAAATTTCGTAGCCCCGATTGCACGCCACTGTTCGCCCGTTCTAGATCGCAGTCCCGATTCCGAGCTTTGGATTCGCGCCAGCTATCGAAAACCCCGTACTTTCGAAGCGGTAAATCGTTCCCGTCGCGTGTGGCCGCAGGAAAAAGGACGAACACGAAGCGATTCCAACTACTTACGTCTTCTGAATGTACGACTGCGCGCGTTATCGAGTGTTTCCTAAGTTCTGATTGAAATTAAAAGCAGACGGATCGAGTCGTGCCAAGCAAACTTCTTTTTTTTCCCCCCTTTTTTTTATAAAAAAAAACCTGAGGACCTCTTACAAATGTTTTGCAGTTTACCGCGCGATAGAAATTAAAGTAAAAAAAATAATGTGCATCACGTCGTTAAACTTTCAAGTTAATTTCGTGAATAAATAAAGTTTCGGACTAAAACTTTTCAGTTCGCAAATGTTTTCGTAATAGCCGCGAGCTCAGGTTTGATGAAACGAAACTGGCCAGATCTTCTTGCGAAGATCTAGACTCCGGTTGCACGCAATATCAAAACCCTTATAGCGTACGAGGAACGTACCGTAGATGAGTGCAACGATAGCAGAATTGAATTACGTGTCGTTTACGAGATGCATTCGCGCACTTCGTTCGCGTGTGGCCAGAACATTCGTGTTAACCACGTATGCTCTTTCACGGAATTCACTGACCGCCCAGAAAGCGAGCTGCCGGCATCACCGGCAGAGGTTTTCTACATAAGATCTTATATCATTTTTAGAATCATCAAGTCGCTATGTAATTTACATTTTAACGTTTCAAAGTTTTTTATTTTATTTTATTAAAATAAATGGAAAAAAAAAATTCATAATATTAATATTAATATTAATTCTGAAAAAAATATCCGATCCAGAAATTTATATTTAAAAAAATCCGAAGTGTCTCTTTTCTTATTGTTTTATCGCGTCGCGTGATCAAGGATGATGACAGTCACAGAACACACCGCGGATTTTTGATTATTTCAGCGAAAATTATACGAAACAGGATTTTCGTATCCGATAGGACGTTTATTTGTGAGCGTGAAACTTGTCGTCGAGTTACTAATTGATGCCCCAACACGAGAGGGAACTTCTTGCAAGAACATCTCTCGCGATTTGCCTCCATTTGTTCGGCGAAGCGTGTAAAGGGCCTAATGTCACAGCCAATTACTGTGCATAACAGACGAATCAAAGTGCATCGTCGAGAAACCAGTTCAGCATACTTGACGTGTCCCTGTCTTCGTCCGTTCCCGGCGCTTCTCCTTCTTTCGCAATTGCATCTCGATCGATCGATGCGGTATCATTAACAGCTCTGTTCGCGGAATGACTTTAGTGCAGATATTTCATACGATATGACAAACTTAAAATGTAACGGCACGAATTCAATTCTGTTAAAAACGCACGGAAGTATCTTGTGTTTTAAATTAAAAAAAAAAAAAGAAAAAAAAGAAATTAAAAACATATATCCAAATTTGCTATAAACGGTTTCTGGGTGAAGCGTATTCGATTCTAATCCGTCATAAAATACATTGGAATAAAACGCGAATCGCGCGGAAGCGATTGTTCATTAAGAACTAGAGTAGAAACGCTAACAGCTGGAATTGCCGCGTATTGCGTTACAGGTCGCACGTATACGCTTCCCATAACGGGTCCTAAATAGAATTGTTAATAGCCACGTATTGCGTTACAGGCAACGTGCACGCTTCCCATGACGAATCAAATAGGTCAGAGAGTATCCCCGAAGAATTCCGAGCGGCGTGTCTTAATGACTTCGCATCGCGAATACACCTCAGGTCTTACGAACTTTTCCCCGACGTTTTCCAAGCGTTTGCCTATGTTATTTCACGTGCCGGGCGGAAACTTAAATCACTTAACGCACCTCGCGAGCCTAATTACTTCCGTCAAGCTGTTCCGGATCAACCGGCGATTCATTTCTTTTTTATTATTTATTTTTACACTTAATATATTATTACCATTTTCCTTCGATTCTCGGGTGGGATTTTTTTTATTTGTCAAATAGCTGCGAATATTTGAAATATGATCTGAGTTTCGTTTTGTTTGCTTTTTTCTGTTCATTATTTTCCACATTTTGACAATACAATGACATGACAATACGAAGGGAAACGAAAAAGAAATTCAAGCCCTCGGCGCATTGGCGGGAATCTGTTATTGGCAGAATTTCTGTGATATAAGCTTCATAAATCAACGTCGAAATTGTTTGCGCTATCGGCGAACGCTGGCTGGCGGGATCACAGTATTTTAGTTCGCAATTTGCCAGATGATTTAAAAAGAATCGCAGATATTATTTAAATCGCTGAACGCTATCGGACTCGCGCCCGCCCTCGTTCTTCCCGCGTTACTTTCCGCGCTAATGCACGAATAATTGCAATTCTTCGGCAAACTTTGATCGATCAATCTCCGATCGCAATAAATTCGTAACCTACATTTGTAATATATTCCTACGTGAATATTTCACTGGCGGATCGAACGTTTTCGGAAGATATATTTTTATCAGATAAGAAAATTAATTTTTTAAAATGTTTTCAATACCGTTTAATCGTTTTGATTACGAAAGTAAAGGGCAATTATAAAAATTTCTTTTTCCATTTCTTTTTAAATTCTCGAATTTGTGATAATAAAAGCAGGCGGTGCTTATTCAATTTGAATTGGATATCGAGTTTCTCGTTCGATATTCGGAGCGGCCCCGCGTATTTTTGCGAGTCTATGGAATTGCCGTCTTAAAATTTCGCGTGACGCCAGGGTGAACGCGTTCTTTCCGCCGGCGATAAAGTCGAACGAGAATAGATGAATGACGCAAGGCGCCGCGAAGTCGCGATATGCGTTCGATTTTTATCCGCGGCCGGCCGATATAACCGGGATTTCAGAAGGAATTGATGGGAATTGATCCAGCTTGTTAAAGATTACTGTTAAACACCGCGACCACTCCTTCGCGATACGGCGGCAGAGTTATTTTACGGCTTACGACGATAAGGAAGGAATTTTACGTTCACACGTACTTCGAAATTAAATTGTTCCTCTCTCGCGAAGTTCCTCCACTTTTTCAACTACATCGGATTGTAACGCGGATCTTTTGTCAGCGGTTGAAGAAAGTTATTTATAATAAAACTTAGAAGAAAAGATTGCCATTCAAAAGACCGCTATTATTTTTAATATAAAATTTATTAAGCTCGTTAAAATAACTCGAAAATTAATTTTTAATTGATTTAAAACCTACTTTCCTGTCGATTCGTATGTCGCTTTTAAATCAGACTTGAAAAATGCACGTCTTACAGCGTGTCGAATATTTCATCTTTTATTATCGCGCTTTCTCGTCTAATTTCCGCCGTGAGAAAATCGACTTCTATTTCGTTAAAGGCTTGTCGGAAAAATCCGATACGCAAAGAGTGGGGACGCCAAACGTTGCCTGTATTGTTACGATTTCCATATATGCATGCGAGTAACGAGTCAAATATTGCACCGACGTGCAGTGACTACTATCAAATATCGTTAAAAAAGAAATTTACATACAATTTTTGCTCGTAAATCATCCTTCGAAATTTTTATGGGAACTTTTACGGGAAGGAAAACAGGTTGCTCCTACGAAACGGGCAAAAAAATTACTGTCGGCGATATTCGTAAAAAGATTCGGCGTCGCGATTTACGGCATTTTTAATAATTCACGATATTTCCTGCAGTCAGCGGTGCGTCATGAATTTCCGCCGAGGCGATTCTTATTTCGAATATGTTGCGCGACGTCAGGGCTTCTCGAAATAACACAACGTCGTTATTACCTTACATCATCGCTTAGCATTACTTCCTCGAATATTTTACACGGTTATGGATTTTGTTACCACATTCCTCATTCGCTCATCGACTTCCGTCGTTAAGCACTCTCTCGCGGTTATTAGCTTTTATTTCTTTAAACTACCTGAACGTAAAAAATCGCACTCGGTACTTTAAATTAAACCGTAGAAATACACGAAGTATATAAATTATTTTATATACAATCTTGTTTAATGTTTTAACAGTAATTATTAATTATATACTGAAATCAACTCTCGATCATCTCAAAATAAAACCTCGAAGACCGTCGGCGTTAAAGATAAATCGTTTAAAGAGAAAGTTATCTCGATCGCTGGCGTCAAAGACTCACCGTGTAAATGACGTGATAATTCCGATGTACGTCTCCATGACATTGGACCGTGGACAACATGTTGTCGGAGGCTGTCAGTTCTTTCTCCCTCCCTCCCCCAGATAAAAAGACAATTGTATCGGCACTAAGCGCAACGACCCGCGAGCTTTGCGTCACATCTGACCGATACTCCGCGCACTTTCTCACCGACGATCCGTCGGCGGTTCGCCGGACGTCCGGAAATCCTTCGCGTCGACATCCTGCGATCGTCGCCGACGATTTTTCTCTACACTGTCCTTTCGTTCGATCGCGATACGTCTCACGTGGAACTATCTCACCGATGAATCGTCTCGATTTCGCATTGACACAGAGAACGTCGAGATCCGCGAAAGTGGAATTTGAGATTCAATTTCGTCCGTCCGGCGGCGGAACAGACCGGAAGAACGCGGTACGTTCGATGGCAAAAGGCGACCGAGCACGAATGGAGAACCTTTCGAAGCACACGCGCGGATAGCGATATCGCTTAGCCCCCAAGAAACACGCATGCGTGATGCCCCGGGCTGGTTCGCGCGCGATGTCCCCTCGCTGTCGGCTTCCACCGCGTGTTCCATCAGCGTCATCCTCGCTCCCCGACGGTTCCCGGCTTTTTCAGTTATCGCCGTTCGATGCTTTGACAGCTCCGTGCCTTTTGACAATGCGTCGCGTATCACAGTACCGTGCAAAATTTCGCGGAGGTCCGCCTGGTATTGGAATTAAATGCAAATCTCGCACGGATTCAAATGCCGTCTCGCGTTACTTCAAAGCGTGTAACAATTTTTTTAACGACTGAAAGCAATAACGTCGCTTCCCAAATATAAAAGTGCTTGCGTTACACTTTATCGATATTAGCGTAAAATTGAGAAACAAAAAAAAAAAAAACAGCTAATTAATTAATATTTCATTCTCGTCAGGTTTTCATTATCAATTTTCCGTTTTGCCACGAGGTTATTCATAGTAACGCGGACCAAATTAAATTTCATTACACTCGTACAACAATGGCGCATCGCGGGATAAGATAATCAATCTTATTCCGGCGGGCTCGCGTCGCATAACGGATTTATTTTACGATTATGGGCGGCGGCTTTAAAATTATTATTCCCCGTCGTATCTCGATCGATTATCAATGTAGCTTCGATCCGAGACGCTCCGTCACTTTTACCGCCTAAACCGGTTCGCGGGGTACGGGATCATTTGTCTGGACCCGCGCGTTCCTCCCGTCGTGTCATCGTCGTCCTTGATCCGCGATCGTATTCCGATCGGTCGCGATCGATCACCGATCTTCTTCTTTAATTCACGAAAGTACGGGGTCGCTTTCGTCGCCGACTGTACGCCGCCGTCGTCAATTATTATTCGATCCGTGATAACGCGAGATTAATGATCCCGAACAGAGAAGTTTAATTACTCCGCTCGATTATGCTGCGAAATACTTCAACCGGGCAGCTCGCGGCGTGACGCAGAAGCGCGACGCTGCGAAAACTTTTTTTTGCAAGGGAGCTCTTTTTAAAAGAGATAAAATTTCGCGCTGCCGTGATAACATTACACTCGAATCCGCACCGTAACGAATAAATGTTTAGCTTAGACCGAACGGCGATGATTCTTTCTAGCTCTGTTTATTTCTTCATATCGGACGGAAGAGAGGATGTGGTAACTTCGCCGAGCGCGAAGGGAAAAAGGATTCCAAGCTAAATAGAGGTCTTGTGTTTCGCCGCCTAAAATTAGCAGTGATTTCTGCACAGGTACAGGAAATCGGGCACCGCCGACGTCAGAACAATAACAACGATCGATGGTTCCGAGCCATTTCGCACGCTGTATTAATAGAATTCAATCTCGATTACAGTCGCCGGTAATATCGCGTACCGGTGAACATTTATTTTTAAAAGCTCACGACTCGCTGTCAATAATCTGAAATCTATTCTTGAAGTTTTCCCGTTTATCACGTATGTGCTTTTTTTTTTTATTTCTTTCCACGCCCGTACATAATTTAAAAAAATTTATATAAGTATCATCACTATTTAATTTGTCTTCATCCGTGGATCAAATCAATTACGAATATTAATCTTATCACATTTATCGCTAGAAGTATCATAAAATTATCGTTCGAAAGCGTCTGTATTCTTTTCTCGGCGCACAGCGACACATCGCGCGAATAAAGTCGCAAGAAAAATCCTCGCGGCATTGTGGCAGCAATGAAGATCGACGATCCTCGAGCGAGGAACTTCGAGGAGCCATCCGGGGCGTCTTTTCATTACGGCGGAGATTCGCGATCGATAGATCGTCCCGGTGGGCGGTCCGCGGGCAACATTTTTTACACGGCCTGTAGGTGACTCTGGCACGATAAATTCTTGTTTCCCCTTTTCCTGTTTTCACAACCGGTAATCGATGCGCGAACGAAAAAGATACGACGTTTTAACGAGCGCGTTTCATTTACGTTCAGCAAACGCGCGGTCTTACACGACGCGTATAATACAGTCGTTAAGTTCTTTTCATACAAATTGAAGATCCGACGATCGCGTTCTGCGCGCAAAATTATTTTAGTATTAAATTTGAACTCAATTGCAGTTTCGTAAAATGACACCGCGGCGTATTACGACGAAGATAAATTATTACGCGATTATAATATCACCTTCCCTATTTTATCTTCGTCGCGAAATAAGAAAGGTGATTATTATTAATGAAATATCTGCGCAAATGCATACGTACCCAACGTTAAAATTAAAATTACTGAAACTTGAGGCTGGGATCTCATAAGAATTCGACTTTATCGCGAAAGAATGTATTTAAAAATGTCAGATTACGCGAGCGTCTCGGCGCGACCGCGCCATTAATCGTCATTAATCTCGTCGTCGACGCTAATCGCTAATTAGCCGGCGATTTATTTTCAAGCGCAGCTCGCGGGCGCACGAGGTTTTTAAATTCAATGCCGCCCGCGCAGGATGAGAAATCGTGTCGAATTTCGGGATGCAAATGCGGGCGGGAAGGTAATTTCGCCAGCGCTGCGCGTGTTGGCGCGCCGTTCACGCATCGCTCGCGAAACCAATTAAAGCCGCTCTCTCTCGCGGCGAGGGCCCGCCGCTTTAAGGTGCACCGGCGGAATAAATCCGCGAAAGACGCCCGGGACGCGGAACGCGAGGGCGCGCGTAGAGACCGGTGGTGGTATTTCACCGGCGAGCGAAGCAGGCGGGAACATTTTTCATGCTTCCGACGGTAAAATCCTGGCGAGAAGCGGAGCATTAATCCTTCAGCGGCATCGAAGACTCCGCGGCTGCGAGCAAGACAGTTCATAAATTCCGATGCACTTAGAGCGGCGCGCCAGCCACCCCTTCGACGCGTTGGATCTTTTACCCCGAGCGATCGGTAAAAGACGAGACGTAGATAGATGTACGGGGATGATAAGCAAAATGAAGACAATACCGAAACGTCCGTTAGTCGCGCAGAGATATTTTTATACAATATTTGTGAAATCGTACTTATATAAACGAAATTGCGTACGGTATAAATTGTTCCGACGAAATAAAAATGTGGATGATTTATCTGGTAAAAGAAAGAAAAAAAAAAAAATTGAAAAATGTAATGATTGCACTGAAATATGGGGTTAGGTAATTCTAGTTAGATCTCCATCTCTGCGACAATGAAAGGTTCCGTTCTTTCTTCTACGGGAGAAAGGCGATAAGTGCTTTAGCCCGCGAGAGGATTCTTTTATGAGAAACTTTCTTCAATAGACTATAATTACTCTATATCCTTCGGGTTATAAGAGCCGCGATTTGCTGTTGGACAAAAGGGAGAAAATCTCGCGGAGGAGCGGGGAAAAATAAAATAAGTTGCTTGCGCTATATAAAGTAATGACAAATCGTTTGAATGAAAGAATGTGCTACTACCGTACAGAAAAATGCAAACTCTGATAAACGACACCGAACTCAAGAGAGAAACTTTCTGTATTCTCTTTTTCTCTCTCTCTGTCTACCTCTTTTTTTCTCTTCGTCTCTCTCTCTTTCTGTCTTTTTCTCTCTTTCGCGTAAACTGACACGGTTACTGAGAACTATGAAAGCCGAGTGTGCTTCTGGAATAAATCGCTTTTATGCATTATGCGGCGGTACGATGTGTCGTCGAGAGTGTTCCACACTCCCTCGGCGCTTCATTCTACTTTTATCTTTCAAGGCAGTCTGGGGAAGGGGAAAAAAGAGACTGAATTCGCGTTTCCGGTTTGTATTCCCCACGAAGGAATTTTTTTTTTTTCTTTTTTTTTCACAACCTTCTACCTTGAGGTTTAATAGATTTTCTCGCACGAGCAACAAATCTGTTTAACACACTCGCTGCCGGCGATGCATCTCGCGTGTCGGTGTGGGTCGTCCCCAATTCGTTATGACTGATGAGGTGCATTAGGATTCCTACTGAGTTTTCAGCGTGTTGCCGAACCCGACACGTAGAAATGATTCATATGTTTTGTGAGGGACTCGAAAACAGATTCAGATTAGCCGGAGTACGTAGACAAAATATTAGAGTGTCAATTTGCAATTAATTATTAATAATGAAACGGCGAGTCTTATAACGTTACATCTGCCGAGCGCCGCTCCTAGACTTCTGGAGCTCATCTAAATTTGTCCGGAAGTTATATCTCCGATAAACGGCACGCGTTAAACAGATCGCGTCTGGTGCCCTGCGTCGAGAGTGCGTTCCTCTTTCTATCCGTTAAAGACCGCATCCGAGAGCACGGTGCAACCCTTTCTCGGCCGCCGTAAATAAATCGGTAATATTTACGCGTACGCAGATGTTAGATACTTGTGTTGTCGGCTGGTAATGTACTCTCGAAAGAGAAATACGGGAGTTTAGAAAACATCACCCGCGATGACACTTTTAAGTCGTTTACGTTATTCAGCAACATTTTACAGAGCTGACAATGATTTCGGCTAATAATCTTGTGAGCACAAACTTTATATAAAATTAAATACATGTAAAGGGAAATATTTAATAATTAATCGGTGTGATTTTTCTTCTATTTTAATTCTCTACGAATAACTTGTCACTATTAATTTTCAAAGAAAATCAATGCAAATGAAATTATGTTGAAATCGCTTTTAATAAAATTATAACTATGCAATAATCAAACAAATGTGCACTTTATATAATTTCAAATTACTGATAAAATGTTGCAGCATGACGATTCAATATTTACACCGAATAGTTATGGAAATACGAGCAAATTATTGTTTAGCCGAGCAATTAGCGCGTAATAATATTGCAGGTATTTAGTTCAGATATTTCATAAACTCGAATGTTGGAAATATGTTTCCGCCATCGGATGCAATTATGACACAAATCTTAACATAATTCCGCTATAACTTTAATCAACACTTTTGTTATAATTATTTATGAAATTAATCCTATCTGTAAAAATTTGTGCGACGCCTAAATTACCTGATAATTGATTCTATTGTTGCCGCTTATTAAATTATATATATTCCTTTTTGTTACAAAATCGATTCCGCACAATATTCGTACAGTGTTAATTGTACAGAGGCGAGAGAAAGAGTGAGAAAGAGACGGATAGGTAGCCGAGGGAGGCGGGGTGGGAGGAAGGGTGAGCGGCGTACGTGCCGCGAGCGAGCTACGTTTCCCCACTACTCCCACTCTCGCTTTGTCCTTCTCCAGCGGTCGGACTAGACGCACGTACATACACAGGAGCCGCGCAACGCATGTACGTAGCAACCACGTTGTCCGTACAAGTAAGTTATATCCTTACGATCGTGATTCTCTGAGTCGAAGTATTATACAGATAATATTAGTCAATCATCCGTGCTCTTGTTGCAGGTGACGCAGCGCGAGGACGGAGGTCAGAGTCTCCGACAAGAAGCCGGTCACACAGGAAGAAGGTTCGATGTTCTGAGAGAAGGAGGAGGCCTCGGAAAAGCATCCGTGCATCAACGGAGCAACCCCAAAGGTAAGGCACAGTGTGAATTGTTATATAGAGGTGAGAAAAAGAGAGAGAAAGAGACGGATAGGTAGCCGGGGGTGGCGGGGTGGGAGGAAGGTGAGCTGCGTACGTGCCGCGCGCGAGCTTCTCCCTCTGTCTCTGTCCTTCTCCAGCGGTCGAACTAGACGCACGTGTACACAAGAGCCGCGCTACGCATGTACGTAGCAGCCACGTTGTCTGTATAAGTAAGTTATATCCTTATGATCGTGATTTTCTGAGGCAAAGTATTACACTGATAATTTTAGTTAATTATCCGTGCTCTTGTTAAAGATGACGCAGCGCGAGGACGGAGGTCAGAGTCTCCGACAGGAAGGAGGTCCGATGTTCTGAGAGGAGGAGGAGGCCTCGGATAGGCATCGTGTAACCACGGAGCATCCCCAAGGGTAAGAATCACTCTTTTGATACGCAAAATTAATAGCGTGTCGCAATAAAAAATTTTATTATTTAACTAAGTATTTGTAGCATCGCTACGATTAAATTATATGTTTCTTTTTGTTACAGATCAACGCAGCTGCATTCACCGTCGTCATCGAAAGTGCCGTAATCGCCGAAATTAATTATACGAACCGCGGCCGGTTCGTCGGTCGGTCCGCGAATTTCGTTAAGTATTCGGTCGTATTTTTTTCGCATAGCTTTATTTTAAACGCGAGTATCGAATGTGGGACGCGCGAAAGTGATCATAGTAAATTTTCGCGATTAAAATCACGGCCGGGGTGTTCGCGAGTTACTTGTGCGCGGAAGGATGACTCGTCACACAAACTGAGAGGAGGAGCAGGCCCGGGGGGCATCCTGCATCGGCGGAGCAACTTTTAAGTAAGTATAAATTAAAAAAAGAAATCATTTTTTTTTTATTAATCTCATTAATTAACCGATATATCTGTATTAATAATTTCTTTTTTATGTTACAGTCACCGGCAGAACTCTTCAACTCCGCTGATGCTCATGCAGATCGGTGAGTCGCAACATTTCTTTTTGTAATTTGGACTTGGGTGGGATTTCTTAAAAAATAACGCGCGCAATGTCTTTTCTATATTAACAAAAATTAGTTTCAAAAAGCCGTAGGAAAATTGTATGCCCTGAAATATATTCGTCTTATTTAAATAAGAAACCAGCGATTATAGATTTTTAAATATTGAAAAATCAAATTAAATTAAATTAAATTAAATTATCCATAAAAGTTAAAAAAGTTTACGCGACCACCTGAAATATTATCCACGCCGAGAATGAAGTCGCATTTTAAAAAAGATAACTCATACACAATTAAAATACATTTTTTTATATCACTCGTAAAGAAAAGAGGAAACTCCGCTTTATTCGTGAAATTTAGAAACGATCCACAGGGACATCGCGAGATGTGCCTTTTGTTGTTAGCTATGCAAATTCGCGGCACAAACGCGAGTATGCAAATAGCAATTTTCCTCCACGCGCGGAATATTTTCGCGCGCGAGGTTCGGCAAAGCGGCGAGTGGCAAAAGTCATCGAAAAACACGTGGGATAACGCGCGATTGCATACCCAGCTGCGTCATTATAGACCGCGTTGTATCCTGTCAACGGTTAACAACCTCCGGTTCTGTTTCCCGACCTTCCTTCAAAACGGTTAGACGTGAAACACGCGTGCAACGTTTCTTGCGCCGATGATGACTGGCAGCTGCAGGATTCTCGAGGAAGGATCCGCTTCTCGTATTTTTTTTCTCCTTTTTTTTATTTCTTTTTTTTCTTTTAACCGCCGACCCCCTCTTAACCTTAAACCCTTTAGCGAATGTGTACCGCGAGAAATGAAGGTAAGGACGTAGGGTTGAAAGAGCCTTTGATGGAACTTTAGTTAAAGCGGATGGAAAATTAGCAGTCAGAGTATGAGAGAGCCGAGATTAATCGCCGACGTATTTAATATTCCCGTCGGTAGAATATGCAGGAGGGGGGAGAGAGTACCAGTTACGCTGAAATATTCAATCCCTTGCAATCGCTTCGACGCGCAATATTTCGTTTGTGTCAATTTACAATGACGCAAAGAGAGAGATACGAATAAATTAACTTAGTACATTTTTACATCGGGTTTAATAATACATTCTAATATCCGCGCGGAACGGTCGAAATCCAATTTCCCGAGGCCCTTGTATCGCAACTGCGCTCGTGAAAATTTTATCGTCGTCATACATTTGCAACGCGGAATAACTTCCGCCGGTTGGGGCCGGAGCGGCGTTAGCTCGCGGTACGACAAATTCAAATATCCCGTGGTAAAAATCGACGCGCACGTCGCGTGCCAAAATGGTCGCTCCATTATTCCGGCGAAGTCGGTGACTTTTACGAGCTGGCCGTTAGCGGCTATCGCGGCGGTTACATCGCGGAGTTACGTCGCCGTAACGATCGTTGTTATTCGGCGGTCCGCGGATCGCGGCGAGATCCGGCGATTGAGACGTTAATTAGCGAGAGATGCGCTCGCCGCCTCTCGATCCGCGCCGCGGGATCTCGGCAGGGCTAATTAACTCACGACGGCGAGCATTTCCTTCGCGGAAAAAAAAAGAAAAGAAATAAAATAAAAAGAAAAAACGCGCGCAAATTAATCGCGACGCGCCGCGTCCGCGACGCCGGCCGTTTATATCGCCGTCGTCGTGGAAGCCCTACGAGCGACGTGGATCTTACCTACGGCCCTATTCGCGAGGCGGGTTAGTGACTCCTCTTTGCATATCGCGGGTAATCTGGCCGAGGGGGTCTAGCTGTCGGAGCGGGGCAGGTCCCGACTCGCGCTATCAGTCACTCTCGGTAATCGTGAGGCACGCTCGCGATTATGACGTCTGGTAAATTATATACCGCATTACTATTTATAGTCGCCGCGCGATAATGCACCTGTGCCTTTCGGCGGGTTAAAAAAAAAGAAAAAAAGCGAAAGAGAAAACAGCGAAATGTGATTTAGAACGGCTGCGTGGAGTATAATTGCTTCGAAAAAGAGCGGCGAAGATGCGTTTCGCGACTTTAATAACTTGGGGTTAGAGGCGAAGCAAAGAAGCGCTATGATAAATGAAGGGAGCGATGTAACAGATCGCGATGAAGAGTTATACAATACCGAACTAATTCAATATTGCAGCGATAACAAACTCTGCTAATTAATGCTGGCCTCACGTAAATACACAGTTTACGTTTGACATAATAATCAGGCGACATTAATTAGCGTTAATAATACCGATGTAATTCAATTTTGTTAAAGAATATCGCGACGCTTCGCGTTGCCGTAAAACTTTGCCGTAAAATTTTTTGTTAGTAATATCTATTTCTTTTGCGGTTGAATTTATTCTTGCTTTCCTTGGCACGGATAAATTATCTGTGTCAATAAAAATTGCTATTATTAACTGTATTTTGCATGACAACGGAAAATCGCCATCGTTATTATTGTCGATAGAAGATCGTTGAAAATATTCCTTTAGCGGCCTGCAAAAATTAACGGGCTTTTTTATTCGTTCGATATTTATTACGTAAACAGGGAATTTCGTAAAGAGGTCGACGGTATCGATACTCTACTTTAATCAGTGCTAATATGTTAATGATATCAAATTGCAATCGCATGCATAATTGGGTTGCGCCAGGTAATTCGATTTATGCCGCAAAATTCGATCTTACGCTGCGCCTTCGTCGGATAAACGTGATGTAAATGAAAATTTTCATCTAAATATACATCAGAAATGAATATATTAAAAATATAAAAACGGTACGATTTAAAATATATTGACACAATAGTAATTTTGTACGGATACTAAAATTAATAATGTATTTTATTTAAAATTAGCAATATATTCTAACATAAAAAAACTGTTTAAAATTATAAAAAAAAAATTAAAAAAAAAAATTATTTTCAAGTACGAACTCCAGGTTATAATTTCAAGATGGAATTATCGAGTTTATATAAATAAATCGTGAAACGTCGGTGTCGGCGTATCGATTAAGTCGCTAATATCAGAGTAACCTTTTCGGTGATGAAATTAGGTAAAAGCGAGATTAGCGTAAGATATTGCTGGGTCGACGGCAAACATAGTAATTTTATCTGTCGAGATAAAATCCGCGGGAACGAGATCCTAATTTATTGTTCGGCTGATGAGCGTGTTACTTTTTTCCCGCGGCGCGTTTCGCAGCTTCAAGCACGGCAGTGTAAACATACGCGCGGTATCGCCGCGATCGCGACTATGGTAATAAACTGCTATAAGTTGTTGGGAGTATTTGCGGTTGCTGTTTCATTTGCAGTGCCACATGTCCGATGGTAGATACGGGGGGAAGGGATTGTTCGATAATGCGGTTGTTCCAATCGAAGTCCGACAAGCCCCGATATTCCGAGCGTAATAAAACTTCGCGAGAAACAGCTGTACCGACATCAATTAGCGGATTTTTGTGCCGCCTATTCATCCCGTTTTATCTCCCTTCGCGCGATACAGCGAGATAAATACAAAGCCGCCGTGGAAGTTTCAGAACAAACGGAAATCGAGCTGCCCGGGAAATAAATTCCAATCCCGTTTCTCCGTAACAAACGCCGGCGCTAATTTCGCAATTACGTATTCGCTGTCTTAGCCTTTCCCCCCGACAGTGCGACCGAGACATCTTCATCCGCCGGTCGCGCGGACCGACCTTAATCCCCAAACGTCACGTCAAACATTCTCTCCCGGCGGCGGAACTTAATTCTATAAAAGACAAACTTGCACCGCCAGGAGAAATTCAATTTATGCGCGAGAGTTGCATAACGACTGCGTTACGATGGCCAAGTATATGTATAGTATATGAGCTCGACTCAATAGTTTCTCATTAAACCGGGTTGACCCAGAACCAGATCTCACGGCGCGAGTACAATGACACCGTCGGCTGCGCGGCGGGGAGGTTTAGGGGGTAGCTACCCCCCTCGACTGTACGATAGTTCAATTGAATATACAGCTCGCATCCTGACTGTTTCGCGAAAATGATACCGTGCGTGAATCTGCATACTTTTCGACGCGCGCTTAGAGAAAAATATAGATCCTCTTAGCCTCGACTACGATTTTATATTTTCAACCCACAAATATAGTTAAATCAACTGGATTCGTTCGGTATATTTGTAAACCGCAAGTAGTATCGAATTTTGCAAACGTGTTGGAAAGTCGTGCCGCAAAAATATCGCGTAGTCGTTTCTCTCACGGGAACGCGAATTTGTAGCCGAAAATATTCCGGATGCAACTGTCTCGCGCGTTGTTTGGCGCTCGAAATCGGCTGCGACACTGAATGCATGCGAAATGCACGTCGAACGTGCCCGCGTACGTATCGCGTATGTATCTCGCGAGTGCCTCAATCCCTGACCTACATGGGGCGTCGGAATTTCAAATGGTGGCTGATACACCTCGAAGGTTTTCAAGGCCCGGCTTACGTCTGCGTGGCTCGTGAAAAGAAAACGCGACGACGCTCCGTCGCTTCTCCGCGCGCAGCCGAGATAAAAGTTTATTGGCCCTCCGAGAAAAATGTCACCCACCCTGCCGTCCCGCTGTGCGACCTGCACTTCACACGACGGTCGTGTCGGAAGAAATTGTTCCTCGTTACATTTCGCGAGGCGCGATACGTAGAGTCTCAGGTGGAGTCGCAAAATGCTCGCTCGTGATTTTACAGTGGACGCGAACGAGATTGGGGGAACGGCATTCGCGAAAGGATAAAATATAAAGAAAGCTGTTCCATTATTAAAGTGCTTCTTATACCTACTCGTATACGCTAATATTTTCATACAAATTATATAATACGTAATAAAAATATGAGTTTATTAATTAAATCGTTATTAATTAATAATTTAGAATAATAGGTAATTTTCCGTGATAAATAATTTCTTTTTTAGAAATATATATAAATTGAGTCACAATACTTTCTGCGCTGTATTGTATTCGACTTGATTTGATTAACAAAAAGTACTTACCGTGACTTGTTGATTAGTTGGACTAGGGCTAGGGCTCGGTGTAGAATTTGGAGTAGAGAGATCTCCCGATGCCGGCGAGGGCGAATTTGTAGTTACGCCGCCGACGGTCGGAAATGCCCTCGCTGGATCGGCCTGCCATTGTTTGTGAATTTGCTGCGAGGTGTCTCGAAACCGCGCACCCTAAAGCAAAAAGTGCATAATTTATTATTAAAAATAAAAAAAAAAAATATAAAGATTAATTTAATAAACAGTTTATCGTTTAAAACATATTCGCGGTGGTTCTCTGAATAAAAATATGGTAATTTTCTTGCGCGTAAACGCGTGCGGTTTTGCGACAATTAATATGCGCACGTCATCTTCGCGACGCGGTATTGGACACTTGTATCCTTGAAGAACTAGATCGCTCGCACACACAGCCACAGCCATCAGATGACACAATTCGATTAGTCTCGGATATTTGCCTCTAGACAATTGTATCGAGACCGATCGCTCCGCTTCGGCGATTCGACAAGTCTAATTAGAATAGCGGAGCCAGCCTACGCGATTACCGCGAATAAGGTCGCGTTCCCTGCTAAATTTCACATTAATCTGATATACCGTTAACTATCTACCTCCATTTCACCCTGCGATACATCAATCCAAGCCATACGCGCCGCGTCAAAAATAAATGCAGACTTGAAACGGAAGTCACGCCTCGACGAATCAAAACCTATAGTTATTAACAAATTAACGGCTATAAAAAAAAAAAGAAAAAAAAAATAGAAAAAACAATTACTTATATTTCTCTTTCTTTTCCGTAACATTTCTCAAAATATGTACCGCGATACTATTTAACGCCCGTAACTCGATACGTATAGAAAGGTATGTGTGTCAGTCGTCTGATATGACGCGTATCCGGCGCAATTAATGATTTTATAGCGGCTGTCGAGATGACGAGTTGACAGCTGCCCGGTGGAAGAAGTTCGTAGACCTCGCGGCCGAACTGCGAGGGATTGCGTGCGCGTATGCAATCCCTCAAGAACGGCGTCGCTCGCGGATGCGATAATTGCGCTTATGCAACGTGCCTCGCCGTAATAGCAATTAGCATCGGGGGAGTATAATGGGGGCCGTGTAAGCGGGCACCGGTCGAGCATGGACCGCGCCTGCCGATCGGCGCTGTCTTTTTAAGCGGCCGAGATGGCGAGTCGCGGGGAAGTCAATCTAAAATTTTTTTTCACCCGCGTCGAATCGGCGCGGCCGATTGCCACGGTCTCGGAATTAATTTCGCGAGGAATGAGGCTAATTTACATCCGCCACGGCGTTCCCCTCGCAGCCACGGCCACATTGTACGTAATAATATCTCACGTCGCGTAATCCCCGTGCAGCGATTAAAGGATGCATTTTTCGGGAGCCTCGCTTGCCGCGCGTGTCGGTCAAAGTGACACTCGCGGAACGGATTGGAAGAACAGTTGGTGTTTATGCGGAATATAAGGCAGAAGGTCTCTCCTTTTTTTTTTCTTTTTTCTTTTTGAAAGTATTTAATTAAAGAGACATTGTCGACCGTGCTGAAATATTTTCTTTACGGTTATTAAAAGTTGTATATCGCGTAAATTAATTGATAATTGCACGCAGCAGTATAATAATTAATTACTAGAACTGAATGGAACGAATACATTTTGATCTACTCGCATTTTTAAATATTATTTGTCTGAATGTACAGAGATTGTTAAAAACTCACAAATTAATTTAAATTAAATAATTTTTATCTCAATATAATATTATGAATGTAGAATTAGAAATAGATGTCTTCTGCGACAAATTTTTTAAATACAATTTTTTTAAAAATACGGTATAAAAAAAGGAAACTTTTTATTATCAACGGCTTTTCTTCCTACGTTCTACGAGTCGTCTATCGCGATAGGGAAGATCGACTGTCATCTATCACGTAATTCCCAAGCGAACGCCGCGGTGAGCTAAGCACGCGGCAGAAATTGATTGCATCGCGGTGGTAATGCAACTCTGCTTTTTATTTCTCGTTATCCGCGGAAGGGACGTCGCGCGGAGCGGCGAGCGTCATCTCGTTTGCGTCGTTTCCCCGCGAATTAAACGCCTCGCGAAATTTTTCAGGCTCGAGTGTCCGTCGGAGCGTTAAAAGCGAAGCGTGAATTTCGCGGCGGCGCACGTCGACCGTGGCGCGCAACGTTATCCAACAACCTAGACGACGCGTAGCTTCTTTAGATTTTACGGGAACTTCCTGGATTTCGCCGTAATTCGAAACCTGCCGACAAGCAAGATTACGGCGGATTCTCTCCCTCGTATTTCAGCCTTCGTGATTCGCATTTTTCGCACCCGGCCGTCAAGTAGACGTACTTGATTAATTGGATAATTTCAAATATCAAAATCATAAGAGAAAATTAGAAAATCCATTTATATCACGTAGAGTATATAATAAATATAAAGCGTGTCGATGAAATATTTGTTACCGCGAGAGTAACGACCAACGTCGCGCGATCGAAAAAAATCGCGCGGCGCGTTGAGGGGGGAAGCGACCCCGAATCGAAGTCCCTCCGCATCCCCTTATCGAGCGATCTCACCGCGTACCTCGTCGAAGAGGTCGTCCAGTTCTTTCTGCGATATCTTGGTCTTCATCCCGCGGGCATTCCTCGCGTCGAACTTTCCTGACGGCTCTTTATCTCGACGCTGCGCGGAAGAGACCGAAAAAGAAGGAACGCCGGAGAAATAAGAAGGTTCCCCGCGTATCCTTTAAAGATTTAACATAGGTACTGTGCTTGATCGCGCGTGTTCCTTCCTCCACTTCGTCAGACAAAGGCGATGCGAGCGCTAGCTCGTCCTTTCTAATTCATCAACACTTTAATAACGCGAGAGATGTAGGGAACTCCAACCACGTCTATGTAATAGTCACGATGACGAGCGGTCGGTTCTGCACTCTTCGTCGCCGAGAACGTCGTCGTTACACTAACCGGTCACGTCGGTCCATCACTCATCGCCGCTGCTCAGCCTCCGCTCGGCTGAAGCGAATGCTCAGAGCAACTCATACGAAATTACACTGACACGCGGCACGTCGCGTCCGATTTTTCACTCGAAATCCGTCGACATTTTATTCTTAAAAAAAATTAGCAATTTATATATTAAAAATTAAACACGATATTTCAACGTTATTGCTTTTAAAATTATCGCGCGGTACAATTTGTCACCGGATTATCGTCCATTTGTGGATCTAATTGGAATTTATAATGCGTCATGCTTAATCAGCATTCGATAAATTCGGGGAGAAAATTTATTCGCCGGGAAATTTACGTTAAATTAAACGTCGGCGGTTACAAATAATTTATACATAATACGTGTCCCGACAATTATCGTCAATAATGTATTTGAGAGCTGGCAGAATTCTTTCTTTATGCCGGGCAAAATTAAGGATGAAAATTTATCGGCCCATTCGATCCTTCTTCTCGCATTTTGAAACCCGTAGTAATATTTTTCTCGCGTCCTGACTTCGGCGTACAAATCCACGCCTCGAATTCGCGTGACTTCGCCGATAAACCGCGGAATCCTTTCAAGAACTTTGAAAACGACATCAATTCGTCTCACGTGTTCGTTCGTGGCGCACTGACATATTTCCTCGTCGAAATAAAGGGGACCTTGAATACCATGTTACATCCATTTACGATTCTTTCGGAGATGGAAAATGTTTTATTCAACAGCTAGATTAGTACTATGTCGATCCACGAAAAGACTTAGAATGATTTAAAGTATAATTTATTTAGCAACTCAATTCAAATGAATAAATTAAAAAATAAAATTTTATTTTACAATTTCCAAAATTGACACTCAGCTTCTGTTTATCCGAAACTATTATTTCTATAATGTGTTAATTAAATAATTAAAATTGTAATTTATAATTGAAGCTATTTATAAATTATAAAAATACTTATTATTTATAATTCAAACTATTATTTTAAGTAATATTTAAAATTTAAAAAAATAACAACTAAGTAAAAAAAAAAAAATAAATAAAAATACCATTGAAACGCTTCTGAATAAATGACTTCTCGGACTTCATTTTCGCGCTCAAGTTCTTATCTCTGAAACCTAACTCGTGGCGTCGTCCACGCCGAATGACCGAGGGCTCGTTTTCTCCTTCTCTTCGATCGGGCACTTCCGCTCGCGGTGTATCGTATTTCGAGCGCGTACTGGATTTCGAGCTGTTGCAAGGATATCGATGTATCGGGCGCATAAAATGTGTACGGTTTCTCGGCGACAACGGTGGAGAACGGCGACGTTCTCACGACTACCGCGCGGTCCCCGATCTGCCCGATTACGATCTCCATCGGTTTCTTTCCAGCCGGGCCGTCGGGATTTCCGCGTGCCATTAATCTCGAAGGTTAATGTTAATTCGAAAACGTTCAGCCGCGGGTTCTCAGCGATCCTCGTCGATCGTCGGAGGAGGCTAATAAATGTCCCTTTTGCCTCCGCGCGCTATCGCGGAGACAGACGCGAGTTATGAATTATACCGCAGCCGCGGGAAAAGTCGCCGCTTCCTGCGAGAATCCGCGACGCGCGCCGCGTACGCGATTCCGCCATCGCGCAACAATTTCGTTTGCATTCCTTTATCCGCGAAACCCCCGTAACGTCAGGGCGAACGACTGAAAGGATTATCGCTCGCGTTCGGCACATTAAACCAGCTACCCCGCCTGTGCCATTCGCGGCGTGTAAATGACACCGCGCACCCGATGCACTCGGAAAGATGTCGCGTCTAGCCTTTCACGGGCGCTGTGGCGAGATAATCTTTTCCGACGCTTTGTCCCGGATGGCGCGGTTGTAATAATAACCGGCGATATGTTTACCCCGACGTAAATACCTCCCGCGAAGCCATTCGAGAAACTTATCCGACTAATATCTGCGTCACCGGCTCGAGGGGATCTTTCGCGAGATGACACGGCCTTCGCATTTATCTGTCACTGGTTCCAGTTCGTTAGACAATCGAGGGGACCGAGCCGTTAAAAGTCCCCGACATTCGCCTTTAATACGTTGAGAGACCGAGCGAAGGTTTCCCGTTGCCGGTACTCGAACGATCGACGACAATGCGCTTTAAACGCGGCGGATCGCACGAGGGAGAGCGTGCTTCGGGGAGGATAAACGATCCGGCGCGCGAGATCGAGATTACACCGATCGCGAGGATCCTCGACATTTGTACGACTCCGATTTAATAAAGAACGATTTCCCTTTTTTCACCGGCCGAATGTAATCCCGGGTGTTCTAAACTCAGTTGCGGGTGCACTATAAAATGCAAATAACTGTATGAAAAAATTCTATTTGTACGTAACTTTTGGGAAAAAGGGAAATAAAAACGGGAAATGTTTTTTGCGTAAAGTCGGGATTAAAAAAGATACATAGCCCGAAAACGAAATAGACGTTGGGGAAAAAAATTGGAGGCTTCCCATCGATGTTCTTGCAGTAGCATTTAAATATGACGGTCAACGATTCTTTTACGGTGCTTTTTTTTATTTTAGAAATAAATAAAATAGAAAGCAAAAGTAGTAGAGAATATAACGTGATTATAAAATATTTTAAAATAATAATAAAATTTATTTGACGCCCTGCGAAAAATAATAAAAAAAAAAAAAAAAAAAAAAAAAAAAAGAAAAGCGAAAAGACGAGCCCTCGGAATTAGAAGCGGAGTGTCTTCGTGGCCTCGACTAGCAAAGATAAACCCCGGCGTATCGTTCTTCGTTAGACTGAAAATTGCAGTCCGGAGATCTTCCATTTCCTGAGCAAATGAAAGCCGGGTAGGGGGGGGATTACGAGTAAAACCTCAACGTCCGCATCAACTCCGGGGTCTAGTTATGCGCTGCGGCCATTCCCGGCTGTCGCCGTTTGTTCGCGAAAGAAATTCAGGGCTGCATGTCCGCTCCGCTTCGTGCTCGTGCTGCGCGAGGTCTTCTCCACGGCGATCGGGCCCGTGCACGTTCCGCGAGTACGTCAGGCGAAGGATACTACACCTCGGGTACCGTTTCTCACGGCGCGCTATCGGCCGTGCCTTTGCGGAGCGGATATGTATGTACACGCGACGTTTATCGGGGCCGACAATAAACCGTAAAATTTTCCAGCGCTGCGACGGTACGACACCCGGGACATGACAGTCCATGGGAGAGAGCGGAGTATCGTGTTGCCGCGTTCAAATGAGGGTGTCGATTCTATCGCGGGGACACGACGTGACATGACGCGGCGCGACAAAATGCTACAATGGTTTAATGCCATCGAGATTATCGCCGATGCCTCGACGAGTACACGGCGCGCACGGTTGAATTGTTATTTCGGCGAAATTGCGCACTTCGCGTAAGCATTCGGCATAAACCGCTCGGTAAATTATTTTAAATTAATACAAGTTTAAATAAAGAATCGACGTGATATGAAAAGTCCTTCTGGTCGCTTTCTTCGCTCCGGAAAATTTACTGCGAATGAGTAATATGAATTAGGTAAACGTCGCGAAATCGGCAGTGCCTTGTAATTGCGAGATTATTTCGGTGGAGATATGATAATATGTGGGTCGCTGTGGTCCCAGCGGTATTACATTTCGCTGGGACATTAACGAAAAGGTCAATTGGCGATTCTAGTGGCCCGGAAAGGTCAGACGAGCGTATGCACGTGACACATTACGCCCAAAGTATTTTCTCAAATTTGTAATACGCAGGTTTAATAGCGAATTATTCTTTTGGGGTGGGAAACATTTTGAAATCGTAAGTGCGTTGTCTATATTATTATCTTTCTTATGCAGCGCCGGGCAGGGCCGTTTATGACGTAAGGTACAAGCAAACAATCATCGCTCTCACGCATTGCGACTAACTATGCTACGTGTCGTTGAAACACGTGAGAACGATCACGCGTAAAGCTATAAAGAAGCCTCTATACTTTTTCTTTTACGTCCTTTACGTGAGATACTGTCGTCGCAAGGTTTTTCATTTGATAGAAATTTAAAACAGATAAATACATCTGATCTTATGATATAAGAAGTTCAAAAAAAAAATAAATAACGTATTTATTATAGTTATTATAAGTAAATTATTAAAAAAAAAGCATTAATTAATTTTTATTATAAATTTTATCTTTTCATTTAATTATAATAAAGTCATTACCGATGCAAAATTGCTAATGCTTTTATAATCGGAAATCCGTTAAATAGCATAATATTATTACGAAAGTTTTATTTTTAATTTAACATAAATCTGCATTTTAAATAATGATTAAAGCTGAGAGTTTCACTGTTTCTCGTTTATAATTAATCTCCGAGCGTAGATCGTCACGGACCAATAACTTCCTTGTAGAATAATAACGTCTCTCAGTAGTAATTCAAGATCGTCACCGCCCACGCGTCTGTTACGCATCAGCATCGAAGTATGGCCGAATGCATAATTCCGCTGGGCGATAACCAGCCGGATATAATCGGATTACATTCTCTTTTTCATTCCGCCAGTTTCGACCACAACTTATCTCGCGGCAGCCACGCAAATATTTACATAATTGTATTGCTCTTTGCACCTTGCGTCATAAATCGGGTGACAAGTATATATCCCAAGTGTATTTGTCGAATAAAAAAGCCGACGTAAGATCCATCGGAGACGTTCGCACGATTTAACGATATTCGGAAAAAAATTCGATCGTCAATACGAATTGGAATTTGTACCGAGATGGTATTTGATATCATTCGACTTAATGTTATACGACTTCGAGTTCCTAGACGCATTTTAAATTCCACATTACTCCACATTATTTAGCCTTAAATAAATTATTTAAGCGTAGCTCACTCTCACGTGCGCTTTAATACGAACGTCGCGCGTTAACACGTGAAACTTAATTCCAAAAATTTCTTCACAAAACACAATTCCACAAATATAAAAAAAAAACTCGGAACCGGGATACCCTCGAGGGGCGTGGGATTTTTACAAAAAGAGGGGGTTGGCTCGGAAATTTTCTCGCGGATTGATAGATCACTCCACTCGGTCTCGATCGCGAGGTCCCGCGGCACCCCGTGCAAATCCCCGGGGCTCCTCTCGCATCTCTTTATCCCGTATTTCGCACACGCGCTTGGCGTACGTGCGCTCACACGTGTGCACGTACGCCGACTGGCCGCCGTTGTACGGAGTCGCGGGGCCCTCACGATCCGCGCTTACGAGTCACCGGGAGACGTGCGTCGCATGTTCCGTTCGCCGTGAGCACCTCGGCGTGCTCTTCGCCGTGTCGTGCCTACGTCGTAAAGCCGCTCACCCGGGCAGAGTGGGGAACCGGCAGAAAACCGCAAAGGGGATCCCAGCCGTAGCCCGCGAATCCGCGCTACCCCCGCTTGCGTAACCGACGCTCACGATATGCAACGATATGGGAGAATCGAGAGGGGTTTCCCATTTCCCGGTTGATCGCGGAGGTGAAAAGCCGTCTCGCGGTAGTCGCGTCGGGAGAAGCCCGGTTGCACTGAAATTTTTTGTTTGCCTCTTCCCAATCACGGAACGTTCTCCGTTATTCCGCCGGCCATGCGAGCCGGAGTGATCGATCGGATGCAATCGGATGATGTGAATTTATCTCAGAGACGGATGGACGTGTGTGTGCTTTGACGAATGGAATAAATTTAATGCCGCCGAAGATAATATTTGATCGAAACGTGGCGAATGTACAACTGAACGTTTGAAAACTTTGTTCATAAAAAAAAAGAGGGGAAAAAAGTAGTGCAATCTTTTCTTTTTTTTGTTTTTAACCGCGCGTATGTTTCTTACGTTTTAGAGACGATTTGCTTCTGCTTGAAAATGGCTAGGTAGGTCTATAAATAATACTCGCTTTGGCTAGCTGTCGTGTGATTCACTGAACACATCCGGCGTGATGGTTATAGGTCATATTCGATCAGTTCTCCCCCGGGTCGACTGTAGACACGCAAGCAAACTGGCATGAGGCCAATTAAGTAATGAGTCTTTTTTTAAATTCGACTAATTTTTGCTTGTTGCATAAATAACCACGATCGCCATTCTACTTTTATTAAAAAAAAAAAAAAGAAAATAATTAATTTTTTAAATGTACGTAAATCAATGACACATTAATTATTAATATAATTAATAACAAATAGATAAAATTACAATATGAAAAATTATTTTACTACAATGGCAATTGCAAAATTAACTTAAAAGCTAGTAAGTAGGCTTACAGCGATAATCAGTTTTATCAGTGGCTCATTAAGACCGTAATTACGACAATAATAGTTCACATGCGTCACAGGCACAATATTTAATTCCGGGTGAGATCATAGACCGCAAACTTCGGCGGAGTTTGCTGCAGTAACGGTTGCGAAGGCCAGACGTTTATGTTCACCCGTTCAATGAAAACACTCGATGCAGTCGAGTCGAGATAAAGCGCAACGGCGACGACGGCAAAAATATTTCTGCGTTTCATATTAAGTAGCATTACTATTTTAGTACCTATCGAGCTTACAAAGTCGATAAAATTACTCTGTGAACTTGAAACCGGCAATATTTGCGGTCGGAAATAATCCGATCAGATACGGAGCCACTTCAGCATTCGAATCAATATCGTTTTTATTCATTCATGACGTCGAGTCTCCCATCTTCGACGTTCAATCGTCCATTAAGCGTGCCGAACTTACCTCGATATCCAAAGTGTAATAAATATTTATCGCAGTTAGATGCGCCTTCTTAATTTTATCGTAACCGAGATATACCTTCAAATACTTCGGGGCGAAACTCGAATCTCGTAAAATCAAACTGTCAGGAGTTTCCGCAAATATTCGGAAATGCGAATCGACCGGCGTTTTCCGAAGCATCGGCGGAATATATGCGAGACGGCCGAGGCTCCGCGACGTTGATGCAACGTTGATGTTTATCACTGCGACGCAATATGTGTACGCCAGCTGCGCTTATGTAACGAAACGGGCGCGTGATTCGTCGCACGTTAAAGTGACGGAACGGCGATATCGTCGAGATAGCGGCCGAAGAAGTATCGGCCGTCGCAGGTGATCCCGCGCGATCGCAATCTTAAACGCTCGGAGTTAATTAGAGCCGGGGCGCGCGCGCGCGGCCCGTCCTAATTCGACGTTTAATTAATCCGTTTATCGACGCGGCTAATCTCGCGTTGCCGGCTTTATATGAGCGTCACGTGCGCGGGCGAACAATGAGTCTATTACGGCAAATAGAGTTTCCCGGTAAGCGACTATTGCACCTCGTTCGAGTCTCTCTCGTAACGACGGAAGATCGCGAAATGTGTTTTATCAGATAAGAAAAATAGGATAATTCCGTAACGTCGAAACGGCCGACTCGCCGCGGACGTTATCGACGTCAATCAGCCCTCTTCTCGCGAAAAACGATGATATCAATTCAACGACGAGTCGGAACATAAAAAAAAAGAAATTAAACAATACGTCGCGGAGTATGCACTTTGTCGCCCGTTACTGATCGCGACAAGGTTCCAAAGTACGCGAGGTGAGTAATACCGCGGATCCGACGGCGCAAAAGTGTAACGAATAAAGATAGCGGGCATATCGCGGGTAGCTAATGGACTAAGTCAGACGGAACGCGAAAGATCGAAACGGGCGGAACTGTCTTCGGCCTTATTTTGCACGCGGCGCTCTCGTATTGACGTGCGGATATTGCGATGCAGAAGCGTAGCGGGGAGAAAATCCTTAAGACAGGCCGAGATTCCCGTCAAGATCTCAACGATCTGTCGGCGAGTTGGAGAACATCGGCGAACGTGGGCACGGCGCCCACGCTTTGCCCGCGCGCACAAAAGTGCAAGAGTACGAAAAATTCGCGGGATATCCCCCACGCGGAAAAGGAGCAATGCGTCCTACGCGCGGTCGTTCGCACGAGACGGGCGATCGCGCTCCGTTTCCTTCGCATCGCGAACGGGGAGGATTCGAAGACCCGCTTCGCCCCGCCGACGACGGTCGCGCGAGGACAATAGCGCCGCGAAGAGGCAGAAGATCTGAGTTATGAGACGTCGCATAATTGCGCGCCGATTGGTCCCGCCGAGGAATGCAATTTGTCTCCCGACGGTCGTGTATTTGCGAAAGTAATTAAGATGCACGCCGTGAGGCCGCGTTGACTCTGCCGATTGCGTCTTAGTTGCGTCGTCTCGAAATGCTTTTGCTCGCTTTAATTAATCGAGAGTTTTGTTCGGGACACGTCTAGTTTGATCGAGGCACGTATTGCCGGTGGAAAATAATGCAGCGACAATTAGTAAGATTGCACGAAGCATAAAGAACCGCTGATCTATTTTACAAAATAAAAAAAAATATATAAAAGAGTTTGCGAAAGCACCTTAAAAATTATTATTATTAGATATTCTTTATGAATTATTAGACTTACTTTTTTTTTATATATTTCGGTATTTTACAATAAAAAGTCACAAACTTGTGCTACACTTTTTAAATAACCGCGTTGCTCGAGCGCGTTATTTAAAAATGAGACTTTGAGCCGCGGACAAGCCAGCGAGTTCCCGTGAGTCCTTCGCGAACCGCGATATCTTCTTCGGCATATCGTCCCGGTTGTTAAGTCGCTGTATCGCGCGTCGTAAAGTTGAGCAGCAGCGTTTTCACGAACGTTATCGTCACCACGTGGTGCAAAAGGTGCGTGCGAAGCCGAGTGTTATTACAGCTCAAGTTTTAATGGCTCCGTCGAGCTGCTCGCGTATCAGCGGCGCGATACAACGACGGTGTCACGCAATCGTTCGGCAAATAATCCGCGTCGTGTCGCATTATACGGAGTTACCGTAAGCCGTTTTACACTTCCTACCGACGTCCCAGCGAAGTTTTTAAGTCCGAATAAATATTTCTAGCCGTTAAACTTGGGACCGGCAAGATTACCAGCTTCTTCGCACGACAGTCATTCTTAATATAATAATAATTTTCTCCGTGTACGCATTTCGTCAAAGATGTACTCGTCAAGATTTATCGCACCTCTTCGCTTTCGGTCCAATTACTTTTATAACAATTTACATTATCGACGTTGTTATATTCCTCTCCGATCGAGATCCTTGTTCGGCTCGGTGTCCCGAAGGTCGGCGGAAAGGTAAACCAGAAGTTACAGCCTGGCGCAGCCCAGGCGTAGTGGGCACTTGAGGCACTCTCCCAACGATCGGCCTAGCCGGTCCAGCAGCCACCCACTTCAACCAGCCACCCACGTGGGCACATAAGCAATGCGCACACAGTTCCGCCGGTGTGTTTGCATTCCTTCCCTCGCGATGTCGTTCGGCCGGCCACTCCAGAGAGCGAGCTGCGCGCGAGGAGAGAAAGAAAAAAAAAAAAACCGGAATGTCGCGAAGTCGCCGTAGAAATTATTGCTCCCAGTTACCGCCGTTGCTACCAGAATATTTTTCAACAAGCGAATGGCTTTCTCGCGTTCTCCGCGCGCGCTACACAAACACGCGCGAACAAACGACAGCCTCCCCTCGGCATAAATACTTGAGAGAGAGAGAGAGAGAGAAAGAGAGAGAGACCGATGACAATGTTTGCGTGAAACATTAAGGGGTGCGATAAATTTTTGACGCGTCCCGGAAAAAAGGCGCGGCCGCGGTAATGCGTATTACGCGCGAGAAATGAATGCGTTAGGAATTTAACGAACTCGCCCCGAGACGCGCGCGAAGCCGGGGGGTTTCCTACGAAACTCCATTCCCCGCGGAGTGCATCAAAAGTTTGCCGGGGCAGAAGGAGCAACAAGTTTTCATGAAATTTTCTCTTAAAATTCCGCGATACCCCGCCGCACCGAACTTCTCCGCGGGGACGCGAGTTTTATTAAATAGAAGGAGTGGCTGGCACTTCTCTCAGCTCGACAATGTCTCGGGTGGTCGTCTTTCCGCTTGTCTTATTCGAAGTTACACGGAAACCGGTCCGGAAATCTCGCGAAATTGTTATCGAGAGAAAGCCATATTAAATTTTATAAGAGCTCAGGTAGCTCGGTGTCCGCTGACTCCTTTCATAGTTGATACCTTTGGGTTTCCGTGCTCCGCGTAGGGCGGGCTGTAACTCGAAGCTAGTTTACGAGCCCTATGTGGGACGCCACGAAACGGTTATTGCAAAACAACGCTTCCACAACATCCGGTCAACGTGAAAGCGAAATGATAAGCCCTCCCCTCCCTTTGATCGGCAAAGTCAAAGCCCAGCGCTAATTAGAACGGGCGTTGACGCCGAATGAATGGACGCCCGGCGATGTAGGCGGTCCCTTATCTCCGTAGTACTACGAAGTCTTTCCGTGTTTACTCTCGATAAGCCGTCGATCGATAAGAGGAGTTCACGGCGATCCCGATCGTCTCACTGACCCATATATGCGCGCGCGAGCGCAATGACCATCGCGCGTAGGGTTTCGGTGGGAATCGGTTCGGTTTTCTCAGAAGTCCGAAGTCCAGGAATGCGCTTTAACTTATTTACCGTGCAATCGACTTTCAATCAGACTTCAACGGGATGAGACGCTATAATTTCTTTCTTTTTTTTTTTTTTTTTTTTTTTTTTGCCGGTTATTCGTGCGCTGCGTAATGACATTATCGATTAATAAATTAATTAATTACGGAACAATGAAATTCGAGAGGTAGAAATTTATATTTAAAGTTGATAAATTTTAATAATTTGATTACTAGTACGGTATGAGAAATATTTTTACTTTTTCTTACGCGCGGGATTTTGTAATAGACGCGTTCTCAGTGTGAGAGATGCTTAAGATTGGACCGAAGTAGGATGAGATTGGTGGGCGAAGGGCGGGCGAGGCAAGGCGAAGGGATGAGGCCAGTTGAGGTTATTCGCCGATGTTGTGGTAGCCACAGTTTCAAGGTCGCCAAGATCACGTCGGGGAACGTGATCGCGGGACTAATCAAAAATATCTGTCTGCGTTATTTTTTTTAAATATGCAATTTGTCCGGCGCCTCTTATTTTCCTTAACATTTTAATACAACTAATGACATGTGTAAAAAAAAAAAAAAGAAGAAAAAGTACGCGGAAGAATTGTCGTAAAAAAATTTTAATTGGGCATAAAACACATCGCGTTCACAATTTCTTAGCTGCGCGGTAATAAGACTCGCGTCAATAATCGCGCGGGCTTTTCTTTTTAAACCGCGCCGCGGAATTACGCGAGGAATTTCTCGTATCAGATACTGCGCGATAAAGTCCCGACTGTGTTCTGCGAAACGGTGGGCAACGCGTGTTATTTAAAATTCACTTAACACGACGGGGGAACGAGGCTGAAATATTTGCATATATCTCGCTGAACGTATCTCCGCCCGTTTCACGAGTTCGACTGCGAGAGAGCGCCGGGATTGCGACGATGCGCGGCGGCCGACACTAATTTAGTGATCTAATATTATCGTTGACAGTCGGGAAGGGGGCGAGGGGGGCGATAAGATTAACATAACCAGCCGAAAAAGGTGAAAACGAAAGTGAGTGAATCGTGTAGCAAACAAGCTTCGTTACGTCGCGGGATTTCGCGCCGGATATCGTGTCTCCTCTTAATTAGCGAGACGAGCAGAAGAGATTCTCGCAGCCCCGGCATGAAATTTCTCGCCTTTGACCGGGAATCGCGGCGAAGAGCGCGACGACTAATTAATTCTTTTGTTTTTTTTTTAATTTTTCGAAAATGCGCGTTACCCGTTGCATCTCGCGATATTATTTATAGCACAAATAAAATTCCTTGATGCAATAAAATACACGTGCGAAAGAACGTAACTGGACCTATTTCATCTTTTTAAAATTATACATTAATGCGTTTCATTGAAGAGATTCTAATAGAAGAGACACTTATAATGCCAGAGCTCAATCGGCTCCGAAAGTCTTTGCCGATGAAGAGCTACTAGTTTGTAAACCTTATGATCGGCTCGACGTGTGTAATTTCTAAAACACTCCACATGTAACCGCCTCATTTCCTCCCGCGGAACACGACGATTCGCGTGTGTGTGCGCGCACGCGAGAAGTCCCCGGTAACATAATAACAGTAAGTAAACGATAATGACAAGAGGCGCGTAATTCCCGTCGTACTGTTACGGACAAGACCGTGGCTAACCGGTGCCGTGGCTTAATTGTACGCGTCTCGGGCCTAATGCATGCAAATACCTCGCTTGTAATTACGCGCGCGCGAGCCGACGCCGCGGTATCGAACGTCCGTCGATCATTAGCTGTCATAAAAGTCCCACGGTGTTCGGATCACCGCGGCTTGATTTACTAGCGTTAAATACCGGTTTACGCCCGGCGGCCCGTAAAATCCGCCGGGAGGGCCGGCTGACGACTTCTTCGGCGAAACGAGAGCGCGTGAGAATTAACGCGCCCACGCATCTCTCGTTTGCGCGAACGCTCGCGTTCGTCGTCATCACCGATTCGCGACAACTCGCGGATTTAGAAGGATTCACGGCGTGGAAAAAAAAGGGACAAAACTACGCGCGCACCACGGAGTTTTATTCCCCGCCGTGGTCTTCTCGACGTTTCTCTTCCTGTCGACGTAAAGCATCGCGCCGACCGCGCGACGAAACGAACGACTGTAGACTGTCACTTGATGAATCTCTCGACGTCGTGGTAACCCTATACGCAACTTTGCGCCGCTGTCACGCCGCTCGAGCACGAAGTCTCAGTAATCTTCCTGAGCGGTCTAGACCACAATAATTTCGAGGTTTCTTTTTACCTGGCACAAGTTAATTATCTATTCGTTACGAATAATTTGATACTTTGTATACCACGTTAAAATTGAGGTAAATGATAATTGTTGTAATCGTGAAAGTCCTGCAATTTTGAAGTAATGCCGGTGTTTTATTTTTTAAAGCGTGATTAAAATCTTCGGTGATCCCCTGGAAATTCGGTATCGTTAAATTCGAGTATAAATCGGGTTTAATTTCAGGCCTCGCTCGAGCATCATATACACACTGTTGTTGCGGTGAATAGTTGTTAAAGCGAGGAGCACAGCTATTACACAAAATGGCTTGCAATTATGCAAAATCGTTCATTTCAATAGCCCTTATGAAATGTTGTACGCCTGTTAGTAATTATGCATGCATCGCGGTATAATTCAGTTTCACAATTTACAGTTATTGTTCGTGCATCTGTAATAGTGACGAAAAATAATCATATCGCGAGTAGTAAACAAAAGGATTACACGTGAATTCCCTCTCGATTTATCGATAATTACAGCCGTCGTGAGAATATTCGCGGGCGAAAAAGGGCAGGTTATCGTATTCCACAAAGTCGCGTTTAAACTTCTGCGGTTCGAGGTAACGATTCAGTGATACTTGGAATATGTCGTTAATTTAGCAGACGCGTTGCCGACGAGAGAGGCCGACGCAAATGGCGACGCGTTCGTGGAATTCTACGGCAGGCGCGAGCTAACTTTGCGATATCCACCCTGACATTAGCAAATTAACCCGGGAGAGGAGTTATTGATAAATGGCAAGGTATTTTCTGCAAGCCGATCGCGGACTCCGCACTGTCCGCCGTATTTTGCAAAATTTATAAACGTCGATAAGCGATTTAGGGGCGAAAGTTCAGATTGCCATGCGTGCGCACTGCGCGATGCGAAATCTCGCGAAATCTTTTATTGAATGCATATGATTAGTGTCAATTGAATTGTGGGAAACTTTACAATGTGGAAAATAGCGATAATTCTGGAGGAAAGAGTCTCACGATAATACACGTTCGTGTGAACATTAACAAAAAAAAAAGAAAAAGGGTGGTTTGTGTGAAAATTTATGTTTGACCGATGCTGTCTGTTATTGCTGCCTTATTGCCGCAATATTAATTTATTTCATTTTGATGAGCTGCGATCATAGTTTTATTATCTCTAATATTACAGTCGGCTTTCTACAATAAATTTATTCATTTATAAACCTGACGGTTAGCGGTTAGCGGCGACAAATCATCAGAACGAAAAACCGCATCCCCAGCCCGATTTAATTCAGTACACGCGATTGACGCGCGGTATCACGGAAATTGCCGTTTCGCAAAAGCGTTCAGATTTCCGCAAGGTGTTTACCCTCGTCGCGATCACTTCGGAGTCTTGCCTGTCGCTAAGTACATCGCGAAATAAATTTACACCCGCTTTCAAGGCGCGAAGCGCTCGGGCTACGCTCTCGGTCTCCCGCGCGGATCCGCGCGCAATCTATCACGAAGCGGTGAAAGAGTTCAACAGCCACGCACAAGCGCGCGCAATCTCTATCGGCCTTGGAAGTTCCCTCTTTCTCTCCTAAATCCATCCGTTCCGCTCGCGGGTGTGCGGCGTGACAGGCGGCGTGAATCCTCGCGCTCGCCGACACTTGTAAACGCGAGTTTAAGAGCGGCGCGAGGCGGGACCGAGGGGAGAAAAAAAAAAAAGGAGAAAGCGAGAAGCGCAGGGGACGACAAAGTAGCCGCGGTGTTCGCGGTGTAACGGCCCCGCGTTGGTTACCGGTTTGTCGCGCGAGAATGCCCGCCGCGAGTCACGAACACACGCGCACGTCGCGCGCATCGCGCGTGCATCCGCTCCGAGGCGGATCGCCCACGCACGCGAGCAGTGCAGGCGCGAAGCGCGGTCCCTAATCGATGCTGCGTGCGTCTGTCCAGCCCGCGAGTGATCGATCATCGTGATTATCGACGCGACGGCGGGATTTGCCGATGACGAAGCGGCTCCGCGTGCCCTTCCGGGGCTGAAATAAGGGCTGAGATTAAGATGAACGACGCCCGGAGACGCAGGCGTTTTTTGCAAGATGCATCGCGAAAATATTTCATCGGCATCTATTAAATTGAAAAATTTTTTGCGCCGACCGGAACAAACATCTATCTTCGCCGTAAACAATTAGAAAATCTAGAACGCCATGAGGAGTTATTATTTCAGACGTAATTAACGAAGCGTCGAGTTTGAGGCATAGCGCGCTATTTAAGTGTCTTCTTTTAACGGGGCTCGACAACAATTGCAATTATAAATTTAATCGTTAAGAACTGGTACTGCCGGAACTATTATTTTATCTCGAAGACTGCCGCTTGGATTCTCTTTGTGATCGTTTTAGCGCGAACAACAAGTGCCATTACCACTTTTAGCCGATGCAACAATTAAGTCGCCCGCGCGCGATGGAGCGAATAAATACTTCGCGTATCGACTTAGGTGGAATGGTATCTTAATATTTACGAGGGGTTAACGCTACCTATCGCGCTCTGGGCGTTGATTTCCCTTCTTTTTCTCGGAGCCGTAGTTCTCGCTCGTACCTCGCAGAATCTCGCGGAAGCCTATCGCGATCGGCGTTGCGTCGAGTCGAACGTGACTCGTAATGAAAGTTTGCAATTAGCGTCCTATGGCGCTCCAAGGAGTCATGGATAATAAGAAGTCCGACCTGACTAACCATTTGTTAAGATCTTTTAAATAACAGCTCGCGCGTAGCTCGAGGTGAGACAGGTCGGTGTAACGTTACCACGTGTATTTATCGCAAATAAAATCTAGCCAGGCAAACGAAACTCTTGCGTTCGTTTCGCTTAATGACTCGATGAAGAAAAGTTTGTCTTTAAAAAAAAAAATTGTTTCACTAAGGTACTTTTGCGTAGTCGCAACTTAATTGTTAATTAGTCAAAATTGCTTTAATAACGAACAGTTTGCATCACGTAGATATTTTTAACAGACAATTTTCTTTTTTGCTTTTTAAAAAAATATCTTCAACATATTCTTGTTTTTCAGTGATTAATTAAAAATTAAATTATTAATATTGCAATTAAAAAAATGCTTTAAAATTGATGTATTAAGCCTCGATATGTATAAGCAAAAAGAAATAGAATCGCCAGTATGAACGTGCCTTCTTGTAAAATCATTCTGCACTTCTCTTAGAGAACTCGTATTGAAGAGGAAAGCCTCAGAAAATCTAGCAAGTTATTTCGAACTGAAGTTATCGTCGGAGCTCTCGGAGCTCTCCGGGAAAAGCTCTCGCCGGACGTTTCTTTTCGTTTAATCGTTTAACGACCAACAGACGTCTCTGCAGAAAAGTTAACTGCGGGCTCGAAACAAAAAGCTCCGAGGTACTGTTTAAAGGTGATCGATAAAATGTGAAAATGGCCGAACATTTCCAAGCGATTCGGCACAACCCTCTCGGTATTCGTTTTTGAACGGCGATAAAAGCGAGTGACAATTCTATTTCTTACTAGAGTAAAAAAAGTATAGGAACCAAACTTTTTTTTCTTTTAAATCATACGCATTATTGTCGCTTTTCCAATTTTTTATCTCAATTAGAAGAGTGACGTTCGCAAAGAATTGTTTGAACTTTGCGAGCCAAAGATAGATTAAAAAAAAAAAAAAGAAAAAGTAGTAACTTTGGCTGGCGATCTGACAAGAGCAAAAAAGGAGCGCCACGAAATCACGGACGTATTTTCTCTTCGTCGTGCCGGGCCGCGCGATTCGATGCCCCGAAGTGTTAATAATGCTAATGCATTGACCTCGAGCGAAGTATACTGGCGAGGCACATCAATATTCATTAGCATGGATCGTCGTGTGCGCCGAATAATTGCCCGGCGTATAACCCACAAACCCACAATGCGCGCGTCGTCGCGTCTTACACGCGTAATGTAACGTGCGTGACCGCCGCCTTCGTCCGCCGAAAGGATTGCGCCTTTTGACACCGCGTATTTACACACCTGCGACATTTCCGCCCTTTGTCCTGACGTTCCGTGACGTCTGATTAATGACGAGCCTCCGTGTCCATTGAGAAGCGCTCAATACTCGCGCCGAATAAATCTAATCGCGAACACGTCGACGAAACCCGTAAATCTCCGCGGCGAAATGACTTCGCCGGAATCAACATTGGCGAAATATATCAGTGTTAATAATCGACTCGAGTTACGTACAACCTTAAAACTTATGAGAGTAACCGTTGGAACGAATAGCTTTTTATATTAGAGATAAATATACTTAATAAAAGAATTTTTATTACGGTTTTTTTTTTTTGTTTTTTAAATGTTATTTATAAATCTACAAGTGCGAGCTTTTTACGATAAATAAAAGGCAGAGTTTGAAAGTTAATTGTCTACGGTTATAAAAAATAATTTATTTTCTAAACCTCGGTGTTACAAATTTGCGATCGGGATACGGAACCGAGAAGTAAGAAGCTTAATACAGTTCGTTATTATTAAATCAGGCTGGTCATCATCATTAAGAAAATTTTAACGGCGGTAAAATTTTTTAATCGTTTCCAGTCGGTTGGGAAAATTAAGTTGACAAGGGATATTATTAAAGCGGACGAGTTCACACTTGTCGGCCGTAATAATTACGAAATCGCGCGGTAAAAATGGTGCCTTAAAGCGCCGAAAAAGTGCCGAAATCACTCGGTACGCCCACTCCGCGCCGCCTTCGTTACAATTTATTCTGCGATCGTAATTATCTTCGTTCTTGACAATCTCGCCGCGATGCGCGTCTCGAGATTCCGTAGACCGGCTTCGAGGCAAGACACCTCGTTGTCGAGCGTGGCGAATCAATTTTATGCAAGTCGTTTACGAGCTCCTTACGAGCGAGCCGTGCGAGGAGCGATTTCAAAAGAAAGAGAAACGACGAGAAAGGAGGAAAAGACAGATCGCGGACCGTTAGCGCTGACAATCCAAAGTCAATTCGACAAAAGCCGCCGAGTCGGTTTCCGACTTTATGGAAACGGAAAGCATCGCGAGTTGGGAATTTAAATAAAATCCCGGGGGATTCACCGCCCGCTATTCTTCGTTTAAACTACGGATAATCACGCTTGTACGCGGATGAAAATTTGTTTTCCAGCCGCGTATCGCACGACTCCGAAACGTTGACGGTTTAATTAATATCTATAAAAAAAATAGTGTAACGCCTAAATTATTTAGTTAATAATCAAATTTATTATTACCGTTTATTAAATTATATATATTTTTTTTGTTACAGATCGACGCAGCCGGTTCGTCGGTCGTTCCGGGAGTTCCGCTAGTTTTCGGGCGTTTTTTTACTGTAATTTTTTTACGGGAGTACCGAAAAATAACGCGCGATAGTGTTCAGTAAATTTCGCGATAGTAAAATCACGGTCGGGGTATTCGCGAGTGACTTGTGCGCGGAAGGATGACTCGACACGTCCCATCTGAGAGGAGGAGCAGGCCTCGGATAGGCATCCTGCATCGGCGGAGCAACTTATAAGTAAGCATAAATTTATTTCTTTTAAATCTTTATTAAAAAAATTTTTACCTTTTTTTTATTAATTTTATTAATTAATATACGTGTCTAAATTAATATTTCTTTTTTGTTACAGTCACCGGCAGAATTTTACAACTCCGCTGACGCTCATGCAGATTGGTAAGTCGCAACATTTCTTTTTGTAATTTGGAATCGGGTGGGATCTCTTAAGAAATAGCGCGCGCTTCGCCCGCGCATAGTATCTTAACTACGTACGTAAACTCGCAATTGTTCACGTTACAGTTACGTGTAACATTTTTTTGTATAGTTCGTTTTTTGTACCTTTTTTTTTTACTTTTTATCTTTTCTACTTTTTCACTTTCCTCGCGCTATTTGCAACCGATCGACCAGCGCGCTCGACTTTCCCGACATTTCCTATTTCCTCGCTCGGGGCGTCCGACTTTCGCGTGTAACAGAGAGTAACCCAGGAAAGTCCGTCTGCTCGCGAAACTCTTGTCCTTTCCGCAGCGGCCGCAGCGTCCTGCGGCGGCGAGGCGCCCAGGAATTCGGAGCGAATTTACGTCACGCGGTAGGCGAAGAGATCGCCCCGATGACGTGGGCACTAAATTCGACGAGAATCTTCCTGGCGCGAGGGCGATTATTAGGCGCTATAAAACTGGTTTTTCAAAATCGCCCTGGCGCCGGCCGGGCCGCGTATTTAATTCGCGATCTGTCAGACACGCTCGGCTTCATTCAACGGGTCCCGTTCCTTCGTTGACGTAAATAACGTTGGCGTCACAACAACCCAAACGAGCCGTACATGTGTAGGAACTGCAGCTTTTTATTCCCTCGGAATTCTGCGCGTTGTAATTAATCGCAAGCTTCACGAATAAATAAGATGTAAACACGTCTCTCGATTTTAGGACAAACGTTCGTACAAAGAGAATTAAATGAAGAAAGTGCACATGCGTATATTAAAAAAAAAATTTAAAAAAAAAAATTTAAGTATTTTTCGCGTTCATTGATTTGTCTCGTTAACACGTCGCCTGCAAACTGATTGGTCCTATTAAAAGACATCACAACAGCTCCATATGCAGTCGCGTATCATTGCGAATAACGTACGAGTTTCTCGGAGATGCAATTTTCGGAGAACGAGGTTCTCGGAAAGACTATTTCGGCGCGATTGCGAATTTCGTGAGTCGACCTTGGCGAGCTCTTTTTTATCTTTTTTCGAGAAAAAGAGGAATCGGAATCTCCGCGTAACCGTCGTCGCGGTCGATTGAGCGGCGGAATGAGAAGCGAACGGAAAGTCCGCCGATTGAAGCGGAATCGCCCACAGATGAATGGATCCGCCTCCGTTCTCGGTGATTTGCGCCTCGTCTCATTTGCATGTCAATTAATTGGCCACAATTACCGGAGAATTTATGACACTGTGAATACTGCTGTCACCGTAATACTCGTCGGGACACACCCTTTCTCGTCCGCTCGTCGGGTATTGTCGATGAAAAATTAACGGCCTCCCTTCGGCATCAATTTGTTTAATAAAGTGGGCAGCTTCGGAGAAATCATTACGTCTGTTCGTATTTTCTTTGGGAACGCTTTTGCGAACCCTCAAGAATATCGATAAAAGTCTATACTATTTCGTACAGTTTTATACCGTTGATGTTTGCTAATAATCACGTCGGCACATAATTTGTATTGTTTGATTAACTGTTAACGGCTGCATTTCTTTTTCAATCCTACTACGAAGGTTTAAAGGCTGTTTACACTTTGGATCGTTTCTCATTAAATTTCTTGCTACTTTATTTCATCCGAAGTTATGTCGCTTTCCAACTTTCTCTCGATTTTCTTACATTAATTTCTATTTACGTTAAACGGTCAATATTCTCATCAATTCTAAGCGTCTCGTAGTTATTTTATTTTGAAAATTAAACGCGATAGTTCTTAAAGAGGATCTACGTCACTTCTCAATGTGCGTTCACACGCATTTTGACATTTGGCAGTCCAAGGCCGACTGTCACTCGACACTTACGCCGCTTATTGAAACAAATTGCCATTTATAATAGAGATAAGAAGTCCCAACACTATTTCAGTGCAGAGGCTCTCAATAGGTTCGTGTCGCGCGCTTTTAATTTGTACCGACAAAAATATAAATATTGCTTAAAAAAAAAAAAATAAAACATAAAAATACAAAAATATATAATATATCAAATATAAGACTAAAAAAAAAAAGATTTTCTCTTCCAAGAACTTTTCTCACGACTCACAAACTTTCCGTTCGACTTCTACGAAATGTCTAGGCACAAAACTCATGTCGAGATTACGTAGGTTCGGAATTGAATGTTTGGCGGAACATTTAGATACATGACGTAAAGTAAACTATTCAAGAATCAATACATTTTACACAATGGTCAAACATAGTCCTCGTCGTTGCTTAAGGAGATAAGGCTCGACGGAATTTCCGGTCAGTAATGAAAGCAGGTCTATCGATTTATTTGCCGAGCAGAAAGACAACGCGTACCAGCAATCTACGCCGCTTTTCATTTTTGCCATTGCGTGCCGTATATGAGCGACGAGTCCGCCTCTTCTCTTCTTTTTACAGCCTGGCGTTTCGCCAGGGACACTTTATCGGGGCTCCATCGCGCACAATGCGTATTCGGCAGAAGTAAATTCCAATATTAGAATTCAATACCGAAAGGGAATCGAGACGGAACCTTTTGCATTCTATTCGCGCGGTCTTGTCGATTTTTATTTATTTAGTTATTTATTATTTTTTAATATTTTTTTTTTAGCAAGATTAAAGTGATAAAATATAACGTTGTAGCTAAGTTGAAGGGAAATCTACCGTCTGCTTGACGCGTGCAAAAGTGGCGCTCTTCGAACAGTGCCGTACCTGTCACGGGCCGTTATCTAATCGAGCACAGGCCTTATCGCTGCCCCTTCCCCCATTTCTTATTCAAACATGACCTCCCTAGAATCGCGAGTCGCTATGTAAAAATTACGCTCCGTCTTGCAACATGTTCTACCATCCCGCAGAGCGTGCGATGTAAAATGAACGCTCGAAATATATGCCGCGGCAGTCACGCTCGAGATTCCCATTCGATGTGCACTTTACTCCCGAGATCGTTCCGGAAATATCAGGATCCGCTGGCTTTGTACCGCCAAAGACAATGTACATCAATCCTTGTTTATCGCTGTAGATTTGCGAGATAAACGAGTAGCTTGAGAAATTGCACGTGTTATCGATACTTTCCTTTTAACTTTTTTTTCTTTCTTTTTTTTTTAATCCCGATAATACGCGTTACAGTGCAACTGTTATGCTAAGTAGATATCGCGACAAGATAAACGCATTTAATTCTCGTGACGTTTAATAGCAAATAACGCGCCTAAGAAATAAAATAATTATAAAATAGAACGTTCCAGCGTTTATTTGCCGTCGCTCGCAAATATAACGAATAATAAATTCGTAACAAAAAAATCGTAAAAGCCATATTTGTGGCGAGTTAAAAAAAATTACGCTTAAAATAACATCGCTCGTAAGATCCGCGTCACAATTAAGTTATCTCGGTGTAACGAGAGGTGAACGAATCGGCGCGGTAGACGGCCGAGGCTTTAACCAGCCGCGAGTTTGAACTTCAAACAAAAGAATCCGTCTTCTCGCGGCTACCGACGCTCCGTTGCTTTGCAATCTTATCGCCCGATAAATCCGAGTAATCCCGTCTGCTCTCCGGTCGATCTAAATACTTCTATCGCAATTTCGGGCGCGCTCGCGCCAGGAATCCGCGTCGCTACTTTTCCAGGTGAGATCGCAAAGCTTTCTCGACGCGACAGCTCTCCGAGCGCTTTAAAGCCAGATTGTTCCGCCGGCTCTTCGGGCGCCGACCAAAGGCGTTCGCGGCAGAAATCGGTCCCTCGTTCCCGCGTAAAACGTCGCGAGTGCGTCCCAGCCGTCGAGGAGAGCCGTCAGGAATTTCTCTTCCTCTACTAGAGCTATATACGCGCGCGCGTCGAGCGGCGAATTTAGAACGCAACAAGAAGAAACCGCGGCGGGCGACAGCGGGGTGGGAAAGGGGGAGGGGGCGCCGGAAAAGACCGGCGACGGAAAAACAGAGAAATCGAGAAAGGGAGCGCCATTTTGATACATAACAGACATTCGCCCTGGGGAGCATTTGCATGTCCAACGGTGACACCAGGAGGAATTTATCAAACGTGAAAAATGCGCGGCGCTTCCTCGCTTATTCCGACGTGAAACGCGAATTCACCGTTTATTCGAGGAGCCCCCCCGTTTCTTTTTGTGTTCCGTTCGCGATAAAACGTAGCTTAAAACTCCCCCGACGTGTGAAATAATTTTTAAACGACAGTATTCTTATTTGTTTTCATACGCGACACGTGCGATCTGTAATTTTTCAATGAATTATTCAAGGGACACTTGTCGAATACGTATTTATTTGAGGGATAATCTGAAAATATGCATTTGCATCGACGAGCTTTTCGTTTTATAATAGAGCGCCGAGATTACCACTATCCTTATCGATCGTAATCGCGCATCGTTACGAGGATCAATATCAAAAGTGACGCGTTGAGAACCCGAACATCAAAGAGGATCTACGAGCACTATGGATGTTCTCTCTTCGGAGTCTGTTAAGAATCCCGGGGATTACCTTGAACGGAGCGGGATTAATCCGCGACTCGTGATCGTCAGTCGAGAACGGAGCGGGCACCGTGATTTAAATATCTAAAGCATATATCGCGGCGGGAGCGGGACGCGTTAGGAGGGAGGACAAAAAATGTAAGACGCACAGCGGGAAAGAGAGAAAGAAAGAGAAAGAAACCGTACGCAATGCGAATACCTCGTTGGTGGAGCCGTGACCGTTCATCTTGCCGTCACCTCTGGTATCCCATTACCGGTCTGCGGCGAAACACTCGGAGGATCGTTCACCTCCTTGCATCGGTTCACGAAAATGGCGCATCCTCGTCCTTGGCACACGCGCGTTTCCGCGAGGACTCTCGATTTTCGTTCGCGCCCAAGGTCGCCCCTCAGCACCGGGTTCGACGACCTCCGGCCAAGATTTGCATCGGTCCGAGGGGGTAACGAGAGATCGATCGCGACGACGACCGGTTGCCAGCGCAGGCGACTTATCTCCTTTACGAGCAGAAGAATGCGGAGTGGCTGAGGAACCGTTGTCTCGAGTACTGTCCACGATCCCTCTCGACGGCGTTCCGCGGATCCCGGGTACCGTTCGATTCGCCGATCGACCACTTGCCGAAATCGCACTCGGACGCGCCGATCTCTTTTCCCCTTATTCTTTTCAATCACCACTGATTCATGTCACATTCACGTCCGATGTTCGGAAGATTCGCGAGATCTTTCGGCGTCTCGTTATCTCCGGATCGTTGGCGCGAGATCGTTTTTCGAGGATGAGTTATGAACAGCGTTCGCGGTGGTTTTCGGAGCCGGTTTCTTCGCCGGTCGTGTGCCGTCGCAGGGCCGAAGGGAAGCGAGAGCCAGGCCGCGACGGCGAATCGATCTTTCCCACGTCCTTCGCGTCGGAGCGCTCTTCGCGGACTGGAGAGTTCTGTGGCGCGCGTGCACGGAGTCCATCGCTATCGCCGCAGGTAGAGATACCCCACCAAATACGCCGCTTGAAAATTCGTTGCCGTGAGTTAATAACCCGTTTCTCTCTGTACACGACACGACGTCGTGGCGTGCGCGGGCGGCCCTATGTTAATATTACCGATCTCGTAAAACGTGCCGTGGAAAAAGACGTCTGAACTTTCAACACCAACAATCGTTGTCGGAAGTAAAAATTTCTTTTTTAAACGCTAAACTTAAAACTCATTTTTATTTCGACAAGAATGTAAATTAAAAAAACCAAGCAAATCTTTGACGTTAGTTTTACATATAAGTAGAACATGTTATTTTTAAAAATTAAAATAATGTGCGCAAAATATTTTTTAAGTAGTAATTTTTTTTTTTTTTAATTGCAACAATAATTACTAAGAGATATTTATATCAAAGGTAACTCTGTGTAAAATTTTAAACACGTTTTCAAGATGTAATTTAACGCGATAAATCGTTCATATACGTCCCGCAGATGCAATTCCTTTTAGGCTATCCGATCGCGACCGTTATCAGTCATTAATCTGTTCGCGCAAACACGCGGTGGAGCGAGCGTCACGACGGGAGAGGCAGCGACATTTTTTCATTGCCTATTGCCGATCGATTTCCAATCGATCGGGCACGGAGTCCGCGGAATCCCGTTACAACCCTCGCACGCGATCGCATCTTCTCCCTTCCGCGATTCGAAAACGTGCGGTCGACACACGTCCGGATGACGTGTGTGCGTGCATGCGTCAGGATCGCGTCTTAGCTCGAAAGCAGCTCGCGGCGACGGAGACGAGATGTCACGATCGTTCAGTTTAACACGCCCGCGTGTGTAATTCGCTGTTTGCGCGGAATCACGATAATTGCCATTTCGTCGAACGCGCGATTACATTAATTATACGAACGAGGGGAGACGGAACATTTTACGCGTGCTCGCGGTTAAAGTTCACGCAACGAGACGATTAACTCGGGTCGCCTTTTCCCCCGCAGCGAGAGCCCGTATAATTTTATTCCGCGCCGAATGCCGAAGCATAACGAAGAGCGGCGCAACTTTAATCGCCGTCCGATAATAAAATTATCAAAAATTAACGAGCGTAATCTCGCTACCTTCCGCGTACCTCCCCCGTCACATACCGCGGATGATTGCCCATAATTTCCTGAATTCACTTAGCCAATTGCGTTACGAAGCGCCTAAGCGGCGGGTCATTGTTGCCGCTCAACGCGGAAGGGTACGGCCTCAAAGGGCAAATCGATCTCGCCGCAAAGCCGGTGATCCGCTATCCTACCCTAGTCAAAGTAAACGAACATCGCGTACGGGCGCCTTACCAGGCACGATCTGATCTCCCTCCCCACCCTCTTCGTCTGCTTCTACCCCGCGGAGATCTCCCGTGACCTCCCGTTTATGCCCGCCGCTCACCCCGCGCCGAGTTTTCCCCGATCGAGCGCGGCCGGGTTGCCTGGTACCTGGTCCCACACTTCGTCGCGCGGGGAGAAACCTCGGGTTAATATCAGCCGCGGTTGCATCGCCGCACTACTGTGCGCGCCAAGGTGCAAGGCCTAGAGGGGTCAGGAGGAGAGGTACCGGGACGTCGCGGTGGAGGGGTCCGCGACATTGGCCAGCGTCTGGTTTCCCCGGTTCTTGCCGCGTGTTTGCGATCCTGGAAGCTCGGCGTACATCGCCAGGTAAGGCGGTAAGGCCGCCGGTTCGGTACTCGACGCGGTTTACAACGCCGGGGCCGAGCACTGCGTCCCAGGCCTCGGGAAAAGCCACGGCTGGGTTCAGGGCACTAAAAGGGTCTGCCAACGCGCCGCGCGAGAAGTGGAGGCCGTGGGTTTAAGGTTACGCGCGATGACGGCTCGATTATTCCGCGCGAGCTTCCGATGTGATTTATCGGGAACTCTTCCGCCGCGCGGAGTTACGACGATCGTTATATCGCTCGGCGAATAGATTAAATACGTCCTGCATTATTTACTAGCAATTATCTGCTGTTATTAGAAAAGCGTGGAGCACGCTCTGAAATTATGGGATCGATAGGTCGCAGTAGGGTCTTCAATTAAAATCAGAACTCCTGTCTGAGCTTCCTCGCATCCTCTTTTTTTTCTTTTCCTAAGCATTTAAAATCCTGGCGTTTTAAGTGCATCACGGGAGAAAAGCGATTGGCTTTCGATCAGTCGCGGATAGGATCGTACCTACGTTTAAAGGCATCGGGATGGAGATAGATCTCGGGTACGAGATGTCTCGATATTTCGGAAGAATGTGCGGGACGTGGTGATCATCGAGGATGACTTCGTATGCAGGCGAAGTAGCCTGAGGGAGAGGTGTGCGTAGATTTCGGAACCGATAAAAATAAAGAGAGAGAGAGAGGGTTCACGGGGCGGGTGGAAAGGAAAAAGGTGGTTTGCAGGGACGTGGCGGGAATCACGTGACCTTCGATCTCGCAGGAAACCTTCGGCTTCTCCATATCCGACGAACGATGTCGTTCGTTAGGCTCGTTCCACTGGCCAGAGGCTCTCAACCCGCTCTATCTGGAATTCCAGGAGGAGCGGCCGAGTTACGATGATATCAATACTCGCGAGAAATACACCCGCGAGGGAGGAACGCGCCGTATCTCTCGCGATACCATTGTAGCATACCAGCCTGCGTTCTAAAAGTACACTGTCCGCCAAAAGTTCTACGAAATTACCCGCGTAAGATGCGATTTTAGTTCCGGCAGCCTCGATTTCCCTTCAAAATCCGCGATCAATCGAAACGTCGATCCCGGAAGCCGGTAAACACTCTAAAGCGGCACGTTCCCGGCGTCTTGTTACTCTTCGCGTCTCGTTATCGGCCGACCGTCGTGCTTCGTCGTTTAACTTTATTATAAATATTCCTCAGTCATTACATTTCTTACTCCTGTAACCGACGCGTCGACGTGCGAAGAGCACCGCGTCACGGTCGATCAGCATGCCGGGATCCAGCACGCGATCGTTATTTGCGTCGCTGTCCATAATTAGGCGCGCTTATCTGCGACGGGGCAGAAAATCGAATGAGTAGCTCTCTAATCGGCGATTTCAAATCGCGGTGGAACATAGACATGCTTGTTTTTTCCTCGTCTGGAAAGAGGACGAAAAGTTACCGCCGCGTTGGAATTCCATGTGCGTCACGTTTTTCGCCGTGCGTTTTGAAATTCGAAGCAGGCTCCGGTTCCCTCCAGGAGTTACGTTAGCCCGGGGGGGTTAAACCGCGGGTTCTTTTCACGGTATCGTTTTCGTCGGCTTTTTCTCCTCCCTCGCGTTATGATGTAATTCGCCACACGCGTCTCCGAGATTCTCGGACGAAATCCGTAGAGGGAAGTCCGCCGTCGCCTTGAACTTAAGATACCGCGTATGGAAGACCTCGCTCGTATGCAGGCCTTCGTACGAGCTCTCAGGCTTCTAACAAACGTGCACGCTCGCACCAATGGCGTAGAAAAGTACCTCTGCTTCCATTTGACATTGCACCGCGATGCACCGTCGCCGCGATATTTTATTGCACGCTATACTGAATTTAAATACCGACACACGCTTGAAATTTTATATAAAATGTTCCTTATTTAAATTAATCACCGGGTTAACTGTGTTAAATAAATTAGGCTTTATATTTATTGTCTCGTAATGACGTATGCTTCTTTAACTGTCTTTGCATTTTGCAACCGTTTCCTCCGATCGTATTTTTTTTTTTTTTTTTTTTTTTTTTACAACCGTCGCTCTTACGGCGGATATGATGCCGTATTTTTACGACGCGGCCCGGTGAGCAATTATGCGTTTTTCATCGAGATGAAAGCAGTGACGATCGCCTGCCGCTCGTAAGCGTAATGAGTCCGCGTTACTAATGATCATACGTTTGTGATCACGCCGGTGGACCGGATGCCGTCGTACTCGCCGATCAATCGGCGATACCTGCGACGACCTTGGCGATTACTGCGAACCCGTTTATGGCCCTCCGACGTTTTCCCGACGTGCACGAAATGTCATTGGATCGCTATCGTTAATTCCGCGGCGGCTTTGAGTAGAACAGCGGCGTTCTAGAGCAGCAATATTTCGAAGAAACCACGCTCGAGTTATTTTCAATATGATTTTTTAACAAATTCTTTATAAGAATCGCAAGACCTTTAACTAATTTTAAAATATTTAAAAATTAATTATTTTGCGCCTTAATAAATTTCACAAAAATTATAATTAAACTGAGATAAAAATTTTACGTAAACGAGCATGACTGTTCGGCGGAAATGACGCTAGGTAATGTTCAACGAGCTTTGCCAGCTCTCGCATTGCGCGGTCCAGTAACGTTCGGACGAGGGGAATCGTTTCCTGAACGGCTCGCGTTTTAAGGCAACTACAGGTTAATTCCTTTTCGACGAAAAGCGGTGGGTGGAAACGGAACCGACCGCCGGTTTTACCGGAGGAAGTCGTTCTCTTCTACCTGCGCTCCGACGTGCATCTCCCGCACGTTCATCTCGTGTCCGGCGACGTTCGTCCACCCGAGTGGAAACGGACACCGCCAATCAGATCATATAAATTCATTTTAACTCTACCCGACTGTGGACCGGGTGTTCCGACTTCCTGGCAAACCTATCGGCTACGTACAATCTTTCTCTATTTAGCCTTTCAAATTAGCTCTCTCGAAAACTAAAGATAGACAAATTTAATCTACCCTAAGTGATCTGACTGCTGGTATTTTACGTTGCGCGCGTCCGAGATCGTCCCGTCGACACTCACGAGCGCCGGTTGCAATCTCAGCGCGTGCTGGAGACGCGCATCGGTCCCCGTCCTCGCGCGCGAGAAGTAGAGGCACTCGGTAGATCCGAGGAAGGTAAGATAAGCGAGGCTCGTGCCCTGCCCGCACGGTGACTGAACCCACACGGCGTTTCGCGTAAAGGAGCGCACACGCACACGGGCGCGCACACACGTCCGCCGACATCGGCCGCGGCAATCGTGAAGAACCGTTCGGAGAACGGAGGTTCCCGTCGGCTGAGATATCGACGTGCTTTTTGGATTAAAGCGCGCGGCGGGGATTTAGCGCGCGCGGGCGGAGGAAACGATGGAAGCCGCTCATTAATCCGCGCCATTTTGCTATCGCACCATCGACCCCTAGGCCGTGAGAAGGCCGATTATTACCGGGGGGAGAAGTGGGTATAACGACTGTAAAATTATGCGACGTTAACAGAGATATTAAATCACCCGGTGCTCGTTACGGCCTTCTTCTCGTTACTTTAGGCTCACGCGGAATCTCGAGGATGCTTCTGCATGAGTCGCGAATACGATTATTCATTAATAAATTTATTCTTTATTTTTTATATTTTTTTTGCGATCCGCCAGAGAACGCAGAGGCGAAAAAACTGTACGTGCAATTTTTTTCAGAGTTAAATTGGTATTCTGAAAAAAATGCTTCTCGTTTGCGCGTGATAGAAATTGAAAACAGACGCGTGTAATCGCTATCAACTCGAGCCTCGACTTGGCGCGTCTCCCCGTAGGGTTTGTTTAAGTACCAAGAAGTATACGCGAAAGAGCTACGGCAGAAGAGATCTTCGCGTACGTGGAAGTGCTCTCTGCTCCAGTCTGTCATAAACTTTCCGAGAAGGAGCGTCTTGATTACGAACGTCGCGGTTAGGAGAGGCGACACATTCGTGATAAACCAATCGCCGCGTTTGCATTTGCAGAATGCCCGCGCGTATTTGCCATACCGTAACGCAATTAAGTAGATTTGTTTGATGAAAGATTTGAAAATTAATTTCACGTACCTTGTCCTCGCATGACTTGTGGCAGATGTACTTGCATACTGAAATTAAAAAAAAGAAAAAATTCGAATAAGCTACATAAATTAATTTTATTTCAAAGTAAGCTTTCATTAAATAAAAAATTAATTTCGGAATAAAGTTTCATTCGCGTATCGCACGTTCGATTTAAGCGGCATATGTCAACCGATCGTCAGGCTAATCGCCCGCGAGAAGACAAACGCGGTCGGCCCGACCCAATTTTCACGCGGAGGCGCGGACATGCACGCGTGCGGTCGAGGGTGCGTTAATCGCAGCGATCATCTCGGCGCAATCTAAAGCAGGGCAATAAAACGTAATACCAGTAATAACGCCAATAACAATAATAAATAAGATAAAAAAAAGTATCGCGTTTCGTCCCCGGCGGCGATTTTTGTTTCGACCGGCACTCCCAGAAGCTTCCGTATCAACGATTGATTTGAAAGTACTACCGACGCGATCCGACCGTTTCATTGCCCCGAAGGGAACGATGTTATCGACTCACCTCTGCAGCAGGAAGCTTGCTTGATCACCGCCTGGTGGCACAAATGACATGGCCGGGGTTTGCGCAATTGCTTGGTGCGGAACACGTGACACTGCGGTTCAAAATCGCTCTGAAACAGGGCAAGAAAGAACTCCAATTATTACGATCTTTCGGAGCGACCGGGAAAGGAAATGCCGTCGTCGATCATCCCGCGCTTTTTTTTCGCGACTGACTTTTTCCTCGGCGTCTAGTTAATCGCGCGTTTCGAGCGATTAACTTCGTTAAGACAACGACGGTATAAATGAGAATCTTGTTCGAGACGGCGGTTTCCGAGAAGGCCTTGTGCTGGAAATTAGGTCACAGACTTTGAATTTTCACTCGAATCAATTCCAGACGTTATCGCGACGAAGCGCCCGCGGAAAAGATTATAATTATTCCGATATCTTAATTTCTGCACGAATAATTAACCCGGAAATAAGTAATTTTAGTTAATTCGGTGTTAATTCAATATCCTGGCTTTAAAAAAAAAACGCATTCGTGCCCCACCAGGCACAAGCAAGAATTAATCCAAGTCCTCGACATCGAAAGGATGCGCGTAAATAACGAAGGACTCGCGAAAAAGTATACGCTATTATTAACCCAGCGAACTACTCTCGAAACAAAACGTCAGCGGACGCTCGCGTCGGCCGTTAGCAATGAGCTCATACGATTAATCACACCGCGAATCGGGTGGGGGGGGGGGGAATCGGCTGCGCTTAATCACCGCCCCGGAGAGCATCGCAATTATAATTATTCTCGTGCGCGGCTTTTCTGCCGCTGATCGCGGGGAGGGAAGGCTCTCGAGCGGGACGGCAGGCGCATAAATTGAGAAAACAGAACAGGCATTCATTAGGACCGCGTTTATCCCCGGACACGCGCAGCTCTATGAGCTCCGGTACGACAGTCAACCTGTTAACAGTACTTACGCCGGTACTCTATCGAAGGGAGAGAGGGGGGAGGGAGGAGAGGGCTCGCAAAGTTATGCGCAAATAAGCACTCGAGGCGCACCGCGTCTTCCGCGAAGAAGAAGCGCGGCGGCCGATTACGGGCACGCGATGCACGTGGCCCATCTTCCGCGAGACTGAGATACCTTCGTACCTTCGCCCACGTTCCCGATCGGATCCCCGCGGTGAAAAGCGGCGGATTAGAATACGAGTTACGCGGCAAATCACGCTACGCGAACCACGAGCGAGCAATCGCGTTCACGTTGACGGCGAAAATGTTCGCAAGATGAATGGGTGAGGCAGCGAGAACGGCTTTTTCCTAAACTAAACGGCAATCTGCATAGCCTACGACTTAGGATACACGTTGCTTTGACGATGGATTTGTATTATTCGCCGGAGGAATTTTTATAGTACGTCGGCATACTTTCTTCGTTTATTGTGAATAACGTGTCGGTGATGATAACGTTATTTCTTTCATGAAAGAAATAAAATACGCGACTCTTTAAATGCAAACGAATCGCGAGAGATAAAACGATTATTAGAAATCAGGGAATTAATCTCCCGGCAGACATCAATTAACACCTATCTCTTAATTACTGATTCAACCTCTTTAATGACAGTACATTTAATTCGTTAATTAATTATGAGATACACGGTACTTTTCGGTAATAAATAAAAAAAAAAAGGATAATGACGTGGACGTAACAATGTACATTACTGTTGAACTTTGTAGCGACCGTGCATACGTCTTGCTAATTGCCAGATTCATTAATATTCCCGAACCCTTGGCTTCATTAAAACGAAGCACCGTCATTGCTCAAACGGAACCTAATTGATCTTTAATCTTTGCAAATTGGAAGAAATCGGCGGGACCTTATGAACTTCGTGACTCCGTTCGTCTTTTAAATCTCCGCGAGTTTTACATTATCATTTGAAACTCTTCAAAGAAAATTCTATCTATCGGGCGCCCTTCTTCGTTCGTCAGTTTTATTCCCGGAAAGTTTAAATGCGGCAGAAATTTATTTCTAATAATTGTAAATTACACTTTCAATATTTATTTTCATGCGATACGTTGCGTTACTTGATTTCCACGACGATTGCATTAATTATTTAATTTAAATGCACACGTGCGTTTCATTCAAGACAAATTTTCTTACGCGCATAAATGAAATCCGCGAAGATGAAATGGGGGATTTGGTTTAACGATTGAGCTGATTTAGGACGGCATCGCGGATAATCCACTCTACCGCGAATGGATGACTATATTTTGTAATAGGTTCAGTGAGTCGTGCGATATATGTAACATGTAATTTCGGCATTGAGCACGTTCAATGGCCGTGATACCTATATAACGTTGCGCGGTCTAGTACAATTCGGGATAAATGCATACAACAGGACCAGTCCGTTTTAATGAGTCCGAAACGAGCCAACTAGTCCCGCGGTTCTAAGCACCGTGTTATTTCAATAAATTCGGAGAACTATTATAATTTGAATGAATCGCAGTACGGCACTACCATTCTTGATCAAATTTATCGCAGATAATAACATTACTCTGAGAGAAAATTTTTCTATAACTGAATTATTTTTTTATACAATAATACGTAAAGTTTAAATTAATTAATTAATTAGAAAATAAAATAAAATGAAAGAGAAATGTCGATAAAGCTAAAAAAAAAAGGGGGAGGGGGAAACAGCCAAGTTGGTTCGAGACCAAAACTTCTCGGTTCCTTTTAGCGCAATCAAAGCCTCATTTAAATCTATTTACGGGTTTTACGTCTCTGATCTTACGGAGCTTATGCATAAAGTCAGACGCTCACGTAGAGCGTGAGTTCAAAGCTCGGGCAAGCGATTCAAGTGGCATCAAGTGCGCTTTCTCTGTCGCGATATCGTAGGCCTCGAGCGGCGCGAGTTCGTTCGAAAGAAAACGAACAGGAAGAAACGAGAGCTCGAACAGAGCCGGCTTTGTCGGGCCGTGTTCGCGCTTGCAACTCGGAATACTTCGGCTTGCATTAACCACGAATAAAAGACGGGAACTTCCCCCCCCCGTCCCTCCCCGTCGTCCCGATCTCTGTCTCGGTTCCGAGCCTTCTACTTCCCCGATGATTTTATCCTCGTGTCGAATGGTTCGGTGGGTGGGCGATACGCGGGAGATATTGACACGAACTATTATTAGAGTGCCAGATAACGTTCTCCAACTTTTCCCTCGCTGTAAAACGGCCGTTTTATCTCGTTTACGAAGTTCATGTTACGTTGAAGGCGAACATATTTCTAACGTAAGGCGCTGGGTATCGAAACGCGGCGCGAGAGTAGATCTCTTCATTTAAAATCGAGAAGACGGAGACGCCGTGACGCGCGAAACAAACTTGGCACGCGCTGTTGATCAACCACGACGACGATTCGCGTTTGCCTGAGCGATCGCCGTTCGGTCATACTCGCTCGGATGTCGCGGCTGATCGCGCTGACAAACGGTTCGCCGGGGTGGCCCCGGCCGAGGAAGCGGCAGCTAGAGAGGAAAAAAATAAATAAACGAACAAGGGACCAGAGGTCCAGAAACGCGGCCCGACGACAAGATCTCCGCTCGCATGGCGGCTCGCGTACAGCAAGCGCCTTGTACTCGCGCGGCCGCGTCTTCGCTGGAGCTTAGTTCCTCGAAAGCATCTCCGCGATCGCGATGCTTTGGAAGCGGCGCGTGTAATGGGGACCAACGATCCAGGGATGAAGGAGAAAAGAGCTGCGGCGCGAGGCGGATCTAGAGCGAAACGCTTCGCGTCAATCCCAAACTTCCTAGGAAATATTAAGTCGAAACATTCCCCAAAATTCTCTTTTTAACATACATTTCGCGAGTCACATATCTACAAATTACATATCTTAAAAATAATTAAATAAAATACACCTTAATATACAATATCAATTCAACTTCAAGATAATTTCTTCAATTATATCGAGATTGGAAGTAATCCACGCCGCGGAAAGATGATGATTGCCATCTGAAGTAATGAAACAACGCTTCCCGTGATCGCCGCGCGGAATAGAGTAGAATAATTCAAGGTGAGCGCGGCGGGTCCGTCGCGGGCATTCACGGCCTAACAAATTGCGGGAGCGTGCGGCGAGATGGGGCAGAAAAGAATCCGGGGATCCGTGCTCGCGGAGCGTGGCGATTTTATATCTGATGGCGCGCTCGTGTCCTGTGAAGCTTCACGAGGTGTGGCGCCGCGCGCTCTGCAGCGGCGCGTAGATGACGGCGGGACAGGGAGGATCCTCGCCGAACGTCAGCTGCCGCGATTCTCACCCGAGCCTCGGCAATTAATTAATTACTAATTTACATTCTATTACCGTTCATTAGATAAGATATCGGTTCCGCGCTACATATTAACCATCGGTTTTTAGCTTCTTGACCCGCCGGACGGCAAAACTTGTTAGCCATAACTTATGCGCGTCTCAGATTGCACGATTAAAACCGTTAGTTGAAACTGGTATTCCTGGAATATTATGATCCGCTGGTCGTAATTTTTTCTTTCTTTTTTTCCTCCCTTTTTTTTCTTCCTTTTTTCTTTCGAGTCATTTTTCTGGCGCGTGTCGTTCAATGCCGATAACGTATTCCCGATTGTAAATTTGCCTTTGAACGGAACGATAACTCACAAAGTCGCCGTTGCAGCCATTGGCATTCCGAATGCGACGCTGTACACGTAATAAAAAAAAGAACAATGGAAGAAAAGAAGAGGCAGGGATCAAGAATAAAGATTCAGACGGCATAACAATGAGAGTAGAAAAGCAGAGATGCAACGAGAGGATAAATAAATCTTTAGATACAGAGTCGGAAAAAAAGAGAAGCGAAAATAGAGAAGGAGATAATACGATGCGCATCTCGCGAGAGTCATCGCACCTTGCTGCGATAAATTTCAGCATTAAGATATGTAGCGCCTGAGCAAAAGTTGACACTCCGTGTCTCTACTATTTTTTTTTAATAATTTTATTATTGAAGCGGCTGGTTTATCGTCAAGTTCAATTTTGTCAGATCTCGTAATAATGTTTAAAAAAATCTCAACCACAGTATTTTGCCGATAAGGATTCTCGTGCAAAGTCACGTTTTCTTTAGAACGTAGTTACGCCATTGACCGTATAATTTTGCCACCTCGATAGCTTCGAACTGCCAGATCGCAATTTCGCCGTGGCCGAATCATCGATGACATCGAAACCGCGGCGGGCGAACGGGCACGAAGGTCGTGAAACGAAGATTAAAGAAAGGAATGGGCACGACCGCGTGATTGGTAATCCCTTTGGCCGGTAAATCCGGCATGGAAATGGAACCGGAGCGCGCATTCGAAAAAGCGATATTCGTTATTATTCACCGGGCCAGCCGGGCGTGCGTGAGTTCACGCAGAGACGATGTGCGTTAGACCCGCGCGATCACGCGCCAATAAATTTCCATTTAAAGCCCCGACATTTAAATCCGGGTATTGAGTTTCGAGGCGAATTTCGCGTTACGAGCCTTCGCCCGGCCGACAGAAGGTTCGCCGGTTGACGAGGGTGGCTTCTCGTCACAAGCGGCATAAAAGAATTCTACTCCGGATGACGTACCTATCTCAAGTTCGACTGATTTATTTCGGCATAACTCATCCTCCACGTTCAGTTCGCGTACGATTTTAAAATATTGATTCCTGATTGATTACGCGATACCGCATCGTCAATCGAATAGTTAGTTCCCTGTTTAAAGACGTCAAATTTATTTTATTATTAAAATAATTTATTTTCTTCCCTTTTAATCAACAAAAAAAAAGTTTTTTAATCGCGAAAATTTAATTTAAATAAATTCCTTCAAGCTCTTGCGAGAATAAGCCGCGGGGTCCATTTCTTCTCGCTTATTCGCGATACCAGATAATACCGGATATATTCCCATGTTACGGAATGGGAAACGAACGATACTCGGGATGAGGCTTGCACGAAACATATTAGTACTTTGTTACGGCGCGTGTTCCTCGGTCTCTCGAGGATCACGATTTTCGAGATGCATTACGCGCGGCGGCGAAGCCGGCGATTGACAATGAACTCGAAGATACCGCCGCGGCATAGAAAACATTTTCGCGGCGTACCCCAGATCGCGTGGCTGATAATGGCGACCTTGCTGTACTTGGCACAACGGCGAGAGATTATATTGCACGTGCGCCGTGGATTCACCGGCGAGGCGAAACGCGGCGTGACGAACTACCGCGGCTCTATCTCGGCAACCGGTTCCCCTACGCGGAGAAAATTTTCGCGCGGCATCGCGCCCGGAATGCCCGTGAATTGAGGTACACGTGCGCCGATGATCCGAGCTACCGCGAGGCTCGGCTGCGAGGATAGATTACGTTACATCTCCGTACACGAGCGCGCTGTTCCGGGTTTTTAGCAAAAGCCAGTCGTTTCTTCGCACGCGATGCTTGCCGAGATATAATCGTGGCTTTCTCGGCGCGGAATGCCCACCGCTTTGGATCAGAAGCGATGCGCGTAAAATGTGAGATGATAAAGGCGATCTCCGGGAAAAATCGCGGACGCTGGAAAGGTAGTTTGTAGTATCGCGACCTCACGTGTTTAAATTGATGAAGGCGTATGTCCGTTTCTTGAACGAGAAATTAATCACTTCCGTTTGTAGATATTAATATATTCGAGATGAATTGAAATGATAACCGATGGCTGTGATAAGTGACGTGATAAAATGACGCGTTTCAGGTATTACGTTATCGTTTAAATGTAAGATTTTGATCGATTTATTTCTCGTATTTTTTTTTATTAAAAAAAAAAATAAAAAACAAAACGTTACGTTTAGTCAGTAAATTAATTTGCGAATTCTTCGACTGGTCGATTTCGCAAGCCAGCCATTCAAACGCCAGACAAGCTTTCTATTTTCTTATTTCTGTCATCTTAGCTAATCCCTTTCTCCCTGCCACGAGGGAACAAATCCGATATACGCGTGTGTCTGCCATTTGTCAGGCACGGTCTCGCGCGGTTTTTGCAGTCCTGCGACTGAATGAGATATGGACCACTCGAGGAATCTCGCCTCTCCTTTGTGAGGCTTCGGCACATGTCCTTTTCTCGGAACACATGGTAATTTCGGTCCGCTCTTTGTTTTGGCACGGCCAAGAGATTCTCAAAGAACCGAAAAATTACGACTCTCTTTTAAATCTGTCGAAAGGTACGATAAAATTGTTCGAAACATAACTGATCGTTTAGATTAGGGTGATAAAGAATTCTTAAAAATTATTTTACGTCTCCCAGACGACATTAGTTAGGGTTCGTAGAACTCCGCGTCTACCGCGCGGTCGCTCCATTTTTCATAGACTATCTTCCTGAACCATACATCCCGGACGGATGAGACATTCGACTGAATGGGAGAGATCGGAGCTGGGCGATCCCCGCGGCGTTTGTCATCGTTCAAATAATCCGCGACGCGATTTTCGCGGTAATAAGTCCCGGCACTGAAATTCGTTTTCGCGGCCAAATGCAGACCGCGCTGCTCCGCAAACATTAGCGCCGAGGTTAAAAAAAAAACCAAGCGGCCAGGCTTCGTTCTGCGAAGTGGTCCGGCTCAACGAATTTATTGCCGTATTTGTCGCAGGATTTCGTGAAACATCGTCGAAAATTTTAATCGGCCGGCGAGAGCACATGCGTCTCTCTTTGTATGCGTCAGCGTCGCCTTTGATTTCCACATAACCGAAGCGCCGTAAAGGCGAAAGCACGCCGACCGCTGGCCGAAGACACACGTGGCGACCGTACGGGGCGTGTTATTACTCGGAAACATCATAATCCTATATTTTCAACGCAGACGGACACGCGCGCATATGCGTAGATGAGAGACGTATAAATCTCTCCGGTCCCCTTCGTTATTGTGACGCCTCAATGTGCTCGTGGAATTTATTCATAGAGTCGGTAGGTCGGTCTGTGAACGTCAACTACTAACGCGTTTAAAACTCTACTCCGAAGCCGTCGAAATACGAAAATATATTTATTTTCTGCATTTTAATTTCGTGCCGATTTCTAGGCCTACAGTTTCGTGACTTTTGTAAAAAAATAACGTCATCGTTTTTATTATTCAGCGTTTAATATTTTATTCCATATCGTCAAAGGAGTTTTATGATTCCCGTCGGTAGTCTCGACTACTAAAAAAGCGATAAGCGCTCTACTGTCCTGGTTCCGACATAAAATGTTCAGCAAGTTCTTAACCGCTCGACCGACCAGAAACAGCTGTTGCCGGCCAAAAGTTTCCGAAGATTAAAGAAAAAAATTACCGCTCGTTGTCTTCCGCTTATGCTTCATGATTGATCAAACAGACAGATGTTTCGTAATATTCGTCGATATTCTCTATTATCTATCAAAGTCTCGCGAAAAAAAATTTTCTTTTTACGCTTATTAAATTTAAAGAGTAATTTCTATTTACGTAAAATTTTTGATTTTAGGAATTAATGTCGTATACCGCGTACGTTTAATGTTATCGGTATAATTATTGTTCATTGCGTTAATCAATTTTTTTCATTTTTTAATATAATTAATTTACTGCGCAAAGACGAAAGTCTTGCGCAACAACTTGTAATCCCGGACCCACACCTGTCGGATTTAGGGTCAATGATGAAACACTTCTCAAGTCATTCATGCCAGAAGCCTTCATAGCTCGTTAGCATTCCAAAGAGGCATAAGGGCAGATGTCTACTAGATAATTTACGTAAGCGAGCGTTTCATTGTTCTCGGTAGCTACGATATATAGGTAAACTGTGACATGTATTTAAAACCCGTTTCTTTGAATGACGACAGGAGAGGTCGGCGATGTCGCATGCATTACAGGTTAAAGATTAATGGATTTCAAGTTATAAAGCGAGTTTTTAAATTTTTTTTTAAATAAAACTATAGAAACTAGATTTCTTTAATATTTACGTTAATACTTTTACTCGATAAAATAAAATTAATAAAAAAAAAAAAAATGTAATTAAAAATTAACGTAAAATTAAATTAAAACGATTAGAACTCGGAAAGTTTTGCTCAGCACTTAAATAGATAACACGAAAATAAGTCATGCACAACGTTTGCCGTTCGTGCGGATATAAATCTCCGTTTCGCGATCTCTCGCCGCAGCGCGTAACGCAATGGGTCCTGAACTTGGTCGAGCTTAATTACCGCTGATCGCCGAGCGGCGCGATAATTGGAACGCTCCCGAAGCTAATTGCGGAGAATGCACCGGCGAATGAATGCCGGATGGTTTATCCCGGGTATCTCTTTCTTGGATGGACACACACGCGCGTGCGGTGCGTCACGCAACTCGCAAACACGCGATATCCGTTTAATTCGACCGGCATGTTTTCATCGCACTAATTCCGGTAATTATGTCATGAATATAATCGCGGCGCCGCGTATGCGTAAGAGCGTCTCTTATCTCCTGGTTATCCAGTTTATGACTATCGTCGAGTTCCAGTGCCGACAGCGAAGCGGCGGGTTATCGCGGGTTGCGTTACCGCTTTTTAACTCTCTTTTCAGTATTATTACGAGTCAAGTTTCAACGGAACGCTCGCTTCACGAAAAAGCTTCAGCCTTTACCTTTACACTTCACCATTTTTTTTTAATTAATCGTAATTAATTCATTCAGTCGTTCTAATAATTTTCTAAAATAATTATCTAAACCTTTCGTCGTCGCGCTTATTTATTAGACGCCGTTTGTGTCCTTTATTTGGACTCGGTTTTCAATAAAAAAAAAAAAAAAAAAGCGTTTCAATTAGATTTACGACAGTTGTAAAACAGCTTTTTCTCACCGAGCACCGCTATCTCATATATTTCGTTACATTCTGATTTGCCGCGAAATATTGCTTCACAGAATTTAAAGCCATTCATTACCGATATTTCCGAAGGACCAATCCGACCGGTTAGCGGAAGAATGATTAACGCCGACTGCAAAAAGCTCCCTTATATCTGCGTACAGTTTCTCCCGCTTACTTTCTCCGTTGTTTGTCTTGGCAGAATAGAACGCCCGCGGTCGCTTAAAGCATTAGCCGGACGATTGACCTCAATAATTTAATGCATATTACCGCGGGCTTATGCACAGCGCCTCTTGTCCGACAGAGATAAACCACCGGAAGACACCGCGAACGGGCACTCGCCGAAAGTAAAAAGCGGCAAGCTGCTGCGGCTTTTTCGCAAGAAGCGCAACGCGTGACATTCGCTTGTATTTTATAGCAATGTTAAGTGCAGGCCTTCCCTATTCAGCCGCGTGTTTTGTGGCAAGCATGAAGTGAGGTCTGCAATTATAATAATAAAAAAAAAGAAAAAGAAATTTATGCAAACATATCTTTGAAACGAAACGGAAACTTGCGTCTATTGTGTGCTCACGCGGTATAACGATACATTGTCATTTACATTATTACATGCAGCATGTATTGGCATCTACATATATTAACAATTCTTCTTTTTTATATTTATAAACGAAAGGGAAAAAAAAAAATTTCTTTTTTCTTTTTCTTTTTTTTAATCTACCTTCGTCGAACATTGGATATATGAATTTATTTCAGCAAAATTATTTATCGTAAGTCCGAACTCTTCGTTATTTCAAAGTGTTATCGTAATTGTCACTCGCCATTACGCTGCAAATGTTTGAGCAAATAGCATAGCTTTAAAAGATATGAGTTTGCATTCTCGGCCGTGTCTAATGGCATGCGGAATACCAAACACGAGCCGCGCGCGATCGAGAATCGGATGTAAAGTTACCTAGTCATGCGCGGGATATTACTGCGAACGGGCGCGGGGATAAAATTTCTGATCGTCACTGTCGGCGGAGTCGCACAACGTTTCATTGAAGCCGCGACGCGAGAGCGTCGGCGGCGAGATCTCTAATTTCCGATTAGAAGTCGCCGTTCCCTAATGATTTATCGTTAATTAAATCTGCACTATTCGATCTTCCATCCCTTATTCACTCCGCGCGGAAAATAGTCCGCCACTGATTTCTTTTCCGAAACGCTCAGCTGGCGAGCAATTTGATCGTCCAGATTGCGCGCCATTCATAGAATAAACAGACTATTTCGAAAGGTTGTTAATTTTATCTGCGGCTTTCTTAACTGATTTAAAATTAATATAACGTAAAACTTTTATTCGAAGCAAAATCGGATACTTAATCTGCTAATTAGATACCGAAATCCTGGAATGAAAAGGACTTATCAGTTAAGCGTCATTATTGAGCGAATATCGATGACGCGTGTTACTTCGTGACTGTTGCATAATTGTAGCAACAAACGGCGCATTTAACGTTAACCTTGGCGATATCTACTCATACGTACTATGTAGAATATTACCGACAAGGATGCGGCCTCAATTGTCGTATATCGCGTACGTATGTGCATTTGTTATCTACTCCACAGGTTGCGTAAAAAGAAAAAAATTTTTTTTTTAAGCGCTTAGTTTTATTTTAATAATAATTATTCTCTCGTTTCGTTCTTTGAATACGCTACGATTAATTATGACTAAGCGGGTAGGATTTTTACAAAAGTTGAAGCGGCGATATGGTAAATTGAATTATATTACACAATTATGTCCCGGCTTGCGGTGTTTCTTGGGCAAAACCGCTTAATCATAAATCTGCTAGTTTTTTCACGGCCGAGAGTACCAATTATCCTCAAGTAATCATTGATATCCCGGCAACAATCTACTGCGCCCTCGGACGTTACTATGCGCGCAGGAAAACTCGTCGGATAATAACGGAATGAAGTCCTAGGTGGGCGTGGAAACACAAGACGTATTTCCACGTTGATGGGATTACGGCAGACATAAATAACGGAATGAAACGTGTAACTTCCACAGCGCGATAGCGACGCGATGAGAACTTTCGAATCTAGATTCACTCTCGCCCGTCGCCTCGCCGCAAACAATTTTCTTTTTTTTTTCTTTTTCTATTTTCTTTTTTGCTTGCGAACGTCCGGTGTCGAGAGGTTCGCGCATTTTCCATGCAACTTACGTCAATGTCCCCCCCCTCCCGTTCCGTTCGCATCGATGCCGTAACCACGTAAAATAAAAAACACACTTACGAAATGGTTATTGTTATTTTATCGCGTGTAAAGATTCGCAAACGAGTCTCTAAAAATTAAAAAAAATATATTTCCAAATGTCTTGCGTCGTATTAAAGAACAATATATGTCATCGCAGATCTTAATTTTTTTTTCTTTATTTTTTTCCAAGAGTTTAGAAGTCTCTACGTAAAATTTTATATTGGTGATGCATCACGATGCGATATGTTATTACGATTTCTAATCAAGCCGCGAATTCGATCGAGGAGAATCGTTTCCGCTCGTGCTTCATTGAGAAATCTTTTCGCGTGCGCGCGTATAGACGCGTTAGCTCGCGTGGACCTCGCGGCTATCGAAGACATACTAATGGCCTCTCGACGAGGCTACGTATTTGTCGGCGAATCGTCGCACATTGTTACGCAGACGTGCATAAACGTACGTACACCATGCATTAAGTGCATAACAGATCTATAGATACCGCGAACTATCATTGTTTCAAGCGGTACACGGGTTTGCTTTCGCACAGCTCGTTATCGTAAGTCCGTCGGGGGAAATGTGTCTACCGCGATGTCGTGTAGCGACACAGACACTGGTATCGCGTATAATTTACTGTCCAGCTATTCCCTCTCATTTTGACACGTGTATGTAATTAAATTATCAACGCCATAACACTGCTAATGCTGATAATAAATGAAGAATGTAGCCGAGGAAACTGGCGAAGATGTTTCTCTCACTAAAATCATTTTTAAAACTGCGCGGCATTAAGACGGGGGGGAAACTTTTTAATGCGAAATAAAATCAACATTCCGAGCATTTTTATCTCAGCTCTTGAGATCGTATACGCGAGGCCTCTCGAGATCATTTGTTTGACAAATTTATTCGAGATGTATTTCCGAGCCCGTCAATCGGCCGCTGATCGCGTCAGCATTAATTTAAACCAGACCACCGGTTCTCCGAACTCGAGTTTAGGCCTGACGTAATATCAGCGGTCTCACAGGCACCCTCGTAGATCCGTATCGCCCTAGATCTAATGTACCTTCGTACCCAATTGGGCATCTCCATAGGATTTATAGCCGGCGATTCGAACGCAGCGCGCGATTGTAAATCGTGCGTGTTTTCTTACATCGAGCTATCACTATTTGCGCAACGTTGCGGCTTGCGTCCTGCATAATTTCGATGTTTCATACGCGGAGAAAACTTTACAATTATCATAGTGTCGCAGTAGTCGTGGAACGTCGAAGAAATTATAATTAAATATACTACGTCGGTATTTAATTTATTTACGCCAGCCATTGCTTTGCTATTTAAATTTATAATTCCGAGACGGCTTACTCTGCCGGAAACAGGAAAGTTGATTGCGCTATAGTTGTCAGAAATATCATAAAATTCTAGGCCGAGAGTAACTATATTTTTTCTTTCAAAGCACAGTCACCGTGACACGGTCGGTCTCGGTATGTAAAAGTTTCTCCGTGTACGCGACATCCAGAGCGACGCCGATGCCTCTCATCTCGCGCGGCATGTGGAACGGCCGGCTTCCGGCGCGCGCTAAATGAACACGCGTAAAAAATGGAAATGAGCAATTGTTGCGTACGCGTCGCCGATTTATACGAGGTTAATTAACCGCGAAGTGCGCGCGCGGCAATAAAAGCGTCGTCCGAATATAGGTTAATACGAAGCCGTCCGATCTCCAAATCTACTACACCGGATTCTGTCATTAAAATTTATTTGGTTACCCTAACGACTTCGACTTTCGAATGTTTCGAGCAAACTTTTTTATGCATCGCGGATAAAGTGAGAAAAAAATTTCTTCCTCCGACGATTGTATTAAACACAGCCGAGATACGACCTCGTAACTATTCGACCGATGATAGAAACGCGTTAATAACGTTAATTGGTACAGATATGAAGTAGGCCGGCGCTAAATGAAGCTAAAAAACGCGCGGAGCTTGTTTGAAAAGATGCATTAAAGTTCAAGGACAGGCTGCTATTTTTCATTGAGAGCAAGCCTCAAGACCGCAAGACTCACTTTATTTCCCATTATGCAATATCCGGCCATTTTAAATGTTATCATCGTACATTTCGACACGGAGATATAACTGGCTTTTTTTTTTTTTCTTGTACCTCAACGTGACGTAACCTTTTCTTCCAGACAATACGCGGAACTCGGATTAAATTGATAAAACCAATTTCGCAAGCTCGCCGAATAAAAATATTAATCATTACGGAGGTAATGAGTAAAACTTTAACATCTCTACGCTGCCGATAAATATTTATTAACCGACAGTTATCCCCGTTGAAATTTAATTAACTAATAAACAAAAAGGTAGTCGTTAAAAGTGCAATTTATCTCGCGGCAAATAAAGTTCCCGGTATCGAGCATTGCGTCAGCAATTATGAACGGCGGCGTGAAAAAGCGGCTTGTTCCTCGGATTTCTATAAATAGTCCAGCTAAGAAAGCGAGGCTGGAAAATAATACAATAGAGACGCGTGTCCGCTTGTGTATCAACGACAGATCGGCTTGTAAATCACCCTGTCAATCAATGCGATTGGCAAAATAGAATTCCCCCCGTACATTTTTAGGAGTAACGTCAACAGCGACCGACGGACGTGTAATTTGACTTGTTAAGCCGATCCATTAAGGAGACATGGCTATCGTCAGCGTCGCCGGCCGCGGGTGAATTTTGAGGTCGCATTTCCATCGCTCGACTACGTCGTCGAGCTCGAAATTCAATGAAACTGCTTTCTGCGATCGCGAGATATCACGAAAGCCCTAGTCCCACGCGCCATCAGTCGGCCCGGATTGACAAATGGAACGCATTACGCGCGACTTGTCTGCGATATTATTATTTAACGGCGAAATGTTTGTTATTGCGGTACACGCGGAGATAATACGGCCATTCGAAAGGCGAAAAATAACGCTGTCCGGCGTGCGTGACGTAGAATAACTGGATTCGAACCTCAGACTTCAAGCTCGTCGGTATTTATCAAAGCGAGCCGTCAAAAATAGTCCTCGCTGATACAGCCTCCGCGCTAATAATCTCTCACGTTTCTCAAATAAATTCTCGCGTGCAAATTTTTTCTAACGACGCCATCGTTCGGGAAGACGGCAGCCTGCAACCGAACGCGAGATTGTCCTTCTCAAAAGTCACGCGATCACCGTCGAGAACCGTTCGAGAGCGCGTTTCTCTTGTGCCGACACGTTTCCCGTCATTATCACGTGCCTCTTACACAAAGCCTACTGCGAGTCGGCGTAGGTAATTAGGCTTTAGACGAGAGCTTTAGACAATGAATGTAGAATCGCGACAGCTGGGTCGCGTGTCGTCGAGGAAACAGGCGACTCCGAGTCTCGCGATCTCGCGGTGCCGCATTATCGATCTCGTGGCAAGGATGAAACATCCGCATAGACGGCAGAAAAAAAGACGCGCAAAGAAATTAATTCCGAAGCTGGAACCTTTAACGATGTTCAAAGAATGATAAATGCTCGACCATAAATCCTCCGCGAGCGTGCACGTTCTGACTAGCAACGTTGGAACGGTTTCAAAGGGCTTTGATGCGTTTTCGCGGAGCGAAAATTTCTTCAGCAAAAATTCTCCGCGCGGAATATCGACGATAAACTTTTACGCCCTAAAACGCAAAGTTCCTTTTTGTAAAAAAAAAAAAAAAAAAAGTCATGCTTCTTTATAGGAATTGTTTCGAGTTGCGCGTGGCGTTGCCGAGCGGATGGAAATGATAACGTTAATATCTGACCTTTTCGCGGCCGCGAGAATGAGGATGTGAGATTAATGCGCCGCATTAAGCGCGCGAAATCCGGCTACTTTATTTATGGCGCGAATACAACGGCTTGACCGCCAAGTCATTGAACACTTCGGGCTCATGATGCAACGATAAAGTGATGTATAACGAGGCGTGCCGGGGAAATATGTAATGGCCGCGAGAATTTGCAAGGAAATTGATGCTCTATCAGTCGGCCGCCTGACGGCAATTTGTTTTCCTAGACGTCTCATACTTCACGATCCAGCGTGTGCTTGTAATTGTTGGGCCCCTTACTCGCCGTTGACTGGGTCACATGAGATTGCGGATATGAGTAAACTACGAGAGCGACACTTAAGTATCGCGCGCGACAAAGAGAAAGTTGGCTTTTACATGAAATTTGGTAATTTCGGAATTAGGTGCCTATAATTAATTACGAATAAATTTCTCAAAAGCTCGTCGCCCCCTTAACGTTAATTAATAATTATAAAGTTCAACCTCACTGGATAGTTTCTAATTTGTATTAATTCATAATTCAATTTTGACGACTTCTTCTGCATTTTATTATATATTTTTCTGCATTGACGTCTACTAACAATGAAACATTGTGGTTCAATAATCGATCAACAAGCAATCGCTGTTGCGCGCAATCGGAAGCAGTAATGTCGTCCGGTGCATAAAAGGATTTCACGACGATTCAATTCACGTAATTCTTTCCGCAAAGTACAGTGAACATCTAATTAAATGTATTTAAATAAAACAAAAAATAGCTCAATCAAATATTCCGTACTAAGCGAGTATAATAAGAATGGCATAAAAATTTTTCTGCGTTTGTCTCGATTTTTCCCTTCGACTGATGTAATTCGATACAATTAGTGACCGCACCTGTGCAACCTTGATCACAAGTGATTGTCGGTCGATATATCGAGCGCGGCATCGAAATTGCAACAGAAAGAATTTATCGGGAATGCCGTTTGACGTAACTGACAGCGTGATTGTTGCGTGACGTCGCACCAGCGCGGTCGGAAATGGTTTTACTCGCAGGTGCATTGCGGATCTGAATATTCCATGTCGCAACACAAAACGTAACTACCGTAATACGCGAAAGCGCATTCAAGTATTTTCCCGCATCGATCTCCGTGGCGTAGAGCAATATTTTAAATTCTTATTATCGAAGATAAATTAATAATTTTTCCAGCCGATAATTCAGAATTAATAACGCACGACACCGCCGTGTTGTATCAATAAATTAATCGAGCGAGTAAACGTTGCGCGTGAGACGCGAACACGTAAGAGCTCGTGCAGAAATATTCGATATTAATAATTCGTGTCTTTCCCCCTCGTTTTGAATTCCCGTTGAATTTCGCTAATTACAATCCAGCATTCGCAGCTGGACGCTTCGCGATTGCAGCACGTCGAATTCCATTACGTCCAAATTTGTTTAGCGTTGGCAGTTTATCGATTCGGACGATCCATTATATCCCGCGACAGATTCGCGCGTACGCTCAAAAATCAGCGCTCGCTACACTTCGTTAGTTAAGTCAGTCATGCAAGAATTTTAATACTCGTTCTTGTCATATTCTACTTTGCACGGCGAGGTTGTCGCCCGACGATACACGCGTAATAGAAAAAGGAAGAAAAAAAAAAAAAAAAAAAGGGTGGGATATTTCCTTCACCACCACCGTTGAAGAGAATATAGTTTTGTTAATTAACTTAATTGATAGCTTTGATAATGCACTATTGCGCTGGGGAGACCTATAAAGTTTTTGCCTTGAAATTCATGGCGATGCCCGCATCTTTGACTTACGACAAGCTATGCGATGTTATCGGGGGGCCAATTGACACTTAATTGTGAAACTTGATGAAGATTAACGGCGACCGTTAATAAACTTTTAGGATGACTTAATGCACGAAGTTTTCCCAGAGTCTTTACATTAATGTGAGAAAAATCGCAGCGTCTCGTATTCAAGCGAATGTATATTTTAATGCAGTTATTTGGTGCATCTCTTTAATATATTCAACGCGTAATTAGACGGAATGGATGTGCAAACATGATAAAAAAAAAATGATACGTATACCGATGCAAAAATTATAGATCAAAACGTGACGATAAACGTTTTTACATTCATGATTCAGATAAACAGGATAAAAATTTACGACCAGGTGGCGGTAATTTAACACCTTACAAGACGAAATAATTAAAATAAAGTTGTACGTGAGCAGAAATGCTTTGTCGACGAGATGAAGATGTTACAAGTAAGATCGTATGAGTCTGACTCACGATTTAGATTTTATAACAGCAAATCTAATTATAAAATTTTTACAACAACTGGCAGATATTTATAATATTGCCAGTAAATTTTGATAAAAAGATATTTTTAATAAGCATTAATTAAAAAAGAAAAAAAATTCTTTTTGCGCAACATTATTCTGTTTTACTAAAAGCTACATTTTTTATATTATTGTTTGTTGAATATATGTTTAATCTTCCTAAAGATGTTCGGAAAAATTAATTCTTGTAGTTGATCTTCGCGATTGCGTTCCCCTCGCATTAAACACGTTGGATTAATTAAAAGCACGAAATCGACACGACAGACGAAGCGTGGCATTACGCACGAATTGAGTCGAATACCATAATCACGAGACAGGGGATCAGCCATCTCGTTGTTAATTAATTATTGGAATTAATTATGGGAATCGGCCTACTCGCATGCAAGTATTATCAGATCGGGTTATATTCTCAAGCGAATCGAATAACGGTAATTTCCGACACCTTAATAGAATAATGCGTTTTCACACGTGCACATTATCACTGCACAGCATTCGTTACAATTTTTTTTATAAAGCAAAGACAGTCCTAAATATAATTTAAATTAATTAAAAAAAAAAATACACTCTTGGCGTCATAATTTCGCATAAGTAAAAAAATGATATCTACTCTAGCTTGTCAAATATTAAAATTAAAACCCTGATAGCTGTGAAGATTAATTAATGCATATTACATTTATTAAAAATGCTTCTCTCCGTGCGAAAGAGAGACTCTGAAATAATGCGCGTTTTATAAACTTCAAGATGCCAATGAGATTTAGACATGCATCAAGTTAATTAACACTTGTATCGAAAGGGTGACGTTAATGCATGGACATACGTGACAGCTATGAAAAAGCTTGATGTATCGCGAATGGCTTTTGAGAAACCGCACTTGCATGTAACTAGCGAAATCAATTAGCATTTCATTAAAAACAAGATCTTTTTAAAAAGTTCTTAATTATAATAAAAAATAAAAAAATAAATAAAAATAAAAAAAAAACAATGAAACGTAATATGAAACACCTGGCTTTCCAAATAATTGGCTCGCGAACGAAATTTATATTAACCTTCGTCCCACCTAAATTGATCTGTTCAGCTGCTTCACGACGATATACTTTCTCTCGTCAAATTATCGAAAGCAGTCTACGCATCCGGATAATATCGATGAATTACGTGGGACAAGAGTGGTTAACACACGGCAAATTTCGATTGACCGCGCGGGTCAACGATTGGTCGATCAAGTTCAGCAGCCAGTTAGCCGACAGTTAGTCCGCTGTCGTCCGGCTAACGACTTAATGACGGGAATTCACCACTTACGAGTTCCTCTTTTTCTCCCCCATCCTGTCCTCTCTTTCTCTTTCCCCCATTCTTCTTTTGTCCGCGATCCCTTTCCTCTCTTTCATCGGCAGTGCTATTCGCGTAAAACAACGCGTTCGACGGACCGATAACAATGTCCGAAATTAGTCAACGCATATACGGGATCGTCATTAACCGCTACGTCGCATAAATTTTGTCCCTCACCCTCTCTTTTCTTAGTTATAAAAATTAATTGAAAGATAATACACGTCCAGCGCACAATCGTTTGACCATATATGTATTTCAGAAGCTAAAAAAAATTTTTTTTTATTACGTCTCCATCCTTCTGATTATTTTATAATTTTGTATATATTTTTTTTCTTTTTATTGCCCGCACCTGAAATAATAATGTCGCAATATAAGAGAATAAAAGTCAAAGACATTACGACAGGTGATTATTACGATGATGTGTCTGTGATGTAATAGAGATTACACCTATTTTCGCACGTCTTTCGCGAGACAACTCTTTTGCGTTCACATTATTACGTTATCTAATATCTTTAATCTCCCGTCTCTAAAATAAACTACATTTATTGCCTTTCGTAATTAGAATATGCACACGAGAAACTCGTTCGCAGCCTGTTCAAACAAAAATTTAATGGCGCGCGCTAGAAACGCAAATGCCGCGCGGATAATATTTAGCGAAGACGTGCCCCTCTTAGATAAATTTAATTACGTTTGTTATTTAATTAACACCGGAGTCCAACCTATCGATCCGGAATGTCTGCCTATCTCTTTTTCGTTTACATTGCTGTTAAGTGAATTGATCTATCGCGCCGATTGGTGTGTAAAGATAATCATCTTGAATGATATCGTCTGCGGCACGTTGAATTAAGGGTAAGCCTTATCCCACGATTGTAATCTAATCTCTTTACATGATTCAACGTAATTCAACCCGTATCTTATTTTACAGCGGGTTACAACAAACCTAAAAACTTTTTTTTAGGCGCAAAAAATTTTTTTATATATTACTTCCGCATATTTCTTTGAAATAAACACATTTAATTTTTCTCGTAAAACTATTTTTTCAATGCTAACGGCATTTATATAAATGACATCTTTATTTATCCGACTGCTAATTGTAGTATTAAATGACACATTGCTGTTTTTACTACATATGACGAACCCTAATTTACCGATGAAAAATCCGTGGCTTGCGTGCTTTAACGTTAAATATGCCGAGCAATTCTTTACGTAATAATGTTGCGTTTTGCAGCATGCGATGGAAATGGACACATTCGTTACTGAGGCCTTGTCGAACACTCATAAACTTTTAGATCTTCCTGCTCTATGTGTTTCCAAAGTGCAGTGAAAAGTCGTACAGGAACGTTTTATTTTAGTGAAAAGTTTCGAAACTTAAAGTAAATTGAAGTTAAGTGTTTCGTTAACTGAATGGTATAAGTTTTCGCAAAATGGATGTAAGTACAAATTATTATAACATTAAGTAATCGTATCTCGTGAAATAAATTTATTAGAATTTTAGTTGTAAGTTTTACAATTTTTTTTTTTTAATGATCTGTTAAACTTTGATAAAATTTTTTATTAGTTATTCACGAAATTATATAATACAGAAAAACCTTGAACCCTTCATCTTTTGTAGACGGTTAACGCAGAAGAAATTCACAGGCTGCAATGGCCAGATTACATTGTGATCGGCGTAATTATGTCGGTCTCTGTCATTATCGGACTCTACTATCGATTCAGCGGCGGTCGGCAGCGTACTGCAGCGGTTGGTATATAAAAAAAAATCCATTTCTACGCGATATATCAATTCGTCGTTAAGCTAATCTACCGCGATAATCCACACGTGAGCCGTATCTCTGTACGTTACGTGATCAATCTGATCTCGCGGTAAATATATTATCATTCCCGTAAATTGCAACAATAAATCGTTGCCCAATTTTTCAAACGTCGACGCGTTAATTAACCGCTGATATATTCCCGTCCGGCAATACGCGAAGCGTTTCGTCGATAATATAAATATAATTCGAGCAGATACAACCTGCGTTGTATAATTTTATTTATCGCGGACGGATCGTTTTAGAAATGTTGCGTTCCGCGGGCAATAATTTCCCTGCAAAAGACTGCTGTTTAACTGATCGTACAATTATCATCGATAGGAGTACTTCTCCGCGGACAACTCATTAGGCATCCTGCCTCTCTCGATCGCGATGATGGCCTCCCATGTATCTGGTATTACCATGCTGGGAATGAGCGGTGAATCTTACATCCGCGGCATGATCGTTGTAATAGTATATACTACTGGCATCTTTCTCGTGCCGCTCATAGCCTTTGGTTACCTGCCAGTCTTCTTCGCAGTGAAGGTCGTGAGCATCTATGAGGTAATTGTCGAATGATTGTATATCGTTTACTAGTCTGGGCAATATTTCAATGCTCCTCAGAAAGACCAATCATATCGTGCAATCTTATGCGAAGATTTGATCGAGGACGTTAAATTAAATTTTTTTTTTTTTTCTTTTTTTGTAACAATTAATTTAAAAATAAAAATTATTTTTAAAGACGTCGGCTAAATTGATAAATGAACATTTCGTCAAGTAATTTTTTTGGATGATTTTTTCTCTCTCCAGTATTTAGAGATGCGGTTCGGATTGTACATGAGACTGCTCGTAAGCGCGGCTAATTTCTCCGAGACGATGTTACTGACCGGAGTGATGCTGTACGCACCTTCGCTGGCGCTTGAAGCTACTACAGGCTTGTCCAGCACTATGAGCATTTTAGTGCTCGCTGTAATCTGCACCTTTTACTCTACATTAGGCGGGATAAAAGCAGTCTTGATCACCGACATTTTCCAAGGCTTGCTCATGATAGTTGCTCTCTTTATCATTGTCTTCATCATTATACAAGACGTCGACGGAGGACTCAGTGCTATTTGGAATATCGCGCTAGAGGGAGGTCGCTTAAATTTCTCTGAGTAAATAAATTGCAATGGATAATAAAGTAAATTAATAAAAAATTAATGGGGTCGATAGAAATATTAATGCAATGCTTTTTAATTTAGAGTATCTTTAGATCCAACCGTGCAATACACGTGGTGGAGTCTTATGATTGGAGGAGGGGCGATATTTCTGGCCTATCTCGGAGTGAACCAAGTGCAGGTTCAACGTTTAATGACTGTTAAGTACGTTAATGTATATTTCATTTTTCGAGGTAAACGTTTGCATAATGTTATTAATTCCTCCCTCCTCTTTTTATGTTTAAAGCCAAAAGGAATTAAACAATAAAAAGATTTATTTTAATTTTATTTTAACCTAATATAAATTTTTTATTGCACGCTAAAAGGAAGATACGGCGGCGGCAGCTTAGCGAACGTGATTTTAGCGTCGTGTGCGTCGAGTTTCACGTGTGCCGCATGTATGTACCGCGCCGGCCGGATTGCCGATGACTGATTTTCCCTCCCGTTCTCTCATCCCCTTGCCTCTGCCGCCTAGGGTTACGTACGCTAGCTCTGTCGCCGCAGAAAACGCCGTATCTACCCTTCGGTGTGCCGTTATTATTATAATTCATTACTATTTCCGCAGAAACGTAAACGTGGCCGCGAACGCGCTATTCCTATGCGGTCCATTCGTCTTGCTGGTGGGCTTTTTAACCTGCTTCGTCGGAGTAGCGATTTACGCGTTCTACAGAGATTGCGATCCCGTTGCCTCCGGACAACTTTCGACCTACGACAAAATACTGCCCCACTTTACCGTGCAAAAATTGCCAGCCGGACTGGTCGGCTTAATCGTTTCCGGTATCTTCAGCGCCAGCCTCAGCACGATTTCTGCCATGATGAACTCGCTAGCCGCGGTGGCCCTCGAAGATTACGTTAAGCCGCTACATCGTAAATTCGGCGTGGATTTGTCCGACCAAAAGGCCACCTTTATAGCGAAGGCTCTTACGATTTTAAACGGGATTATTAGCGTGTTCCTGGCGCTAATGGCGAAGACAATGGGCACGCTCGTCACCGTGGCTCTTAGCTTCCACGGAGCCATCGGTGGCCCGATATTAGGTATCTTCACCCTCGGAATGGTCTGCGAAACTGCTAACGAGCCCGGGACCATTATCGGTATGATATCAGCGTTATGCGTCTGCCTATGGGCCACTTTCGGGCAACCCAAGCCGCCGGTCACGGAACTACCGGTGTCGATTGACGGCTGCGGGAATTCCACGTTGATGCTCGCCGAGCACATCAATTTGAACAGGTAATATCTCCGGAAGTAACGAAAATTAACATATGTCATTGACATTCCAAGCTTTCCGAGAAACTCGAAGCCGTGCCGTTACTCCAAATTGTATTTAAACATTTTTTTAATAATTAAATTCATTTGATATATCGTATATCTTTCAAATAAGCTGGAAAAAGAGTTCCATGCCCCGAGCATTTTCAATAAATCATCCAGTTTCACCTCGGGCGTTTGCGCAACGCTCAAATATTAGCGCTGCAGCATTATCGGGTATAAATGCAATCTGTATTTACAATTGTCGGCCTATTTATCTCGCTCGTCGTAGACCGAATCAAACAAGCATAAATTTATCTTGGGGAAACAGATAGGGAGAGAGACACGGGCCGGCGACGCATGGGCGCGTATCGCGCGACGATTAGAATATGAGTTATCGGCGCGCCGTAAATCGTCTTATCGCGGCTCCTCGAAATTCGCGGGCGCGTCAACGCTGCCGCGCGCATATTTTGTAATTAGCCGCGAGTTAAGCGCTGCTTCTACGATCCCCCCCTTCTTCTCCTCCCCCTCGCGCTTGTCACTTTCTCGTGGATAAGCTCGCTATTCGGCATTCCCACGGTGGTAAATAACATTAATTGCGCCGTTAATAAACTGAAATTACGGCTATCCCGCGGAATCCTCGGCGCGCAGTTATTAGCGAGATTAGATATATTATAGCTTTCTCTTTGTCGGCGGGAATTCGTTTAAATTGACCGGTCCACTTCAACGTCGCAAGAAACTGAAAGGCCGCCTTGCGAAAGAGCGTAAAGATAAACGATCCGATCCAATTGAAATAATCCCGAGCGCAATAAGAAGCACGTTTCTCGTAACGCGCGCAACGCGAATAATACTTTTATCATTTAACGGAAAGATGTTTTGCTAATTAGACATTTTGTGTTGCAAAACGTTAAGGAGAAAGTGGAGAAAGTCACAAGATATTAGATAAAAAAATTAATTTTTTTTGTGCAGCCTTTCGAAACATTAAAGTAAAATATTAAGAAAAAAAAAAAAAAAAGAATTATTTCTTTATTTTTTGTAAAATTATCAAACTGTCGTGTGTCTCTTTTTTGCAGCACCGTGCAGCCGGATCACTCGTCGTACTTCTATTTGTACCGCATCTCCTACTTTTGGTATAATCCCATAGGACTGACGATTACTCTCGTGGTCGGGTACACCGCGAGTATTATAGTGCGGCTAATCCAAGGTGGGAATAATATCGAGCACGACCCGAACCTGTTCATGCCGTTCATAGCTAAAAGAATAAGACGGCGACGGCAGGACGCGGAGAAAACTACGAACAGCCAGCTCTTCGTTCTGGAACCGAGCCGTGTACGATGAAACGTTTGTAATTCAATAACTCGCAGCTTTGAGTGCATTACCCTATCAAGCCTAATTGGCGGGCCGGTCACGCAGCCGACGCGATAAAAAGTAATCGGCTGGCCATTATAAGCAAAAATTGTTACAATTAAAAGTTATTGCGACATTCTCCGGTATCATTATTCGGCTGATTAATTCAGTATTAATTATCTTTCTGTTCGAGCATATTGAACGAATGCATATATATACATGACCATCGATACCGTTATTTATTATGCACTAGTCATGTCCTTGCATAAAATTTCGCCGATTTTCCAGACGCAGTAAGGCTGTAATATCCTTTTTCCTTTTTTTTAATGATAATTAATAAAATGCATGCTGGTTTCTGGCGTTTACTTTTCAGCTTTAATACATGGACGGGGTTAATATTCGCGATAATGTTATTAAATGGTTCTTAGCCGCGCGACAATATTCGTATTATGGACTATCGGGGTTCTCGAATAATTTTCGCGTTGTCGATTTACGCGCGATTGCGATTACGGGGCTATTATCCAATTACCGCGGGGTAGACAACTGCGCGGCGACAGCCCGCCGCGATGTACGTCGGCGAGCACGGCCGAAAATCGGCGCTCTGCAATTTTTCGGCGGCCGTCTCCGCATTAATTTGCAATTTAACGAGCACGGATTGGCGGAAAAAAGGGTTCGAGGAGGATAACGCAGCCGTGTGGGTCGATTCGACGACGGCGAGCTGGCGATTTAAACGATTTTGCTACGCTGCCACCGAAATTGGCGCGACTTATCTCGTAATCGTCCACGGCCAATTACCGTGTTCGGTACAAGCAGGCTTTTAATTCGTTTAATCGAAGTTCATCTGCGCGCCGGATCGTCATTGCCCCCGCCTTGCACGGCGTATGATTAAACGATAAAAAAAGAAGAAGAAAAAAAAAAGAGACAGCAATAATTGATACGTTGTCGGGAATTTGTGTTCGCGAATTGCCGCTGCCGATCCGCACGTCGCGATTCTCCATTCGGTTCAGCCGCGCATAACAAACGGTAAATTAATTGCGTGCCGATACTCGTCCGTCATAAGGCACGCATTTCGCGGCTATGAATTTATATGATGCATGAATACAAATTGATACGATCTACACGCCGCGAATGTGCTTTTCAAGTGCCTGACTCGCGCTGAAGTTTGAAGTAAACCTTCGAAATACACGAATCATGTAACGCAAATTGCATGAATCGAAACGCAGACCAATTTTCCCCACGCGATTCTCCCCACCCCGGACACTTATCGTTTCGATCTACAAGAGAGAATCCTCGCTATCGCGTGTGCATCTCGTTGCATTTTCACGATGACTAGACTCGCCGCATCGGCAAAGATCTTGCTCGGCGGGCACCGAAGGAGACTGCGCCTATAGAAATGCGCATACGTATCAGCACAATGGCTCGAGCTTTCATCCCACCCTCACCGTCCACCCCCGCGCGTTCGCGGGACTGTATTTAAAATTGAAATCGTGGGTGCCGGGGTCCCCGAGTTTTATACGCGGCGCTCCGCCACGTCCGATCCCGATTATCGATGCGTTCCTTTTACCAACCTTTTTTTTTTCCCTCTCGACCCTTCCTTCTTGCCGTCCATTCTCGCCGGGTCCGCCGCGCAGCGTCACGTGAATATGCATGAATCGTCTGGCGCGCGGCCAGGATGAATTTTAAAACAGAAATCCTGCCGACCGGTTCATTCACTGGCGCGGCCGGACATGTTTACGTTACGACGAACTGTTTACTCGCGAGGGATGGGAAACTCCGAAGCGGTCCCGGCGGCGACAAAATTTATTTAAGGTTCCGCGATCGAGTAAGGAAATAATAAAATACCGCCGATGCCGAGGGAATAAACTTTTTCCGTCCGGATTTTCATTAATAAATATCTGCGAATATAAAGAGTTAAATTTATCGGTTAAATTAATAAAGCTATCGCGGTAAAATTTGGGACAATGCCGCACGAGGAAATAAAAACGAGCACTGGACTTGCAAAATTATTACGGGACGTTGTTATAAAGTTGATCGATCGTTGAGCTTCTTTTTTTTTTTCTTTCCCCTTTTTCTTTCGAGAGAGTTATTTTGCTTTTCGTAATTGCTGCCGAAAAATATTCCACGCTTTACACCGGGTTTCTTGGGTCTCTCGAGATAACCTATGCAAAAGACAGTTCGTGCGCGATGTAGAATTCAGTGATGCAACCGACCCATGCATTATGGGGAGTACGATATCCATCTTATGTCAAGATTTTACGATCGCCGCATTAGCTAGGCACAGGCTAACCGATGGAAACGACGGTGTAGCTCGTGAGAATTCACAAATTGCGATATAACATGCGTGCTACGATAATAGTAATACCCGAACTATCCAGCTTCGTGCAAAATTTCTATACCCTCTCACCTAAGATATATTAATTTAATTGTTATTTCAAGACAGATCATTACTCCGTTATATTATTCCGAATTGTACGAATAAAAATATTTCTTAATCTTTCTTGAAGACACGAAGCTCGGAAGCTGGACGCGTTATTACAGCAAAAACCTTGGGAATCCTTTTTCTCTTTTTTTTCTTTTTTGCGATGAACGGTGCGGGTTACGAAATAATCACTCGCAGTTACCGTGGCTCGTAGCGGGCCCTTCCTGCCGATTTCACCGCGAAACCACCCGGCGGGCGGGTCTCTTATCTCGAGCACGGCTAAGTGCAGCTTGCGGCCCGCCACCGTAACGGCGACGGTGGTGGGCCTCACGGCCCATGCCGTGTGAAATGCCGGCTACCAGAAGGATACGCGGCGCAGGGGGCGGATTTAATCCACCACGAGCTAGTTCGAATTGACTTGTAAAGCCGAAAGACTGGAGGTCCCGGCCGACGCGGCCGGCGATTACGCGCCGTATCGTTATCCCGCGGGGAGATGAAAATGCCGCGATACGCGGAGCACAAAGCCATGGGAAATATAATGGTTTCCTATTCCGCCCCGGGCTGAAACGTGATTTTCGACACGACGCGATATAAATAATATTGTTTCCCTGACAAGTCTCCGCGTCAAATTCGCGCCGTATCTCGACGCGCGGATCTCGCGGTCTCGAGGTATTGCGCAATATCGTCGTAATAATATTAATCCAACCCATAATTTACGCCGAGTGTAAGATCGATTCAAGTCGCACATGCTCATGACTGAAATTATGACAAACAAATTGTCCGGAGATATCTTATTACAGAACGGGGTGTCGATTGCCGCTGGCGATGCACGCGGCTGTTACTCGCATTTACCGCAATCTCATTGCGGGGAATTTGTTGATACTTTGTCGGCGAGCTTGTTACACAAGGTGAGAGGTGTTCAACCTATCGAACTAAATCGATCTATTGTTAGCGTAGTCGCAAATCGTATCCGAGTCCCTCGGCTGCCAAGCCCACTTTAGTTTAACACGTTTGCGTTAGACATAAATGTTCCTGCTATTCTTAGAAGCGCTGTCATAACTGTCGAAAAGTAATTAGCTCGTTATAACAACTACATTTTTGTATAAAAATATTTCAAATATTTAAATGATCCTCTATTTTTCTCAATAGCAAAAAAAAAAAAAAAAAAAGAGAAATACGCGCCACGGCAATTTTCAGTGCCACCCATGACGAACGCATCACGTGTTGTTTTTATGACCGGAAGGGAAGTTGTCAGTTACAATTCGTAACCGTGATACATAATGCCCGCTTGAAAAACAACCCTTAATCATTTTAACGTTCCTCCGCCGGGGCAGGGCTGTTCAAATAGCGGATCGACCGATATTCTCACGCGTCCCTTTTTAGGGCCTGGGCGCGCCCGTGTCAACAAACATCCACCTTTAACACGATCTCTCTCTAGTGCGAGGCACTCGTTATCGAGCGTGTCGATTACGTTTTAACTCGTCAAGTGCGCCGACGATCCGTTGCCGACGCGGGCTTAAAGAACGCAGCGTGCGTCGCACGAGAATTAATTATCGTCAATTCCGAAACGATGTTTTTCAACAGGCGCAAATCGCGCGTGGCAATGCCGCGCGATAAACTCAAATGGTCAATAAAGAGTTAACAATTAAGTTAAAATTAAATAGATAAAAAATAATACCGCGAGCGGAATAAAATGGCCGCACTGCGAGAATAATTAACACCCGACGCTTTCTTCGGATAATAAATTGTTTAAAACACCTGGCTTTGGTGTTATTTGTAACGCGGCGGCGTATTCGCCGGAGATTTACAATCCCGATATTTCGCCCGTTAATATTGCCGTTACTTTTGTCGTACAGTTATAGTAATAATCCTTTGAAAGGTCGAGCGAGGATGCGCAGGGTAAAATTATACGCGAGGCACCGCCGATCTTTAACACGCTCCTCTTGACTCCGGATAATTTGTCAGCGCCGGCGTGGAAATTACAAAGATCGAGTCATTTTCCCGGCGAGTGAGAAAACCACGCCGAGTTAAAGCTATCACGGGGACGTAATAACAAATGTTCCTGCCGCGCGCGAGAGATGCCATTTCCAATAAACGCATCAATTTACCGGCACCGATATCGCTCTCGCATCAATCGGGCGTAATGTAATAATGTCGGAATGACTTTAATTAAACGTATTACAATCGCTCGCGGCTTGTGTTCGACGCGCGATTATCGAGACCGAGATATTGCAACGGTGGATTCTTAAATAACAGGCTGGTCTAAAGAGGAAAAAAGATTTCAAGAGATAAAATTTCTTTCTATCTCTCTCCGGTTCATTTTGACAAATGTATTCGCGTATCAACGTAGAAATATTAATATTCCGGTAAATATCCTTTTAATTTACGCAGAGAGTGTCTTTAACCAATTTGATATCCACAAGTGATTAAATTCAGCAGATGTTAAATTGTTGCGTACACGTGTTTCAATTAAAATTCACAACGTCAAATTCGTGTTCTCGCTAATTAATCACAAAACGGTAACTCGAAAAGAAAGAAAAAAAAATTCAACTATCGCACTCGAGTGTCGACTCGGTCTGAGGAGACCGATCGTCTCGGCAAGCTCGTAAATTGGCCTTTATCAGCAATCAGAAAATTCGACTTCCGCGTGGGTAAGAGCCGCGTACGAGCGCAACGAGTCGTCGTACGCAGCGGCGTTCTTCAAAGCGACGACGCCGCCGCGGTGTGCGTGCGTGAAACGATTGCGTTGAATCGTCCACCGTGAATTCCAAACGAGCCAGTCCATAAAGTCCTGTTGATTAAGGAATTTTTTACATTTTCTCTAAACTCACGTTCGAAACGCGCAGGGTGCGTCAGGAAAAACCGCCGGTTGCGTTTCCTTCTCGAAGGACCGGTCTAAAATAAACTCGAGTTGTATTGTTTAAAAGATGACGCATCGGTGACCGATTTTGAGAAACGTGCTGCATGATTTTGGCACGTTTCCGCCACTTATGTAATGCGGTCGTTGCACCGGACCGGCTAAAATTAACTGCCGGTATATCTCTACGCTATTATGCCCGTGTTCAGGCGTCGATTGCTATTACTGGCAGAAACTGAGAGCGTGATTTATATTTCCGCCGATATAAACATAGAATTTTCCAATGAGTTGTCTATAATTAGAAATTTATACGGTAAATATATTCCGGCTTTTACAACGCGAGATTTATTAAATTAAATCAATTTAAATTTCGAACAAAATCATTTTGATGCGTCTTGCGGAAAAGGTAAAAGTTTGTTTCGCCGACAACTTATGCCGTAAATTAAAACAGGAATGAAACGAAGATTTCCCAGCACAATTGCGGATTGTATTTAGATGCGGGGACAATTGTAGCATAAATCATTATGCCTGGACCTTCGCGTCGTCGTTAACACGTGTCCGGCAGAAGGGAAAGTCCATCAACGTCCAGTTAGGGCCATTGTCTCCTGCTGCAACGAGCGGACTGTTACCGCCCCTTCGTTGGACAACAGGAAGGAATATTCGAACATGAGTACGCGAGGAAAAATAAGGAGAGAGAAATAACGAGAATCTAAGAGAAATTTTACTAGGTAAATTAGTGAACGTAATACAAAAAAAAACAATTATATTAGTATTTTTATAGAAGTAAATTTATTGAATAATTTTTTAAAAAGCGCTTTCGACCGTTTGAATGACGGAAGTACTTAACGCGATACGTTCACTCAGCAGCAGGAGCAAGGCATTTTTACGTTTCGATACAAAAGAGAAAATTTCTCAAGAGGATAGGATGTTGACTTGTTTCATGAAGCATCTAAACTGCTCATGCGTTTCCCCCGGCGAAAAACGGAATCGCAATTTCGGTCACGTAACTCGCGATCTTAGAAAATCGTAGATACATCGGTAACCGAGAGTAGAGATTAACCGCTATCCGATTCCCGAGGGATTCGGGGGACAAGTTGGGACGAAGATCAGCGCTCTACAGCTTTCACATGTCTTCTCGAAAAATTGCGTTGTGCCTTCGCGAGTAAAAAAAAAAAAAAGAAAAATCGCCATTTAAAATTGCTCCGCTCTAATTAAAATTTTTCACCTCCCACGCCGTTTAACAAGTTTTTTATTTTTAATTAATTTTATTAAAAAAATAAAAGAATCAAAAGCAAATTATTAATAACGCGAATAATCGATAACCTTTTTTTACGTAAACGTATAAATTAAAACGTGGCGGCTGTAAATAAATTCTTTCGGCGATCCCCGGATCGCTAAACCGTGAAGCGACGTCTTCGTGAAGAAGCGCAGGAAGATATGCGTCCGGTTTATTAAAAAAGGAAGCCGTCGTTACCCCTCTGACCGATTATGTAAAACAAGTTCCACGGGTGGCCTCGCGTTGGTATTCTCATGCGGAGCACACAGCCTCCTCTTTCACGGCGCGCAATTGCGCAGACATTTCTGCCGATCCACCCACTGCGATCTATCGATTTCCGCGACGTTCCCTCGAACCCGTAACTTTATCAAACGACGTAGCTCGTATGTGATCAATTCCTTCGACCCTCGCGCGGAATAACAATCGAGGAGTTCTGTAAAACAGCGGGCTCGCGTTCGAGTTAACGGCCACGATTAAACTTCCTCAACGTAGTCGAAGAGCGCAGAGCCGAAACGTGTTTACAATTAAATTTAAAGCGGACTATCAATCTTATCAGGCGTGTGTGGTGCATCAAGTAGCTCGTTATAACCCACTGAGAAACATTTGTGACTTCCACCAAATGAAAGAGACTTTATTCAACTCTAACGAGGGCACGTCGTTTTTGCTCCGATTTTCAACTAACGAGTCGAGCAGATAATTAGCCTCGAAAATCTAGCGCAATTAACGATCGGGAACGAGATTAGGTCACATTATTTTTGACGGACTCGCAGCAGTCACTAATCAAGTTAATTATAAAATGTAAGATTATTAAAAGTTGTTACTTTAGAATTAGACCGTTTATAATATTTTATCACGTTAAATTTTATTATAATAAACTAACCTTAATAATAATATTTCCCGGAAATAATTCAAGTTCTGGAGTGTGCTTCAGGTTTCGATAATACTTTTTGCATCACGTGCGAAAAATAGTAACATTTATATATTATACTTTTGTGGGATCCACGCCTCTCGAGTAAACTTTCGCGACTTTCCACGATGCCTTATTTTCGCCAATAAATAAGTTCCATTCCGAGAACCCATTGTGCGGTACTAGATGGTGCTAACTTAAGACGAAAAGCTCTTCTGACTAAACCACCGGGGCCATTGTTCCGCGAGATGTTCGCACACGTGGAATAACGTACCGGAACGCGAAAAGGCGCCAATCTCTCTTTGCGGGCCAGCGTCGAACATCACCCGAGACGAGTATCGTCGTTGACCGCAGGGTCCATCCGGTCGGCGGCGTGAGCCGTAAAACGTTCCACGTTCTTTGTTCGCGCGCGCGTGGCCGGTCGTCGTCTACCGTGCCTCAAAGCTGGATTTCTCAACCAGCGATCTTCCGCTCAAGCACAAAACTCGCTCGTAAAATCCCGAGTTATTTCGACTACGCTTCGGAGTATTATATCCCCGATATGATTCAGAAAAATGGAGAAAGAAAAATCTCGGATCACATACACGTATGTAGAACAACGGCGTGATTATTGATCACCGGAAAAGTATTCATTTTTAAGAGCAAAAAATAAAATAAAATAAAATAAAATATAAAAAGTATATTTATGAGAACGCACGATTCGATTGATTAAAAATAAGAAATTCTCTACGTTTCTTTTTCATATAGGGAACAAACAGAATTTTTTATATTTTTTTTCTCGTCGCCAGATCCGCCTTGAATCGAATAAAACGAGCGTCTCGGATTCTAAATAATTCCAAACGCCGCGCTAATATGTCACCGTGTCGCGAGGGCACGTTCTCCAGCTACGAGAAAAATCTCGTGCCTCATTCAGCGAACGAGACTCACGCGGTTCTTTTGTGCGAAGCGCCGAAGTCAAATATGTAGCCAGGACTGATTCTGATTTATACATTGTCGCGTTCGGCGGTGCGCGTGACGAATGCGAGTCGTTATTTAGGAAGGACCGGCCGGTAAACCTGCACGGCGATCGTTTCGCACGCGAGAATGTAGGATAAATCTTTGGCGTTTCTCCGCGGCAGATCGCCGCTCTCGCTCGACGGATTTCGAGTCACGATCGCGATAAGATGGAGAGCCGCTCTCGAGATCGCCTCTTCCAACATATGTCGCGGGTCGGTGTGACGCGATCTCGCGTAGGATTTCCATAGAGACGTGGGAGAAAAATGTCTGGGAACGCCGTTCGAGAGGGTGGAGGTACAAGCGCTTGATAAATTTATCCGAACCGCGACGTGTATCAAGGAGATCAGCATGATTTGCGGGCAATTTCAGTGAAAGAGCAGCGCAAAAATTCACTTGGCTGTTTTCGCGAATCACTCGACAAGAAACATCTCTGTATTTCAGATTGTTTGCGCGGCCGGCTTCGTCCGTGTTCGATAGTATTTGCTGTGTTTTCGAGAAATCTGTCTCTGAGAATACCGCGTCCCGCTTCGCAAAATAGATACAGTCAAGTTGCGGATAGGTGAATAAAATAAATAATCGGTAATTAAAATTAAATGGCACGGTAGCGATACGAGTGATCCAACGTAGGCGCGAGTAATAAAGAATAAATATGTTTCTAATTCTTCTATTTCATTATTATTCATAATTAATAAATTTGATTAATGTCGAGGTTTTCTAATCTTTTTGAGAAAAAGCAATTGTTGCTTATTTACAATTAGGGACTTTGAAATTTTCAGTCTCCGTCTAAAGTTCGATGGAACGTAACGTGAGGATTCTAACAAGGCCGCGATTAAACGCTTCTTTGAACCCTTACAAAACCGGTTCTCCTTTTTTTTTTTTCGTAGGTGTCGTCGCCGCCCAGATGCGCCCTGCGAAGGGCGTCGCGTTCGATTATGTGCCTCTCCGTTAGGGCGTAGTACAGGCATTCAAGAGCGAGAGAACGCATAAAAAAGAAAGAAGGAAGAGTTCCCGACCTGCTCTAATCTGCTCGGCAGCGAAGATCTCATGAGTTTCTTCCTCTCTACGCCGTGCGTCTTCCTGTCTGCCCTTTCCCTCCCTTTTTCCTTTTCCCCTAATGAACGATGTGACATCGCGATTCGAATCGTTCGAGCTTGTAACGTAGCACTTAACTTAGAACGGAATTTCTTCGATCGATTAATGCTCGAAGGAACTCGGGATTGAAAGAGGAAGAGATAGAGCCAAGTAAAGAAGACGTAGTAGTACCCTTCGATTGCGTTACGCGATCTCGGGATTCGTTCCGTTACGCGTTCAGCTCGAATTGAATAAACGATCGGATATTAATTGCGTGTGTGATCGTCGAGGCACGCGCGCGCCGCGCAGGGAAATCACGTACGGTAGTCCAGTTAACCGGATTTAAGTGGAGGTGAAGTCCGATACGGCTCGCGTCTCCGCATAAACCCGCGATCGACGTGGGGACCGGCTCGGTCGAGATAACCAGAGATAATAACCATAATGACGTTCCGAATTGGAGAAAATGTGGTTTCCACAAATTGCACGGCGATATCGCGGTACGCGTCACGCGAGACGCGGTTATTACGGGAACGCAGTATCGGTAGCTGCAAATGCGATGGGCTTTTGTGGTACGTTACACCTGCGATTTCATAACTGGGCAACGTAATGAGCGGCAATGCTGATATGCCTTATTGATATCTGCACTCTCGGAAGTCGCTGATTTTCCCAGCACGGTGGATTATCTTTTTATTGTGAAAAATATAATTACCGTAGTAACGCAACGGCTGGTTATTCTCGTATCGCAAACGAGTATTTTACTGTATTCTTCGAGTAAAATTAAAATCTTTTCGTTACAATCTCGCTTATAATCCTGTTATATCGAAGACTTAAAACACGAAAATATTACAGCTGATAAGCTTGTCTTCTTCTTTATATTTCTTTTTTTTTTTTTTAGTAAATGTTGGTTAATTAATTTTCCTCTTTCTTTGTTTAGAAAAATATTATAGTTAAATTGCAGTGATATTCCACGAAAAAGTTATTAATAACAAGGAAAGAGATATATTCTATTCAGTTGAGAGGAGCCGGAATCATCGGAAACTTCGTTCTTCTCAATTTAAGATTCATCTGGAAATTCCGTCTCGTAAATTAATTCCAGCCATAAATTCTGATCTTCACCTTTGTTCTCCCGAGTAGCAAAAGGGATCACGCCGTAATCGCGCTTTTCGTGGGAATCCAAGCGGTTGTCCTCGCCGTATAAGTCAGCACGCGACCATTACGTACACTTTGATCCTTCGACTCGATTGCGCGGCCCTTGTCGAAGCTAATGGTCCAAACAGGAAGCGCAAGAATGCTTATGCATTTATCCGACCGATCACATTCCGTTGCTCTTCCAATATAAGGTCTTCTTTAGACAATTAAAATAATATTTTTCAAAGCAAATTTTTTCCTAACATTATTTTTAAATTTGTTGCGTGGAAATAATGCGGCGGCGTTATATTTCGACAGTAAATATTTTCTATTAAAATCTCTCTTTAATTTTTTTCGCTACTAGTTTAAATAAAATTACATTATATTTTACGCGATAATATTTAATAATTTTTATTTATTAAAACGAAATGAGACGCGGTTCTTTTTCAAGGTTCGACATCGCTAGAACTTTGGGTAGAAAGCAAAGGGATTTTCAAAGCGATTTACAGCGGCTTTAAATTGCGCGCGTCTCGATATCAGCGTACGTACTTCGTCCGGATAGTGGTCCAGCGTTTAGTGGCCCCATTATCTTTAGGCCCGTTCTCGATATCGTTGATGAAGTGAAACGCCTAGTCGGCATCGTAACCAAACGGTAAAATCGTGCGGCTAAGAGTGTCTCCATAATTTTGGAAACGATTATGCGATCCATACTTTTAGCGTTGAAGGCTTTATCTGGTGTTTTACTGGTTGATTATTCATCGCCGTGAGTGCTGGGTTAATTATCGGCACCGCCTTTAGAAAATTGAGATCCCTTTACAGATTTTTGTACGCGCGCGGGAAAGTTTCTCGTAGATTGGAAACGTACCTCTTTAAAAATATTTGAGAGCTCAAAATAATTCCGTAAATATACATATAAATTTTATAATTATACAGTAAACGCGCAAGTTAATGAAACAATATTACACAATTTTCTCATTTCAATTTTCACTAAAGCAAGAACGTTTAAAAATTTTTTTTTTTATTTATCAGAATTTATTATAGAATCTCCGTTCCATCCGGCGTGGTCGAGTGCAATAATCCTTCTTTCGAAATCACCATTGGCTTGCGACACTTGTCTCGGTTCTCGGCAAGTAGCGTGGGCGTGCGAGGGAGAGGACTACCAGGGTTTGTTCACCGATGCGGAGGCCCTTAGCCGCGCATTCTCCACCTCGGATGTGCCGTTAATTGTGTACGGCGAAAGAACAGTACGCCCGTCCATTCATTACTTCTGTTATTTCATCCGGCAGTTCGCGGTATTCACGGACGCGACTCTGACGAATCCCGAGTCCCTTTCTCATCCCGTCCTCGTTAATGCCGGGCGTTCTTTTCTAAAATCGACCGACTGACTCGCGCTTACAACAACCGTCTCAACGAGGTGGGTTCGCCGCGCTGATTACCGAGGGATCGCAGCGGCCCCGCGAACGCGGAAATGGAGTCTACCCGGGAAATATTCCGGCGCGAGTCGTCCAGAGGAAACATAATTATGGAGCTACGCGAAGCCGAGGTCGGGGTCCGGTCGCTTCCACGGTTTCATTCGCTAATGCTATCTGTTTGCGCGATGCACGACGCAATTCCGCGTTTTCCGAAGCTGCGCCGACGAGAATAAATGCGATTATACCGGCACGGGCGAGATTACGCCGTTGTTTGCACGTCGGATAAGTACGGGTTTATTTTTACGCCGTTGATTTATTTAATAAGCAATCTCAGGGAAGCGCAGTGGAAGAAGAATGATTCCACTCTTCTTTTAATACAATTTAATTATTCGTAAAATTTGAACGACGCTGTTTGTTAGCCAATTGAAGTTGTCAATCAAAAAAAAAAAAAAAAAGAAAGAAAGAAAAAAAAATGCCTATTGTAATCGAACCAATTTTAATCTTAAAAAATTAATGTGACGCGTAAATTAGCTGTTAATTCTTACCGCTTGAAACCGACGCTGATTAGTTCTCTCTCGCTTGCTTTACGCCAAGCGAGAGTCAACGTCGGCTATCAAGTCGGCGATTTTCAGGTTCAATTTAATTTTAATATTTAACTAATATGTCCAGGCAAAGACGGTCTTTGCGATTTTCGAGATCGAGAACGACTTAGAGGAAGCACCGTCTTTGTCTGGACATACGAATTTAATATTACAATTAAATCGAAAGAGACTAACGTATAGGTAGTAACGTATAGATAGGCGCGGGGGCGGCGGGGAGTGGTGGGAGGAACGGAGCGAGCGCGAGCCTACGTGCCGCGCGCTAGGTATATTCCCCCACCACTCCCACTCTCGCTCTGTCCTTCTCCAGCGGTCGCGCGAGCATACACATATTACGCACAGCACGGCAAGCACGTGTCTCCGTACCGAAATTCGCACTTCCGTTTAACGAAAACCGCCCGGCACGAGAACTATATTCTCCTCTCTATTTTCCGTGTAAGAAGAGTACGTGCGACACGCCGCGTGAGGAGAGTAAGTGCGACACGCCGTGTGAGGAGAGCACGTGTCGCCGCCGGTTCGTCGGACGTTCCGGAAGTTTCGTTAAGTATTCGGGCGTAATTTTTCGGCTTTATTCTGACCGCGAGTGACGGACAGTAACGCGCGGAAGTAATGAACAATTGTCGCGATTGGAAAATCACGGTCGGGATGTTCGCGAGTGTCCAGTGCGCGGAGGGATGACTCGACACGTGCTACCTGAGAGGAGGAGGAGGCCCAGGAAGGGTATCCTGCCCCGGCGGAGCAACCCAGGGGTAAGTAGTATCAATATTCCTTCCGATTACATTCCGAATTACATTCCGAATCTACTATATAATTTTGTCATTTATCTGTTACAGCAAGAGAAACTCCGCTGCGTCGCGTCGTTCAGTGAAAAGTGCCGAAACGCCGATATGAGTAATTTTACGAACCGCAGCCGGTTCGTCGGTCGTTTCGGGTGTGCCGATAGTTACCGGGCGCTTTTTATTACGATTATTTTTTTACGGGAGTGTCGAAAAATCACGCGCGACAGTGTTTAATAATTTTCGCGATAGTAATTAATCCGGGCGCGGTCGCGAGTTTCTAGTGCGCGGAAGGATGACTCGTCACACAAACTGAGAGGAGGAGCAGGCCCGGGGGGCATCCTGCATCGGCGGAGCAACTCTTAGGTGAGCATCAATTTATTAAATAAAATCTTTAATAAAAAAAACCTTTATCTTTTCTTTTATTAAATTAATTAACTGATATATCGTCATGTCTACATTAATTTTTTTCTCTTTATGTTACAGCCACCGGCAGAAATCAACAACTCCGCTGATGTTCATGCAGAGTGGTAAGTCGCAACATTTCTTTTTGTAATTTGGAATTGGGTGGGATCTCTTAAAAAATAGCGCGCGCGTAGCTCGCGCATGGTTCCTTCTAGTATATTTATAATTTACTTAATCATATTTATTCTAAAACATGTCAAAGAATTATGAGTTCAAAAGTAGTCATATTTTCATCTCAGTGTGGCGGATGAACCGTTTTCTACTTCAGAGCGATAGGAACGCGATAAACGTAATCGTTCGCGCGTTAAGATATCTCAGTCGGCCTGAAAAGGCCTCGCGAGGTGGTCGGGAACGCGGATAAGACCGGGGAAGATCGACAGAGCAGTCGTAAACTATTTTCGTTCGACGCAGCTAGCCGATCATAAACTTGGAACGCATCGTCCGCGACTTTTCCCCGCAGCTTGAAGTCGATCGTAAACGCTTTGCATTCGCGGAGTACGGCGCGAGGAAATGCCGCGCTTCGTTCACCGAACGTTTCCCAGTATCGTCCGGGCGGATTATCATATTACACGTACGCGCGACAGCGCGCCGCTGACGCTTTCAGATTCACTTTTTTTTTCGCTGATACGAGATATCCGCTCGACGAGACTATCGCTCACGTAAAGAAGTGCCAATAACCATCGTTTCGCGATCGCGGAATACAAGAGTTATACCCGCGGCGTATGACACACCGACTATTAATATACCGAGATGCGAATACGCGACGAGATTCATCGGAAGCGAAATAATGCCAGAGTTGCGTGAAACGTTCTTTTTAAACCATCATGTATTATTATATATTATATATAAAAGAGAGACATTCGAGGATTAATTAAACGATCAAATCGTGATCTACGATGCCAAAGGCAATATCGATGCGAAAGCGTCTTGAGCTTTATGCGACGGGTGCCACACGCGGAGCTTTCGATTCTTATCGAAGCCGGCAACGGGTCGGCGAAGTGGCACGTCAGTTTATTCGAAACAATAACCCGACGATCGGACGTTCGCGCGCGGAGGTCCTGCTTCTCAGTCCTACCTTCCTTATTGCTCAATGTCCAAGCTCGAACGTTTATACGCCAGGCTGACGTCTCTCTTACGCAAATATGAGATACGAGACACGATCGGATAGATCGCGGAGATCTGACAGGGAACGGCGGCATCTTCGTTGGAATTTGTCATTTCGCATCGTTCGAAGCGTATAATTAATATAGCGGCAATCATTTCGCGCGTCCAACATTAATTATACCGTATTGTACGGGATGATTATAGGTTGTTCAATGAAAATATCTATCTTCCCAGAATCCTGTGTGCAGAATCGTTTTAACGAAACCCCCCACCGTCGGAAAATATAATTTAAATTATATTTTAATATAAGTATAATTACTTTCGAACAGTGGAATTAGCAATTGCATTTTTACGCTGCCGATGAACGGTTTAGTGCTTTATCCATAAACGATCACAATTAAATCGTACGATTATGATAAAACCTATTGTTTCGTTTCCCACGGCGCGTTGTGCATTATTATAATATTTGACGTCGGTACGGAACACTTCCTGCCCGCAAACATCGATTAAACCCGGCGAACAATGCGGCCTGAAAGTTCGTAGTTGTCCCGCGCAACAATAACGAATAAGAAAACAAAATAAATATTACAAATTTTATTGACCGATTATCGCGGCGACAATGGGCAATCAAAACGTGCCAGACAGCGGCGTAATTCGGCGGAATATTTCACCCGAGAAGGCATATTTAATATTAAACAGGTATAACGCATCGCGTGCAATTACGTTTCGTACGCGATATAAATTTTCTAACGTATGAAATTCCCGCGGCATTTATTATCCCAGGAACATTCGGAAAAAAAACTACGATTCAGCGTTGATCACGATTAATAGCAAACGTTGGTATTTAATTTTTGAGACAGAAAAAAAAGGCGTAAAAAAAAAATGCATGACTGGAAATATCTCCACATCTGTTCGTTGCAAGAAGGCTAACGTTGCTTTACTTGACGATTGGCCTTTCGAGACTATAATACAGCGCGAGAATGCGCTGCGCGTTCTGATTGTAGAATTTTTAATTAAAGCAAGCCGTCGTAGCAGTTGAGAAATCCCGAGAGGTCGACCGTCGTCGTCGCGAACGGTGCAAAAGTCGAGATGTCGTGATATCGCGCGATTTAATCTCCTTGTATTCCCCCGTATCGCTTCTTTCGTCCTTTTTACGCATTCCCCGCGACTTAATGCTCGTTAAGAGCCTCCTTAACACCGTCATGCTCTTTCCGCCGGATATTGCTTCCACTTAATTTGCGCCGTAAAAAAAGTGGAGAAGCTACTCTCCGAGCGCGGCGAAACAAGCGCTTGCTTAATATTCAATAATTTATAATTTTTTTTTTTTATTTCGCAAAAGCGAGCTTCGAACAAGAGTTTTACGTGCCATAAAAAGTTACGTCTATTAGCTTATCTTTACTGAACCAAATAGAAATAAAGCACCGACGCAACACATTTTGCTTTCGTTATTAAAGCTCGTTAAGCAGACGCACTTGTTTGCCGACGTTAAATTTCGCCGGCGACGAAAAAGAATTTAAACGAATCTAAATATATTTATAATAACGTGATTTTAAATCGTTTCGAACGTACATCCGCGACAGGAATCCATGCATACGCTTGAAATCCCGAGCTATATACGTATGCGATTATGTAAATAATAATGAGAGTATTTCAATTTGCATTCGGATCACCGCCGCGAAAGTTATTGGTTTATTACTGAAATTATACAAACACATCGGCTTGACGTTTCAAATGAAAAGCGCATCCCTTTGAGTGCCCGGGACATTCGAAGAGGCAAGAAATTTATTAATGCAATCTTGGCCGCCGCTCGGAAGCTCGCAGCTTGCAATTCAATTTAATTGCAGACGAGAAACGAGAGTCACTCGCTTATAATGTAACTTTAATCTCGGGCGAAGGCGACGCAATCGTTTTATGAAGTTGAGATCTTGTTTCTATTAATATCGCTCACTTGTTATTGTTACTAAATGCTAAAGCACTTTTTATTCATTTAACCATCCGGGAAACGCAATACGATTGCACCGCCATTGTTTCATGTAATATCTTTTAGAAAATTTTTAAGAAGCAGTTTAACTTTTTTTTAATTAACTAGCAAAGTTTAAATTTTCAAAGCATAAAGGTACAAGAAAAAAAAAAAAAAAAAGAAAGCAAGTGTTACGACTGGTTGACTCTTGAAAAAACTCCGGTGAACACGATAATTTTCGTCGAAAGGTCAGTAGGCACACTAACGATTTCACGGACCCACAGACTCGTAGTTTGAGTTGAAAGATTAAGAAATTCACGTAATTATACCTGAGTCATTGACCTGGCGAGTACATACATGGCGCGTAGAGCGTAGCTATTCAACGCGATTACACGGTCGAATATTTCGCGCGCCAGCTTAAAATTTAGTTTACGCTTTATCTGCGATTAAAAGTTACGTTGCTGCGCCCGTATTTTGAGTATCGAAATGAGCATGGAAAAGCTAGGTAGTAAGGTAATATTATGACAGCGCCTACGAGGTGTAAGAAAAATACGTGTGCGAAGAGCAAACAACGCGGGGTATTGAGCAAAGCCCGGAGTAAACGTACTGTGAGCGAAGTGAGTTCATATGCGTAGGTAGAAACCGGCGAACGTGCGAAGAAATCTAGCCTTTCGAAAGATATTGCATTGCCCGCTTGCTAATGCTTAAAAACCTCGGATGATGTTACAAAACTAACACGAGGGTAATTACTTCGCGTATAGATAATTAGTTAAAACATCACGCGACAATAATGCGCGATAAGAAATTAAGAAAGAAGGGAAACGTTCGCTTTTACACAGCCGTTTCCGAGATCTTAGATTACGGTCTCTTAATTTAATCTCGCTACTGGACATTACAAAGCGCGCTCAGCTTCCGCTTTTGCTTCTCCCACGTAAAAGAAAATCGTTTTACATTTCTGCAACGGAATACAGACGTGTATATGTATCTCACGTGGAATTTAAATTAATATAATTAATATATACAACCAGACATTAATTACTTTTATTATTTTTTTTTTTTTTTTTTCTTTTACGTTAGTTGCATAAATTATAAATAATTGTATAAATTTCTTTACACGCGTGTATTTTGTATGCTTCAATGGCTTTCCGTCGAGGAAGAAATTGGCGCGTGGGCGAGGGGAAAAATCGGGTTTGTCCCTAGGGCACTCTAATTTAATTGTCAGTCTTTGCATCGCGAAGGACCACGACGGTGGGCGGATATTTCGTACGCGCGTGCATACGCACGCGTGCAGGTGCACCGCCTCGCGTCGGCACCGATAACAGTACGGTTATAATAACAGAGATCGGGCCGGCGTTCAGAAACGCCGACGCTAGAAAGCCACGGTGGCCGGGATAAGCGGTTGCACGGAAAAACCATTTTCTCGTCGCGCATCTATCGTAAACGATCTCCGCTCGTGTACCGGTTAGGTCCGGCGCGGTCTCGCCCGTTTTACGGAACGTCTGTGTGAATAAAAAATCCCGCGGCACCGAGCCTCGTCGTAAAAGTCGGCCACTGATTACGATTATTTTTTCACGATTTAAATACGAAACGTCGGATACCGGCGCGAGGTGTAAAAAAATAATATTTTGAGAAATAATATACGACGATGAAGATATGAACGTCCGCGTTCGCGGTAATGTATGATAATTTCTTTTTATTAATTTACTGTGGGAGGGAGGAGCTTTTTATTGGGCAGTATTTCTGCGAGTCTGAGATTTCATTGCTCGTCATGTGCACCGTATGCATATTCGCGCGTATCGCTGGCGCACCAACACGCCCGCTTTTAATTCGCGCTCGTGTACGTGTATGTCGTTTTATGCAGGTAGGAATGGTGCTCCGCTTGTAATCGTTTCACGGAATATCGTATCGTGTTTAAAGTGCCGCTTTAATGAAAATGCCATAGCGTGCCTCCGCGGGTGGCTTAGTGTTATTTGATTGCTGGCTCTTAACGTTCGTTGTGTTTTTTCATTCTTTTTTTCTTTTTATTATTTTTTTTTTTTTCTTTTTTTTTCCGTCTCTACCAGCCACCGATTTACTCTGGGCTTATTTCCTCTCTACGATTAGCGTTATTGAAGTCGAGATGTTGCGTCGAATGGAAAATTTTCCGTGCTCGTTTGACGAAGCTAAATTTCGCCCGCCCTATTAATTCCGGCAAATTCGTAATTGATTGGAACGGAACCGACGGGACTTCCGTCGGTTTTTGCAACGAGCCCGACCCCGGCGCTCTCGATTGTCAGGCATGTTTATTTTTGCGACTTGCGAAAACCCCGCTTTCAACGACGCCCGCCGCGAGCGATATGCAAATACGGAAGCGAGTGACGTGAATTGATCGCGTAATGACTCGCTCGCGAATTAACTCGTTCCCCGTATTTACTTCGCGCCCTTTTCGCCGCGCCGGAAGGAAATTCGAGTTTAATCGAAACGGAACGATTAGCGAAGTCGCCCATTTAACGTTTATCCCCGGCGCGGAACGGTTTAACGCTGATTATGTTGCATTTTGAACGTGTACGTGTGCGGCGCATCTGTTGGGACAGCTTGTCCGATGCACGCGGTATGTGGCGACCAGAAACCTGAAATACGAGCCCTTCGCGCGAACTCCTCATGCCACCTAGATAGAATTTTTTGCTTTTTAAATTGTAATTTTACCCGGCCGTACGAAGCTACGCCGTGTCCTCCGTATTTCGATACTTCTCAACTGCGAAATAACACCGCGATATTTCGCGGAAGTATAATCGACCACCGGATTATTATTACCGGAATCAGATTCCCTTCGGGATTTAGCAATTAATTTTTACGATTTATCCCGTCGCGATATGTTATTACTATCGGTGATAAACTTTATAATTTACGCGTCTCCCGAAACGAGAAAGTTTGACGGCGGGGGAAAATATTTCACCGGGAAGGACGTCGATTTAAATTAAATGTCCGGATCCTCGTCATGTGAAAGGTATTAAACTCGGGTAATGAATATTCAAAATTTCTGTAAGAGTAATATGTAATGACCGCGCTTCCTCAGAATTTGTAAACGTGACCGGAAACGTCCACGCTTTAGCGGCGATTGCGAAACAATATCACAATAATATCGCGCGGCTGTTTCGACGCGCAGCGAATATCACGACTCCGCGGCTCGTTATAATGTTAACAAGTGGCCAACACTACGTCTGTTATTACCGGCTTAATTGCCGGGTCGTGCCCGAGATATCGTTGAATCGATGGTGGTACCCGCGGGGCGCCCGTCGGGGCCCGGAACCGAGGAAAAAGGCCGTCCTGGAGAATTAATAAATCAGCTAGTCGGCGAAGAGGAGAAACGTTGACCACCGCGGCGTCCCTCCATCATCTCGAGATTTCGTATCTCCCGATCTTACGGCGTCCCGGGACGAACAAAACTGCCTAATAACCATCGCCTTAAGCGGAAACCCTCCTACATTCCGCCGCGCTAACGTAACTAAGAAGACAGCCTTTTGCTTTCTTAATAAGTCGTGCTACTTATTAACCGCGATATGATCCACGTCTTTGTTCGATTCTTCTTCCTTCGCGTACTTCACTGGGTCGGGTACCCTCGGGACGCCGGAGTTCGCGATAATTGGAAAAACGGGAACTTATTTTCTCTCTCGTAGTTATTTGTAATTATTTTAATTAATTATGATCACTCGAGAGCGATTGCAACCGGACGCCAAGTATTTTACGAGCCAATAAAGCGAGCTAAATTTTCTACGCGCGCGAGAGGAACTTCAGTTTCGTTCGTACATCACGATCTAAAGTATCAGTGAAATATAACCAGGCATCGAGGCACTTTTTCCGTTTGATTCAAGTTGCTCATTGGAAAATAGCTATGAAACAGAAGGGCCATGTGTTGCCGTAGTGAATTAATCGAATGAAGCGGCCACACTTCCGAAAAATACTTCGAAAGGCGCAGTTTAAATACATCGAACGCTCGTTCGGTTCGTTACGGGATTTATAACAAAGCAAAAAAAAAAAGAAAGAAAAAAGGTTTTGCGGAAAAATTTTAATAGAAATCTTACCTTGACAAGCAGGTGGATCGGTTGACTGACGCTGAGTGGCTTGCCCCTCCTGGCCTTCCCGCCTCCACCACCCAAACACTTTATCCACGGCATTCCTGGAGCGTTTCCTCGCCTCTGCCTGTTATTCGCAATTCCCTTCTCTCCTCTCGGCGCGCTCTCGTGTGATTCTTCTCCGGCTTCCGTCTTCTTCTCCGTTGTTTAAGATTCCCAGGCTTTCTCACTTATCTTCTTAAAGCCCTTCCGTGTCCGATGCATCGCGCGATGATGTTCTTGAGTTCGTGGAACTTGCGGTTGATTTTTTTTTTCTTTTCTTTTTTTTTTGTTTTTCTGTTTCTCGAGCAAATGTGTCGCGCAGGTTTATCGTGGAAATTAAAAATAATCGGCAGTTTTATCTTGAAGTCTTAGACACTTGGCTGATAATTCGATGCACTTCCAAATTCTCTCGACGCTCCTTTTAATATCCAGTGCGGTTAATATGTTAGATAACGTTGCCGCGAAGATTTGGAAAATAAAGTTGGCGTGCGATTTTATAACTCGAGCGAGCCTCGAGGATGCTCCGCCGATGCGATTTATATTTTCACGGTGGAATGAATTTTTATTCCGCGAGATGCTCTCAAGTTGTTCGCCAACAGGATTTTCACGACTCTGGCGTTCGCATTTTCACGGAAGTTGCCGTCGGGCGGGAAAACTTTTCGGTGGAACGAGCGGCGCGCTCGGCAAGATTTGCGAAGATCTTTCCGGGACGCTCGCAAAGAATTGGTTCCGTCTCGAGCGTAATGAAACCTTTATCTCGCTGTAACTTTAAGCGCTCGACATCTTCGGAAATTTCATAACAGCGGCTGTTCACACCTCGAAAGTGTTCTTCAGGATCGGTCATGTATTCAAATAACGTCCAACAGATACGTCTCGATTAATTGTCGGCTCTTCGAGAGTTCGTCCTTGCCTTTCTTTCGTGCTTCTGACGGTTCGAGAGCGTCTGTAATCGATTCTGTAAAAAAATCGACAGTTTAAGTAGCGTTTTAAGTAGCGTTACGTACGAATATATTATATTTTCAATTAACAATCGTAGCAAAAGCAATTAGCGATGCAATAAACACGAGTATCATACAGTTTAATCCATGAAAATGCTCAAGTTTGTTATTGCTTCGTTGTGAGCTTCGTTTTTGTTTAATTAAAAACGCTTATTACATTTCATCACTCGGATTACGACCGCTGCAACTGTTCAATTATTTTTCACGCGGCACCTCTATTTTTTTTCCCTTATTCAACAAAGTCCTGAATTTGTCGTTGCTTTCATAATAAGTAAAAGTTAAAATATTATTTCGTTATACAGTTTTTTTTTATCGTAATATCGTCCGCCGAGTAGCAAATAAAATTAACAAACGGACTCGCACTCGCGGAAACTTTTAAGCGTTGAATTTTCGCGTCGCTTGATTTTTCAAAGAAAATTTTTTTTTTCCTCCGCTTTCGCTTTATCCTGCGTCGAAGATTCGCGAGAAGATCCGCGTGCATTGATTCCCCGCGTCGGTGGAATTTAATTCGCTGAAATGCCGCGTTCACATCGGACACTCCGATCCCGCTTGATTAAGTCTCTCGCACTTTCGGCGTAAATCCGCACCATATCTGTTCGCCCGACGCGGTAACGTGTGGTCCGCGACAAGAGGGAAGAAACGGGAAGAAAATGTCGTCGCGGAGATGCGTTTTCCTCCTGGCTTTTCCCTCACGTGGCGCCGCACCGGCGTGAAACGAGCGACGTCCGCTCTCGCGCACGGCTCTCGCAAGACTGGCGGCTGTCCAGCTCGCTATCGTCGATTTTATACGCGCCTTGTCAGCGCACCCGGCTCCGGCTCCGTTCGCGTTATCGTGGAAAACGTTGCTAGAGACATAAACGCAGTTTCCTCGATCAATTTTCGCTCCTGTGGTGCAACACGAATTGCATTTTCGAATAAAAATACGCAACGCGAAGACGTGGATCTCTCGCAAATCGCAAAAAGTTAACAGAAAACAGAACCTTTTTTTTTATATAATTTTTAAAACAGAACAGTCAGTACCTTTCGTCGCAAGTCAGTCACAAATGTTAATTTCACAACGATGCAAAACAACTTTGATCCTAATTGCGCTTCGATTTTCGGCGGGCCGTCGTGAAATATTTATGAAGTCATTATCGTTTATCATCGTATATTATAGATATATCGACGGCTTATTACATTATCGTATTGCGTTACACGGGTATGCGGCCGCGCAGCGTCGTTTTTCATCTCGTAATAACGGCGGCACGTCAAACTTTAATCGATGCGTCCTGAGAAATTCAGATCGCGGTCTCCTATTCTCATCGATCATAGCGCGGTTCGAGATAACGTCCGGTCGCTTCTGTCGCGCACTGGGGGGAATCAATTAATTTCCTATCACGATGAACTTACAACGAATAACGCCGTCAAAAACCCAGCCCACCGCCGCGGTATCATCATCAGCGCTGTTCGCGGGGATCGTAATCTTCCGACGGCGCACCAACGTCTTTAACTCGATAATCAATGCGCGATCACGGCTTTTATCGGTAATATATGCCGTTTTACGACGTCACGGAGACGAGCCGTGCTCCGAGAGCAAATTCCGTCGCGATCAGGGATAGATTCCGATTGAAAAGTGTCAAAGACCCTCTCCGTTCTCGTTGTATCTTCATTCCCGTCTCGATCGAACGTTACGCGAAAGTCGTGCGCCGCATCGCGTGCCGGCCGCTATTATTTAAGGCCCGTGTTACGGCGCGGGGGTCTCTGCGATCTCCCGTCGAGGCCCACCCCGGGGTCAGCAGCACCCTCCCGGTTACGAAACGCGGCCCGCCGGATCGCGGACGTTTACGCGTTTATACCGATGAACTCGTTAACCGATTCCCGTCATCCATTAGAGGAACTCCGTCCGTTCAGCGGCTTAATTAATCGATCGACTGCCGCGGCATGACCGATCGGATCGAAAAAAGGACGCGTGCACGACCGGGGATAGGTTCTCGGCGACCGGTTGGCTCCGCAGTCTGCCGGCGACTGACACAAAATGCCAGCCGGCGTTACGAGGAGAGCCCACCGAGCGGCCCTACCGACCAGCCGGCCCGAAGGGACCGGCAATCCATGTCGAATAGCTCCGCTCGTAGCATCTGCGGCTGTGGAGTCTCCGCGATGTCTGCGGAGGCATGCCGGCGGTTTCGAGGTCGCCGGGCGATCGATTCAGTTCCGGTTGCGCGTTTACAGCACAACTTCCGCGGGATTACGTCGGAGGAAGTTAGCCCTTTGTGCGGAGACGACGGTGTACATAACGCGCAGGTGCACCGGTGCACTCCCGCCCGCTTTAGCGAGTTAAGCACACCGCATTGAGGCTTGCCAGATAGTTAAGATATGCGAGAGAGCGAGCTGCGTGTAGAGAACAATCGTTATTGCTTTCTACACGCGTTCGTACACGTAGATCGCACGATCAACTTAAAGTATATATATCTTTTTTAAATGAAATTTTTGGGAGGGCTCACAATGCTCGTGTTTAGAATTTCGTGAAGCGGTTTGTTTCAGAGCAACTTTCATCCATCACTCTTTGTTTAAAGTTATAATAAAATTAAAAGCTTTTATGGAATGAGATAATAAATCGCAAAATGTATTTTAAATTTCGACTAAAAGAAGAAACAAAAAAAGTAGAGTGATTTATCTCAGTTCATCCGAGGTTGTTCATTTTTTGTAGCACGAAATAATTGCTTGCTAACGTCGCTTATAAATTTAAATTAAGTAGCACTTGGCAAAAAAAAAATAAGAAAAAAAGATAGTGTGTAAATAAAATAGTCGACAGTTTGCGTAATTTGTGTGAAAGTTGATCTGAATTTTCCGTCAACGAATTGCGACAGGCTCGAAGCCTTCTACTATATTAACCTGGCTGTGTGGCGCTAAAATTAATCGGCACCGGAGCACCTTCGGCGGTTCCAGCTAAACGAGTTATAAATCGGCCGTGGAATTTCAGTTAATCCATTTAAACCGCGCGAATTTTCGAAGACCGATGATAAAGTGCCGTCCGCGCTAACGACATCGAAACGCAATCCAATTCCGTGGACTCTACAATAATCGCCCAGCGAATTCCGGTCGTGTTAAAAAGAGTCGCTAAATTCTCGTGTCTAATTGCGCGATTTAACGCGGTTTGTCGTTTGCAGAAATAAACAGTCGCGCAGTTTTCCGACGAAGAACCTTTGCGCACGGAGCTCCGCCGCGAATTTCCCTGTTCTTTGACGACGCTCGCCGCTGGTAGAGCCGCTAATTAAGTTTGCACAGAACCATCGTCGCGTATAAGACGAAGAAGCGTAGTGACTTTCTGGTCGGAGGAAGTTAATGCGAACGGAATACTTAATATTGGGCGCGTGAGCCACTGTTGGTTTCGTAAGTACGTACTCGCACGCAGTACAGGTGTTTGTACAGGACATTTCATTTAGTGCCATCCTGATGAAACGCTTGCAAAACTCTAACGCTTCGTCTTCTAGACTTAAATACACTCGGAAATAAATTTATGCTAAAACATACCGCGATGTCAGTCGTGAACTAAGAAATTCTTCTTTCTGTTCTTATAATTATTCTTATAACATACCAATACATATTCTTATAATTATAAGGCGAAATAACAGTATTTAATTTCTCTAAGCAAGCCACTGTCTACCGTAGCAATTAAACTTAACAATTCCAAAATGATTCCCAACTATTCTCTGACACACCTTAATATTTCTTGACATAAAATTTACTTCCGCGCGAAACGCGAAACGCAGGTGATCTTTCCTTTTCATAACTTCGCGTTTGAAGATCGACGTTAATGCACAGCAAGCTATGGGAATGATTGATATAGCACGAATTACATCAAACTTTATGTTAAACACGAAACTGCAATATCGTGCAAACCGGTGCATGACGATGCGCTGACCCGAAGCTTTGCGCCTTGCTCATCTTTCTCGTCCGCCGTGCACAAAGTCGCTCATCGAACGCGAAGTCGCATTTTGCCACTAATGCGAGACATATCACGGCTTGACGTATAACTCACCCCCTTCCTCGGTAAAATGCAATATCGTATTGCGTCGGAATACACCTATGTGCGATGCCAGTGGCGTATTCGAGAGAAAAGCTGCAACGATGCCGTTGATGCTGTTGAGTCTAGTCATTTTCCACATCGTTTACGCACCTGAAAATTTATAGTATTAATTTAGGACTTTGAACAATATAATTTTGACAATTAATTAATCATTTTCATACCTATATTTGTTATACCTATATTTGCTAGTTTCTCAAATGCTTTAGGTAGCAGAATCTTTTTTCTCGCGTAGTACTAGTCAATTTCCACATAGTTTTCGCACCTAAAAATTTATAGTATTAATTTAGAACTTTGAACAATATAATTTTGACAATTAATTAATTATTTTCATACCTATATTTGTTATACCTATATTTGCTAGTTTCTCAAGTGCTTTAGGTAGCAGAATCTTCTTTCTCGCGTAGTACTAGTCAATTTCCACATAGTTTTCGCACCTAAAAATTTATAGTATTAATTTAGGACTTTGAACAGTATAATTTTGATAATTTATTAATTATTTTTATACCTATATTTGCTATATTCATATTTGCTAGTTTCTCAAGTGCTTTTACTAGCAGAACCTTCTTTCTCGCGTAGTACAACAACCTAAAGAAAAAGAAAAAGAGAATTAAATTTGCAGGAAGAATAGAAAAACGTAAAGGATTTATCTAACCTAATTTTTTAACGTAATTGCATCCACTTCATTACATGTAGTAACGCGATTTACGTTTCCGAGTAACTTATATTTTTCAGGCGTAAAAGAAACGAGCGGCATCCGGGAAAAGAATTTTGTGCGGCAGCTCGAGAGAGCTGTCTTAGCGAATTAGCGGGATAAAATAAAAAAAAAGACGGGTCCGTTCCGCGAATGGCTCCATTAATCTCCCCGATATTATTAGCCCTGAGATCCCTCAAGTCTGATTCACGTGCCACTCCTTCGATGTTATCCACGAGCGGCCGCAGAAGCGATCATTACGCCACTGATCGACGCACACGCGTGTATATGCAATGCGTGGACGGTGTCGTGCTTGAGAACAGTCAGGCTCGATGTTATAGCGTATCGCTCTCAGAGCACATATCTAGACCGCACGCTGGGACCAAGTGTGCCAACATGACGTTCGTAACGCGACATTTTCAGTCTAATTCCGCAATTCGTTCGATTGAAATTCCGCACAGTTTAATAAACTGAAATCTTAATAAACCTGAGATCAATTACTTTTACCTTTAATTGTTTGAATTTCGACGTCGTTCAAATAAATAGCCTCGTCACTGACCGTTTCATGGATTTTTCACGTACTCCGAGTGCTAGAAATAAATACGAAAAAAATATGCAAATGTCCCGGACTAGAAGCGAATGTGGAAACATTAACAAAAAGAACGGGGGGGGAAAAAAATTCCAATTGGCGAAGGGAGAACAAACGGAATATCGCCTGCGAAGATCGACGTGTGGATTGCAAAATAATCCGAACTTACGCTTTTCAGTGACGTTCGGATTTGCGCGAAAATCAACCTCGCCTGCTTTTTCTTTTTTTTTTCCTGGCTGTTAAAAACATTCGATGCCGATACGCCGTCCGTAATCCGCTCGTTGCAGCGCAAAGCGGAATCGCACTCTCCTGAAATTTTATTTTAAATGTACAATTAAATGTGAGAACGAATGGCACAATCTCTGAAAGGGAAACGACGGACAAGGTTCGCTTTATACCTCGTGAAAATTAAACGATCACTTACCGTTCCGATCATTCGGTCGTTCGCGCGAGCCTCTCGCTGTGAATGTCCGCCACGACAATTTCTCCGTCTCGTCGTCCGAGGTACCGTATTTAGCGAGGGAATCATTAGTAATAAATCGTCCTGCGATCACGCCTTCCCCGTACTTCCGACTTCGCGCAATTCTCTGGTCGCGTGGCCGTCGTATGCCGTAAATTCCTGGAAGGGACAAGACTGCTTATAAAAACGCCGTACCTCACCGCGTCGCTTTGCCGAGATGACGCCTCTTCGTTGCACCGGATCTGCCTGGGAGCGTCAGGCCGGGTGCTGCACTTACCGTTATGCTCGTTCGTTATGTTTTCATTGAGAAATAAAACCCCACGCTTTGCGGCCTGTCCTCCGCCGTCGAAAAATACGCACCGCGATTTTCAGCCGATCCGCTTCCTCCGCAAACACGAACGGAACTTGGGCGATGGATATTTTCTGCGGGCAAAATTTGATCGAGTGCAGTTGCGAACTTGTGGCTCTTTTCTATGACGTCGTGTTAAAGTGTGTGCGTGAACACGGACATGACGTACGCGAGCTCATTAGCGATGAGTCGTAATTAGTGATTTTATTCCCTGCGAATATTCGCGTTCTCCGTTCGTTCATCAAGTTTTATTCACGTTATTACTTACGTTTTTCGTGTAAAGAATGCCGAGGACATTGTCGCAGTCGTCTAAATTGTGATCCGAAGAGCACCGAAATTACGTCGCGATTGTCCAGACGTCCATCTTCACAATTACTACTAAGACAATCATCTTCACGTACACGGCGCACTGTTGCACGCATGCGCAGCCCGCGATAAGTCCCACAGCGCCTCCGACTCCCAGCTAGAGAGAAATCACGCCACCAGCGCTGCGGAGCACGGTCGTTTCTCTCCGAGTGTTCGCGACTTTCGCTTGAAAGAAATACTAGGCGGTTAATAATTTCGGTCGGGAATGTTGCCTACGGCGAAGGGCAACTGTCGGAACGTATTCGTTGCCGCGGATGACTCGCGATCGTCCAAATATCCATGTTCACAACTACAACGACAACCACCTTCACGTACACGGTGCATCGTTGTACACATGCGCAGCCCGCCATAATCCCTGCAGCGCCTCCGACTAGAGAGAGATCACGCCACCAGCGCTGCGGCGCACGGTCGTTTCTCTCGAGTGTTCGCGAATTTCGTTTGAAAGAAGTACTTGGCGGGTAATAATTTCGGTCGAGAACGTTGCCTACGGCGAAGGGCAACTGTCGGAACGTATTCGTTACCGCGGGTGACTCGCGATCGACGCGGATTCATCGACGTGGACAATCACCCGGAGTCACCATGGTCGGAGTCGGTGGCCGAAATCTCAACAATCGACAAGGACATATTCCGGTAGCACGGGCACGGGAGAGCAAACACGGATTACCCGCGAAAGAATGCCTGATTCCCCGAGTGATTGAAATATCATCCCGTGTGATCTCCGAGGACAATTGCGCGTTCTATCTCGCGGCTGGATCGTGACGCAGCAAACTCGCGACGTATTCTCGGACTCTTTCGTCGGTCAAACGTTCGCGGAGCGACACGGCGGACATTCGTGAATCGTATCAGCGACGCGTAAGTGTTAGTGCGTGCGTGTGTGTTCCCGGAATCCGTCGGACTACTTGGAGGAAAACTCTTCTCTCGAAGGACGTTTCGCTCGTGAAGGATCGTTTAGCAGTAGCTACCGTATGACGACCGTCGTGATTCTTAAGTGAGTCGTATATTTTATTCGCAAATTGAATAATATCAGCCTCGAAGAATCCTCTCCACCTCTAACCGGCCCGAGATTATTATACCTCGTAGAATCGTTACGGCCCGAAACATTCGCTTCACATAATCGCTTCACTTTCGCTGATCCTAACTTAACCTAACAATCGAAATTACAAACCACACTCGAGTCCCAGGTTTTGCATAATCCGCGCGAAAAATGTTCAGAATACGCCCGACAGTCGTTCATCATCTTAACGCGACGTTAAGCTGCCGGTGCAACGATCGCGGCTGATCGAACGGTAAATATCCTCCTAATTGAACGTAACCCGGATCATTATTCTAATACCCCCTCGTTTGCGCAGCTCCCCGGCAATAAGCACGTCGTGTGAACTTTCCATAAATCGTGACGGTATTAACAAATGCCCTTTTGCCGAATGGTAACGACGGCAATTAAATGCTTTTCAAACCCGATATTACCCGGAGTAAAGTCTGAAACCGCTCCGGCCTCGCGTCGAGACTCGTGTGAGTCTTCCAAAAAAAATCTACAAAAAAATCCACGCCACATATTTACGGCGTATTAATACCGTAACGTATATACCTCGTTAATATTAATACCGCGAGACGTGGGCTGGTTTTCTGCTAAATGTTAAACTCGAAGAGATATCGATAGGAAGACAGCGCGGATCCGATACTTTCGTAAAATTTATTCCACGTTAATCTTACGTAAGTACATATTATTACCGTGAGCGGCAGCCGGGGTCTTTGTCGAATCTATTGTACCGATCTCGTAACAGCAGCTTTTATCGAAAATCAGGCAACGGTACTCCCACGTCCCCCGCCCGATACTCCCAGCTGATGCTGTCCCATTGAACAAACGGGAATACCGTTCGAAGCCCCGCGTCTCCTACGCCGTTTCCCCTTTGTCGTCACAATCGTTCCACCGACGTTAGCGTTCTTACCTCGCTTCGTAACGAGATCACCCATTCACTTCGGTCCTTCCGTCCGCTCACGAGCCCGGGGTGTCGGGCTCCGCTTTTCAATCTATTTTCGACAGATACGTCGCGTGCCCGGCCTTCACACCTGGTCCCCGTCCCGTTTCCGACATCTGTACGTTGTTTCGCAGAGATCCCCTTTCCACGAATCGATCTCTTTTTTTCTCCCCAGATCGCGATCTCTCGCTTCTTCCTCTGCGTTGTATTTTTGAGATGAGAATCGTCTCTGGTGGAAATCGAGAAGACTCTCGACGCGTAAACAGTTTTTCTTTGTAATTTGAAGCACGCTTTTGATCCTTGTCTTGAGAGAAAAGTAGTACATTTTGAATAGTAAATTGCGTAATCGAGCAGAAGACATTGTTCTTAAATATGAAGCGTGTAGAAAAATAAAAAAAAAAATAAAAAAGGTGAAAGCAGCATTCCGGCCTTGTCCGTCTCTGAAATGTATATTTCTCGTTCGTGTGCACGCTCGCAGGAACACGTGTAATGGCATGATCCAATGCACGTTCTCTGAGTGAAATGCAAACGGACATATTTCACTCGGAGTGCATGCAGTCGATCGTCCTACACTTTCTTGCGATACAATGATGCACAGAAACAACAAATAGTCATTTCACAGAGAGAGGATCAGGACGTCGTTTCTCTTTCACTTTTAAATGACGTAATCTGACTAGAATAATATATGTTGTAATAAATTAAGAGATACGATTAAATATCTACGTTCAGTAAAGTATAAAATTATATTTCATGTAATTAAATTAATTAAAATAGCTTTTATTTTTCCGTTTTCATTTTGATCAACGCTGAATAATTTTGGGGAGTTTATTATGCTATTTTACGAGAAACGTTTCGAGTGTAAATTCCGCGGCACTCGTCTAGACTAATCTCGGAGGACCGCGATGACAAATGAGCCGGAAACTTTCCTAGCCGACCTTTAATTGGACATTCGGGCCGTCCAGGTTGCACCGATGTTATTATCGGACCAATTCCCTCGAGAAATCGTCGTTATTTTTCTGTCACGCGGGCAATAAGACTGTTTTTTATTCCCCGCTCACGATTCTTCGGCGCACGCTCTTCACGAACTACTATAATCGCGCATAATCACAAGTTTGCAACGGAGGTATAAATTACTGTTCGGTGATATCAAAGCGATACCTCAATGTCCAATTTTCTACGTGTATAATTATAATCGCAAATCGCATTCTCGGGGTTTTTGAACACCGTTTGTTTTGAGGGTTTAGGATTTTCGACCGGCCGCTTTTAAAGTCATTGAACATGCATTGAAATAATTAATAATGAAATAAAAATCGTAGTAAGGTACCGGATAAAAATTTAAAACTTTGTATATAGTACGACATATGTATTTTATAAATTAAAGATTTTTTTTCTGCTTTACATTGCAGGCAGTTACTTGTATCCTGTGAGTGTCCAGTGCGGAGAGGGATGACTCGACTGTCTGAGAGGAGGAGGAGGCCCGGGACGGGCATCCTGCATCGGCGGAGCAACTTATAAGTAAGCATAAATTTATTTCTTTGAAATCTTTATTTAAAAAATTTTTACCTTTTTTTTAATTAATTTTATTAATTAATATACATGTCTAAATAAATATATTTTTTTTGTTACAGTCACCGGCAGAAATCTTCAACTCCGCTGATGTTGCAGATTGGTAAGTCGCAACATTTCTTTTTTTAATTTGGAATTGGGTGGGATTTCTTAAAAAATAGCGTGCGCTAAGCGCGCGCATAATTTTTTCTAGCGTAACTTAAAAAAATTAATCTCTTCCGAGATAAATACTTAAAAATTTAACCCCTTAAATAAATGTTTTTTTTTTTTTTTTAACGAAGCAGTTCGCTTCCGTTAGCGCATATCGATGCCATTCGCGTTCTTAATATGGAGAAGCTATAAAAGAAACGGTTACATTCGGGACAGTATAATTTAGCATGCTAGGCACGTTCAACCACATGCAGGATCGAATTTAACATCGTCTCTACTTCGTTTTTCAAAAGGAAACGTTCCGTACTATTAAATAATTCGCTTTACAATCACTTAGACAATTAACATTACAATACATTTTATACATAATAAAAATATAGAATATTAATTAAGATTTAATCTGTTCGTAACGTTCAGCTCTAACAACGTTTTAAATTATTCCAATCAGAACACTTTCTGATTATACTAATTATTTTTAAAAATATCGCGGTGATCTCACACGTCTGTCTTCCCCTTTTTTTCTTCCCCCAAGCAATTTATTTCCTTCGAATACCCGGGAATATCTAATTCCAAGGATCGGCTAGGTGTGACTCATTTTCTTTTGCGTCATCGATGATCTATTTCCACCACCCGGTATATTAATCCGGATACGCAGATCGGCGAGTGGCTTCATCGCGCGCGTCTCACGCAAACAACTATAATGACTTAACAGACCCCATCTGCCGTTCAGGTACGAACAGGGGCGAAGGGAGAAGGGTCTCGAGTCACTGTCAGCGACTTTAAATGATGATAATGAAAATCAATCTATCCTCCGGGACATGCGTGTCTCCTCGCGCGTTCACGCACGAGCGATCCCCGCCGTGCGCTCGTTAGATTTATCAGCCGGTGCTTTTAATTACGCGTGGGTAATTTTCTAACGACTCTGCGCGACGTAAAAGATAATTAGATAAAAACAGAGTGAGGATATTAGACGTGTCCATCGATAAAACGTCCCCATTGCGCGTAAATAAAAATTAAAAAGACTTATTCTGCATCGTTGGCGTTTAAAAAAAATTCTACGTCAATTCTTCGAAAGAAAAATTAGTCTTAATTATAAATGATCGAAAGTTTTGTTATTTAAAATTCACATATTTAATTCCGTTTCTCCGGCGTAGTAACCGCACGTACATTCTTCGATCGCTCGTGACAATTCATCGCGCGTTTTACGGGTTTCTCCTATTCCGTTTTCACCGCAGAACACGCCACGCATCGATGATGCACACGCACTGTCGATGCACGCACGGCGCGTCGGCTATGACACGCACGACCTGCGCTTTTCAGACCGCGGCTTTTTTTTTTTTTTTTCTCCGACGCTCTCACGCCGCCAGAATGATCGTCGGCGGACAAAAGAAGCGGCCGGAAGTTTCGCGCGGAACGGGATGCGGACGTTTTTACAGAAAGCTCGCGGAAAAATTGGCCCCTCCGTACGCAATAGCGCGCACACGCGCGAGCGGCGACGCGGTCCGTCACAATGCGCCGGTAATTGATCGTGAAGGGGCTGGTTGACGTATTTTCCGGGAACGGATTTGTGTCGGCGAAACGCCGCGTACTTTTTTTTTTTTATCCTACTTAATGAACAATCGAAGTCGCTTTCCGCGCGATTTACGGTTCCGCGAAACTAAGGCCGACGCGTGACCGTGCGTGTGCCGCCTGCGTCGATTATCGTCATCGCTTCCCGCGGAAGATTTGGTAACCGACGATTAAAAATACATATCACACTTTTCGCGAAAATTAAGTGTCAATCATATTTTTTTAGCGTATTATTTATTATTATAATTATTTTTAATTCATTGACTGTTGATGCAAATCGAACGGAGATAAATGCACGGCGCGTTCGGAGTAACGTTAATTTTTAAGTAACGCTCAGGTTGCGCCTAGGGTCCCACGTTGCAGCACACGGATATTAGATCCGTAAATGTAAAAGGCTAATTTATAACAATTATCCAGCGGAAAGTAATTACCGAAACCGACACCCGACAAGGCGGAGAGGAACACCGTTCATTTTTCACGGCTCTGAGTCATCGGCGCCAGGTGAAGTCAGTTCTCGCCCAATATAAAGGGGGAAAAAAGGCGGACCCCGGCTAATTTTGCAAACTTCCGATTGCACCCTGTCATAATTACGCGCCGTCATTTCCTTTATCCGCCTTCCGAGAACGCGACGCAGTTTCGTTCAGGAAGACGTCCCCGCGACGAGCGCGCGCACATCTTTGTTCGACGCGGAAGCGCGCTGTCACTGACAATTACGTACCTATGTGCCTGTCCAACTGCGACACCCATCGGCGACTTAAATTTCTCTTGAGAATCTCTCGATACTCGATCGTACTAAATCGCGAATATTAGATCAGCGCGAGATAAATTTGGCCCCTGCGCGCAGCTGAAAATCCTCAATAAACATACATTTACAGAAATCGCGACGGGAATTAAAAGAAATTAATTTCAGGTTTGCGTTACCGTTAAGTTTACCGATTTCAGAACGTAAGTCGCGATCGTACGATCCTTCTCGCCGCGACTCGAGGCGGATTCGCGCCCGCTGGTTTTTGCGAGAGGAGCCGCGATAATAAATATTCGGCCTCTCGAAAATCCCTCCACTATATTACGCGGTTAATGGACACTTTCACAATACGGGCGGTTTGTAAAGACGCGTCGACCAGGTAACTACAATGCATATATGTACACACGTGTTCGCTAATGGCCGCGTATTGACGATGAGCCGCCGGTACAAAGCAAACTTGATGGCTACGAATAACGAGCCATTGTGTCGATCCGAAAACGTATGCCCCTCTTGCTCGTGTCTTCCCGAACAGTCAATATAACAAATAACATCCGTTACTTATATTTGGTATAATGAAGTTAATTTTACTCCGGAGTAAATCATGCGCGTCTTTTTTTTTTTTCTCTCCTCTCGCTTTCTTCTTATTGCGCCGAGCAGTTAATTTAAGCTCGGCCGAATGGCTCGGTTTTCCTCTGCGCTGCAACTTATACGAAGAGATCCAAGTGCGTCCGCGGTTCTGTTCCATTCTCATTCGCTGAACTTCTTTTCTTAACGGCACTGATTTTCGCTGCCAATTTTTTTTTTTTTTTCTTTTTTAACAAAACCCTTGAAACGATCCTGATAATCTTCTTCTCGCGCGACAGTTTCCTTCTCGGGTCTCCTTCGAATGTTATTTGCTCGCCCGTTAGCACACGGCTGAAAGGACGCGTTACGACTTCACTTGCGTTTGTTAACAAGCATTGTAAAATGGAATACGTGCGCATTTCCCGCACTTTTTTCTTTTTTTTTTTTTTTTTTTTAAAGCACCGCCGCTAAAGAGAGTCACGTGTTCCGCTTTGTGTGCGCGTTACAAAAGAGGCCTGTTGCGCCCAGTCCTGAACGGGTAACTTCGTAACGGCTCTTCATTATTCGCGATAGATCAATGGCGAAGTCGTGCATGAAAAACATTATAACTCGGCCAGGTGGAAAATCGTTTGGCGGAATAAATTTGCAAAGTCGATCACCTTCGCGACGAAATCGCGCAATAAAATCAGCGACGCAGGATTGGGCCAGCTCGAAATATAATTCCGCGCCTTGCACGAAAACTCAAACGTTTGCTAAAATAATATCCGCGATTACATCAAATTTAAACATAAGATAATATATTTTTTGAGAGTTCAAAGTGTTAAGTACAATATCATATTAAATTAAATTACGTAATTGAATAAAATGAGATTTAAAAAAACTTATTGATAAAAAGTAGATAATATACTTCCGTAAAATTATGGATTGTAATTTTCTAAAGTTCACTGTATGTCACTAGCAATATGCAATTATTAAACGGTACGTCACGAATGTGATTCGTTTTCTAAACGCGAGTTAGCCACGAGTTCTTCTAGTGAGTTAAGTAGGTTGAAATTTACATGTACGTCGACGGCAGCTAGTGTACGTAAATTTAGCGTCGTGTGCGTAGAGTTTCATATGTGCCTCATGTATGTACCGCGCCGGCCGGTTGCCGATGACTGATTTCTTTCCGTTCTCTCATCCTTTGCCTCTGCCGCCTAAGATTACGTACGCTGGCCGTTGTCGCCGCAGAAAATGTCATATCTGCCCTTCGATATACGTGATGTACTCTGTCTCAAGAGAAAAGACTTGCGTCCGCAGTAACTTTCATTGGAATAAGGCTTATAAAAAATAATGAATCAATGAAAATATATAATAATTAAAATAATTTTGAAAAATGTTTGGAAACTTGACTGCAAAATTGATATAATTAAATGCGATATTATCAGTAGAGAATAAATGATTATTATTTCTTTTACATCAGCAGATAGTAAATTATCTTCGACAAGTAAAGGTATGCCGACAAATGGTACTAAAGACAAATTGAATCTATACGTAATACTATTTTATTAAATATTATAGAGAACAATAGTATGAGTTAAAAAATAAAATTTGTTTTAACAGTCGTAATAAATTTTCTGTGCAATATTAATAATTTTAAAAGATAAAGTTTTAACCTCGGTTTTAACACTGGCTGTAGAGATCCATTTCTTCCGTTTGCTATTTTGTCGACGTTAACTCCATTGGTAATGCGTTATTAAAAGTAAAAAGATTAATTTATTTAGTACAAAATCTACATTACACGAATAAAATACTAATATTTATTGCTTCATCAAATAAAAAAGAAAAGAAAATTATTTTTTATTCACAATTTATAAGAAATAATAATCATAAAATTATCAAAATTATTCTACTCCACTTTTAATTTAATATTATATAGTACTTAAATTACTGAAGGATAATACTGTGGTCTGCAATTATATTCTGTGATTTTTTTTATTTTTCTTATTTTTTCTACAATATAATTCATGTGTATATATACAAAGGTCTATTTAACGCTACATTATCATGTATAACTTATTTTATAAAAATAACAACAACGAAAGAGAGTGTAGAAACAAATATTCATACCCGCGAAAAGCGGACGCGTAAGAAAATGACTGTGAAAATTAGATTTTCGAAAGCACACGCTCGTTCGACGACAAAGAGGGTTTGGTCCTCTGTCGGAAATTTCAAAATTATTCGTACGCACGATAACTTCCTCGTAAAAAAAAAAAATAAAAAAACGAACTTTATCTCGCTATTTAATTGCTCATCTACGTCATACAGAGTACACGTGTATACATATATGGCTCGCTATAACGTATACTATCTCCGTTTACAATATGATATACGTGTCGCTCTAAATTTATAGTATACTCGCGCTTAACGCCTAAATATAGTTATACATCTTTTTCTGCATATTTATTTCTTATGTATATACGTAGTGCCCTTTATTACCGTATGCATGGGGGCAAAATAGGAACTGTGATCGCCTGATGTACCTTGTTCGTCCGTTTCTCTCAAATATCCAATTACGCGCCGCTTCGTTATTTTTATCTTCCTTTATCCGCGAGCTCTTACGGGCTATATGTTACTTTTAAGAATACCAGATGCCTTAAAAATCGCTTCCGCCACTCCTCGGTCGTAATAAAACCTAAAAAGAATACCAACCCGTAGCTCGGGCTTTCGCGAGCTTCTTAGAAAAATGTAAAGTCTCGAAAGTAGTAAAAATAAAAAAAATAAAAAACGTTAGAAATTTATACGTCGATCTCGAACCGTGATAGGAATATTTTAGTTACATTAATACGTTTTTTAGTTAATATTACGAACACTCAAATATCTTTAAAAGTTTATGACTCGATAGAAATGAGCGTAGATTTCGTTCGGCAGGGCAGTTGACGTTTTCAATGGAAAAATAAAATTGTTTCTTCGGTCGTTTGGTGAAAATTTTAAATATGGAATATTAACGTGCGATTTATCGCAAATGGAGCTTTTATCGGCGAGTAAAGCGTTCGGACGAATACGTGGTGCAGTTTGCGTACAAACAGGCCGCAAGAAGGCACCGAGCAACGCAACGCATGAGCTCCTGAATCTTTACGACAATTAAGGAGAATGGCCGCGTGCAAAAGTAAGACGTGTCGCAAAATTTCAATTGATCGCCTGCGGCATTTATCTCGTAATAAATGTAGCTAATTAGTTTGCTTCCGCCGTGGAAAAAAAAAGAGAGAAAGACGAGCGTGCAGGCTTCCGTGTCAATGGGATGAAATTGCTGTCATTTGTACGAGGCTTTATTCGTTGGTGCGGCGGCAATACAGAATGATTCGTTACTATCAAAGAAATGCTTGCTCGCGCTGTACGTGAAATACGCGACGTCGAATCGATGAAAACGTCGCGCGCATCCGTATTAAAGCCGAGCTTTTCTCTCGCGGCGTCGGACGCTCGAAATCTCCGTTCGAGAGGCGTTATTTTTCGTTTGCGCTAATAAACTCATGTTAAAGATTACAGCAATTCGTCGGCCACTGAATCAAAAAAAATCTGCACACAACTGCGAGACGTTTGAAAAAAATATTGAAAGTATTATTCGCGAGAAAAAATTTCTTTTTTTTTTCTTTCTTTTTTTTTTTTTTAACTCTACGTGTAATTTTTCTTCTTTTTGTCGATCAATCGGTCAATTTTAATGCGAACGTTGGCAAACATTTCAGTAATATTTAGATTTATTAATGTAGAAATACACCGGTGTTAATTAATCATTCACAAAAGATCGCTGTGTTCAATGCGAACTTTAATTTTGCACGCGCCAATTCCGTTTTCCATTTACGGTGGATAATCCGCGATTAACTCAACACACGTTAAACGTGATTAATAATAACATTACATAAGATATCTCCTATAATTACGGGATATATTCTATATATATTTTTTTCCTTTCTTCTCAAGTGTCAAGTATTTTACATTATACAATAATATTTTTTATATTATTTGCGCTACGCGTGTCGAAGTGAAATTACCGAATAATTTGTCCCTCGGCGATTTGTTTCTTAACGTCGTAAACGCCGATAAATTTCTAATCGTATATAAGGAAAACGCGTCGATAGCGTTCGTTGGCTACCTTCGAGCCGCTTAAATATAATCGTATCTCTCAAAATTAGCAGATTCAGCAAGCTGGAGATCTGTTCTTATCCGCCGAGTTAATTTCGCTTTTCTCTTACTTCCTTCGGAGAGTCTCTTTTAATCGCTCGCTATCGAATTACGAAATGTTCATTCACTTCGAAATTTTCTACTGTGGTATATTATTCGATACAAGAATTGTCCAGACGTTTCCTTTACTTACTGCTGCGTATACAAGTATTTTATGGGTAATTTTGTACTTTGATCGAGACTTCCATGTGATTTCGGTGAATCTCGGATTACATTAAATATGGGGAGCTACGAATCTCGACGTACACAGAGTGCAAATTGAAAATAATTATTAATAAATTTTAAATGAAACAAACAAAATTTTAAGAGGACCGGTAAAATAAATTATTAATTTTATTTATTATTAATATCGTCATATTAAGTTTGAAATAAACTCACGTCATTGTCGCTAGCAAAAAGAAATGGTTTTAAAGCTAAATTTTAAGTATTACACTTGCCGGTTAAGCGAACTCCCGGTAATTTTTATCACGCATATCTTTCGCGAATATAAAAACCAAACGCGACTACTTACGAAGCGGCAAAAACAGAAAAGGAAATAAAATAAATGTACAAAACATAAATGAAAATCGTTATTATATATATATATTTTTTTTTTTTAACATATTTATTTTGATTCACATGTATTGGCAAGTAATTCAACGCCGTGATAGCTTACACGCTAGTAAAACACAAAATAATCATAACTAATAATAACCAGCAATTCGACGAGATGCATCAAGGTATAATTATCGGCTTAAACAAAAAAAAAAGGAAAAAAAAAAAACTCCGGAGGATTGTTTGACTTAAATACAGCATACAATATGTACAAATAAATTGGACGCTAATAGAGAGTGGGAATTCCGAAGTTAAGGATATATTGTACGTATGTACTGGCACATTCGTGTACAATAGACCTAACGATCGCGTCTGTCTCAATGAGTAGGAAGCGACGTTATTAAAATGCCGGAGATATAATTAAAAAATTAAAAAAAAATGAGGGGAGAAAAAAATTGCTTTTCAAACAAATATAAAGCTTAGCGACGTCACCGGCATTTTTCTTCCAGCCGCGAGACAGACGCGTTTCCTTACATTTATCGAAGCTGCTAAAAAGAAATTACAAAAAGTTAACGAAATGTAGGCGATAGCAATGACGAATATTAATACTTAATCGACGATATTACAAAGAAAAAGAAAAAAAGAAACGCAAGTGTATTAAATAACGTAAACTAACGAAATACTAATAGATGTAGTATTTTTTTTTTTTAATAAAAATAATATTACTAAAAGTGGCTTTTAGTGGTAGTTTAACGATGTAATGGCGACAGATATTCGTAGATTACTCTTGAACAAGTATTCTAAAGAAAGATCGCAGTAATTACTTTCCTATGTACTTATCTAGTCGCCAATAATAATAATGAAGCGAGTCAATAATGTTTTATAGATGAGTTCGATAGAGTTCGGTCGTAATGAATGCCAAAAGTGTCGAAATCACATAAAATTTTATTAAAGTTCGAAGATCCGTTCGAAGGTAATTTAATGAGTTTTCGACAACGTTATATAAGGAAAGTTAGATCGAAATGGAATTTTTTAATAATTTCATAAAATAAAATGCTAAACCACTACGTTCGTTTTCCGAAGAATTAAAAAGAAAGAAAGGAAAAATTAGATTTTTTTCTTATTAGAATTATTATTAAAAAATAACAAATTTTTGTGATCAGCAAAATTCTTTATATATGAATACGGTGAAAATATTGCTTCTGCTTTTTACTTTAACACATCTGGATATTTTTCGTTCCACGTCTGTATATATTATTCTACTCCGAATTTCCATTTCGATTTAGCTTCCTCTAATTTATTACATTGTCACGGTAATAAGCAATATTTGTGATTTAAATTCCGATATTTTAGCAATTAAAGCGCCGATAGATTTGCCACAATTACGAAATATTGATTACGTATTGTTTAACGTTAAATGGATAAAATTACGGAAAATTATTAGAGAGATCGTCGTGACACCGAGTACGTCGAGATTGCACGCTCGTTATGTCGATACTAAAAATTCTTACGAAACACAAGTCACAAAAATAAGTTAGGAAGTATATGGGGGTCTCTGTTACTAGAAAGATTCACTGCTTACACGCTCTACGTCATATTATCATATGACACGTCCCTGATTAGTTGCATAGGTCATAAAGTATCACGTATATAAGTATAGATGAATATTCTTTGCCTTTCCTTACTTTCTAATGTATTGGGGGATCTCTTTATGCATCTATATATATTAGATATAACATATATTAACGTCATGATTGCCGTCCGGGCGTGTAAAATATTTTTTTCACGCATTCGTACACTCACTTTCGCAGTTCTATGCCCTATCGGAAAACGTACACCACGTCATTCTAGCTCTTAATTTTTTTCCCCTCTTCTCACATTCTGTCTGCGGATTACTCATGTTCATTCACATTCACATTCATCTGTAACCACTTTGTCGTTCTGTATCATTTCGAAATTTTAAGAATCACTGACCGTCGCCACGGTCCGTAAACCTGGCTAAGTAAGTACAACGTATTGCGTATTGCGATTTGGGAGTTTAGCGGCAACATTCTGTTAATCATAGAGCAGTCGAGCAGCGACGTTTGGCAGTGCATTGTCATGCATCTCGGAGCGAGATGCGTGCACACGCACACACGCGATGTGCGAGTGTACATATAGATGTGCACGACTGGACAAAACGACAAATAGTAAGAACGCTAATAAAATTGTTGTCTAAAATGAAATTAAAAATGAACGATTTATTGTAACCATAGGTTGTCAGTTTTAGAAAATCTGCCGCAAACTATTATTTTATATAATTTTTATATAATTTATATTAACAGGTTGTAAAAAGATTTCTATTTCATTTATATTAAACCCGACACTAGAACATGCCGGGCGCAAAGTCCGCTTTGAAAAGCGAAAAGTTTTTCATCAAAAATACATGCAAAATGTAATGAAAATTGTTGTCGTCTTGTTCAGCAGTGCACACAAATGTCCCGTAATGAACTTTTCGTAGGGCTGAGGTAGTTCGTTTTTATGTTTTTCTTTTCGCGATACACGATTAATGCTGCGATAATTAAAAAAAAAAAAAAAAAAAAATGTGCGAACGATATTTCACATAAATCGCACGTATTGGCTCGTAAACAAAAATGTTCCTTTAATTCTAGAAGCCTACAAAATAATTTATAACTTTTAATATAATTTTTTTACGTACACAACGCCGATGAATTATCCCGCCAAAAAATGAATCAAATATAATGTAACATTGATCGTTAACAATTGATAAAAATTATAATAATGATAAATGACCGAAATTGCAGGGCGTAAAATGCAAAGAGATCATTTACTTAATAGTGTGTAGTATAATTTGTGACATTTATATAAAATATGACAAACGACAAATGATAAATAGCATAAACATCCACCAAAAATGTTTAAATAATTGCTAACATTCTAAAATATTAAAAAAAAAAAAAAATTAAGTAGATAGACTTTTCTTTTCTCGCTACGTAGAATAATAAAATACATTTTCATTATAAAAATAACATTATAATTTTTTTCAAATTATCACATAATAAAAAAAAAATTAAAAAAAAAAGGATGAAATCCAGAATTAATCGTAAAAATTTATGCCCCATTATAACACGTAATTATATCGCAGGCTGATATTCTGGAAATATGGTTTTTTTTTTTTTTTCTTTTCGCGCAACTCTCCTTTACATTAGATCTTATTATCCATTATTATTATCATCTAATGACTGTATAATTTGTTGCTCGTTATTAATTATTATTATTTACGCGCGCTCGACTGTTCCATGTAAGGAGGCAATCTCTTAACTTAAATCCTGGAAGGGATTCCGCGCATGACTATACGTAAAATATTGTGTATACATAATATATGTATATAATATATAATATATATGTATATATATACTTTTACTTTTTTTTTGTTTTTTTTCTTTTTTTTTACACGAAGAAGACAATTCGCAGTTGACACGCGCGAATCTTTTTATAAAATAACATATGCCAAGTATATGTGAGCTTGAGTAATAACACGAGAAAAAGACTGATATCTAATAACATGGAGGTAGCTATGGTGATTTCACAATTATTTCTTTCGTGTCGTAAATGCGCACGCGAAAATTCGTTTCGGCTTACTTCGTGATGAAAAAGGACAATATGTTTGCAGAAGCTGCGTTTTTTATATTTTTTATTATTACTATGAATTTTTTTTTCATAATAAATAAGCGGCTAGAAACGCTTTGTCAGATTAAAATTAAAAATTAATAAAAATTTTGTATTAACGCGAAACGTCAATTTAAATAACATAAAATTCCATTTTTCTCTTTTCCCGTAGAAGATAAAAACTCTTTGAAAAAAAAATATATATATATAAATATATAAAAATTAAGTTAAACATTTCAAACAACTGACCCGTTGCGCCCGAACTTAATAAAGGCATATATTAATCCACAATAATTAAAGCACCGTTTAAAACAGTGCGTCAAGTATTTTAAATACATGCCTTTTCGTCAGAGCCTCGCAGCCACGCAACCTTTTGTCGCATTTGTCACCGCGATAAGAACGATCGGAAACGGATTTGCACGCGCGCCCGAGGCACACCATGTACAAACGTTTCGCCAGTGTAAAATCGCATAACAAACAAGAAACAAATAAACAAATGAAACAAAACAGAGTAAGCTTGTGGAGGCGCGAGTCGCCCGGGGTCGGATTAACGTAAGAATCACACCCGCGGTAATAGTATCGTAGTAGTAGTAGCGGTAGTAGTAGTAGTAGTAGTCTATAAGTATAGTATCACGGCCTGGCTGCTTCAGATTTCCTGAGTTTGTTATTACATAATGCATTATTATATCGTGTCGATTATTAAGTACCTGAGACGGCGGATCTTGCCCGGCCGTGCGCTCGCGTTTATATTTTTTTGCCTAACCCGCCGATTGCTTTGCGACAACCGTGCATCCGCGACGCCGACAACGAGATCGGCTGGCAGCTTTCGTCGAGCTTTCGGTTCTCGAGAAGCTCGCTGGCTCGCCTGAACTTTTTCACGTAGGTCGGCAAACCGCGAGCAGTGCGAGCGGGCGGCAAAACGGTACAGCTGCATGAAAATAGCAATGACTAATTATGCACCTGATCGCTTTCACGTTCTCACCGATATCTTTGCGGTTTAAAATGGGAACGAAATGGGGTGGACAAAGCGGCAAAATAATCGCCTAAGCGCGCTACGCGGAGACATCTCGGGGTTAACTTCGCAATCGCGACGTTATCGTTACAGCTGTTCGTTTCGCGTTTTCGTGTATTGTAGTCGAGATATCAATCTTCGCAATCTTGTCAATCTAATGGGTGTTAACGTAGAAGCCCGGTTATAACAATCCAGTTGGTCGAGCACATTTTACGATGATTGCAGTCGAGTATTTAACGCGTATCAGAAATATTAAGTACACTCATTACTATCTTTCTTATTTTCAATAATAATTTCTTGCAGTCGTATGCGAAAGAATAAGGATTAAAATAAATTGTGTGCATTTCACGCGAATTATTACATTCGCGTCGCCTGAATAAAAATAATTAATTACACCTGACTTAATTAAATTTACGACGCAATCCTCGTAAAAAAAAAAAAAAGAAGAAAAAAAAACAGCTAGCTGGATCGGCGATAATTCAGAAAATTCACGAAAGACGCTAGAAAGGATTTTCCGGTCGACGGTGACCAGCTACGGAGTTCCGAATATTACGGCAGCGAGAATTACCACGGTTACATTTGCATTTCGTCGAGGGGGAGAGAGCTTGGACTCTCTTAAACGAACGGCGGCGGTACGTTCAGACAGTTCGTGAAAGGCTCGCTGCGTTTACGGCATCGTTAATCCGCTTTTATAATCACGTGCCGCGCGAGAGCATTCGAGACGGCCGATTCCGGGAGGCCTTTATGAGCTTCCAACTCGCACGTTATTATCGGCGACAACCGCGGTCGTTACTGATATCGCCGTCGTTTCTCGCCGCGCGTTAACACTCGCCCTCAACTTTCCATCTACGTACGCCGATTGGCTGGGAAACGGTAAAGCCCGCGAGTCCCTCAACATTTTCTAGCCCGCGAGTCAGTTAACGCGCACAATAGACTCGTCGCGCGACACGTGTAATCTCGTCCTAACGCGAAAACTTCGCCTTGTGGTTCGTAACTCTCGGGAATCATCCTCTTTGAGAATAATCGATCCTTCGAAGGCTTCAAATCAGCTAATAATTTAGCGCAGAATTAAATACGCCACTCGTTCGTAAAAAAATCGACATACCTCAAAAGAGTTAAATTGAAAAAAAAAAAAAAAAAATAAAAAAAGAAAAATAATTATGTTTTTAAAGTATATTTTTGAAAAACGCTAATTCGTGATTCTATTAATTAAGAATGCAATCAGTTGCTGGTTAATATCGAGCTAGGGAAGCTAGATATCTAGACTTTTTTCGTCGAGTACTAGCTTACTGCGCGTTCTGACCTTCTCAACACGAGCTCGACTGGCGATTTCGCTGATCGCCGGGCCCGCTGACCACCACGGTAGTGTAAGTCCGTGCGTGTGTTTGTTTATATCGGCGGACAATCTTCGCGTTCCAAGTTCGCAAGGTGGAGGACGCGCAGGGCGGCGGACGGCGGGAACCGGTTTGCCGACGATTTTCGGCAGTCGAGCGAGCGTTACGTAAGGTCAGACCAAAACAGTAAACAAGTGCGCGGCGAAAAAAAGTTTAGACTTCTATTTTTCTAGCTCGTTATCAGCCAGGAATAATCGTCCAGCGCCGAAGACGTTTCGAGCGTTTTATTTCGAACTCTATGCTGGACAGTTTTTGCCGAACAGCCGCGGGATAAATCACGGATCGGTTAGGCGGTCATTAGATAACCGTTAGGCTCACTTTCCACTCGGGTAGTCAAAATTGTTCCGGCTGATTAAACATTTCGATTCTCGCTGTGACCGAATTAATTAACGCGTTTGAAATAATTTCAACCTTTTAACCTCCCGCGTTTTCCGCAGGTTCTTTAATAAGTATTTAATCATCTGTAAATATCACAATATAAGTATCATTAATAATTAAATGATATTTTTACGTAATAATCCACAGTTTGAATAATATTCACGCGTTTCTAATTATCGCCTCTCGCAGGATCGATTTTATATCATACGCGTTTAAACTCGGAGGGTTACGTAAACGCGGTGGAAAAAAAAAAGGAAACAAAAAAAAATAAAGGGGCTAAGTATCCGTCTTTGAATCAAATTCATATGAAGCTACGTCGGCGGAAAATTAGTGAGTGCTCTTGCATAACAATTGCGATAATTTTACCGAGGTGTCAATTGAAAGCGCCGGCCGGGCGCGTTATACAATTTACGCATACGATTGTCTCTAAAAGCTATTGCAATACTGTAATTGGTGATATTATTCGGGATGACTATTGCGGACTATGTTCAACGGACTATGACAATGCGGAGATTGATCTGGTGAAAGGGTTAAAAGAGGATGGCGGGGTCCATTAGTCGGAACCATTTTGTGTAAATACATGCGTAAATGTACAAATATGTGTTTTTGTTCTTTTTTTTTTTTTTTTTTTTCTTTTCATGCGCATATGCGGGTGTGTATGCGTTTGCATGTGCATAAACACGTACATATACTCATAACTCTAAGTATTGGTAGAAAAAAGTATAAGAATAAAAAATAAAAGCAAGCTTGTATCCCACCATGCAGCTAAAGTACGCAAACCCTGCCAGCCTCTCGTTCTTACAGATAAGTGTAATTCATCTAGGTGTATATACATATACATACAAGATGTTGAAGGATTTTTTAAGGCTTAGAGATAGCACTTGCTAGTCAAACCAAAAAAAAAAAAAATACTTAATCAATGTAGGCCGAGAAATTAATGTCTTCAGAGGTAGGAGTGACTTTCTATTTTGGTAATAATGACTTGCTGCAAATGTACAACGAAGTTACGTGCACTTTTTTTTCTTCCCCACAGACCGATTTTCATTTCGCATTTGCATATGCAAAATATTTCAATAAGATAACTAGAAAAATAAATATGCTTTGAGACACTTCGTTTCTTATTGTCAGAATATATGCGAATATTTCGGAATCGAAATAATTCGAATATTTTGGGTGTATAATATAGTTTAAAATATTCATTTTTTTAGTTGCCATTTTCTAATATTTCACTGTACACAGGGTGAATGAATGTGTCGGTTGTGCGAAAGCAATCTAAAATTAATTTTTCGCCTGTATTGATTAAATATTTTTTATAATATAAACGACATGTGGGTACAGAATAATCGATACGCATGCCGCGTGTTCCCATTTAAATCCCATGTATGCTATGTACGTGTCTAGTTACGTCTGCGTCTAGTAGCGAAACCCTTTGCGCACGAGTCGTGGCTTTATGAAAAAATAAATAGCATCTATCGTGATCGGGATCGGTAATTAACGATGACGGCACAAAATTTATTACACCTATCACCGTTTAACGAAATTTCTCTCTCACTTGCGTCGAATTAAAGATTTTTCCTTTCGCAATCATATATCTAAATGGGAATTTAGATCGAAATCAGAAATTGTTATTTTCATAATTTTGCAATGGCACAGAAAAACAATTGATGATGTTTTTTTTTACTCTTGCTTCGAACTGCTTCTATGTTTTTTTCTCTCGATATAAAATACTATCCTTTCACAACAGTCATAACTTCGGCTCCCTTTTATTTTAATTACTTAATTTTAATTAAATGGAAATTAAATTTTAGCTCTTTCAGCTTTTATTATTATTATTACTTTTTTTATTTTTATTTTTTTTTTTCCTTTTTTTAAGTTGTTTTTCAAATCTCGTCTATATTAAATTTTGTATACATAATGTTTCAGTCCGAAAGTGATTATTTTAATGAAAAACGCCTAACAAAAAATAAAAATTTCGAACAGTCGCATATTTTTTTTTTCTTTTCCACTAGCTTTTTCTTTATCTTTACAATGCTCATTAAAGTTTAGTAAATCCGCGATTAAATTTGTACTCTGCGCACAGTGATTTGCTTTCATAATAATAGAGAGCTTCAAGGCAAGAAGTGGTTTCTTTGTACCGATTAAACCTGGATTCGTCTCTCAATTAATGACTGCGTTTCGTCCACTCATCTTTATTTCTGAAAATTGATTGCGTATCTTCGATTAATTTTTTTTTTCCCGCGCCTTCGTCCCGCGAGTAAAAGAAAATTACTCGCGAACGTGATTATCCGCGGGGCAAAGTTAAAAATATGAAATTCCCAGATTTTTATGAGGGTAAGGGCACGAATCTAGAATCGCTGCGCATATTAATCTTTGCTCAAAAATGCTGCTTCAATAAATCACGAATCATGAACGCGTCTGGCAGTCAAACTCCAAATGAAAAGAAAAAGAAATAAAAAAAAAAAAGGGAGGAAAAAGAAAGCGTTACAGCCGACAGCAGTATTTATAGCAAAGTATCAGACGCTTTCATAGTTCAGCGTGGCGCGGAGCGTTTAAACGCGTTGCAATTTTATTTCATCACACGTGCCCGCTGTTTGGCACTCGTGCGCGCATCGTATACAAATGTCACAATCGTATACAACTGCATTCGTATACACATGTACATTGTCACGTTCAAATCAAACATTCTAAAATTTAGCGATCGCTCTAATCGCGACTCGCTGTCGTAATTATTTTTCCCGTTGATGTTACTAAATGATTGATGTTAAACAAGCGAAGCAATCGTTAAGTTCAGAATTCAAGGCCGTTTCTCAAAGCGAAATTTAATTTTTCTTAACGCAGCAGATGCAACGTTAAGTAATTTTATTTTACTTGTTGCTCGACACTTGTATTCTCAGCTTTTAACTAATTGACGCGACTAACTGACGCGGTACTGGCTCTACACGACTAGTTGAAGTTTTAATTTCTATTTCTCATTAATGCTACGCCTCTCAAAACGATCATTCGTTCACAGCGCGTTTCTTTCCGGTTTTTTTTTTATTTTCTTTTCTTTTTTTTATTTTTCTTTTCTTTTCAGTCGTAATTAATCTTACCACGCGAGAGTCAACGTCGTTTCGTAGATTCCGAAAGATTGGCAATTTACTTATTCACGCTAGGATATCATTTACGAATATCGCTCTCGTTTTAAAATTCTGGCAAACATTCGCTTGACGTCCCGCATCGAATTTAATCTAAAAGCTCTAGGCTCGTCTTAAAAAAGTTCTATCCTAAAAGCTAAAGTTGGGAAGTATACTTGGAGTATTGTGCATAACCTAGAAGCTAAAAGTATTCTCCTTTTATTCCAATTATTAATTTCGATCCTTTTTATATTCCAGTAATTTTAGATCGATGGCATAGATATTATTTCGTGAAGATAAGAATTGTTATTATACGTATTATCAACCTTGTTATTGCATTGAGGGGGGAAAAAAAATAACTCTCAAACGATTTTAAACACGTGGTCGTGGTTAATAGAAGAAAATTCTAAAAAGCTGACCTACTTAAGTTATAAATTAAATTTAAAACTTAGATGCAATGGAGTATACTAGGCACTTACTTAAGAGTACAAGGCTTAATTGTAACTTTTCACTATTTAAATACAATAACGATATTATATTTGCTTAGAAATATTGAATGCAACGAGAAAATCGATAAAACCGAATACATTCAAAAACGTTTTGATTAATTTACATCGCTTTAAAAATTACCTTCATTTAAATAAACGAAAAAATTAGATATCGTTCCAATAAGTAATAATCCATCCGTTTTTAAAAGCTACTTTTTCGTATTAGTAAAGTTTCTAGTTTTCAATTTTTTTAAATATTTTTTTCAAACACATGTTTATTGTTTTTCCACATTTTTCTTTTTTTTTTGTTTTTTTCTTTTTCTTTTTTTTTTCTCTTTTTATGTTTCTTTTTATAATATCTTTGTTTCGTTCGTTATAAAATTTATTTTAATATTTTATTATGACATAAATAATATGCAGCAATAACTATTTCTCTCCTTTTAAATATTTGTACTCTTTATGAAAATATGGCCAAAGTTGTACATTACTTAGACTTATTTGCCATTTTTCTTTGCTTTTTCCGAAATTATTTGTCTTATATTATTCATAGTTCATTACTTCATATATTTATGTCACTTTCTTTTTATAAATTTCTCTGTTTTCTACGTAATTTCTACATAAATATGATAATTATTATTTAAGAGATCTATCACACACAGACACTGCCATGTATTCTCACTCGATTAACTTAAATTTTATTAATAAATAAAGTAACTTTTTAAATAGTAAATTAACACATTCATTAATACGTCTTATTCTTCTTTTTTTTTTACCACTTTATGCTTGTTTTTTAATGCCTTTATTATGCAAATTATCAGGAAGTGTCAGTTAATGATAGTGATAATATTGTAACAGTTTGACGTTCTATAATCTACTTGTGATTATTTCCAGAAGTCAATTTGTGCAATATTATAAAATAATAACATTAAGCTGATAGTTATCAATTTTTCTAATTGTAAAAAATTTTTGAAAGATGTTCGTTTTAAGTTTTCAATGAATTTATAAATACACGTAAATACGAAAAGTTAAAAGGCGCAATATATTACCTCGTCGCGATAATAAAAGCGTAAAACAGCACGTTGTCGAAAGATGTACTTCGCAATATTTTGGAAATAATGCCCAAAACTCATTAAGAGATAAAAAAAAATTATTATATTATTTTTAATTAAAAAATTATTTTTTTCTTTTTATTCTCTTTTTTTTTTCTTTAAGCACCTTTTTCGTTTCTCTTATTCTTACGGTATTTATCTAGTATGCAACGACTTATGCACGTTACATAAAGTTATATGCATATAATACTATTATTATTGCTTCTCGTGTCAATGCATTTTTTTTTCTAACGTAAAATTTATAGAATGTTTTCATGAAAGATCAGTTTCAGAATAATTAGATCTGTTTGATATTGCACATCGTTACTGTTACAAAATAGTAAATCGTCACTCCCAACTAAAAATTTATACAAGTTATGCTAACCTATTAAATTTCAAAATATTTCATAGAAATAAAATCTTATAAGAATTAATAGAATTAATTAACCAGCTACAATACTAATCTACAGTAACTATTACGATAACTAAGTAAAATTTTAAATAAAATTAACCTGCTAAGAATTCCTAATTATACCTATAATTAATATATATATTATAAAATTAAGAAAGTAAACATAAAAAACAAGTGAAGTAACTTAAATTTGTGCCAGCTTTTTAGAATTTGTTTTACTGTCCGTCGTACGTGAACCTTTTAGATTTGCCATCTCTCATAATTCTTTAATTATTAAAAAACGAAATGTGGGGTCGATCGAAAAATTTTGAAGAGATTCAATACGTATATATCTTTCACCAATTTCCTCATGCACCCTCGAGATAAAGTGTCCTGACGACATACTTACTATCCCTTAAGATTTCTATTTCCGTTAAATTAAGTTTTTCAATAATAATAGTTCAATTGGACCAACTTGAGCAGATTTTTTTTTCATTTTTTTTCGACATTCAACCACACACACACATGCCAGAATAAAAATTATTTCTTCAAACTGGAGCAGTTATCCGTTTTATGCAACATTTATTTCGTCAAATATTTAAAATTAATAAAAACCGTTCAATAGACTTTTTTAGTCTTTGACGAACGCGACAAAAAAAAAAAATTAAAAATAGTTAAAAATATTTCGGATTAAAAATATCTTTTTATCTGCGGTTGAAATTTAACAGCTATTTTTTTCATAGTCCATCGTATGGAATAAAAACATAGTATTTAATTTTATATAGTACACGAAAGTTGTTAATTATATTCGTTTTTTTTTCTCTCTTTTTTCCTTTCTCGCTCTCTGATTGTAACAATACCGATTTCATCGGATTCGGAAATATTACTCTCAAATAGATACAAGTTAAATTGAACGCTGTAAACATATTTTAAGATCAATAAGGATCTCGATATGACACCGCTGAAACTCGACGTGGAATTCACCGGATGTTCGACTCGCGTTATACCATGTCCTCAAAGTTGATCAAACTGTAAATCTTTTCGTGAACGTACGTATAGATCGAGATATTAATCAAGTTTAAGTCTCACGTTACAAAACGCACCAAAAGCCAGTTTTCTTTTTTCCGACGTGTAATTGCAGCTCAGTTAGTCGGGCTATTGGCTACAAAGTGGTGAAGTTATTCGTTCCGAATAAGTAAACACCAATTTGCGAACGTGTTACGATCGCATTTAACCCGCGCCACGCTGCTACGTATTGCTAAACCTCTTTTTCTCTTTACAAGTATATATAAAGTATACGCATATACGCGCGTGTGTACCTCTATTATTATCATATACGTAGAATCTATTAAATGTGTTGCTCAAAGAAATTAACTTATGAATTATATATATATATATATATTAGTAGGAACAATTTCACGACATACCGCGTCGTACGCGTTTAACGGCGAATCTTCTGGCGAATTAACTTTTCCCAGCACCTCGCGAAAATACAAAACAACTCTCTCTCCCGCGCCAAGAACGTTGTTGCTTGCGCGAACAACGAAGAATTAAACATTCGTCGGGGTGGGCCCGAGAAAGCCGTGCGTTTAAACGCAACTTACGCGCAAACGTGTCGGCCCTCTCGTCGCGAGATCGCGGAATAAGTTTCACCGCTTTTCATCATGTTTCGTTATTAACGCTAGAACTATCGGCGTTATTTTCATACACTTTTTTCATATCTACAGAATTGGAAAACAAGGCTGATAAAAATCTAATCGCCATATATCGTCACTTCTGTATTTTTTACTAAGTTCAATGAAAAATATCTTAATATGCTTTTCATTTAAAACAAAGAAATTAATAATTACTTTGAACTCGTAGTTCTAGCGTTAAAATAATTGGTGCAATTACAATCTCAAAAAACCGCGCGATTTTATTCCTAACGTTTTACCCTTGACATATGATTACTAATCATATTTTTCTTTTTTTTTCTTTTTTTTTTCCCTATCAACAACAATCAGTATTCTGAACTTAAATCACTACTTAACTACGTCATGGCAAGCCAAAAATACCTGTCCCAAAAGGGTTGTTGCATGCAAGATAAGATAGGATAAAGGGGTTAGGCTAAGGACAAATCAAAGGATTTACCATTTCCATATAGAAATATTCCCTTCCTCAATTTTTTTTTTGATTAATTTGAAAAAACAAAAGATAAGCAATAAATCGCTAGCTAGTAATCAATGAAAGTCAATCGCGCATCGAGTTAAATTTTAATAATGCGGTCGACGCACGTAATCGACGGCTAAGTAGTCGAAAAACTTTTTCTCGACAACTCGCCGGATTGATTTAATATTTAGCAAGGAATCGTCTCGCGAAAACAATGTTCTTCGAACTTTAAACATTCGTTCGTCAGGTGTGTTACGAGAATACGTGTATGTACAATCGAATACGTTAAGGCTTTATTCACTATTGATATGACGGCGGTTCAATTGCGCTCCAGTCCACTTAAATCTTTTTTTCTTTTTTAATTTATGTAAATATAATAACGATTGTGTTTCAGCTTTCTCAAAATGACGTTACGCGTTCGTTTCGTTTAATAGATTACATTACTAGTATTAGAAAAATGCATATTTTATTATTTAACACTTCGTATATTTCTAAATGAAACAAAGGCTATTTTTTTGTCTTTTTTTTATAAATTAAACTGCAAAATTATTAGTCGAATGTAGCATTTACTTTTTATTTCGTGATTGGTTCTTTGAGCCTTTAACGAATCACGCAGGCAATTACGTATATTTTGAAGTTAAAAAAATACGATGTTATGACAAAATATTCACTTCGAAGATTCGGTGATATTATATTACGGAAATCAAAACTTGAACGAACTGTTGATGTTAATAATTGTATTTAAGTTTCGCGTGGAAATTTTAATGAGAGCAAAATTGAAACACAATGATTACCGTACTTATATCGTGAATGAATAAAGTTTATGGTGGGTTCCAATACGCTTATAATTTTTTTTAATTTTTAGCGAAAGCAGTTGAATATGCATGAAACATTAACATATTAATGCCACATTAAACGAGTCGTTCATGTACGAACGGCGTGCTCTCTTTTTACGAGAGCATCTTGATGAAATAAAATAAAATCAAATTTTCTTACTCGATAGCAATACTTCTTATTTTTTTATAACGAAAAAGTAAATTATTTAAAACAAAAAATCCGTTGCTTAGGCAATTTTTTCACGCAGCCGAGTATCATTTTTAAACAAATGTGGCATTTATACATCAACGCGTTAATATATCAAGCTATATGCGTGCGTCGAGGAAATTTTGTACGAACATATGCTGCTACGGGCGTTACCCAAATAAAAATATTTCAAAAGTATCTCGTATTTCGTTTGCGCGCTCATAACGTTTCTCTAAATCCGGATGATGCATTTAAACGTAACTTTTGCAATAACGGTGATACAATAACGAACGTCGTTAGCTAGCGCTTAAATTTTTAAGTAGCTTAATTTCGGGGGGAAAAAAAAAAAAAATTAAAGAGGATCTGCCTTCCCTTGTCACCATGCTCGACATCTTAAGACTTGCAGCAATTGTCAAACCTTGTGATCACTGTCGTTCCGTCCAACGGCGTTCTTCGTCTTCTCTTCTCGTACTGAGATTCGACTTAGTCTGCTCTATCATCTATTATGTGCACTGAGGTAGATGGATGGAATATTTGTGGCATATATATGTAAGTGCTCCTTCACGCGTACCTGTCCGTGTACGTGTGCATGTCGCGTGTATGTATGTATGTATGTATGCATGTGTGTGCGTGCGTATGTGTTTGCATATACGCGGTTTCGCGCGTATACATGCGAGCCTACTTGCCGTGATGGCAACTAGGTGACTTCGGCTCGACAGGCGAGCCTGCTCACGCGTCGGGGTATCAGTGTAATCTCGAAAATATCCTAGAGGTTCCTTTTCACTATTCAAATACGTTTGGCGAGATAGGTTTCGAAGACCAGTCCGCGCTACGATAGCACGCAAGAAGAATCATCGATCGGATTATTTTGATCCTGGCACATTTTCACTTCCCTTCTCTTCGTTAAAATATAATTCGTCGTGCACGCTGCTGCGAATCGTGGACCGTCTCGAAAATGCGCGTTTAGCACCTTCGAGGCTTGTAGTCGTTGATTATTTCGAGAGGGAAGAGCTAGTCTTTTAACACTTCTGACTCCTCGTTTTCGCTAAACTCGTCGTCGTCCACGCCCGACGATTCCACGTCGTCGATTAGTCCGCTGTGTCTGTCGTGTTCCTGCCTGTCCTCGTGAATCACTCCGGTACCTCGGCCCTCGTCTCTGCCGATTATAGGATAATCTTCCAGGCCGCGGTTACCGTGCTTTTCCATAGTCATGCGTATCTTAGCGGCGTGAGCCACGGCGGCCGCGTGATCCGACAGCCCTATCGTCGATAGGCCGGAGTTCTCCGCGATAAACTGCAAATAAGTGTCCAAGATCGCCGAGCCGGCGATCGCACTCGTGTTGTGGCCCGCGTGGTGGCTGCCGTGCGGAATCGGTACCATGTTAAGGTCGCCGTTACCGTGCAAAGACTCCAGGGACTTCGCGGCGATCGACGTCGAGTTCTTGCTATTGTTGCTACTATTGCTGTTACCGCTTACCTTCGTAATAACGGTATTCGAGATCGGCGAGCTGTACCTAAGGCTTAAGGGAACGGTAAGGTCTTCCGGATCGTCGCCGCCGCAACTGTCGGCCTCGGAGGCACCCGCGCGCGGCGGCTCCAGCCTCATGTCGCTTCTCCGTGATGCCGTTGGACTCGCTCGTGCGCGGAGTTCAGCCGGACTCACCTTAACTCCCGCTTTAGCCAAAAGTCGGGACGCAAGCTCGGGATCAAATTTACTTGGCATCGGCATAACCGGTAGGTCTTTCGTACTGATGCCCCGATGTTGCCTCGACATGTGTGAATGCAGGGAGTTCCGAGATTTCGCTACCGTTCCGCATAATACGCAGCGGTATCCCGGGCAGACTGTGTGCTTGTCTTCCAAATGAGTGCGCAATGTATGTGCCGAGCGATACATCTTTCCGCACTTCGGACAAGGCCTCGGATCCGTCGCACGAACTCGTATCATGTCCAGACTTCGTCGCGTGACTGAAAATAAACGACAAATGTGTGAGATGTTTTGCGCAATACCATTAAAAAAAAAGAAAAAGAAAAAGAAAAGTATTTGGCTAATATGCAATGAATGACAATGATTTCTCGATAATTTGGATTTAAATCGATAATTAAAATTTTATCCCGTCCCTTTTGAGGACAATCAATTACATAAAATTAATTTGGCAAATAATTATGATAAAGGATTATATTAATTAATTTTATATTAAGCAATTTCGTGTTGAAAAGCAAAAGCAAGCAACAACAGAAAAATCGCAGTTAATGAAAAAGTATAGAATAAAAGTAAGTTATGCAAAATTAACCGTTTGCCTTCTAAAATCGGTTACACGACTTTTGTGCAATCGATAATGCTGTAACAATTAAAAAAAACAGGTTGTAAAAGTATAACACTCTGAATTTCTCTGAGTACTTTTTATTGTACAAAGCATTACTTAAATAGTATAGACTTTATTTCGTACGTCTTATATTATCTATATAATATATATATATATATATATATATATATATATATATATATATATATATATATTCATATATATATTTATTTATATATAGAAGCTAGTATCTGTGCTAAAATAGTATATACGGTACTCTATACATTATTCATGATACGAGCTGTCGGCCAGGAAGAGAAGAAATCGATAATAAATAATATTTAATTAAAAAGCTACTGCACTTGGCAGCATCCGGCTGTCTAAACGTGTCGAACGTGTTTTGAATTTTTCCCGTGAATTTTTCACCGAGCCACATCGAAAGGAATATCGTCGCAACTTTCATAACTTTCGCCTTTGTCATTTTTCTTCGCAATTCGCAACCAACAACTCGCACAATCGCAGAAATATATATATATATTTATATATATATATATATAAATATACTTCTTCGTGTTCGTTCGCGGTGTACTTCTAATATATTATATATATAACGGCGGTCTCGAACGTAACGTCTTTTTGGGGCACTCTTGACCTAAGGAATACTGATGAAACGTAAGACGTAGAAAAATAAGGCTAGGCGTTGTCAAGCGACCATACCCTCTGGTCGACGCATTCTCTCGCGTTCCAATCGCTCATGCAGATCCGCGTGTTCTTCCGTGCCAGATCTCCCTTATCTCGCGTCGCGATTTCACGTCCCCTCGCATCCGATCAAACGAACCTTTAGAGCCGATCGGCTTCGTCGCTTCGTGTACGCTCGTCATTTCTCTCTGCCTCTCTCCCTTTCTTTCTCTTCAATTTCTACACCCTTAAGACTACGTTATTTAACATAAGGCTGGCTTACTCAGCTTAGAGGAACATTGTTTTCTCTCTTAGACACGTAATCTAAATCATTATGTCGATGATCCGGCGTACGTCGGATGTGTGTAAGTGCATTCGCTTCGTTCGCTACAACGCGATCTATGCTTCAGGCTCTACGGGAAATACTGTTTTCGTACATATTATACAAAATCAACGCTATGCGTATATCTTTATGTGTACATATATATGCTCCATATGTAGTAGCTTTTCGTCATATATATTTATAGATTCTCTCCTTTGTCGATATAATCTCCCGCATATGTACAGTGTGTGCGCTTTTCGTCGAGAATGAACATCAGGGTAGGTGCGTGTGTGATAGCTTCGAAATAAATGTTTAACGTTGCCGTTTCTCCAATCGTGCCAGGACGCACGTTAGATCTTTCCACCCGCTAATTTAATAATAATTCGCGCCTGTCAATTTCGTTTTCACGTCTTTCGATATTCGAAATGTCTGCGGATATAATCCAACTCCCCGTCGACCAGACTCTCTTCCAACATTCGTAATTACAAAATGGCCCGGGACGGCGATAATAGGCGGTGATAACATTTAACGTTAATTTTGCATTTAGCTTTATAATGAAATTGAAATAAGTAAATCTAAATTTTGTGTAATATAAAGGGAATGATTGTCGATTGCGATCTAGATACAGGTATTCATTTAAATACGCAAATTTTTCTCATACATAATAATTAATATAATTATCAATGCAATTATATCAATAATTAAATCGAATATTTATTAAAACGTTTAATAAATATATAATTTGCGTACGACTGATCGCAATATTAACTCGGCAGCAATTTTCCCAAAATAATATCGAAGAAATAAAAATTCGATTAGCTCTTTCGCTGGGAAGCAACATTCGCAGTTTTCAAATTAAAAATATCCCGTTAGTCTATTAAATACGTCGCTCATTATCGCCGTACAGTTGCCGCACAGAGAATTACAGGGGCACGCCGAATAACAAAACGCAAGAAAAAAAAAACTCTTTGGCAAAGTATTTTCCGTGAAAAAGATTAAAGTCATAGTACACGATCAGAATTACACTGATCCTCGCCTATTCATCAGAGATAGGTCCACCTCAGGGTCTTAATCTGATCCCACTGCACGGGATGCTTCAGTCGCATATGGTTTCTGACACTGTTGGGATGGGAGAAGGTCTTGGCGCAGGAGGCAACCGGGCAAGTAGGCGAATCTCTGGGATAATGATGGTCCAAGTGCGCCCTCATGGCGCTAATATCTTGCAACGTCCTGACACAGAGGGGACACCTGTAACCGTGCTGCCGATGATGCTCCCGCAATAATCTGTGCTGCCTGAAGTCCGGCTGGCCGCGCTGGTATTTGCCGGTCGTCGTGATCGTCGTGGTGGCCGTGGTGGAAGATTGATTAACTGATGCGTCGTCTTCCAGTTGCGCCTGATGACGGTGGTGAGGGGGAGGGACGGATAGTGGATGATGATGGCGATGCCGATGATGTTGCTGGTGATGGCTGTGGTGGTGGTGGTAAGCCGCGCCCTCTGCCTCATCAAGCCCGTGATCTGCAACCACCACCACACCAACGTTACCACCAGCCACCACCGCCATAATCCCAACCCCGAGCTAAAACGCGATAATACTACGCGCCCAACCTGGACCCAACGACGTACAACATCTAGGAGTATTCCCCGCGGCGATTACTAACGTACCGAGACTCTTACTATTTGAAATGAACCGGCTGCTAATCGTCATTGCTATGGGTGTGTAGCCATCAGCGTGAAATATTTATTATTTGAATACGTAGTGATAAATTTATCATATTTTCAAAAATATTTATATATATTACTTTTAAATATAATAGAATAATTAATTCATTACGACTGTTTCGTTATTGTTAAAAAGAAAAAAATGTTGGTACAAATTTAAAGCTGCTTTCTATCTTGCACGTGGCTTTTTAAATATTTATAATATATTAAATATTTTAAGTGTGGTTTGTTTGCGGTATATTAATTATCACTATGCATTCAAAATAATTTCACATATGTAAAAAGTTTTCGAAAGCATAAAAACTGCATCATATTATAAAAATACTTAAAATACTTGTCATTAATTTCGACATAGTAGCAAACATTCATAACAAATAGATGTCACATAATATTGGAGATAATGATAGATGTTAACATATAACTAAGATATTTAGATTCTAATGAGCTCGATCAAAATCAAATTCTACAAAATCAAAAATGCGATATTGTTAAGATCTTTTTTTTTTTTTTACTGGATAAAAAACTGCCCTTTACTTTAATGTGGTTGGAAGGAGTCTGGCATCGTGCAAGAAAATATGGACAATTAACATTGTCGTTTAATCATATTCTTAAAATGGTGGGGGAAGTAGGAATAACGATATAAATTGATAATCTTTCACTACAAATAGCTGGATTTTCGGCAAAAGGTAGCGGAGGTGTTCGAGTCCTAAATTCGCAACTAATTCGAGTATGCTAAATTATAAAAAAAAATATATATATATTTATATATATATTGTCGCTAATGCAAACTATACGTTCGTATATAGTTAAATAAAATATTTTCGGTCAGTGCTCGTATACACTCGCAGTCAGTACACTTCGGTTTCGTATACATTAAATTTCACGCGTGATTTTAGGCGCAACGTTAATGATTTCGAAATATAAATTTCAATATTGATATTCACGTTGTTATTTTTCCGTCATATTTGCATTTCACGTGCCGCTTCGCGAGAACTATTCGAGATAGTTGGAAAATTAGATAACTGCATTAATTCATTTGTCGCGGTCGGAAATAATTTCAGCGCAAATGCTTTAATCTGCGTTCGTACTATTTCTAATTTATTAATATTTTGTTTCAGTCAATTATAAAAAAAATAATAGGTTTATAATATTACCGAATTTTGACGTGGCGGTAAATATCACGTCGGGAAAATTAAATTTCTATCGTGAGACAATCAATTGTATTTTGTAAAATAAATAGGAAAATCAGACGTTACGCGTAATAGGAATAAGATGTGAATCAAATTAAATGTCTATTCGTCTTTTTTTTTAATATTGAATTGAACGATTTAGATAACAAACGAGGAACAATGTGTAGTAAAAAAAAATCAAACTCAAATTCTATTGCAATTAAAAGTAAAAGCTACATTAATTGCAGAAATACGTTATCGCCGTTCTTCACTAATGCCCGGAAAATCGTATCGGATAGTTCTTATTACTTTATCGTGATTAGTGGCTACAACGTTTTATCACAAGCACAGCCCCGCGGTATTCGACAGGTTTTCAAATGGGCTTCTAGCGCAACGATGCAGCTGCGGCAGTGACGAATTCTCGATTTTCAAGAATCCTATTCACGCGAACAGCAAACCCTCCCTCCCCCCTTTCTCTTTCTCTCTCTCTCTCTCGTTCGTGTTCGATCACGCGATAATGACTAAAGCTTTTCAACGAACGGCGGGGATCCGATCGCGTTTGTCCGTATTTCTGTACGGGTGTCGGACAGTGACGTTGAGCGTACTCATGGCAACGAGGACGAAGACGGCGATTGATGCTGCTGCTGCTGGCTAATGGAATTGTTGCTAGGCCTCTGATGAATGCCGTGCGCCTGTAGCTGATGATTGATCAGGTAGTGTTTGGTCTTGCATCGTTTCCCGCATACGTTGCATTGCGGCCACGTGTCCGGTGGCGGCCAGTTCGAATGGACGTTTCTCACGTGCTGCCGCAGGTTGCTCGGCGACGAATAGCTACGGCCGCAGTAGCGGCATAGAGGCCTGTCGTCATGGCGTAGTACCGTGTAGATCCTCGCGAAATTCTCCACCGCCTGTGTGGTATCGGTGGCGGCGGCCGCCATCGCGGCCTCCTCCCTCTTCGGGATCGCCGATCCTACAACCAGGACATGCCCGTCAGTTGATACTATTTTCTTCCTCGCCCTTTCTCGCCAACTCTACCGTCCCTCCCTCGTTTTCTCTCTTTCTCTCTATTCTCTGTCTCTCTATCTCTTTTCCATTCTCTTTCTGCATCTGTCTCTCGCTCTCTCTCTCTCTCTTTCTTTCTCTCCTCTCGTTCTCTCTTATACTCATTTTCTCTCCTCCTCTACCATTCTTTATGCACACACATTTGCACCACTCTTCCTCGTGCTCCTCGCTCTCTCTCTTTCTTTCTTTCAACGTCTCGGTCATACTTCCTTTCTCTCCATTATCCACACAGATTCATACATGCAGCGTACAGGCACAAACATACGGACACACACACGTAAACCTTTCATTCTTTCCGGCAATGTATTTCCAAGCACACACATGTGAGCCCTTTTTCTCAGTCTTCCACATTCACCCTCATGCTCCATCTTTCTCGCTCCTTCATTCGCTCCGCACCTTCGAGCGCGCTTTCGCGCCCAGTTTCTCTCTCTCTCTCTCTCTCTCTCTCTCTCTCTCTCTCTCTCTCTCTCTCTCTCTCTCTCTCTCTCTCTTTTTCTCTCCACAACAACGATCATGCACACACTCATTTGCTTCTCCTTTCTCTCTCTCTGCTCCTCAATCCACTCTAGCGTACACATACTCGCACGCGTGCTACTCTCGTACTCTCAGGGCATGCCCGGTTGTAGGATGTTTGGTGTGTTGTTACTGTTGTTGTCGTACTTGATGTTGTCTCTTATCCAAAATTCTACGTACCACGGCGGACCTAGGCTAAGCGAGTCGCATAAGCATAAGGCGTCTCCGTAACTCGTATCTTAATTTCTCCGCACACACGCGGAGACCCTCAATCGTGACGATCGTACGGGCATCGGGCACCGTAACGCGATCTCACGAACGCGGCAACGTTATTTTCGCATCTCGAAATGGCCGTCGGCGCCGCGCTTCTTGCGCGTTTCGCAAATGAGACGCGAAATTCAGGGGGTAAACGAAAGATAACCGTACTCAATCTATCGGCAAGCATCGTCATTTGCCTTCGTCTTCGTGCACATCAAGCTCTCGAAGAGAGAGAGAGAGAGAGAGAGAGAGACAGAGAGAGAGAGAGAGAAAAACAGATAAAAAGAAGAGAAAAGGTGAAAGAGACAGACAAGACCGAGAGAGAAAGAGAGAGAGAAAGAGACAGAGAGAAACCAGGGGAGAAGAGCGTCAGGATGAAGTCGAGAGAAATGGAGGACCTGGACGGAAGAAAGAGATAAGGAAGAGTAGAAGGGTGGAGCGAGAAGAAGGGAGACCGAGCGAGAGTAAGCGAACTACGTAAGAACCTTCGTATTGATCCACTCTCTACGCCTCGTTACGACTATCTTTCCTACGAATCTCTAAGCATAAGGCCTCTCCCATTTTCGTGCACGTCTCATTACATAAGAGGGAAGGATGTGTAGATTCGAATGATGTATACTCGGGTCATGCAAAAGAATCACCGTACATCTCGCGTTTCGAAATACTTTCTGATCAACAAATTGAAACAAAGACGCAAGTCGCATCGCATTTTTAGAAAACGTTAAACTTCGGGCATATTTTTAAGCGCGAGCAATCACACAAACGCGCGATTGCAAACTTGACGTGATTAAATATTTAAAGAAAAAAATATTTAAAAAATAAAAAAACCGACTGTTGTCTTAACATTTACTAAACGAATAAATCTCTCTCGGGTTAAAAATGCATTGATTACAAGAAAATTAATAAATGGAGGATAATTTTCAGCTCATCGGAAGGAATAATATTCGACATTTTGTTAGTAATATTTGTATAACTACCGCGTTCTGTTCTCGAAATTAACTTTTGTCGACTGAACCTATGAACGTCATGTAAAAGAGAATCCCAGTATGTAACTACTTCCTGATTTATGGCGGATGACAAACCAATTTATTAGAGTTACAGTGCCACATATATATGTATATAACGCGGACCGCGGGAAACCGTATTCCACGATGATTTATATATCAATCGGGCTATACCAGAATTCGGGCGGAATTAAGGTCATATCGCTTCTACAGCATTAAGCTCGGGTCTTTTCTCTTCCTATTTTCATCTTTTATCACTCGATAGAACGTTCGCGCGAAGCTCGAATTATATTCCGCGGAAATACGCGAGCAAAAGCACGCGATCTAGGTCGAAACTATTGTTTAATTGCTTCGAAAAAATATTCCGAATGTAATTGCGTTTTTGACGTCCGATAATTTAATCCAGATTTAAATCTTGGTCTACAAATTTTACTATTTTACGAGGCGGTAAAGTTCATCCACATTTTATTTCAACAAATATTTCTCAATAGCTCATTTGGTTATTTACCAAGTTTTAATTAGGAATCACATCTCGTTGGACTGCAAACTTATTTTTTTTTCCTTTTTGTTTTATTACATTTTTCGAGCGCGAAATGTATTTGAAAGAGATGATCAGCCGGGGAATTTTAAGACTTCGGGTTTAATCGATCGGGGTAAGAGGTATACGTGTTCCTCCCATTACAGTTCAACCTCTGAGCCGATCAGTCGGAAGAGAGTGATAGAAAAACGGGGTGCGGAAAAGAACGATGAGCAGAAAGACAAAATACGGAATCGAGCGAAGCGAAAGGAAGGAACTAAGAGACCACGAGTGATAGGCCGGAATGATGAAGGGCCGCGAAAATAGGAAAAGATGCTAAAAGATTTAGAGAAGATAAACGAAGGGACGCGATTTCTTCCGAGAAATTCTTCCCGAAACGAAATTATCTCGGGAGAAAATGTAAGAAGTTCCGCGAGGCAGCTGGAGAAATAAAAATTTATTTCTTTCCCTTTGCTTAACTTGATTTCAAAGTGAATGTGAAATAAGAGATAATATTTTAATTCTATCAATAGAGAAGATATAAACGTCTCCTTTTTCTTTTCGAAATTTCCTGGGGTTTAGTGGCATTGAGTTGAAAAAACTTAACGAGAAAGCAAGCCTGAGGACTATTATTTTTATCACAAGAAAGCTTCGAACGGATAATTATACTTAAAATATAATTATATTTTATATACATATACTCTACCTAGCTGTAACTCTCTCGCTTTCTAATTACAAATATTCCGCGGCGTCACGAGTACCTAAGAAAACATCTTAAAAAAATGGTCGAAGGCGAGTCTGGCAATAAAACCCTTTGCGCAGAGAGGGAAAAAATAATATACGACGGGGACGATCGGACGCGCGTCAAGATTTTCGCGTAAAACTTCGGACAAGATAAAGGAAACGCAAAGCGAGGGGGGGGAGAAAAAAGATACCGATGCTGTCGGCAGGAAGGGAGATTTCGGTAGCTCGCCGAGATGATTGCGCCAGTCCATTAGCGGCGTCGCTCCGACGAATTGCGCTGCATTAACGAGGACCTGCTTCTCGAGGAGCAGTCAGCACGCTGATTGGCCGAAGGGAGCCCGAAGATCGATGTCTTCGGGTTTCCGGGAAAGTCCTTCCGCGTCTGCCTCGCGTTACCGCAGGGGCGAACAACTCGAAAACGTCGATCTCCTCGTCGAGGGTAAAGACGCGGAGATATAGACGGGAATCGATACGCGCCGGTGCAATTTCTATTCTAGGAAGTATTACCGAAATGAGAAACGACTCTCGACGCGCCGCGGCCGAAAATCCAATTCGACGGCGCGCCGCTCGAGCGCGAAACAACCGTCGGGGCAGTTTTTCGACGCTTTCGGTCAGAAACTAATCAAGAATGGAATTTAAATCTCGATTTTCCTTGCGCACATGCCCCGCGGGCTGTAAATTTCAAATGAACTCCGTTCGCTTCCCTCTCTTTTATCTCACTGACATTTCGCTGCTTTTCGTAGAACCTTGATCACACCCGGTTTCCGGCGGTAGCTTTGTTAACGATTGGTTACATCAGCTTTCAGCGCGGTTTAGGGTTCAGGTTTATGACAGGTTGATGTATGGCAGTCGTTGGGAAAAAGAATCCGAAGGGGTAGAAGTTTAATTTAGATAGTCGGCATGCTAGTTGCCTATGAGCTTTCCTCCCCTCAACACGATTTAAGTTTTCCACTCCTCTGGGAATATAAAAAAAAAAATATATATATATATATATATATTTACCGCGCATTGCGATGGATTACTTTTACTGAACTTTCGCGTCTTTGTTCATTTGCTTGCGTGTGAAGGAATAGAAGAAAGAAAAAAAATTTTACGTCTCGTATAACACGAACTGTATCGCTCTCGTAATAATTGATCGAGGCACTTTAAATCTCCGACTTTGGCACCCGCATCCGATTTTTTTCTTTTTTTCTTTTTTGCACTCAAATTTAATTAGCCTAATGGCGTACATAGGTTTCTTTGGGCAAAGTAAAATATTTAAATTTATATATATACATTTTTTTTTAATCTTTCGTGGCTTTTAATAAAATGCATTTTTCGTCGATGTTCAATTTGATAGAGTTCCATAGCGTGTCACTTGTTGTAAAGTTTCTGAAGTTACATGACAAAATAATTTGCCGACAATCTTTGAAGTTGTTCCTAAGCAGCTCGTGGGATGAGACAATGCGACAAGTCACTTTTCCAGAATTGAAAACCCGTGTCTTCCGTCGAAAGTTTTTTTCCAACTATCGGAGTAGGGGCGCATTGTGCGTGAGACGCATGTGTGTGGAAAAATGCGTTTAGGAAGAAGGAAGGGAGACGGTTCCGTATAGTCAAAACGACTTTCGTTCTAGCGCGTGGAATTTGTAGAAAGGGGAGTTAGAACGGAGCAACCGGATGGCTGAAGCCGCTTGAATGAAATTGAGATTGCTCGGCAATGGTGGCAATAACGAAAAAAACAGACCTATAGAGACATAAAACGAAAATACGCGATCGAAAAAAAAAAAATCAGGATAAAAATGATAAAAATAAAAACTCAAATCTTTAGCGACAGATGTTTTCTTGAATTAAACTTTAACGTTTGAATAAAAATAATAAATTTCCAATAATTACATAATTTTATGTATTAAATCTACGAATATTCTTTTACATTATATAAAGCATATTCTTTTTATATTTCTTTTTAAATATAACAAATGTTTTAATAAGTTCTTTTCAAAAATTAACGCGAACGTAAGTGCAACGAAATGTTTTTGCAATTTATCCAATGTAAAATAATTTTTAATCTAGCAGCACGCATTTGTAAAAGAATATTTGTCGATGTGAAAGAAAAAAAAAAGATGTCTAAGACGGCAGAAGATCGGAACGAGTATGTGATCCGAAATTGTACGAATAAAAAAAGATAGGAGAAAGGAGTAAGGGCTAAGGAGTATTGGAAGACACTGAAGGGGCTGGATATTGCTGTGCGTGACGCGCGTGTGTTAAAACGTGGGTGCGCGCGTTCCAGGCACGTTAGAAGGGAATAAAGGGTGGATTATGTATTCCGAGTGAATTTTGCTTCGGGAGCTTGCCGATCAAGATCGCGTGGGACATCAGAGCGCAAAATAAAAACAGAGCACACCAAAAAAAAAAAAAAGAATAAAAAGATAAAGAAATTAACAAATAAATAAATTTATTTGCAAAAAGGCTCTATATAAAACGTAAAACAAAGTCAGAAAATCTTCCAAGCAATTCAGGAGATTCTTGCTATTATTTCAAGCGTAAGAAAGTACTCGGGAGGGAAAAGATAAAAACACCGGCGTTAAAAGAACTTTATTTATAATGCGCGCATTAATCATTTCGAGGGCTACGTTCGCAAATGCGTAACGGCCGTCTGCATCCCTGTCGAACTCATAAAAAGAACGATATCGGGGATTCTCAAAGGGAATGATATCCTCGGCGCGCGTGACGTGCGTGCGTTAGGCCGCGGGTGCGTGCGGTTCGGACAAGTTAAGAAAAAAAAAGTAGAGGATGAATTGACGTAGTTGAAATGACTTTGGTCCGCGAAGGGAGTAGCGAAGGGAGAAGACCGAGGGTTAGGGGTGGGCGTTTTGGTGATCGGAGGTACCACCGAAGAAGCTTAGGGTGGTTGACAGCGACGGCAGTGGCGGCGGCGGCGGCGGTGGCGGCGGCGGTGGTGGTGGCTGAGTGCCGAGGGGTGGGTACCGGGGGCAAGTGAGGGCAGATCAATGCGGACATGTGCGGGAAATTGCACAGGGATCGATCCCAGGACCCTCGGGGGAAGCGCGGCCTCTGTGTTTTTCTCTCCGTCACTCCTTCTCTCGCACCTCCCCTGTGTACACCCTCACCACCTCCGTCTGTTCTGACTCTCATTTCGCTTCTCTCGCCCCTGGCCTTCTCAGCCTGATTTTCCCCTCTTCCTCTGTCACTCTCGCTCTTTCGCGCGCGCCTTGCTCTCCCGCGAAATGATTCTTACTCTTCCGATCGACGCATCGCTTATTGATTGACAAAAAAATTATCCCTCGGCAATTTATTAGGTAGACGGTCTGAACGTAAGTCACCTCTCGTTACGCTTTCATAAATTTAGAACAGCAAAGACATAATTACTTCGTAAGTATGGCCTGGGTAATTATTAACGAACACTATATATCTCTAAAAGATTAAACGAGATTAAAATTAATAATTCAAGATTAGCTTAATAACGGAAATTTAATTAAAATTATTTTCAAGATCAGCATTATACAGATTAAGTTTGAATGAAAAAAAAAAGAAGGAAAAATCTTTGACGAAATTAAAGAATATTTATTTTTCCGTCTCTGCGAGCTGCTTTTACTCGCAGAGATCAAGGAGTCGGCGCGCACGAACCGAATAACAAAATTTCACGGATAGAAATTTCACAAAAAAGAAACTCATTAATCTATTTAGTATAAGCGTGTAAACTTTAATGTATAAAAAGTCTTTTGCTACAAAATAATGAATACCGAAACGCAGCGGGAAAGAAACCGGCCGAGGAAGAAATAAAAGAAAAGAAAAAAAAAAGAGAAACTGTTTGTCACGAACATGAGATGCTGCCTAGAGAGACGCATACTACCAGTTGGACCATAAAAACCGAATTTGTTCTCCGTTTTCTCAGAATAGTTTGCCAAGAGCAAACAGAAATCTTTCGCGCGACAATCCGGCAGGCATATACGTTTCGGTGCCTCCGCCGTAAATTTCGTCATTGCAATCGGTCTTAATCGAGGCCTTAGTGCCGCACGTTTCTCACGGATGCAGCGCCCGCGCAACACGGCGCGAAGATTGATTAAACTCGCCGCCGCAGCCGCACCGTCGCCCACGCGAGGTATATTAAAGACGTGACCCGACATAAAGGATCCTTGTCCCCGGCTCCTATCTATCTTTCTCTCCCACCCGCGCGTTTCTTCTATGACCACATTGATTTTCCACAGTACTCCACCCTTGGTCCACATCCCTGTCCCGCCGTCCGCGCTAACTTTCCCTCCGCAAACTCTCCGCCGGGAAGGAAACCGCGCGGGCGAGAACCGGCAGCGCAGACGAGGATCTCCGCGTCTTCGTCCTTGGCGCCTTCTTATCAACACCCAACGTCGCACGCTGGAGGCCGTGCAATCGCTGTTTACTCGCGAGTAATCCGGGAACGGGAGTTCGGCCAGGAGCTCGAGAGCTTTGCAAGTTTGATTGAATCTCGGCGGCGTTGGAAAATGGACAAGTTGCCGGGCTGCGGAGTTCCGCTCTCCACGGGGTTTTTTTTCTTTTTTATTTATTTCCCGCGCGAAAGTTGGCGGACGCCGCGAGCACGGCTGCTCCAGTCAATCGGCCGTAACTTTTGCGTCTCGAATGGTGAACAAATCAACTAATTGCGCGTTACGATTAAAATAATGACGCATTTCGAATTTAAATTGACAACGAGATGAGATTACGCGGACAAGCGAATTAAATACTTTGCAACGCGCGATTTTATTTGATTTACTTTTTTTTTTTTTTTAATAAACTGCATTAGCCAGTTTATTTAATAATTTTTTATTATTTAAATTTTGCATTGCGCAAAAGAATTAGAACTATATTCATCTAACGAATCATTCATCTTAATCAAGTGTAATTTTTTTCACATATTTATTTATCGTTTTCAATTTGTTTAAGAGCACGTGCTTTTTTTTGACAGATAAAATCATATTTCCACTCTCTTTCTCTTGCTCTCTCTCTCTCTTTCTCTTTTTCCCCGCTAATGAGATTTCGCCTTTGATGTCCATCGTTTTTATTGCATTAAGTGGATTTTGGAGGTAATTTTTTTCCTGCCATGCCGCGCCGCGTTTGCCATTCTGTTGTAACGTCCGTGAAATGCGTTTTCGTTTTTCGCTCATGTCGACGGGAATCGATAGACCAGGGGGATTAAAGCCGAGTATTTGTAACGATTTCGAACGCGCGACGGGAATGTAATGCGCCAAGTACGCGCCATGTTTTTCCCTGCTAATTGTTTTTCTTTTTTTTTTTTTCCCCCAATCCGCCGAACTCGCGATATTTTCTGAAGCATTATTATAAACTAATTAAACTCAAAATTCAAATTTTTTAACCCACAATGAACCATTGCAAATATATTTCACGTCTTCAATATTTTTTTAATATAACACGTAAGCAATTTGTGTCCTGAAAAGAATTTTACACCGTGACGTATTTTTAAGCTCTTAAAAAACGCGTCTAAAAATCAGCTGATCGTCGTTGCCGTGGGGACTAATCGCGGCGAGGTTTTGGAAAGGTATCGCAATTATAATTTATTCGGGGGACGTAATAACGTAAGGGTAAAACCACCCTCGGCGCGAACAAGTTGCCTCGCGCGCGACGTCGATCTTCCGAGGATGAAAGCGAAGAAAAGGGGGCGTCGTAGACATTAAAGAGGCAGGAGACGAAGTGGTCTCTGGAATAAGGTCGGACGAAGGGAGAGGGACGCGGCAGATGGGAAAAAACAGTGGCGGATGAGAGGAGAGACACAAACAGTTCGAAGTGACACCGTGCATTTGTCTCGTTGTTTCGCTTATCGCGCAAGACCCTCATTTTTATCCCTCCCGCAACGTCCTCTGGCGTAGTTCCGCGCCTTTTGGCCCACGTGGAGACCACCTACGCGAGTCCTATCTGTGTCGGCCTTAACTTCCCGGTATATATTTGATGGCATCGCCACTCCCAAAGTGGGCTCTTACATCCAATCTCATCTCATTTCCGGATCTCCTCTCTTTCCTGATTTTTTGTTTTTCAACTCGTGTTCCGATCGGTACGATTCAGATAACCTGATCGCGTCATCGATCTAGACTAGGATCTTTCCAATCTTTACGCTAAGTCCTCACTTTCCCCGAATATTTCAGTAACGTCGACCGAGCCCGAAGCTCTGGGTACGTTCACCCGGAAAAATTTTATAATGACGACGACGAAAAATAAACTGTACTGCCTTTTCAAATATAGACAAGTTTAATAAAAAAATAAAACGTATACATAAAAAAAAAATAATATCAAAAATTAAACTTATTAATTCTTTTAATTAAAATGAGCGTAACAGAAGTAAATGTAATAAATCATATCAAGAAGTATCATGTAGGAAATTACGTCAACAAGTACTCGTGATCACATGTCGCGTAATAGAACGCGAGAGAGGAACTTGTCTTAAAAAAGAAAAGAAAAAAAAGAAAGAAAGAAAGAACACGATCTGTTTCAATATCTACTTCAATCTTCGTCTTAACATTAAACTCCACGTAATCGAGACTTTTCTTTTTCTCCCGGACGTTCGGAGAAAATCGAGATTTAAGCGGACACGAGGGGGATACGGGCGGTCAACAAAGATTAAGAAAGAAGAAGACAAAGAAGAATTCTTCTCTTCGTTCGCATGTACCGCGGATGTCGGGCGGTTTTTCTGCGCTCGCAGCAAACAATGCCGACTGAAACGAAATTGCCAATGAATAACCATACATGCTCGCGCAATTGCCGTACGTTTTTTATTTTATTTTATTTTTATTTTTTTTTTCCATATTGAAATCTGGTGGCGAGTTTCCTCTCTCTTCGCGCGGAAAAATATCGCGCGGTGTCGAACAGCGGTGGTCAAACGTGAGCAGAGACACATTTTCCTCGGGGAAATTCGTCAGGGCGATAAGAATCTGACCGAGCCCCGGCCGAAACGAAGTTATCCGGATCGGATTCGAGTGATAGATGGCTCTAATCTGCCGAGAGTGCGCGATCGAAAATCAACCTTGCAGTAGAAAACACGGGATCCGTAGTAGGCTGCGAGAATTCAGCATGAGAGATCGAGATAAGGACCGACGCAAAAAGGACATAAGTCACGCTGACACGTAATTTCGGCGGCCGGAATGATACGCGTAATTGTCTCCGACGTCGCGCGGACCAAGACGAAAATGTACGCCCGTGTAACTTTTAAATTAAAAAGTCAAAATAAGTTCCTTGAAATTTTCTAATTTAATTTTAGAGAAATAGATTTCGATTAAAATGAAATTAAATTAAATAACTCGGGGATCAAGATCCACCACTTTTTCTAACACTATTCGTTTTTTAATTCTATACATCCTGCGGCGAATAAAATAAATTGCATATTTTATTTTCCGTTCAGACATTTGCAATTCGTCAATAACAAAATAAAAAAAAAGTTAAATTAAAAAAAAAGAAAATTAACGATGCTTAGGGAAAAAAAACAAAATAAAAATAAAAAAAGAACAAAAAAAAATTGCTCTTAAAAAAGAAAAACTGTGACTAAAGTGCCATTCGAGCCAGCTTCAGGGTTTCATCTTCAAGCAGGAACTATCGCATCATCTCCAAAGTAACCGAAAGTACTCGTAAATGACAATCATCAATCATAGCCACGAGAGTCATGCGGGCTACGCGCCCGATCGTATCCTATCGTTTTCTCCCGTGCCTCGTGTCACCGGGTGACACACGCGCCCGAAGACGGAAGCGAGTCCCATCCCCGGCCGCGCCCGCGCCGAGTGGAGTACCGATGAGTGCTTTTAGACGAGGCCGCACTCGTAGGCGACGGGGCTTTACGCCGATGGCACGAAATAAGGAGAATGACGAAACCGAAGGGAGGCAGTCGGAGCGAAGAAGAAGCGCGCGGATAAGGAGACCGGGGCGGCAGCCGGAGGCAGGAAAGGGGGAGAGGTTGCTGAGAACAAATGCGAAGCTCTGCCTCCATTTACGTGAGGGTTGCGAGCGCCGGGGGTTGGGCGCGCGGGATGGAAGAAATTCGTGGAAATACCGCGGAATTGGATAAGCTCGTCGGGGTTTGTTTTGCCAGGGGTTCGCAGCGAGGATAAACGCGGCGACTGCGGAATCGCGTGGTCGATGGTCATAGGCCCGGGCTATCGCGTGTCCCGGCGAAACTTCCTCTCGCTCGCTCGCCCGGCCGTCTGCGCGGAAATCGGCAATCTGCTAACCCGAGACAGACACTCGCGTTGTTAACAAGCGTCCCCCGGATCGATGAGCCGAAACGGTTTCTCTAGTTAAATTAATACTCCGTCGGGACGCCTTACTTTCTCGTGTGCGTAAAAAATAATCGGTGCTCTAAGTAACGTTCGATAGTCGGCGCTTACGAAATAAAATACAAGTTTTTACATTTAGCTTTTTCATGATATGATCTCGTAGCGCGATTCGCCGATCTCATTCTTCGGCGTAGAGAACGCACGGAAGGAGACGGTTCCTTACGTGGACTATTGTCGGGACGAGGCGATCGAAAGGCCGACAATGGAATTGCGATTATCGTCCGAGCGGGGTTGCTTGCCCTCATCAAACCCTATATACGCGAGGGCGAATCGAATAGTATAGAACACGATGAGAGACAGGGAGAGGTATCGGCGAAGGAAAGAGGGAACGGAGGGCCGAAGAGCGGGATTGGCGCGGGAGGAGCAAGATAGAGTTAGAGAGGAACGGGCGGGAGGTACTAGGTGCTGTTTGTTGAATCCTCGAGATCAATACGACGTACCCTATCTCTTTCTCCCTCGTAATATTGCGAACGATGCCGTGCGTGACACACGTACATGCTCCCGATGTACGTCACGAATGCCGAGGTGATGCTGCGCCAATAGATTCCAAATTTTTCACGATCCGCATCCGTCGATCTTCATCCCTTGTTTGCGAGACGTGAACGAAATTGTAATGTACAAGCAGCTTGATTGCTCATTTTCATTTTTTTTTTTTTTTTTTTTTTTTTTACTCCCACCCCAGTAAGATAAATTGACGCAACGATAAGCGCGAGGGAAATCTCGTGGTGAACATTGTGCTCATCAGTCATGCCAATTACGACAGATTGCTGCGGTGAGATTGCTAGTGGCGCACCTCCATTTCCGATAATTATGCAAAATAACATTCTACACTTCTATTAACACAGGTCTCAAATTGAAAATGTCGTTTTAAAAAAAAAATTCTGTTCTACGCTATTTATGTACAAATAGCAACGGGCATATAATAGTATGTGTGCAACACACACGCATATATACGTCTAGAATTCAATCCTCATTAATGCTTCGTATTTATAATCATTAGAAAACTGCCTCTTAGAGAACCAGAACGATGCAAGAAATTAATAACAATAGTTTTCAAAGATTAAAAAAAAAAGAAAAAAAAAAGAAAGCATATATATGATTTCGGTTGTTTCGCCCGTGTCCGAGCTTTTATTCCGTATTTCAGTTCTTTTACGAAAGCGAAACGGGCAATTTCACAAAAGAATATACCGCGAAGGGGAAGAGGCGGCTTCGCAGCGCAAGCCTGCTTTTCAAAAAGCGGGATCGGTCATACCGTTTTACTTATCGCGCTAGTTATACCGCGATAAAGGAAGCTCTCGCGGAGTCTTTTGTCTCTCTCTTTCTCTCTCTCTCTCGTGCTCTCTCCCGTTCTTCCCTCTCCGACCAATCGAGGAGGCCTGCTTATCGTCAATGCGAAGGGTGAACTGCGCACTGCGGTATGGGACGAAAATAGGTCGACCAATTCTCGTACCAGCACCCTCTTCGGCCTCCGCCTTACCTATCGACACCTCCGCACCCTTATCTGAACTCTAATAAAAAACGAATACCTACGAGTGCGAGTTTCGATCGCTTAGGCGCGGCCTTTTCGACGCACATTCAGGGTCAAATTTAACCACCGTTGATGCGCTGAGAGGGAGGCCGAATATTTAACCAAGCCGCTCAAAGTGTTGCATTGATAATTAACTCGACAACAACGTATATATGTATAATTAAAAGTAATTAGTGATTCTCTCGGCTAAATATATATTTCACGTAATATCGAAGATATATCACGAAATATAAAAAAGAAAAATATATACCTTCAATACGATAAGAAACGAGATCGACTTCCGAGCGAATTGCAAAAGTTTAATACTTTACTGCTCTTAAACGTAATCAAGCCAAATACTAAATTCCATTTCTAAACTCGTTAAAAATAAAACGAAAAAACTTGCAATTGTATGATCTCTTTTTATTCGTAAGAAAATCAACAGAAAAATTTAAATATTACTACAAATTGGAGCAATAATTTCTCGTTCCAATTCGACTTTCTTTAATATCTTAAAAATAAACTAACTAGGAAGCAGTGAAATCTCGGAACTAAAATATAAAATACTACTTCATGCAGTCTTATTGAATCATATATTGTACACCAAAAGAGTGTGCAAACATTTTTCTCCGATAAAAATTATCAAAAAGATGGTCAAAGTTTAGGCTGAATCTACGCACCTTCCTCCAGCGCATCTCAAAGAAAAAAAAAAAAAAAAGAAAAAAAAGAAAAAAAAAAGAATGATATATACAATACATTTGCGAGGATTGATTCACTTCTGCTAAAGACACAGACACACATTTGCGTCATTTCCGCAGGGCGTTTCTTTCCACATTTGATTTCTTCATAATTCAATAACGATGGGGATTCATCACTAAAAATTACTCTGTCAAAAGTCTTCACAAAGAGATCACAAGTTACGAGGCATCAACGAGTGATTTCGAATAACCTGTCGCGTGCGCGTGTGCAAGTCGCGAATCTTCTTCGATCGATTTCCAAATTGCCGCCTGTCCTCTGTCAGTCGTAGAGTATTATTGTTGAGATTGCTGGCTCGTGGAAATCTGCGAGACGGCCTGCGAAGATTGCTGCTGCGCCTGCACGCGCACCTCGTGATAGAGAGAATAGGTTTTTCGCTTTCTGATGCCGTGCATGGAAAGCAGATGAATCTGCAAATACTGCTTGGTTTTGAACTGCTTGTTGCACACGTGGCACGAGATGTACTCGGTCTGCACGGTGTGAACGTTAACGATGTGCTGCTTTAGATTAGAATTGTTCGAGTATATCTTGCCGCATTCGGGACACTTGGGTTTACCGCTGTTGTTGGCGTTATCCATTTGCTGGTGATAGCGCCTGTGAGTTTGCTGATGGAGTATCGCCATGCTCTCGAGCTTATCCTTCGCGCAAGACTGCAGCATCAAATTCAGCTGATCGCTCTTCGTCGCGGTGCTCTGCTGGAGATTTTGGAGATTGTTCTGCAGTTTCTGATGCATCATCGTAAGCTGCTCGCTATTTAGATTATTGAGGGAGTTGAGGGCATCGAGGGTGTGTTGCTGCGACGACTGTTGGCTGGTGGCATGGTGGTGATGATGCTGATGGTGATGATGCTGTAGCAGGACCGAGAGATCCTGTCCTTTCGAGTTGTGACCTCCGTCGCTCTGATAAGTTCCAGACCCGGCGTGGTCGTTCTTCAAGGATGTTCCCGGCAGCCAACCGGAGCTCGAACTTGAACCGTCTCCTCCAGAGGGCTGCCACCGCCCTGGAACCACCAGCCAATGTCAGTCCTCAGCCAACCTCGTACGATCCCTTAAACACTATTCAGTCGCTCTCTTTTTTTTTTTTTTTATTATTTTTTTATTTTTTTTTTTTTTCTCCCGCAGCCCTTTCTTTATGCATTTTTCAACTTTCTCTTTTCTGAAAGTGTATTTTCCAGGTTTCTAAAGACAACTTGCCCTTGATAATTTTTTTTTTTTTTCACCCTCCCCCAACGAGTCTCTCCCTAAACCTAGGATCGAATTCAAAACTTCGCATCGTATGAATTAATACGGCCCCGCAATCGTTTCCGGCGCTCTTGCGCGCCCTATTATTCGTCTCTTCTTTATTATCGTTCCATATCGCGATTTGTTTCCAATTTTTATTCAAATTGCAATCGCGTCAGATCACCATATTAATATATTATACATATGTGTGCGTAATCAATTACCTCGAATAATCGTGAGCAATTTTGAATTTACAACTCGACTGGTGGTGTTGGAAATTTTGCTGATACCGCAAAGTAGCCCAATGCGAAATCGATTTTCACACTTGCACAATTTTTTTCAAGACGTTAGGCGACGTCGTAAATAAGCATCGCAGACAAAAGACAATGACGAAGATACAGTGTAAATGTTTCGTTTCCAAATACAAAGGTAGTCGCATAATAGTTTGCCAGAAAAAAAAAAAGATTTATATCTCCGCCATGTAAGACACGCTAACGGTAATGAAAATCATAGAAGAGCCGTTGAGATGCGACTCCGCAATACGTTGCTGCTCACCGTGTGATAAGAAGGGTAGCTGATAAGGAATGCAGGGGTTGTGAGAGGTACGAGAGTTTCATGCATTCAACGCAACAACGAGAGATCAGAGTCTTGGGAAACGACGGAAGGATACTAGTCTGGGCTTTAAGAATGTTCAAAAAGATGAGATCAAATCGCTTAATTGATAAACTTACCGTAATTCGGATCTTGATTGGCTACCTGATGCATACCGGAAGGTCCTGGCATGTTCATGCCTGTAATTTATAAATAAAGAAACAAATTAAATAATTGAATAATTAAAATTTAATTTAGAGGCACAGCTAAGCGTGTAAAATGGTTTATATTAAAAGGAAAAAAGGATAATAAAAGATTTTAATGACGATAGAAATAAAAGAATTACGTATTTAAAATGGGAAGGAATTAGAAGAGTAACCGATATCAATTTCGTAAGATGTCGCGAGCGTGATAGAAGAGTGCTTTATAATTAATTTTTAAATATTTAATTATAACGCGGCGTACGTGAGTACGAATTAACAAAGTCAACCAGTGCTTCACAGTGAATATAAATATAAATCACGAGATTTATATCGCTCAATTGACTGTAGAACAGGTAAACGAAATCATATTATGTTAATAATATGTTAGTTTATTACATTTAATAATAGATTCATGTTAACACATTTTCATAAGTCAAAGAATACAATGAAATTATGTACACAAATAGAAATAATTGTAATTATTCATTAATTAATTTTAATTGAAGCCGTAATTAGTAATTAAGTCAGACTAATTGCTAATTACGAAAGTAATTAGTAACTGGACGAGGAATTAATAATTAATTACAAATGTAATTAGTAATTAAATGTGCCATTAATTAAAAAACTAATTTGCATCCTTTCGACAAAACTGGGATTTCTTTGGTCCATCGTGAATTCAACTCTACCTTATAAATAATAAAGTGGATATTATTTACACGAGCAGCTATTATCAATATAAAGCGTTATTTTTCAGGCAGATCGATAGTCTGCTTATTTCTATTAAAATATTCGACGTTTATTATTAAATTCATTTGCGGGTGGGTAACAAAACAATGTAATCTGCGCCGAAAAATATTTTATGGAATCCAACGGTGGGAATTTTACGCCCGAAAGCCGCATAATTACCTTGAAGACTTAATAACGCCGCGGGAAAGCTGTTGCGGTGGTGTTCTAAAGAGTCATTTAGAATGTCGCTCGGCTCGGTCTTAACCGCGTTCAGGATGCTGCCGTGGTTCGACATATCTTCCTCATTTTCCGACATAGAGTTCGAGTCTTCGCCAGTCGACTGCGCCTGAAAGCAGACCGAACGTTTCCGCAATTCGTGAGTTTGCAAGTGCGAACATCGTTGTGATCGTGCGTTACATTAATATACCTCTTAACTTTCGACTTATAAAATTTTTTTTTTTTTTCTAAAAGACCATCAATGACGGACGTTATTGCTAGCTATTCTGATTCACACATAATTCTCGTTCACCTGTATATTGTTTGTGGATGTCGTGTGTATCGTAGGGCCACCTTCGAGTGCTTGACCTAGCAAGGATTCCTGAAGATCCGATTTTTGTTCGACATGGTTGCCCATCGGCGGACTGTAACTCCTCGCTCGTTTTTCCGGTGGGCTCATATCGCTCTCGTTGAGATCGCCCCTGCCGTTGTCCTGCCAGTTCCGTGGAGTCGCCTAATCGAACGGAAACAATACGTGAATGTTCGATAGCACGGCATTAATGCGAAGGGCAGTGCGTGCGATTATTCTTCATAATTCAGTTTCAATTAGTATTTAACATTCGATAATCTCATTATACGTATAATCAGCGGGACTCCGAGTGCCCCATCCATTATTAAAAGTTTCGCGTAATATTTGTCTAACGTTCTATTATAAGTCGCGAAATTAAAAGCTAAAGGACGAAGCGGGAAATTCTAGCCGGGATTCCGGCTGTCACGGCGCCGGCGACGGCATAGTGTTAAAAGCACATTAATTAAAATTCGTTTTAATTAAGGCTAAATTAATTAAAAGTTCGAAACCAGCCGTATAATTCGTATAATTAATTTTCCAACTTCCATATTAAACTGCCGCGGGGACAACTTACAGGTGCGCTACCGTTGTTGCCGGCCGACGACGACGGGATTTTCGTGGCGCCGCTGTTAACGTCCGCCAAGCCCCTCACTTGAAGCATCTGAGCAGTCTTCAGAAAGGCGGGTAGCTGCTCCTGGCCCACGTGCACCTCCCCATGATACATAAAACGTAATAGGGATTCCATATCCGACGACGCCACGTCCTTCAAAATCACGATCGGATGCGGGCACGGATTTGCCTGTAAAAGAAATTAACATTTCCTTTCACATTTGTTTTCACAATTAATAATTCAACGCGGAGCGCGCAAATAATAAAGCGTCCTAATGTAAACGACAGAACGTTATTCGCATTTTAAATGTTTTTAACTTCGCGTTTCCCGTAATTACACCCAGAATCGCGTAACACCCCGCTGCAGAACTGAAGTAACTTTTTTTTTTCCCCCCTTTCTTTTTTTTTTTTTTTTTTTTTTACCAAAAATCACTTTAACTTGCACAACATTATACGATTGTCGTGAACTTTTGAGATAGCTCATGCGCGACAAATTCAAAATTCTGAACTATCTTAGTCGTGCAGTATTGCTCAACGTTACCCATCCAATCAAGCAGATAACCCACGTAGCGCTGATTCAACAAGGTTTGATATAAGATACCAGTGTCAAATTAATTGCGACTATTAATTATCAGTCTATCCCGGGCGGATATTAGCACGGCCACGGTTTTATATACGGCAATTGCAAAAAGTGCGCGGTCTAACGTTCGATCGATCAAAGTAACCGACTCGTCGGGAAGCGCGGGATTTTTCCAATCGCAGATTCATACGAGAAGAGATCGGAAACCGGGAGAGATGCATTGATCCTCGATCAGCGCGAGGTCAAGAGGTTTGACGGTAACGAATACCACCTCTCCTCCGTTTTTTTTTTTTGTTATTTCTTTTTTATTCTTATCTTTTTTTGCTCCCGCGCGCAGAACAGACTATTTCTCACGTATGCTGAAATTCAACAAATCACACGCACTCGAATACCCGTCGTGGAAAAAGGATAAGCAACTTTCCTTCCCTCCCTTTCAAAGTAAACGACTCAACGTCGGGCCAGAGGTTAAGAGGTGTACGAGGATTCTGATCGATGCCCGGCGAATCGATCCCTCTTCCGAAGCGCTTAATCCCGTCCATTGATGGACACGCGGGAGGGGGGTGTCTGACGGTCGATTAATTTGTAACGATTTACAACTGAGATGCATATAATCAACGTCGTTTAATCTACGTCAAAGCCATCCCTTCGTCTTGACGCGTCGCGGACTTGTGCGTCGAGCTCGCGTAGGTCGACGTTCCTTTTAACGAACGCGCGCGAATAATTAAATTGTTATTAATTAAATGATTTTAATCCCAACGAGCGGCGAAAAATGTCGCCCACGACGCGGGCAAGAGCGAAGAAATCTAAAACGAGGCGACGCAAAGTGTCCTTATGCCGAGAGTGCCCCAGATACCTTCTCACCTTTCTCATCAGCGGATTGACCGAGTGAAATCGCTTTTCGCCGATGGTTAATTGCATCCACGAACAGTCACGCTCAACGGGCAATTGATTCGTAACGACAATTTATAACCACGACGCGTATAATGATCGATACTCAATCTACGTCGGAACGTTCCCGTATATACCTAGGGCATCAATTCTTGCACCTGTCAGACCGGCGAATTAACTCTTAATATTGAACGATCTTCGAGATCGTTAGGCGGTGACAATTTATCCTCGACGAGCTAAGCCGCGCGTTTATTTCCCGCTTGAAAAACTTGCTGAAAATCTTTTAAATACTCGCGCACGTATCTCGATTCATATGCAACGCTGATAATATATTACATCTCGAATATATTATTTGCTTAACAATGACTGACGGAGAAAAATATTGTAATGTGTTGTAATTCGACGTAACGCTATCTCTCTTATTTATTACTATTAATTAACGAATTATTTATTTATCGATTTACTTTCTTACTTTATTCATATAAATCCGCACGCGCAATTAGGACGGTAATTATATCGCCGGACTCTTGAACAAACGGATGCATATTTTCATAACGTGGACGGAAACGCGGGACGTGTTCCCACGTGATTAGATGGGGGGATTACATCGATGTAACGACATCGATCACGATACGCTCTCGCGGTGGAAAGACTGCGAGAGCAGACCGCACAAAGCGGAGGCGTTTCGCGGCGATGTACGTACATCGCGGGGATATTATACGAAGTGCTAGTACCATTATCGACAGCGATATTAATTATAATTAATGAACCTCTCGGGATGGAGGCGCTTCGCCGTGCGGCTGCCTACACAGCCGCGCCAAAACGACGTGATGCTGCGCATATATATGCCGCGGAGACGTACAATGCCGTGACCTCGGCGAGCCATTCCGGCTTCGATTATCGATGCCCCGAATTTAACGTCGGAGTATGTGAAAACCCGCGGCGGCCGATGCCGCCGGTGCGCAGAGACATTTATTATTGGCCGGTATCGACTTAACGTCGGTGCACGCGGCGCAACGAGGCGCGGCGCCACGATTTATCGGGCCGCATGCGACGGAACGTATCGGATATAAATGGTTCTCGAGATGGAAGAGCAAAGTCACGCGTGCACTGCGTGGAAACGGCGTACCTGGAAGTTGAAATATCAACGGGCCGCGTGAGGGACACGCTCGGGAAAACGTCTGCGTACTTATTATTTTCTCAGATAAATCGGTACGATTTGTTGTACTCTGATAAACATTCGCGTAGCTTGCGAACGTCGGGGCTTGACTTCCGTTCGAGATTGCAACTTCGACAAGTGATATATTTAAATTTTTTTCCCCCCTCGGTGGATCGATACAATCGATGCAATTTCGTAATTGAAAAACTATATTTTATTAAATGCCGATGGCCGTTCCGTAATAAGAGAAAAAAAAATACATATATATCTACGCTACTCGGGCATTTTATCTCGACAAAAGCACGACTTAATCAATCGAATGCATTGAGATTCATCTCTCGGCGAAGGGCAGCGCCCGGCATAGGGAGGAAATATTTTTACCAATAATCCCGTAGATACAAAAGCACTTTTTAATAATAATTATACGATTGAATAAACGATTCTTATTATACGATACAAAATAAAGGAAAAAAGTTTCAATTGCGAGCGATCGAGAGTATCCCGCTGTCGTAACATTTTATTATTGCGAACGCATTTATACGGCATTATTTCGAAGAGATACGACCGCCAGCGAAGAACTCCAATCGGCCTGAATTTTTTTCAAATAAAAGATAAACCATTTTCTTTTGCCCATGGCTTGTTTCCCGGAGACGAGGAGCCGTTCTATCTTTGCAAAATTTCAACGGGCGCATTTATTCAGGCGCCTCGTGAATATTAAACGTCGCATATATTCCTCGATACCTTTATCGGGTGCCGGGAAGCCCGTTGATGGGAATAACTCAAATAATTGAAGTAGTGGCAATAATCTGTCTGCAGGTATCCGCGCACCTTTAGAATTCCGCGGCGAAAAGAGATAAAGCGACATAAAGAAGCTTAGTGGAAAAGAGACAATGGGCCGCGCGGGAGAAGAGGCGAACGAGAATACTGCGAACTCCTTTATCGCATTAACCAACTCAATTAACAACTTTGAGACGAGACACCATCCTCTCTAATTAGACCTAACGGGATTAAAACGGGTCAATAATTAATTGTATGATCGCGTGTGCGTCAGAGCAGAATAGGCGAATGATCAAAGAGCCCACGATTAATTTGCGAGATACGTATTGATCCGCGCGATGCGTATCGCGAGATCTCTAACGGATGATACTTATTCGATTACAACTGCGCGCGCGAAGATACGTCGACATGTCCGCTAATTACGTTTCAGCGTTTGCTTGCGAAACACGGCCACCGAAGGAGGCTATACCTTGAATTTTATTACAATTATACAGAACCCACGCGGGGAACGTTGGACACGAAACCCGTTGTCGAAAGATCGTACCGTAATATAATCGCGTCGTGCGCGTTATCAAATAAAATCTAGTTGGTAAATTGCTCTCGCGCATCGGTGCGATGAATAATTTGTTACGACCATTAAAAAGGGCCGTCGGATTAACGCGATATTTACCGATACGCGTTACCAGCACGATCCCGGACTTGGCTCAGGCGTCACGGCGATCACCGTTTCGTCAGCTCAATGTTCTCCGAAGGAGAATGTAAATAAGTCGCCGATCGATCCATCATTACGGTATATCTCATTTGTCCGTGCCGGACGGCGGGCTTCCGGCGTGATTTTTCGTCCGCGGGAACACGTGGGGAGATGTTGCGCCATCCCTTATTAACGGCTCCCTCCTCCCCCCCCCGCGAGTACACGATTTTTCCTCGAATCGGCGTATTGCCGTGCGGCCGTAATTATCCGGCCACCTGTGAGCGATCGGAATCCAGAGCGTCCGCTTTCTAAAATCCGTAAAGCAGCGGCAAGCGCGGAGGAGAGATTGTGCCGAGCGATTAGGAGAGCCGGCCGCGTGATCGAGCGGTACCGATAATTGATTAGTGGAAATAAACGGGGGCCCATGCGTGAGAGACACAATGAAGGAGGCGGCGGAGATTAACGATACCACCGTAGAAAACGCGCGGGGCTTGTACCCGAGAGTGTCGCAAGACGCACCGCGACGCGGGAGCCCTTAACCCCTTCGCAGTTCCCGGTATCCATTATAACGGGCCATACATCCTTTTTATTCGTAATACGGGCGTCTATTTTCAGATGCGCTCGGTATCCCGGTGCACGCGCGCGCGACCGTGAGTTATGATTTAAATTATTTAGCGCGGGCTGCATGATTAAACGGAGTAATGAACGGGAGAGGAAAAACAAGCAGCGGCATTTCGCGCCGCGCGCTAATGTGTTTGTAGTCGGGAAATGATTTATTTAAAGAAGAAACTTGCCGAACGGAGCGAATACTATATAATTCAAGCGCAGTTAAAACAAAGCTGCGTTCTTTCTTGTGTTGTTTTTTTTTTCTTTTTTTATTATGTCACCGTGAAAAATCTCCGATTGTAAGAATAAGTCCTAGGAAAACGAGAATCCTCCGACGCGTGCGCGGTGTTCTATCTAAAAATTATGCAAATTGCTTTCTCGTTAAAGATCAAAGGGGCGAATTATTTACATCATCCCGGTATTTTGACGGATCCGCCGCGCGTTTGGTAGACAGGTTGAAATCATGCACGAAAGGAAGCACGGGGGGTGTCGCTGCACAGTTTGTAGCGTGCGCATCACAAAGAACGCCAAGTGTCACGAACAAGTCGGGGGATACGTAATCGCGCACAACAGCCGTATCGCATGCGCGCGAAGCACCCTAACTAAACCGTAAGTAGAAAAGTAGATACGATTGCATGGTTTCTGATCCGGTTATGCGGCGTGCACGCCAGCGGTCGTGGCTTCGCGAAACGTTACGCCGGCGTCACGTACGTGTGCACGTGCGTGAAGTAGCGATGGCTTTGACGCTGATTTTCGCGAGCGATCGATCCGCGAGAACGCGCCTCGTCGATCAAAAATACCGTGCGCAGTAGGCGCAACCCGCCGGAAATTCCGCCCTTTTACGGAATACGAAATCGACGTTATCGCGCGTGTTCATTCAGCGGTGAAATCTCCAGCTATTTCGACGCAAAAATCGAACGCGCGCTCGATGCTCGTGCACGCACGCTGAACACTTTAAAAGCCACACTCGAAGTCGCTTAAAATATTAGTCGAAACGTTAGTCACGATAATTCTTCGACGAGCGTTTCAATGATTGTTTTCACAAGTATTTAGCATTTCAATATTATTTTCGCTCAGGATAATGCAAGAGTCATAATTGCGTCCTACAGAGACGCGAAAGATAGAAAAAAAAAAAAAAAAACTCCCCCTTTCGCTCGTGAATATTCATGCGTATTAATTAATTTTCGCATCTAAATGTTAAAATATTCGGGCGGGCTTGGTGTTTAAATTCGGGACTTGTTAATAATTGGCTTGTTTTGACACCGCGAATTATTGTCCAGTCGAATCCATTACTCCGCGAGAAATCGCGCACGTGAGTGTAACGACGACGACATGCACACACGCGCGTTTGCGCCTCTCTTATCTGCTTATCTCGATGTCTGATGTTTCACTGACGCACGTATTAAACTTTCCTCGCATTATCCAACCGATTCGCAGGGTAATAATAATAGCGGTACCGGTATCGATCAAACCTCACACATAGTTACAGACTTCCTGCTTTTTTTTTTTTTTTTTTTTTTCGTTTTTAGCAACGCTGCTGACATCAATTCACGCCGGCAACGACGACGATAAATTAGATTTACAAGATACAGTGACAGATAACGGGATCGATCATTAGATCGCCAACTATCACCGATGATAATCCATCGAAATTTTGTTGACCGAATTAAACGGATTTGTTATCTCTCATCCGTGTCAAGGCAAATATATTGCGCGTACAGATGGGCGTATGTACGCACACCCACACGCGCGCGTATCGCAATTACATTTAATATTGTATCTCGGCATTTCGAAATACTTGCTCGCATCGAAACTGCTATTCGTCGGAGTGAATAACTAGCTGGAAGCAATAAGTAAAGTACTCGTAATATTTTTTTTTTTTCCTCGCGACGCCGGTGCTTCGCAATTATCGCGTGATTAATTACGGATTTATAGAGAATTTATACGTGCAACCCTTTCGCATTAGCGCTTTGAATCATAGACAACGGCATGCTAGCGCCATTATTGTGCAATTATGCCAATCAAGTATCAATGAGCCGTTACGCGTAGCCAACGGCCGTTCACCGCGAGGCCGCTGCGAAATATTTTATTCGCGAGAGATAAAACGGCATAATCGCCGGGCGTCGCGACGCCGTCGGCCTTGCCCGCTATCGATTCGCCGCGGATTTTAGATCGCGCGGGGAAAGAGACGATAAATGCGCGTCTTCTTCAGGCGTCGCCTTTTCCAGACGAGCCGCAGGCAGGAATGCGCGCACGTACTGCGACGCACTTCCGTTGATAAAAATACACGCGGCATAATGCGTCTCGGTACGCGCGTCGACATTTTCGCCTCGTTATACGAGCACTAAAAGAGAACAGGACACCGAAAGGCGAGGCGCGCCCGTCGAAGAAGAGGAACCGTCGCGCAGCCGATGTTCTGCGTAATCCCACGTAATTATGCGCATACACAAAAGATGATACCTCGGCGGCAGGAGGAAATTCACATTAAGCGAGCACTGCCAAGAAAGAGAGAGAGAACAAAAAGAAAACCTCTCTTTACTATAATTTCTTACCTCCGATTGAGAAATCCGCTAACAAATAAGTGGTAAAATGAAATAAATTAAAGCGTGTTACTTTGTCGCCGTTGGAACCCGTGTTCCCTATTCCCTATTTGCGCGGACAATGGTAGATAGAGCTATTTATACGGACGACGGAGATGCCCGCGGTTTGACTATTTCGACGTAACGCGAGGGACATTCTCGTTTCTATTAACGGAGCACGGCGAATCGCGCGCGGTAATGCAGATGATGCGTAATTTCGCAGATACGGCGCGGCGCATAACGCCTCTCTGTACGACGTTGATTTCGCTGCGTCGCGCTCCGCAGAAAAGACCGGGGCGCAAACACAGCACAATTATATACCGGCGATAATTTGCCGGCCGCATGCACGCGCCAGTTAGGCGCGTGACATTAAGCGTAATGCGAGTAGTACGTCCGCGCGCACTAACGTAAAATGAGAATACCGAGCGGAATCGACAGACATCTTTTCCCGCTGCTGAAAATACACTCGCGATTTAATTCAAATAAATAATTAAACGTCCTCCACTAAATACTAAACGCGTGCCTATTGGCGCAATAATAAAATATATTGCTGTAAATATATTAAAAAAAAAATTTCTTTTTTTGAGTTTCGGTGCCGTGAGAGCGCTCAAACTTTCTCCGCCTACGAAAGGAGTTCAATTTTTAACCAGGTCTCCTTCGACCCAATCGATCGTAAACTCATAGCGTTAATTTGCCCGCGGAGGAGGAAACGTTATTACTCCGTCTAACTAGCTCCGACAAGACAAAGTACTTAGCTGCGCGTAAAAGTCCGACGCTCGCGCCGCGCGTCTAGTTTCCTGGCTGCGACGCGCGATTCTCGGGCCGGCATTAGCATTGAATCGGGCGACAAATCAACCTCGAAATCGGGCCGGCGTTGGTTGAATAATGCCCCGGGTATTAAAGATTTTCGAAGGTCTAATAATAAGCCGAGCATAGAACGCGCGTAATGAAAGAACGTCACGGGCTGCGACGGGGGAGGGCAGGGGAGAAAGGTACGTTCTGCCTCTCTTTTATCGACCTTGTCTCTCCCGTGGTCCGCTATTTAGAATTGATACGATACGAGTCATATGATATATTTAGATATGCCGCACTCGAAGCGGATGGGATATTTTAAAAGACGTAGAGGGAGGAAGCGGGCAAATGGCAAGAGGGGTGATCGAGGGAGATGTAAAATGCATCGGAAAGTCAAGGAATACCGGAGCCGCGGCGCGAATTTTATTGTTAGCCCTGTTACCTAGAATCCGCTCGCGCGGATATAATAGCCGGCCGCTTTTATAATCGGGATATCCATTAATAATGCATGGCCCCGGTGTTTCAGCGCTATCTGCGCACGGCATCGAGGCCTGTGAATTTTCTAGTCGAAACAAGTGCCCGGCATTAATACCTCCGCGTATCGGCGCGGCCGGCATTCATAAAGTGCGTTTATTAATTAAACGAGAAATCGTTACGCAGTTATCACGTCGTACAGATATTTCGTATAGGCGTATCGATAAACTATCGGCCGTTCCGTTTAGCAAGGCCTCACCCGTTTCTCCGCGTTGCATTCGGGACGAGAGGAATTATGCTCGGTGCTAATTATCGCGAAAGGGGAACGTCGACTTTTGTGCGTTACCACCTCGGTCGAATAATCTGAACGCGCTTCCGCGTACGTGCAATAAATAATCGCGATCTGTCCACCCACGTTATCGTCCGCTCTCATTAATCTCCGCGGCGCACCGTGCCAGATCCTTAATGCACCGGCGAGCTTTATCGCGGAACACTTCGGGGTCCATGGTTCGCGCCGAAGAGGGATTCCTTCTCCCAAAGTCGCCGATCTATTCGATGCCGGAGATAATTGATAGCTAAGTCCGGCGCGTACTGTTAGGCCCGGCTTATCGCGGCCGGTCGATCTTCGCGCATTTTAAATTCACGGGTGCCCATTTTCGGCAGAACGACGCCTTCGATATACAGCGGGCGGATAAATCACCGTAATGGCCGTGCTCGCAGGCGCGGGTGATCGGCGCCTCGCGGGCACCAGAATCGTGTACCAAGTCCGCGAACGTTCCACGGTGCCCTCCCGCCGGCTGGAAATTACCGATCCGATATGCAAATAGCCGCGGCGACCACTAATGCGCGGTTAACGGTAACGTTATTAACGGATCGTTACACAGCATCCGGCGAGCGCCCGCGCGCGCGCTCGCTCGCGTGCTGATCACTATGGGACGGCCGCGAGAAAATCCGCATGGAATTGCGGAATTTGTCGGCGGGCCTGGCAAAGTTAGAGGCGAGCAAAAAAATATCCGGCGTCTGCGAAATACCGATAGCGACGAATAATTAATAAATTGATGGTAATGAGCAATTAAACGATGCCGCGAATGCGATTTATTATTTACGTGCGACGCAACGAACCGAGTAATACCGCGATATACGCGATGACTCTTTGCGTTGCCGATGCGCGTCGCGATCGGCGATACGCAAGTGAAATGACGGAGCGTGTTTGCGGAAATAGAAAATTTTAACAGGAAATGTTTGCTCGAGCGGTCGAGATAAGCGGACGTCGTCGACGTGAATGAATTCAGAGCGAATATGCTGATGCGGATAGCGATATTGGATGCTTAAAAGGCCATGCGACACTAACCTCGACGTTAAGCGTGCGCAATTTTTCGCGCTGGTAATATATTTAGGTTTCTTGGAATGGACATATTTGCTTCAACTCTGAACTCGAATCACTATCAGTTGACCCGCCACACGTGGCAGCGTAAGATATAAAAAAAACAAATTTGTGTTTTATTTCATTTTATCAATCTAAATTAATAAATCTAGACACTTGGATATTTATTTGATCCGGGAAGATTTTGCGCTGGAAGTAAATCTTTAATCGCGAGCTCGATACGACGCTCGAATATTATATTTAATTCAAATCTCGGCAATTGTTACTAGATATAACGGGATGCTGTTTATTTTAAATGTTAAGCGAGAGCCACATATTTTGTTCGGAGGTCTTGCGAGCTTTCTCAGCGACGCTTATGTGTGTGATTCACCGCGCGCGATTTAAATTCAAGAGGCTGTTTAATTAATAAGTAACTACCAGTCTTGATCAACGATGATTCTGAGAATCACGTTGTGAAATGTGACGAAAGTCGCGGGCAAGTCTTGCCGCATGATTCAGATGAAATCCCTGAAGTCGAAACGCGTCGTCGGAGATTCGCGCAAAACGAGAAAGCGGGGCCGCATTCTTAGGCAGTGACATCGCAAAGTATCTTTGGAAAAAAATTACGGGTCGAATTGAGAAAAAAGGAACTTGCGTTCGTTAGCCGGGTTCGTCAACCCCCCTGATTCAGACAGGATTCTGAAAATTGAGAGCGAGGCGAGCGGCAAAAGGAAGAAACGCGTCAGCGAATCCGCTCGAACTTTCCTGCGGAAAACTGAATCATCGTTATTCGGCGCATCACGTTTTTAATCCTCGGATAAAGTACCTAGTTTCGTTCGAGACAAAAAGATCGTAAGCGAGCCGCGGAAAGGGACGCGATCGTTTAAAACGGAGTCGCGACGCGAGCGGGAGCGCTCCAGCTCGCGCGGAGATTTTTAAAAATATTCCTCCAAGTCTGATCATGGTGCTCCCAAGCCCGGCGGCTGCCAGCTCGCGTCTTTAATTCCGCCTGAATGTCATCACGGGCGAGCGGTCAAATTCTTGAATTACATCGTAACATATATAGCGCGCGATGTGAGCGCGCGTACACGACCAGGGGGGGCGACGGGGGGAGGTTAGCTTTCGGCGTTCTTCTCCGTTCTTCAGATCCCGGCGCGACTCATGCTTGGTACGCTTCCCTTTTTTTTTCTTCTTTCTTTTTTCTTTTTTTTTTCTTTTTCTCTTCTCCTTCCTCCTCCGCCACTTCGCCCCGCTCCCTTCGGCGCGATGGCACTTGACGGAGGAGCGAGGAGAACGGACGAGGATGCGGGAGGAGACGCAACGCGGAGAAATTTATTACGGCGCGCGCGGCCGCGGTGGCCGATCTTATTTTAAGACCCGCCGCGCTCGCGTCTCGCCCATGGTGCCTCGCGTATGTGCTCGGGTACTTATGGCGACGATCCGGTGGGACGGATGGCGTTATGGTCGACAGATGTACTACGTCCGCCTAAATTCGACGCCGCCCTCGATCGGCAGCCCGTAACGGGAGCAAAACTCTGCTCGCGGCCGCGTGCGAAAGTATTTCGCTCTTGCGAACGAAAGCGAAAACGATAAACGCCGCGTACTCGGGTATTCATTCATAAGTGTAACGCGCCACGGGGCCGTCGTTAAGGCAAATCCCTAGGCCGTAAAGGTGGAAATATCCGGCTTCGGGAAATCAATTATTCTTCGTTAGCGCGCTTCTCTAATCTAACTTAAAAGGGTGCGCTCTATTCCGTCTATCGTGTTCCTTTCGGACCGTCCATGTGCGCCGTATCACGTCGAGGAAATGAGCGTACGTAAATGTTATGGCAAACGTCTGCTGCGTTTCGACAGCGACTTAATTACGCTTTTTATGGCTCGGGGAGAAATAATTATTTTACGGCAAACGCGCCTCGTGATATTTCCACGTGGCTCGTACGGGACCACTCTCGGAGATTGGCCTCAAATAAAACGTAGGCGGCGAATTGTTGTGTAATTTGCGATGGGCACGATTAGTTCGTAAAGCCGTATTCATTATCGTGCCATACGATAATTTGATAGAATAAAACAATAGTTGTATTATTGTTAACGTTGCGCGGGCACCGACGGCCCGCATCCCTCCGCATAATAATTAGCGCGCGGCCGATTAGCTGCATTCTAGATTTTTAGTAATTAATGATATATATGTGCACACTTAATTAATACGCAATAAGTTAATTTGGGAATAAATAGGGATATTTGATGACTTCGGATTATTACCGGATGCGAAGTCACGGGCGTAAATACGGCGATAACGCGCCGATGATGAATAAATTCAAAGTCTATAGACGTAATAAAAGAAAAATAAGGGTTCGTCAAACGTTACAAATAATTTCCAGAAATTAATTGTCAAACGTATAAACGGGAATAAAATAAAAAATAAAAAAAAAATTAAACTAAATTAAATTTAAAAAAGTGAAAAATAATTTTTATCAATTATATTTGCGAATATATATACATAGGTACGCATTTCGCTTTTTTTTTTTTTCTCGCGTACGCCTTCCCGCCGCCATTACCGCCGGCGATTTATCGATTCGTAAAAACGGCCACGAATCATTTGAATTCTATATAAAAGAGATACATATATCTGTCGCCCAAGGCGTCGTCGTGTAAATCCCCGCGGGGCCGGGCCACTCGTAACCGTTATTGCCCGGTCAAATATAGCTCCAGCGCGCCGATATCTACGCCCAACAACGAGTCTTGAAACATTTATCCAGTGCGTTCGAAATAGTCTCGTTCGTCGCGTATTATTCTTGGAATCGGGCTGGACGCGCGCTAATGTCGAGTGCCGCCTAATCAAAGCCCCATTCTTCCGCCTCCCGGCGCGTCACGTCGCCGTTTACGATTACATGCGTCATGCTCAGCACGCCTACGTGCACACGCTGATCGGTGGCGATCGCGCAACTAGACTCTCGCCCGCGATGCGTTGCGCTGAACGTTATTGCGTTCTCCCGACGACCGACAGACGCCACGAGAGCGATCGTAAGAGAGAAAGAGCCGCGGATTCAAGAAGCTTCGTGGATTCTTCCGTTTTATTTTTCCGCGGTGAGATTAATCGGAAAATCGGCGGAGAACTCTCTCGCGCAATTATTTCCAGCGGTCGCCATCTGTCGCGGCGGCTCGGGTAGAAGAAAGAAAAAAAGAAGAAAAAAAAAGCAGCTTTACTCCTTATTACGATCAATTCCCGAGCTATCGCTGGCACCACTCTCACGGCACGTTTTCCCCTCCATTAGCGGTGAATTACAGTGTTTATAAGCGCCGTACTTAACGGCGGAGCGCGAGGCAGAAGGAGCCTCCTTCTCTCGCCGATGAGTAACGTACGGAATGACGCAGTCGTTTAAGTCTGCATTAGGCACCCCTCGCGCGCACGTGTGACGCCGATCACACTCCCGGGTTGAAACGTGCGCGCTCTAGATCACCGCGGATCGGCGGCGGCGGCGGGGGGAACAGGGGGGTACGGAGTGATTAAAGCGACCGAAAACGTTATTTCGGGGAAGACTTAGTACCGAGCGAGACGAGACTTTCATTGCCTTTTACGCCGCGGTTGTTCTGATTACTTGCTCACCGCCTAATCACCCGTCGTATTTCGCAAATTGAATTTACAGATCTCGCGCGCGGAAGACCACGCGGGTTGGAGAACGCGGTACGTTCGCCGCTCCTTCGGCGGCTGTAAAATTCTCGAAAGTCAATAATTTCCTGCCCCAGCTATTCGCGAGTTGAATTATTAAGTATTTCATGAAAATTTCACGGCTAACTGGAGCCTCGTTCGCGTAAGCTCGAGTCAGTCATCCAGCCTGCCCGCAAATCGATGGCGTCTCCGAAGCTGATCGGGATCTCGGCGCGCAAGGCTCCCCGACTAGAAATAGACGGCTAGGCGTTAAGATTCTCGCTACACGGCCGCGTCACGCGCAGCCGGAAACACAAACCCGCCGCGCGTCTCGTATATTTCCAGTCGCGCGCGCGTGGACCAGCGAGGAACGACGGCGCGCATCGATGATAAATTTAAATGCGACCGGTCTCGCAGAAGAGAGAAAGAGAGCCGAGCAGAGCGGAATACGCATGCACGCACGCACGCACGCACGCGGTGTCTGCCCTACGGACGGCCTTTAAATATAGAATATGGAGCACCTTGCCCGCCGCGCGATGGGGGATTGTGCAAGCGTGATTTTCTCTATTCTGCACTCGGCACGCGTTGTTTCTAGTATTTCCCGCGACGCACGCTCTCTTCTCTTTGTGTATCCCCCGCGCCCCGTCGCTTTCAACCCTCCGTGCACTCGTCGCGACTTATTTCTGGCCGCACTTACGCTCCCCCTCATCTCCGCCAACTAATGACGAACGGCCGTCCTCCGAGAGCGAATGTCCCATTGAAACACACGGCGGGCGAATAAGCAGATCGACGGATCTCTTGATCATCACGCTGCTAAATCAGTCCTAAAATTTCACGCAGCCCGCGTACGAGGAATCGAAGATAAAAATCACTCCTCGTTCAAGCATCGATCGTCCCATTATCCCTTTCCACTCGTGGTTTATCATTACGCTCCCTCCATCTCCAGCTGCCGCGCGGTTTCCACGCGTACTCCACGGACGTGCTTTTATTAATTACAACTAAAGGAGCAAAATAAAGAAAAAAAAAAGAAAAAAAAAAACGTCGGGACGAGATAACAAGATTATTCTTCGATCGAAGTGAAAACACGTTTGAAAATAATCCCGATCGCGCTTGAGTAAAAATAAATGAATACTGTAACTTGCACTTGTACTATCGAAGCCAACAGCGGGGAGAGCAAAGAGAAAAGAGCACCGCGCGACTTTCTTTCCGGTGTCGGCGGAACACGCGGAGAGAAATCATCAGTCACCGCGAGGTGGAAAAGTTCGCCACCCGAGGCTGTCCAAGATCATCGTGACTTCCGTTCAAAGGATGATGGGTAGTTACCCGGCGAAATCTCGCTAACAGGCGGACAAGAATAGGATTGTAGGCCGTATTAACAAGCCGCGAGAGAGCGAGAGGACTATCGATTACCCGCGGCCAGGAATCTTCTGACATTTCCGTTATCTCTCGCGAGATAAGATCGAGCTCGCGTTAATTGACTCGCGGGCGAAACGTTTCAATGTTACCCGAAGACTCCGAACATAATCGAGCCGGATCGGCGCGGGTAAAATACGCTTCGGCCGAACGCTAACGGTTCCCCGACGGCTTCAAGAAGCTGCGAAAACTCGTTAAGCCTGTTTCCACGACACTTCGATATTAATCCGCCGATCAACGTCTAACAAAGCGGAGTCGCGCCTTTCAGGGGCCGTCACGGCGCTAGATAACTCCGTTAACGTTCCATTAATATCCGCGGGCGGCGATGACCGGTCGAAGGAAATGAAGCACTTTGTGCCGGGCGCAGAAATTAACATGACTCCGCGCCGCGTTCCCTCGGCTTCGCGCGTAAATGTCAGTTGATCTAGTCCGCGCTTTAATCATCTGATTTGCTCTCCGTTACTTTTCACTCGGACCGCCGGGGTCCCGGGGTACAGTTACGATTTAATTAACAGATTAGAGCCGCCGGTGTCACTCCGCCGACCCCGCGGACAAAGTCGCGCCCGCTCCGGCGCGCGTTTTTCAAACGCGAGCTGCTCGCTCGCGAAAGTCACCCGCGCCGTTCGGTATTTATAGAATCCGCGAAATCGCGGGCGTTACGTCGCGTCTCGTCCCGGTATCCTCGCGGAGATTTATCCCCCGTCGGTGAATTTATTTCGCGAAAATAAATCGACACCGTGGCGAGGAACATCCCATTCGACACGATCGATCCCGCTGTCGCGATTTACGGAATCGACTGCTCGCGAGCAAGGCGACACGTATGCCGGGGAGGCATTTGTTATCGTCGGGGCACGCTATATACAATCGCCATTTCGTATTTTGGCAAATATCGTTGCGGGCCCGGTTCGATAACCGGGGCGATTCGTCATGGACTTCTGGCCGATAGTCAAATGAACGAGTCCGCCGTAAATCGACGCGACGATGTATCGGCGAATAAATCATACGCCGTTCAGGTGCGCCTCTATCAGGGCTTTCGTTATCATTCCGCATCTCGGCGCTAAATCAAATCGGAAAATATTTTCGGAAGAACGGAATCACGCGCGGGGCGTGACCGGGAGCTTATCGGGCCGCGTTGTATTTGCCGAGCAAATGGCGGGCTGATTAACGCGATAATTAATACGGGAAATAAAATGGAAACGATATAATAAAGTGTCCGGCGGTGAATTTATCCCGGGGAAAACAGCCGCGCGGGGAGAAACGCCTCGTCGTTATGGCGCAATAAGCACGCGATTTTCACCGGGCAGAATCGACGCTCTTCGCGGAAACGTCTCGTAATTTTTTCTTTTTTTTTTTTTTTATTTTTATCGCTGGTCACGACACTCTCCCGAATTTCTCGCGCACACACGGGAGTACCTCTTTATAGCCGCCGGCCGTTGATTACGCCTGCGTTCGAGGTCGTATCGACCATAAGCGTTATACACGGCGCTGTTTATACGCCAACAATAAGTAGGCGATCGTCGAAACCAATACGGAGGCCTACGTCATCGCGCAAGTGGGCAAACAAAAAGCGGGTAACGCGGTGGAGCGTCTGCTGTTAATGCCAGCGTAATGGTAACTCCTTTTACCGTTTGTAAGAACTGTTAATACCGATCGGCTCTCTTTCTCGCTTCTTCTTTCTTTCTTTTTTTTTTCTTCTCCTATCAATTTCTCTCTCTTCGTCTCTATCTACTTCTCTCTTTCCTCTTCTCTCCTTTTCCTATCTATCGTTACAACGTAGCCGGTTGGCCTTAATGTAATTGTGTCCGGAGGTTCAAGCGATACGGCATAAAATCCTGCGCCATCGTGTCGTGTGTCCACGTAGCCGGCGTGTGACGTAAGCGCTGCTCGGCCAACGTGTAAGCTTTATTAACTCGCCTCGAGTACTGCCCGACACTTAAAATCAATTAGTGGTACGCGTCAATTAGAAAGTCGGCCGCTTCATTCCGAGTCATTCTTCGGCCGGCCGTTCTCGACGCGGAATAATACTCGAGAATGATGAAATCCGATAGGAATATTAAATACCATCGTTTTAGGAGAAGCGTCGGATACCGCCGGCATTTTCTCACGCGAGCGTAACGTCGTATCCTCATTGGAATGTCAATGAACTAATTATTTAATATCGTCCCGTGATCCGTCAATATATTTAACAAACCCTAACAGATGATTATCCGCCGAAACTTTGCTATCTGCGGGTCTAATAAAATCAAATTAATCATTAACGCGGTGACGAAGAAAGTTGTCAAGCTTCTGTTAGATTTTTATCATTTTGCTGATCAGGAAAAAAAAAACTTTTTTTAAAAAAAAAAGAAAAAGGTCTATCTGTATAGGGACGATTCAGAACGCCTCGAAAAGACGACGACAAGGACCAATGAAAAGCGAGTGCATACTGAGAAAACAGGTTCTCGGAGAAAATATACCGACAACGGGCTGTCGACAACGTTGCGACGATATGTCGAAATGATCGATTGTGTCTCGCGCGTTTAGAAAGGGGAGGGTTTCTGTTGACGATGACTCGAGCATCGCGTTATTATGCAAATCAAACCGGAAGTCCTTTGTGAACGAGCGTCGCGCACGAGAATATGGTCCTGTCCTCGACAATTCGAGGATGCATCGCCGCGATAAGATTGCGAATCGACGCACAAAACGCATCGCGACAGATTTCCACGAAATATATATCGCTGGCGCGGACCTTTCGAGACATTTAAATAATATTTATTAGCGGATATTTATGACGGAAAATCCCGTGACACAGAGAGACACGGAGTTATCAAATTATATCGCATAATGCTGTTTTATCTCGACAATTATATTTAATTGTGATAATTGCGTTATTCTCTCCGCGCGATATTATTTTCATTTTTGCCCTTTTGATGTCACGGTTTGTCAGGGAAAATCTAATAATTAGCATTGCATAAATATTAATTATTGTTTCTTTCATAATTCAATACCGCATTGCAGTTATTTATATATATATATACATTTTTTTTTTTTTTTTTTTTTTTCGAAATCCACTTTGCTTTGAGAGGACGACGGAGGATGCAATCGCTCTTGATCATTTTACGATGATTTGTAACGTCCGGGATTTATGAGGCAATAACCGGCCCAATTGCCGCGTGTCTCTGTCCGCGAATCAATTAGAGTGTATAATTACTATCAGAGTTATTATAATTTTGCGACTGCGCGAAATAAGACTGGCGTTAATTTCATCTACTTACGTGCTCTATCGGAAACGAAATAATCCGCTTCATTAAAGGCGATTCGGGAGAAATAGAGCGGCTAAAAATATAGCCTCGTAATTGTTAATAGGAAATGTTTTCTGGGGTATTCTAATTTCGCGGGAAACGCTGGAATGCATATCGCAAACTCGAGATACGTCAATCAAAGGATGAAGAAAATAAAGTATTGATTTTCAAAAGCGCATCGAGAGAGACATCAGTTTCCATGCGACGTCTTTTAAACTCATATATGTGTAAAAGGCATTTTTAAAGAAGGTTCTATAATTACGTTGTTTAAGCCTTCTTGTTCTAAAATTATTAATGACAGTTCTTCAATTTTAAACATTTCGATGAACTGATTTAGATTTACAAATATTCGGTGGTATATTATAAATACAAAATTATTTATAATTGCAGCTAAATGCATTAATAACACAGTTATTGAATTTATGGCTTCCGGCAGTGTATTGCAATTACGATAGTATTACGATGAGAAGTGTTATGTTACATGTTATCTTTTTTTTTCTTTCTTTTTCTTTTTTTTTTTTACCGAGACATAAAGATAGAAAACCATGACTGGCAAATTTTTCTTAAAATACAGTATCTTCCATTCATTTAGATATTGTTAGCCATAATTAAAAAAAAATGTTTTGCAAAGGAATATAATATTAATTAATACGTACGACATAGGAAACTATATTTAAATTAAAAAAATGTATTCTTTTGTCTTTGCTACTTCAAGTGACTCGAGCTTTTTATTTTCGGTACGTTTTTTTTTATAAGTAGCAATAACTCATAAATTTTCGGTCTTACTCGTGAGAAACTTTATTATAGAAAGCTAAACCGCCAAGTTAAGACTCACACCAGCATTAAAACTCACACTGACTACGTCCATTAACGATCTAAGATTAGCGGCCGATCTGGAGGTAGAAATTATTACTGGAGCGGCTAAAATTAATGATACAGCTCCAAATTCTGTATGACGTATTCATAGTCATGAATAAATATCGCATCAAATATCATTTAAGTTTGACGCCTGCATTTTGATAAATACATTCAAATAATGTAATATTTTTTTCTATTATTTTTAACTTTATATAAAAATACTATTTCTGTAAAGCGTACAAAAATTGAGTTCTGAGAAATTAAACCAATATCGATTAAGCTATATTTATTAGTAAATTTGGTAATTATTCACTTATTATAGCTATTAAAGATTATATATTTGAATTATATAAATTATAACCAAAATTAAAAGTGTAGATACAGATTGTAGATCTCGTAGAATTAAATCTAAAAATAATAATTTTGATACATAGAGAAAAAAAATAAGAGGCTCAATTTGCGATTATCAGCTATTTCGTTGTACCTTCGCAGTGTTAGCATTTCCACACATTGTGTCATACGCGACCCTGACTCGACTTTTCTACTTTACGATCGAGTTACACATCGTTCGCACACCTAGTGACTACTAAATTACATTTCTCGACTTCACGATTTAATAATGTATTGCTACCAAATTAAATAAATTTAACATTTTTCTGCTATGACCGAGATGCTTCTTTAAGTCAAAATAATATTGTTTCTCATAATTCATTTGTATTTCAATAACTCTAATTTTAATAGAAAGTAAAACCGTATACTCAAAATTTTTTCGCAGCGTATTATTTCGCGTACTCAATCTTAAAAGCCAGTCACGCTAAATATCAAAAATGACAAAAGAATACATTTCTTCTCGTCATTAACGCGCCAAAGAATAGTAATAATCTTTGATCCTCTCGTTCCACGACTTGACGAATAACATAACAATCTTCATCGACTGCCAGCTTTCGGGAGAATTCGAGAAAGAGAATAAGAAAAAAAAAAGCACTGACCTTGAGCAGGTTTCGGAAGTAAGGACTGCATGCCGAAAGAACGATTTTGTGCGCGGTGAAGCTGCAGCTGTCGCAGGCAAGCGTGACGTCGACGAAGTCTTCCACGTCCCTCAGCTGGCGTACGGAGCTGAGGATGCTCGATTGGAAGTCGTTCCATCTGAGAGAGTATTGCTGCTCCCCGCCAGTCGATGAGGACGAAGAAGCCGCCATGGCGTCCGTCCCCTTGAGGCTCACGACCCGCGGTGCTATCGTGCTCACGCTCGTCGTCACTCTGGGCACCACTTCACGTTCACCAGTCCCTCTCACAAGTTCGCACTCGAGCTTCCGCTTCTCTGTCTCTTCCGCGGAGGTCCCTCGGTTTAATTGCTCCCGAGTGCGCGCCGAGATTAAGTCGCGGCGGACCGACCTACCGGCTCAGAATCACGAGCAGATCGCCACACGCATCGCCTTGGTGCCTCTGCGCGCGACGCGTCGTCATAAACGCGAGCCAGCAAACGAGAACTAAGCGCCCAAATAAAAGCAGATACAGGGGAAACTTCGGGTACACGTTAAAGAATTTCATAGTACTTGAGTCATAATAGATGTGGCATCTGGAAGCGCGCGGCGAAACATCGGACAGAGGCCGCTAAGCTGATATCGCCGGGCGTAATCGGCGTGCGACGCTATTGTTACCTCGTCGGCGCACGATCGGCGTCTTCGATTGTTTTTCAAAGCGCAAGGCGATCTCTCGTCACCTACAAGGAAACAAATACCGGCTATATATGCGTGCAACACAGAGCAAGTAAATACATTTCGACCGATATTTCTCCAGTCTAGTATCGCACAAATATTTATCTACGCGTCTACGGTATCAAACCACATCGTCAACAGTTACTCGACTCCTTGCTTGGAATATTATTTATTTTGATAAATTGAAACGTCTCGCATTTTTTTTTTTTTTTTTTTTTTTTTTTATCGATTCGAAAAGTCATATCGCGAAATATTCATATATAATTAAATCGATTTTTAAATTACAAACGCAGAGTATTTATATGTAATTAAATTATACATATACTAAATTTATCTGCTTAAATATGTACGTGGATATAAATTTTTAGAAACACGTCGGTATGGAAAGGTATATCCAAGACAGCGATTAAGTAGACCAGTTTACTGTAAGTCACGTATAACATATGACGCTATCGGTAATTCATGTATATAGGTTGATCAAACTTTTATGCAGTTCCCCGGAATCAAAGATTACATTTTTAATGGTTACCGACTGGCCAATTGTCCATGAAAATTTTAATGTGTAATTCGTAACGGACGCATTACGCGGTACATTTTTAATATCGAACTCATTGGAGATGATTAAAATTTTAATTTTAATGTGCCGTCCGTAATGAACAAATTATGGATTATCTTGCCAATGTAAAACTCACTGCTAATGGAATTGTTCAATCGACCTTAGCGTGCCCAATCGTCTGATGTAAAATATTTTTACATTCATTTCGTTAACCTTTCATTAGCAACCTATACACATTGTTTATGCCGAAATCACAAAATAATAAAAAAAAAAAAAAATAATAATAATTTACTTATTTGGTATTATCACGTTTGTCCAATATAATTCGAAATAATTGAAAAATTAATTTAATACATAAAAACATTTCTCACAACTTGCAATTTGTTAAATAAAAAGGTACATAATAGAATTATTATTAAAAATTAGTTTTCCATTACGTTACAAAACTTCATTAATAAAAATATTTAATTTACAATTATGTTTATACAAATATATATTATATAAACAAGATAATTTAAAATTTCATATAAAAAGAGAATATGTTTAATTATACTATATAAAAATGAATTAATAACCCCATATTTAAGGCTTGAAGATTACAATCAATACTTGAATGTAAAAAGCTGCAAGCCGATGCAAGATAAAAATGCGTTTTTAATAATAAAACAATTTAGTTTAATATTTAATCCATTTCATTTCGTATTTTATATAATATGGATATGATATTTCCAGCGATATAATGTTCTGATTTCAGAAAATTTATAAAAAATTTATTACCCCGACGTTGAATAATTAGATCAATTCTTTTCTTGTCGAAATTGATATTTCTACCGAATGCATACTTAAAACATCGTCGAACTGACTTATCGTGTGCAAATATTGTATAGAAGAAGACAACGCGTATTTGCTTTTCGGTGACACACAAAAATGACAATCTTTTTTTTTCTTTGCATTAACGTCATATGAACCGAGATAAATAGTAAAATATAATACCTTTATAGAGATGTCCGGCGTTGAACTTTTAGGTGCTTCCTTAATCGAGATCCCTTAGTATCAAATAGGATATCAGATACTATAGTACGAAATTATAGTATCTGGTAAATAGTTCCCCAAAGTCGAAGTGCTTGGCTACCTTTTTTCTTTTTATTTTGATTATTCGGCCATTTTGGCCAGGTGCTTTTCAAGGAACTATTTGCACTATGCCATCCCGGTTTCTGATTTATAAGCTGTTAACAAAACGTAATATATTATATTATTGTCCATTTAATTATTTGACTTCTAATCCGACAGAAACGACAGGAGCAGAAAATTGTCTTAAACGTTGGAATTAAGTAGCAATTATTCCTGCATTTCTTTTCACAATTGATGCATACGTATCTCTTAAAATATTATTCTCTCGTCACATATGTATATTTAATTTAAATTAATTTTCTTTCTTTGTTATCAAAATTAATAATCGTTACTTTATATTCTTTTAAGTATTTACCCTATGATAGAAATAAATCTTCTTCTTTTTTCTCGCCTCCTTTTAATGTTTAACTCTTCTTTGGAGATGTCAGTGTATATCACTTTTTCGCGCATACCGAAATGTTTGCGCCTTCTGCTCTTCTGCGTCGCGGTCGACGCGTCAGTCCGACATCCAATGCCGGAAAATGAGCCTGCAAAGGTTCCTTTTCTCACTTTTACCCGTAATAAGAAAAAAACACTTAATCTTATCATGCGTCTACTTACCATTCCCCTTTCCGGCTTTTATTCACTTTTCGCTCTTCCCTTCTTTCCCTTTTCGATTATCACTCCCTTCGTTTTGGGCTACTCACTCTTGTTTTCTGTAACACACATATATCTAATTAGTAAAAGACTCGATTCGATCCGATAAAATGATACGAGAAGCACTTAATATTCTCGAATAAATATTGAATTTTGCATCTGCGGATTTGAAGATTTACTATTTGTCGATAGACGACTGATTGACGTGTTAATTACTTAATTATTATTTGTTGTTTTGCTAAATATAATTTTAATTGTAATAATAATCATAATCGAAATGACGATCAAAGGAAAATATGTGCGCTGTGTACCAATTTCGTCGGTCTATTTGCAAAAACACTTTGCAACAGAATCGTCGCGACACCGTTCGGTTTACGACCGATTTATCTGAGGTTTTTAGCCTTTCGAAATACCAAGGCTCTTGATTTTTCGTACTTTTACAAGCCTCCGCGACACTTAACGTACGGCCGGATGCATAGGCATTATATGTTCTCGGTGATATATGGCCGGTAACGGTACCGTAGAAACGACTGTAGGCCGAAAATCGACAAAATAAATGATTCGAAAAATTACCATCAGAAATTTTGCAGGACACGTTTAATTACGTCGTTAAACGCTCAGCGACTCGCGGAATATTAACGTTGCCATAACGCTTATCTTGTTCATTACTAAATCGGTACGTTGTAGTTGAAAAATTTCCGAAACTTTCGTAAGTTCTGACAATTTTCTAAAGTACGAAAATCTGAGCGCGGATCACGTCTCTCGAGGCAATTTTATCGGACGATCCGTGCGGCTTGGATGTTAGCCGCTTGCGTCATACGCGGAAGAGTCAGTATAAAATTATATTTTCATCTACCAACGCCTTTAATTGTAAATCATGCGGTTTTTATGATCGGCAGTAAATGTTTCTCGTCTGCCGTGCCTCGCGAACCGGCGTGAGGCTTCTAACGTTGTCGCGATAGTATAAAATTCAGCGGCCGCCACGCACTTTTACGCGTCGCTTCATTCACAATCCGAAAATACGTAAGTGGGTCGTTCTCGCGATCTCGATCCTCCTTCCTGAAGCGTTTCGCCGCTTCGCCAATTTAATTTTCATCATAAAACAGACTCCGTGACGTCGCGCTTATCGGCTCCACGGTTATCAGAGAAACGTAAAGCTCGCCCGCACAATGTACGATTCGCGTTCGCCGCTTTAATTACGAAAATAGCTCGATCCCGCTGATAGCGGCCGCATCGTTTCGCATTTCCGCGTGTACGGCAATGCTTTGCAAACAAGTGGCCGGAGATATTGCGAAGCAACGTATGACTGCGGTCATAAAAAAAATACCAGCAATACGCACACATTACGTATATGCGATTACGACCGTGCGTATCGAAAATTAAACGCGCATAAGTCGCTTGCTCGCCGCGAAACTATTGTAATATATATTTTTTCGATAAAGATTCAAAAATCGTGAGGAATAACGAATTTTAAATCTCGCACGATTACATTAGCCGTAGATTACAATCGTCGTTTAAGTATTACAGCGCGTGAGATATAATATCGAGCGTACCGAAAGCGTATGCGTAAGCATTCGTGTATTACGAAACTGATATAATAGACGTGATTTCATAAGAGAATTATTAGAAAGCGTTACAGCCTGCGTGAAACGCACCTTGCCTATCTTTTCTTCTCATTATACAATTGAATATGTATTTCGTCCTGCCGTGCTCGCATCTTTCCGCGGCGGGACGGAAAATTTGACGGATTGATTAATTAAAACGGACACGCCAATCACAAACGGTCGCCGATCTCGTGAATATTTATCCTCGCATCGTTGACCGTGCGGTTCGGTCCGGCACAGTCATGCGTAAGAATCGGGGAGAAAACAATAGCTGCCAATTAAATACCCAGGAATTTGATTTCTCGACATCGCTGCCAAGCTCGAGCGCGCTCACCATTTCGACTGAAAATACCAAAATTAAAGCGATATAATTTCGGTAAGGCACATTTGTAATTTTATCACGCGAAAGATAAATTGGAATCGCCTTGTAATTCTTGTACGCTTATTGCCGAAATCATTGCAATTCGTTCTTTTCTAATTAGTTGTCTTAATTTTATTTAAAGCGCACGTTTACTTTGACGTGATTGAAAGTTTTATAAAATTAAGATTTAATCTTTCGAAATAATTAACGTACGTGAACGTAAGATATTTTAATTAAAATTGTTTTATTATTTATAGAAAAAAAAAAAAAAGTAATTTCCTTGATACGAGAATTTATTTGTTTACCGAATGTTGGAGTATCACTTCCGCGTTATTTGCCTCATATATTTTTCACTCATTTACTGATTTGTGAATGTGTGGAGTCGTAGCCGCGAGAACGTAAAACGGAGCGTGCATCGCTCGGCGATGTGCTATGGACATTCCATTGTATCATATGAATGAACCGCACCGTTCGGGAATACATTGCAGCTGATCGATCGGCGGCCAATCTGTTTCCAGGCATCGAATTGCAAACGTAACCCCAGCAGTCTGCCGACTGTTGAAAAATGAGAATCGCGTTTACAAATTACACATTACCTTCAGATAAAGAACAAAAGAAAAAAAATCAATTTACCGTAATAACTCTCAGTCGTAGAACTTACTTTGACAATAGTTGCATAAATAATTAAGTAATTGACGAGTGCCGTAACGCGTCCGGCGGTTGAAAACTTACGATACATTGAAGTGAATGTCCAACGCAATATTCGTCGTAACGTTCGACGTCTAAATTCCTTTAGAACGCGTTAACCGTGAGGGTGAGGTACGTACACTAACAAAGCGGCCGGGCGAGAGGGTGGAGGGGCGAGCGGGGCGAGCGTTGCGTACGTGCGTTCCGTAAGCCTCAGGCAGAGGTCGCGTCATTCGAGCCACGCTAGTCGTAGGAAGCGGAGCGTCGTACGCACGCGGTCGGAGAACACGTCGTATTTGATAAAGGGAACGATCGGCCGCCGACGAACTCAGTTCCGTGATTCGATCATCAGTATGCGGAGAATACTCAGAGTGCTTCTTGCCTCTTCTCTATCGGTAATTTTTATCACACATCGTATTTCTGACCTTAGGCTTGCTCCGCATGGACGACGAATTATCGATGCGAATTAACTTCGATCTCGACTTACTTAGCTTGCTCTTTTTGCTCGGAATATTGTTCCAGGTAGAATTAAATTGAGATAAAGGGCGACTTGAGCCGAAATTAGAACTAACCCTGCGTCGATAGAAATTTGGTTTAAGCCCGTTTCGATGCACCAATTAGGAAAAGGCAGCCATTAACTTTCACTACTACCAACAGCATTCTTACTGAACGCATCGCAGCGCTCCCGCCAAAAACGCAAGTTGGTAGTGTAGAAAGTTAATGGCTATTGTTCGTACGAGAACTTAATCGGAAGAGGTGAGCCGTAATCGACGAATATTTCAACGCATCCACCAGTTGTAAGTCCGTAGTATATTAATATATGTGATATCGAACGAAACAGGGCATACTTGTTTATTTTGACAAATTTCGTAGCGCTCGAAAGAGATACGTATGTAGAAGTCAGGGGACGGATAGCTCGCGCAATCGTTGCGTTGTTACTCTAATATTCATTCGCTCGGCAATCGAGCTTGTTGCGAAGCTTGCAGAATTAATTACATGTATTCTTTTATGTCGCAGTAAAATCCATGTGCCCGATCAAAGCACCCAGACGACGGCAAGCGTGCGGCGTACCGCGACTCCTGCTACCGAACGGCGTCATCATTTTGGCCTTCACCTTGTTGGCAGCTAAGTACATCGAAAGGCATCGAGACAGAGCATCGAAAAGCTTCAAGGCAGAGTATCGGAAAGCATTAACGCAAAGCATCAAAAAGCATCAACGCAGATCATCGTAAAGGCATCGACGTAGAGCATCGAAAAGCATCGAGACAGAGCATCGAAAAGCATCGACGCAGAGCATTGAAAAATATATAATTACGTTTGACGAACGCAAACGCCGGTCACTGCTCTTTGCAATCAACGAACGCTGTGCGCAGATTGTCTAAGAAGTGAATGCTGGACACAATAATTACGTAAGCATTTATTAATTTGTTATTTCTCAGTATATATTAATACAATCTTATTATATGTCGCGTACAACATTATGATAGATTGAATATTCTGAATATTTTATTCATGTAAAATATTGATTTTGTTTAGGTGAAAATCTTGTGCGAGGGAGGACGAGAATACACGTAGGCTCGTGTGATATTATCTACAACGTTCCCGCATTCTTCAGCCGGAAGACGAATAGATAACACACATCTTGCAACAGAGCTACGTACGCACGTGGTCAAAAAAGTAAGTGGCTTAACAGTTACAGCTCTCAGTCACTGTAACGTAGCTCGTACACTCAATGATAAAATATATTTATTATCTGATTTTATATTATAAATAAATCTCTTCCCATGGGTACGACTTTATCTATATAAGGAAAATTCTTTTCTGTTTCAGATACAAATCCGGACAAGTCAACGCACCTTCGTCGCCATAGAAGTGAATACGAACTATAACCAATTCGTCGGCTGTAATTGATCGTATTTGACTATGCAACATTTAAAAACTGTAGTGCCGTAACATATCGCGCGAAGATTTTAAGTGAGAAATTTTGTTAATTAGCCTTTGTAACTTTAAATTCACTATAACTGGTTTGTCAGCTGTAATTGAACGTATTTGACTATACAACATTTAGAAACAGTAGTGCTGTAACATATCGCGCGAAGATTTTATGTGAGAAATTTTGTTAATTAGCTTTTGTAACTTTAAATTCACGGTCGCGGCTTACGCGAGTGTTCTGTGCGCGGGAGGGAGATACGACCTAACGTTCCCGACGATCTGAGAGGAGGAGGAGGCCTCGGAAAGGCATCCTGCTTCAGCGGAGCAACGACTGGGTAAATATCATATTTTATTTTCATAAATTTAACTTTTTTTTTTAATTGCTTATCAAAAAATAACTTTTTTTTTTTACTGTCAATATTATTTCAAACATGTCTCTAATATAAATTTTATTTTGCATGTTACAGATTATCGTAGCTGCACGTACAACTCCGCTGCTGCGCATCGTATCGGTGAGTCACATACTTTTTTTTTCATAATACTAGCATTTTAGAGAACAATATATTGTGTGCAAAAAATAATAGTAAACAAAATTAACAAAATTTAAAAAAAATAAAAAAGAAATTAAAATTAATCCAATAATAAAATAATAGAAAATTAATCCGATATTTACTCTCGCGGGACCGAAGTCGTGGCAATTTAGCAAACAATTCTCTACGTCTTTTTAAAATAAGATCGTATCGTAACGCGTACATGTTATCACGTATATCGGGCAATGTAAATGGAATAAACGCGTAACATCGACCGCTTAATTAATAATGCAGCATAGAACCAATGAAATTTATCACCTTAACCGGAAAGCCGGGAGACCTCGAGTACCCAATGCGTCCGTTTTTTCCATCTGACCGACGGCGCTTTGCATATCGTTGTGTACGACGTGCGTACACAAAGAAATATTCCACAAGCGCAAAAAAAGCCGCGCGATCTGCATATGTCGTTAGGAATGATCGATGAACCCACCGACGAAGCCCGGGTTAGCCGTCATTAACGCAGCCCGCTTTTTGTTCACGCGTACGAGTAAGCTCGCAATGACAATGCCGCGATTCTCCTTGCGTGAATTTTTGCGCGATTTACCCGAACGTACAAAATCGGCCGATAGGATCCCGTAAGAAATAACAAAATCGACGAACAAAGAGCCGCGGAAGCGTCGCTCGCAATTTATTCCCTCATACATTATTTATCGCCCTTAACGATCATCGTCGTTTCTCATACGCTTTTCAAATATAATCTGTTTTCGCGATTCGACTCTGATAGCGGCGGCAGAAAAAAAAAAAACAAATAAACGAATATATTGGGCGAATTAATTTGTCTTCGGATCTCACGATCTTCTCGTTTTATCGCGCGCAAGACGGATTTCATTGATTTCTTTAGATTTAATTTGCACGTACGCGTTGAGGAAAAGCCTTTGAAGCGATCGTAGTCTATCTTCGCATAGATAATCCCCGCGCAATAACGCGCGATTGTTTCGCAATTCCGATTGAAATCGCGAAACGTGAGGATGAGCTCGTCAGCGACGGCCAAATCGGCGGCGCAAATAAACCAGGTTAAATCCGTGTAACTTGCAGGCAGCTGGCGCACGAACGCGTTACATGTTGAATTTTACATGACGCAATAGTTATCCGTTTCATTAACGCATCGGAAGCGATTATGTCAGAGGCGCGCCGGCCGAGCTAATAATTGAATGGCGATCGCTCAGATAACATAATAATAAGTCAACTATCATCGCGCCGGCGTCATCCGCCGCTAATAATGATAACAACGCCGTCATTACCATCGCGGAGCGATACTGGCGGTCGGATGACTTTCACCTCCCGGCGAATGCGCGCATCGGCGCACCGGAACGAGTGTGACCGCGCGTCTGTGATGACCGGAGGCACATAAGTGTGCAGTAATTTCGGGCAGATAATGGCGTCCCGGTTAATTGGAGTCTTTCGGATGCGCGCTGATTGAATATCGACGACGAGATAATTATCCTGAGAAATTTCACCGCGCGGAACCGACTCCGGGAAATATATCGGAAACGGCTGGGGAAACTTTTAAATAATAAATATCGGATGAAAGTTAGCGACGTTGCTTGATCTAGGAATAAAAATAGGTAACGAATATTGCGTTTTGTGAGTTACGAAAAAAAAGACGTGTATTTAGCAGCTTTGAACTTTGCATAAATTGGTATCGATTATATTAATTTCGAACAGCTGTAGAAAAAGAAGTAGTCGACATTGCGATTACTTTGTTTTGTAATCGTAATCGTTAATTGTTTTTTTTTCTATTTTTTTTTAGTTACAAGTTATATAAAGTAATCGCTTTCAATCATACAGTTTTAATCTTGAATATATATTTTTGTTTCTATATATTTTTGTTTCGCATATATGCGAAAATTATTATTAGTCGATTTTTGGATATTAAAAGGAAAGTCTTATTTTAGTCATGCGTCGAGGTTTAATTTTCTTTTTTAATTTCCGGGGTAGATATCTAATTATTTTATTGCTGCACGTATGATATCAAATGATTGCTCAATGATGGAAATACTAAATCTTAAGCAACATGTGATTAGAACTGTGTAAGACGTTTATGAATAATAAATTAAAAATAAGAGAGCGACAGTCAGCTTGTCACGAACGAAGTTCGATAAAATCTCTCGGCTGTTTGTCTTATTTGTTTGATCTTCGTCATCTGGAAGACTTCTCACGCGTCTCATTTCTTTATGTAGCAATAAAACAAAGTATTCCGGCGGTCGTAGCTCGCTATCCAACGACGAACGTTAATATTCGATATTTATTTCTCTCGGGACTAGACTTTTTCCGGATTCGCGTCGGATTTACGTCTGGAGGAAAAAGAGGAAAAAAAAAAAAGAAAAAACTGCGAAGTCTAAAAACGTCGTAACGAGCTTGATATTTAAAGTTGTTAATTTAAAAGTAAATTAATTTGAATTGTCGCCGTCTCGCGAGATCGAGACTCGAGGGCTTGAGTAAAATTGAGAGTGCGAGTATTAACACAAATTAAAATAACGATTCCGCCGGTTCGGTGATTTTATCGCCGGCCGTGCGCCGGTAGTTTTTGTTGGCGAGCCCAAGTTCACACACTGTACGATAAGCCCGGGATCGTTAAGACGCCCCGTATGCGTAAGGGCGCATATATAGGAGCGGTATTAATTTATTTTATGCGCGCTCGCGTGCACCGGTTCACGCACACGCGGCGCATTTCCTGATCGCCGCGGCGTAAACGCCAGGTTGACGACCCTTTAATAACTCGGTGCGTTTCTCGCTCCACGAATCGGACGTGGATCTCGTATCGGCCAATTAGGAGACGTTTAGTAATGAAGATGCCCGATGATATCCCGATAGATCGACCGATAACGTGGAGTCATGCGGCAGGATACGGCGGAAGAAATTTGTTGCGCGATACACGCGTCTAATATCACTTCCGGGCGGGAAATAAAATGAACGATTGGCTCGAGAGATTCTCGCGCGGGGTTAGGTACCCGAAACGCAAATGGGAATTAATTAAACGACAGTCGGTGCCTCTCGTCAGCGCGCAGTCTTTATTATGCAAATGAAACAAATGTCTTTAGGTATGCGATTACGTACGTTGTGTTTTAAACGCGAGCGAGAAGATTTTCATTATATAAAAAGTATTTAAAAGAAAAAATTTTTCCATTACGTCGCGCGCGACTTTGCGGACTTATCTTCACGGGCTCTTTACGCTCGGCTATTCGCTAAGTGCAGCGCAACGGCGTATAAACTGCATCTCGAGCGCGGGCAAGGTAAATGCAGGGATGTCTTAAATATTCCACGTGCACGACGGACCTTGACGTGACGAACATTATCAAATACGGCATCACACTTGAAATGTTAACTCTAGGCTGCTACTCGACACGTTTGCTGGTGATATACCGGTCGAAAGGCGCACGGTTAATAATCAGTTTTATAAAATCTGTTTCGCTGTTTGCACATTAAGCTCTTAGGCACGTGAAATCGTAGGAACACGTACACTAGAAAAGCGAATTAATAATAATGCAATGATAGTAATAATAATAATAATTCGGTGAGAAGAAATAGCTGTACAGATTTGCGTGCAGAACTAGGCAGATTGAGATAAAAGTAATGATAAATTGTGGAAAAAGTTTAATTTTAAAATAGCATAAAGATACAAAGGAAAGAAAGTATCGCTCAGTCGCCTGAGAAATCGCCTTACACTTCGGCTTTTCGTCTCGGATTTGCGTATTCCGTGCGTACCGGAGGCTTAGACGCCAACGTAACAGAGAAACGTTATGATGTAGCGCACTTGGATGTAAATAACGCGAGACCGCTCTTATCGCGCCGGCTCGTTTTGTGCAATGTGGGACGCGTTATCAGCCAGTCTGCTGCAGAATGCTGCACTTTTATCTGAAAACGGAGAGATTTGCGAAAAAGCGAAATCCGACGAGGGTGAGGAGGGGGCGAAAGGAGGGGTGTGGGGGAGAGAGGCGCGAAACGGTGACGGATCGGAATTAAGATCGATTACGCGACGCGCTGGCGTTATTGCAATTGCGTCGGGGACGAGCGATTTATCAGCGGATACGTGTTTACACGATGCCGGCGCGACACGCGCATTTCATATTTACTACGCGTGTCGCCGTATTTACCACGTATTTACATCGCAGTCTGGCGGATAGCTGCGCGCTTTAATTCACCGCCGCTCGCCGTAATCCACGCTCGATATTCGTTATTTTCGCTGCTTCATTGGCGGATATCGTCGCCGCTTATCTCGCGAAAAAAAAAAAAAAACGCTTGGGCCGCTTTCGCGATCTACGATCGCACCGAATCGCGCCGCAGGTGATTTGCGAAATAATAACGCGCCGTGAAAACAGACCGCCTGCATTTTAATCTATTCGCGTTTCTACGCTGGCATGGAATGTGATACGAGAAGACTCTCGGTAATTAAAGTATAGACGGAAGGATAAAGTTTCAAAGAGAGATAATTTTTCTTTTTTTTTTTTTTGTTTTAGTTGTCGAGTTCGATTTATTAGGTTTACTTTGGTGACCTCGAGATGAGGAGATTGGTCAATTTTCGCGGTTAAGTAATCAAGTAACTTTACGAAAGCGAGAAAAGAAACGCCGCCTCGATGTTAAATTATACGTAGATACATTTATTAAATATATCGTATATGCATTAAAAAAGTGGCCCGCGCGAAATACATTTACAATTATTAATTATTTATAAACATAACTATTAATTCCAAGTTTAAATGCTTGTCGAAATTTATTAACCAGCAATTTAAACTCTTATAATAAAGAAATAGAACCGCGGCTTTTATGTCGATTTCGAGAAACGTTCAAATGAAAATATGGTACTCGCGTTTCCCTTACTCGCGCCGAGATCGCCGCGAAGTGGAGCACAGTTTCTGGAATTCCAGCCGAATGTCCATTTATGCACGCACATGCATTCGCGCGGCATTATTCGCGAGCGTAACCGGGCTGCTGATCTACCCGGAATAGATCGCAGACGAGTGGAGATTGGGAACGTATCACGGCAGGTATGCCGCGAATTCGAGGTGTGGCTCCGGTCGCCTGTCCTCTCTCGTCTCTCACGAGGGAAATCTACTCCTCCTCGTTAGCTTTCGTCGGCTGCCCACTCGAGGAGAGTAGTACCGCGGGGTAATTAGAATCGCATGTAGATCCATCAATGGCGCACACCGCTGTCTCCATTCCAAACATTCTCGTCGCTCTCTCCTCTAACCGATCGAGCTACTTTGAACGAGTTTTTTTAACGAATGAGAATTTTTACACGCAATACTCAGGACTTTTGATCGTGACGGGTTCTTCTCGTTTGAGAAAAAAAAAAATAAAAGAAGAAAAAGAATTAAAAACGTAGGTACACCTTCCAAAAAACATCTATCTAATATTAAATTTGATATATTTTAAAGATAAAAGAAACTAAGATTTAAACCGTTACAAGCTGAGCAAATTATGTTTTTTTCTATTTTTCAATTGTAAACAATTAATCATCGTGCGTATAATAATAATTATTCCCCGCGATATCGGTGGAAAATGTGCGAGGCGCGATTAAGTGCATTATTCCGCGATTCGATCTGCACTACATAACTTATTAAGAAAAAAGAAACTGAAAAAAAAAACCGCGCGTGACAGGTTATCTATACGATGAGAAAACGAGCGGAAGCCAATGCGAAGTAGTAATTGCATAATAAAGGAAATCAGAATTACCTCATTCCGAGGACGGCGCGTGTACGATATGCACATCGTCATTTGCATTCACTTAAGCACCGATGCTTTTTACGCGTGGCCTTTGAGCGTCACTATCAACGACGAGTACAAAGTCGTTTATTGCACATCGAGTAGTACTGGATATTAATTGGCGTGATTCGACGCGTCGACAATTTTTCCGCGGTGCTAAAATGTTCCCGCGCGTTACATAAACCGCGCCGGCCGGTGCCGTTGCACGGATCCTCGACGGAGCAGGTGCGAAATAAAGAACCGCGGCACAATAGCCGAAAAACGCGTATGGCAAGCGAGAGAGGAGGACACGTGAGGAGGGGAGGGGGGGGAGACACGAGGGGCTGCTAGGAGAACTCGTAGAACTCTCACGATCATGAAACCAAATGCGCACTTCGCATAACATAACGGCGATGAATCATCAACTTTATACAGTTGATATTCCGCTTAGTTTTTCTTTGTTATCAGCTTAAATTTATATTAATTATCAGCTGAAAGATTAACATATATACTTAAGCATTTTTAGCAAGCATATTAAATGATAAAATTAATTTCTAGAAATAATTGTAATAAAATTAAGCCGTTTTTATAATTTACAATTTTTTTTTTTCTTTTTCTTTTTTTTTTTTTTGTTTAAATGAATTTCTTATAAGGTTGCTTAAATCGTATTCTTTATTATTAATGACAGCATCGTTGTCGTTATTAGTAATTACGTCACTTCAATGATATCTGTTGATTTTACGCGATAGAGTAAAGAGATTCGTGCGCCTCGCGGTGATGTGGAATTTATCGGTTTCGCGGTGAATCGAAAGTGAAAACGTATTTTCATATAGTGGGTGCGCAGCGAGTGCACAGAGACGCACATGTCCACGTCCGGGAAATCCTATAACAAGGCTCGTATTACGGACGCCCTTTCATGTACTGCACTCGTCGATAAGTATGAGTATGCATGTGCGCACACACGAGCGAGCAGCTAGTATACGAAAGATACAAACGAAAAATGTGAAACGTCGAGAGAGGAAAAGCAGGACGTACTCGTGTTACAAGGGAGACCTACAGGGTTCTTCACGAAAAATTGTCGGCGTCTTGTGACAACGGAAACTGTTCTCGATGCAATTACAAAATCCGATTAAATTTCGCTGATTAATCACCGGCTTTAAAACTGTAGGAAAAATTAATTTATTAACTAACACGACCAGTTACTTCTGCAAATTTTATTTCAAACAAACGTTAAACGTTTAAATTTGTTCCGTGATGTCTTTGTTGTTTACTCGCACGTTACGTAAGTAAAAAAAATTTATCACGCGAACGTGAATACAATATTATTAATAATAAAATATTAATCAAAATTAATAAAAGTATTTTAGCATGACGCCAAAATTGTAGGATTCGTAAAAAAAAGAAAAATAAAAAATTTAGAGACGCTACGAAATTGCACAAGAAGTAACACTGACTCTTGACATTTGATTACTTTAATGATTATTAAATTTAATTATGTATGCAAACGGTTACATATTTGTCAGAAGTTACCGTAAATTAATAATTGTCCTGCAACTCTTTTCTAAAACATAGTAAACGACATAGCGCTGCTTTATATTATTTTTTTTTTTTCACATATCTATTTCAGTATATAAAATGCACAAGCACGCGTTTTTCAACAACTTGCCTTGCACGTAATTCGAATACATTCCTGCGGATACAATTGCACGCCGTACCGTCGTCGGTCACTTTTGAAATATATTGTAATGGTTTCGGAGCGCAGTAACGAAGGCATACATTGCCGTAGGGTAAGCATTTGGTTTATGCCGAAAATAAACATCCTGGCAGCCACTTCTTTTCACGACCCCTCCGACAAGGAAATTCATCTTGCTTGGGGTAAATTCTCAGAACGTTAGAATTTGCACTAACCGTGCCGCGCGCGCAAAAAAAAAAAAAAAAAGGCGACAATCCTTTCCCATAGAATTATTTGTCAGTAGATTATTCTTTTATTAAAATTTTGCTTCACAAAGTAGACAAAGCTTCGACGAGCTCAGGCAGCTTGTTTAATTTAATTTTGAAACAAAATTCCAAAAAGAATATGTCGCAGCACCCTCGATAAGTAATACCAAGCGCAAAATAAAAAGCTCGCGGGACGGTGCCGTGTTAAAAGTTATTAACCATAAATGTAAAGAAGTGCAACTTTATCGCGTAACAGCATTACGGCATAAATGCTAAGTCAGCAAACGCATCCGGCACCGAGAATGGCGGCATTGTGTTCGCCATTACGTTGCCCCGGCTTAAAAGCGTATAAAAGTATGCTCGCGTATACCTGGGACCTATGAGGCAAATCTTGGGACCATTAATAATATTGCCGGCGCAATTATCGAGCCAGCTGCCGCATTTCCTTAGGGTTCCTTTTAGTCCGAAGCAGGTACCAAGTTATAGAACCTATTGCTCAACGAGTGCATGTGTGTACTACATGTATACCAGACACTACGTACTCCACGCCTCTGGAACTCGCAGCCTGAAAGATATATATCTTCTTGTCTCATTGCGGTTGCCCGCCCTAATGTTCGAGAAATCCGTGCCAGTTAGAAGATGGGAGGCGGACTGGCAAAACTAACGCCGTCTAGAGATTTACAAGAACAAAAGACCGAATGTCTTTTATTTTAGGAAAGTTACACGCGACGACTGACGTCGGCGTCGTAGGCGTTTTAACGTAATTTTCCCTCGGCTTTGAAATTTTTGATTTCCGACTTAAGAAAGAAAAAAGATCATAAAATGTCTGTTATTTAACGTTAATTGTATGATAGTTATTTAGGAAAGTTGATTATTGAATATTATATTTTTAATAAATTCTGAAATTTATATTAAAAAATTTATATCGGTTGAAGTAATCGGATTTTTAAAGAAAACATTGATATTAAGGTAAAAGTAGTTTTTGACGGACGATTAAAATAGCTGGCTACGATTATTCGACTTCGCGTCTTAGACGTAACGAAGTACGCTAGGCAGGTAAAGTCGAAAGTATCTGAACCCTTACCTGAGAGTCCTGAGACTCAGGTAAGAATTCATTTTCGAGTAGTTAGTTTAGACAACAGTGGGTCGGTATGGAGAAGGTACATCCTATAAAACGGATGTCCAATGAGAAAAAAACGTAAATTCGAAAGGACCTGCCCAACAAGAAAAAACAATCCAATAAGAAATAAGAGGAAGACATTCCACATAGATTTGCAGGCGCACGAAACACGAAATAAGTACTAACGAAAACATTAAAGCGATAGTGGCGGAATTAATCCAGCTGATAAAAGAAACGGCAGGTGCAACATAACGTTTACTCGAATTTTTGATAATTCAATCCGCATCTCGATCGTAAATAATCATTACAACGCAGGAAAAAAAAAATAATCGAGCGTACACTTAGACACTCTATATTTTATATTAATATTCGCGGAACAATCGCCGCGTTAGGAAAATATGAAAATTAATATAAATCGATTCTAATTATGAAATTCCAGCAATAGTTCGGACGTCGCAATCCCAATATGGGTCTATCGATTTATCCCGCGACTAGTATAAACAATATTGGCATTCGCTAATTCAATGATTGAAATTAAATCATTCAAATAATGCCCCGCCGTTGCAAATCACGCAACGCTATCGCCGTCCCTTCCACCACTTACGGCAGATTATAGTTCGATATCCGGCAGTCCCTCAACAACGGCTCGGCATATATCATCGGCAAAGTTTGCCCACCGACAATTGCCCTCCTCTTCCATCTATTCCCTCCCCCGCCCCCTCTTATCACCCTTCGCCCTCCCTCGCCCCCCTCGGTTCCCGACATCGGGCCGTGACGAATGTATGTACATCATCTCGCGGCCGCAATCTCGTGCCCGTCGATTCATTAATTAATCGCTGGGCACACACTCATACGCGCACAGAGACCGCGTGTTCGCGCACGGTGGCAATTACCGGCGCATTGTCGCGCATAAATCATTAGCAAACGCGTCGCTTCCATAATTCGGTTAATTTGCAGTGTTTTTGCCGACGCTAGGTGTCATGTAACGCGCCGCGACGTTCCGCCGCTCGCTCGCTCGCGCGCGCGCGCGCCTCCTCTTATCTTAATTATCTTGTTTAGACCGGCCCGTAATTTGCGTTACAACGACGCGATTGATTGGCGCCCGTGCAACCATTTCGGCGAGACGAGCCTCGCCGCGTTAACCGGACGAATTAAATCGGCTGGTTAAATAATTTGCCGCGGGACAAATAATTGTCACGAGCGACGTTAAATTGGGCGGGATCGACGGCGATTTTATCGATGCCTTTTGTCCGCCGCGATAACGCCTCGCGGGATTTCAAACGGCGAATTATTATTAGAATTACGAAATGTATCGGTGGACGCCTTATCTAAATTGATATACTGCGACTCGTCACTTTTATCGTTTCAACGCGCGAAATAATAATATTTAATTAGCGAGCTGAAAGATTATCACCGGGGATAATTAATAATTATATAAAACGAGTAATCAGCCGCGGACGCGCGGCGTTTATGTTAATTTAATATTTAATTTTAGAAAAAAATAAATTTCGCGATCGCGGACACGGCCGGTGCCGATGATGATATGCGAACCGCGATATAATAAATTTTGCGATTATCTTTCGCCGTTGTTAAATAAATTTCAAACAAGGAAGTTGCTAAATTACATTTGCGGCTTAATTGAATCGCGCAAATGATAAAATCGATATCTTATCGGGGACGATACGAGCCCGTAGGGTTTGGAGTAACTAAATTCATCGCTTCCGTCATGTGGTGTCCAAAAGAATCGCATTTGAACAATTGAATTACTCGGCTAATGCTATCTGTACTTAACGGAAATTTAATTTAAGTAATTGAAAACTTTATTATTGAAATATCAAGCGACGTTTCGACATTATTAGCGAGCTCTCGTCCCAGTTCGAACCGCATTTTTAATCAAAAATTCAAACGGCTGCGCGCGCCGAACTTGCGACTTAAAAATTCTCGAACGCAGCCGCGTCAGAGATCTGAAGTAAAAAAAAAAAAGTCATTTATGTTTACGAATGTTTCGCTCTCCGTTTTCTCACCGCGTTCTCGACAATAATAGGATTAAATTCCGTACGTGCGTTGATAATCTCGAGATAACGCGGCGAATACATGCGTTCTAAGTCGCCGTCCGTCGCTCTCGTTTCTTATTGACGTACTCCGGCGAACGTAGCGATTGGATTACAAATTGGCTGAGTTAACCCTCGTCAATGTAGGCGTCTTTGAAGCCTCACTTTTAAATTTACATGAATGCCACGACGCAACCGCGAAATTGCGCGCGGTATTGTTCGCAGCGCGTGAATTCGGTCCTGATAACGTATTAACGTGCAGCGGAAAATATTATCTCTGCTAAGCGTGTAGCTATTGCCGTCATTGGAATGTGGTAACTTTGCGGATCACACTTTTCGTTTGAAATATAAACGTTTCGCTGAAACACTAAACTAAAAAAAAAAAAAAAAAAAAAAAAAAAACTTTCTAGAGGCATGCAAACGTTGCACTAGTCAAGCGTTTATCGCGATTCATATTAAACGTAATACAATTTACGACATAAGTCAAAATAAAATATTAACGAATAAAACTAAAATTATTATCGCGTAATTAATATTTTTAAAAGCGCAGTTCAATCATTCAGCAAACGCGATTTATTATTAATCTATACCGCTAATGTGATTTAACAATAAATTATATTAATAATGTAACGGCCCAATTTCGTCGTCGTTAATTGCGTCAATATTCTTCGACTTTTACGTGGATAAATCTTTAAACATTTGTTTGTCGAGCGAACGGTGCTATCGCATTTATCCATCTTTCCAAAATTGCTTCTGTATTTCGCCGCCATTATACACCCGGAATACACGCTCGTGCGAGCGTAATCTCAAAGAACGATTATTCCGACTCCCATAACGAACGCTCGGTCGTGACTATCAGCTTATCGCGACGCGTGTGAGTCAGTCATTAATAAAAGGGTGGCCATGCACACCGTGAAAAGCTCGGAGCCGAGGGTTCGTATCGATCAAATAACCATCGGCCGCCATGTGCGAAGACGCGGAACGGAGGGGTCTCGCTCTTTAACTAGCATCGCCGTGGAGATATTCGCTAATTCTCTCTCGTACGTAATAATAAGCCCACGAGAAAAAAAAAAAAAAAAAAAAAGAAAGAAAGAAAAAAAAACGTGAAATAAAATGCTCGCCAATGAAACCGTAATTTGTTTAATTAAACAAAGACTCGTCCGGGATTCGCGAGATAAACGTCGCGAGGTATCGCGCAATAGCCACGAATTTATTAATATTCAACAGCGTGTCCTCGGTAGGGCCGTCAAAACTGAACAGCCCGGAATCGAAGCGAGAAAGTCGCGCCGACTGTCAGAGCCGCGAGAGCTCCTGTGCTCTCCGAAATAATACGCCGGGCGTTGTAACGCCGTAATCGCCCGCGCCATGGGGATATCCTCTTTAACCGTGTAACGTAAACACACCTGGTGTGATCAACAAACCCGCGTGGTATTAATAAAGAAGAAAAATAACGGAGGCGCTCGCAAGGGCGGGGACAGCGGGACGGATAACGCGGGCCTCGACGCGATAATAGACGCGTTAGGAAAAGTGTTTATCTTTTTTAGCAACGGGCACGAACGCGGGGACTACAAACGCCGCGAAGCGAACCCGGGTCGATCCGTTTGACCCTTCCCCCCGGCGCATACATTACCGGATAATGCACGTGCGTACATTAATTACGCGTCCGACGGAGCCCGCGAGCTCTCTCTCCCTCTTTCCTCCTTTCTCGCGTCCAGGAAGCCGCGTATCGAATTTATCAAAAACACGACGGGAAGCCTGTGGGATGATAGAGGGCGAGGAGAAAGTGAACGCGGCCAACGAGAGGCCCTCGCCGCTGTCCGTCGAGTGATGCTGCGTTATTACGTTTAGAAATCACGCTACTCCCACGGATTTTAATTCCGGGCAGATTAATCGACGGCGATTGCCGTGCCTCGAGAGCGAAAGAGACGGAGGAGAGGAGAGGGGGGGAAGGGGAGAGGAGGGGCAGAGCAACGGGAGGACGAAAGAGGGCAGGGAGGAGTATTTATCCGAAAGGTGTCACATTTATAAATCCGCATAACTCGCGCGACCGGTTTCCGTGCATTATCGTTTCCCCGCATTGTTGATCAGCAATTCGGTGCGCGACGCGTGAAACGACTACCATCGGCGTAACCTAGAAGAATGTAAGGCTTTAACCCTCGCAATTGACCCAGCAGCACGTGTAAAGAGTGTCGTAACTGTTACGCAAATGGTTGAAAATAGCAACATTGTCATTACAATTCGCATCGAATTATCGGAATTGAATAGCGCATCGAGGGGGGGGGGAAGGCGCAATTGGAAATTATTAAATGTACCGCGCGTGAAAATTCTTTTCGGCGGTCGTCGGGCGCGAACGATAATGGGAGGGATTATCATATTTCGCGGGCGGTGCGCGAACCGGAGTAACGCAGCATCGAATAACGGCCCGGCTTTCGACGAGGTGCGCGTAATAAGCGCGGAATACCGTAACGCGAAGTTGTACGAGAAAAAATAACCTGGTTCTAGAAAACCTTGTTTTGTTTGCGCACGCAATTTGCGTATGGAGCAGCGTATGGTCTATTATTATTATCGTGAGTAATAATAGCGATACAGCTGAACCGCAGCTGTTCGCCGGCGGCGCGCGGAAACGCGCATTCTGAAATACGTAAATGTCGCGATGCAATTCTCACGCGCTTCGGCGCGGAAATTGTATTCGCCGAGCTTGCCGTAAAAAGCTGCTTAACGTATCAATTAAAATGCCACGTGTGCCCGGGGATTACGCGCGGAACAGTCATCCATAAACATTCGAAGTTTCCGAAAGCCAAATCGATCATCGGTACCCGTTATAATAAATTCGTGATTGATAACAACTGTCATTTTGATGCGGAATTCTAGTATATTTTGACTGACACGCCGACACAGAAAGGCGAGTAATTAATTACGCGGAATGACAGTAGATGAATGAGACCGGGGATTGAATAAGATTTTAAATAAAACTTCGCGCGGCCCCCCGCGTCCCTTTTCGTTAATTCTTCCGCGATTGTCTAGGAAAAGTGCAGTTGTATTAAAATATTAAATTATTATGCTTCCTTCTGACGCCGATCTCTCTCGAGTACAACATTCTTGCTTCATGCAAAATAAATTTACATGTTGCCGCTTTGTAAGTTCCTTTGCATCGATCAGATGGAGATTCGCGGACAAATTTATTAATTATACGATTTATCATTACTTTTATTCGATGATTATAATTATTAAAAGTTAATGGTTATCTTTATCGAGACCTCCGTTCGAAGAATTGATTTTATCTTCTCAAATAATAATAAACGTAATAAAAGTCGAGATACTGGAAAGCGTATGTATGCGATGCATCACGAGATAATGCACGAATAAGACTCCGCTGGGCTACAGGCTTAGGTTTCCACACGAGCGTGGCTCGCATGCGTGTGCGTGCGAGGACGGCGTATACGCGATCGTAGTGTTCGTGCTGCACAGACCGATTTATTGATCACACGCGTCGCACGCAATACGACGAATATGCGTGCCTACTACATCGCGACTGTGTACGACATCTGAGAAGTTCTGTTCCACGATTTTATTATACACTGTAGTTATCTCGCATAAATGCGGGAGCAAAGAAATCCGCGTCGCTAATTGCGCCGGGGCAAAAACCGTCGGTACCATTACGAAACAAAGGAACAATTAACAAACGTGGATACGCATTACCGGCGAACTTTTATTAAAAGTCTTTCAACTTAGAAAAATATATATAAATTAGGGCTAATTAATTCCAGATGGAAAATACTTCGAGATTAATATTTGTCGCGGTGTTTAATATTTTAAGGAATAAACAACATGGAAAATTTTGAAATAAACGCAGTGAATATATTATTTATTCGCGGCCAATTAAATATGTTCGGACAATTTTTAATTGCTATAGACGTTTTGTAAAAATATTTTTACGGTTAATATCGTCAGAGTATATTATCATCTATAAGTATAAATTAGATTAAAATAGTAAATGTATAATGTATATTCGCGGACATTTATATGCGTATATAAAGTATATTGAGAAATAATTAAATACAAAATTTTCCACCCCTCGAACCTGATTCTATTAGAATTTGACATGTTTAGCATGATTTGCATTTTTTAAAGGCTTGGTAACGAATAGCAATAAGCAATAATTAACTGTTTAGAAAGGTCGAATAAGCTACATTGCATAAATGACATTCTAGTTTCCGTTAGATATTTTTTTTGTTAGACAGACGTGAAAACTACGCAAAGTACAGCAGCTGTCATTAGAATTAATCTATTTTCTTTCATGCACGATACAAAATTATAACCTGTATTAATTTTGCATATCAAAATTATGTATAGTCACTCTTGCAGCTTATTATTGCAGAAATATCAATGTAAAATACAATATACATGGCAGATTAATACACTCACGTGTCCACGCAACTAGCGATTGCATCACTTTTTCAAGTTTAATGCTGCGCAATAAATTCGGAACGAATTAAGCAGCGAGGTATTCAAAAATTATTTGAGTATGGCAACTAATTTTTTTACGGTATTAAAATGCGAAATTGCGCAATACATGATGAATTATATAAAACATTTATCTTTGAAATATCGTATATCGAACGTTGCAGGCGGTTTTATAAAAATTTCGGTGATTAAATTGCAAAATTATTTACGTGGAAAATAATATAATAAGTCGAAAGGTTCTTATTCAATTTTTAACTGTTCGTGTTATAATTCAATTAATTATCCTTGTAAAGCTAAATCTATTTGTATATTTTAACAAGAATGTAGAACGTTTAATTTTGACGTATTACACTTGTGAAAAGATGTATTACAAGTCGCGAAGGCAAAGAGAAGGATTTTTCGCGGATTGAAGATTATAAAGTCGGAAAATAAACGCAGCACTTGATAATTAAAATAATTAGTATACTCGGTATGTAAAAATCGATCGAACGAAATGTCAGTAGGAGCGCAAAATTGTGATGACGAATCCAAAAGCGAGAAAAAAAAAAACTTTGCCGCATGTGTAGTCATATATTATCATTTATAATTTATCATCGTTTTCACTAATACACAGGAGGCACACGTAAACTTTCCAAAAAATTCTTCGTACAGAAATTTTATTATCAATTAAACAGAAACCGTTTCGTGAACCTAAATTCCTATACCTATTTTTTATTTTTTTTTAAGGAAAGTACGCACCTAAAAATAATATAAAGCCCAAGTAGTACCTCATGTGACGTCAATTTCGGGTTCTTTTGACTTCCTGTTCTTTCTAGATGATCCCACCGATTTGATTATAACGCGAAATAAGCAGAAAATAATCCGACAGAAGTAATCGCCAATTTGCAATATCTCTAGCTAAAATAAACCCGCGGAAGCCCCTTGACCGCGCGTTGACAGATTGCCAAAAGGATAAATATTTACTCGAACATGGCGGCGGCGTGAATCACTCAGAGACCGACACCGCAGCTTTCGATAAAATCGTCACGCCCGCCGGCGGGCAACTCCGTCCGGTTGCGTTAAACGCACGGAGGAATCGCGGGTGTAGCTTTCTTAAGGAGCCGTATCACCTCGCGCCATTCACGATCGCGAAATACGTAAGCTCCGCCGGCTATAAAAGCGCGCGGCGTCGAACAACGAGCGGGACGGCGCAATTAATGGCGTGGGCCGTGGTCGATCGTGCAATTAACTTTAACGAACGGGCGGCCTTGCGATTAAACTTAATTAGTATCGCAGTAATAACTCGTTAATAATCAGAACCGTGTGGAGAATGGTGGCTCTGTGTGGGCACCGACGTGCACGTGTGCGAGCGCGCATCGCCGTTCCTCCGAGACACGCAAGTGTCTTTCGCGGGTCACGTATTCGCACACGTACGCGCCCAGAAGCGTCGCGTGTGTGAAACGGGAACTCGTGTTCGTGTGACGCCAGCGACGACGAGAGGAGAGACGCTACGCACTTCCGACGCCGAGAAAAACGGAGTAACGATAGTTGTTCTCGTACAGCAATGAAGAAGACGACGCCGCGATTAGCGCAGCGTTAATAAAACTACGCGCGTAAAGAGAGAGTGATGGAAACGGAATTTCTAAAAAGCGAAAATCAAAACGGTGGCACGTGAACGATGCGCTGACCGCTTCTTCTTCACCTTGTTTACGTTCGGGGTTCAATTTTAGCCGGAATAAAAAATATCGTGAGGTCGGACGAGGAGAAGTAACAGCATAGACGATTACGTTTAAGGCCGATTTAATCGTTTATACCACTTCGATAAGCTTCACTCGATAGACATTCGTTATGCGTGCTTCTTTTATTTGAAAGAAAAAAGAAAAAAAAAGAAAAAGAAAGAAAGAAAGAAAAAGATAACGACAGACACTCGTTTATCTGATAGATATATCAATTACTTGGTAGCGACCGGTTTTCTACGTTTGCTATTGCACATTGTTTCCTTCGATCTTTCCGAATTCGTAAAATTAGCATAGCTGGAGTCTTGGTTTACCTTGTGGTTCCGGTATCTTTGGTATCTGAGTTTTTTTTCCCTGGTTGTCTGGGCGCACTAGGAGGTGAGATTGATAACGGGAGACGAGTTCCTCCGTCCCGATATGAGCGACATGTGGAGACCGATTGGAGACGGGGTTCCCACGGAGTTTGTGCGCGACGAAAGAAGCAGCGTCCAAACTTGACGGTACGAGTAATAGGCGGAATGACTTCGGTTTGCAAACCCGTCAATGAGGCACTGCGTTCTTTTTCATCTTCTTCGCGCCTCGCGCCACTAACGCCGAAGCTTCTTTTTCTGTCTTGCTTGGCGACACTCGGCTCGTCCCCCTCAGAAGCGCGACATACGAACCGCGTAGCCGCGCACGATGCTACGCGTGTAAAGATCAATGGCTCGGTTGGATACGCACGTACGTCGCTCGCTCTCTTAGTCGCGCGCGGAAAGAGGTACAGCGAGAGGGAAAGGGTTTGACCGAAGCAGCGTAAGTAAAAAGGTCCGCGCACCACCGTCCTTTTTTGGTCCGAAGAGCGAATTGTCGCGGATAAGGCGGATTGTAAAGCACGAACCTGATTGCGGAGCGGCCCGGCGAATTATGGTTCTCTTTACGCTTTCGACGGCTGCTCCGTTCCCTCTACTGCTCATGCTCGTCACCCCCGTGTACTCCACTTCTCGGTGCTCTCACATGATCCCCACCATCGTGCACAATCATATGATCCCCACCAGGCTAGAATTCCTGCCATTAGGTCCGTAGCTGATATCCCCACCAGAAACGAGGATGACCGAGAAGAGGTGGAGGCTCAGAACGTTGGCACCTTGCGACGTTAACTCGGGGATGTTGATTGCCGAGACGATGCTCGATCATACTTTACACTATCCAGTCGCGAGATTTTTGTGAGAATATATATATGTATATTTTTCTTTTTTTTTTTTTTTTTTTTTTTTAAAGAAAGAATTTTGTACGCCACGGAAGCTGTTACTTTACTGAGTTCAGGTCGTTTCTACTTCTATTCTATTTATATTCTACTTCTATTTATATTGAAATTTTTTAGACGCATTAAAATTTTCTAATAAACCCCGAGATCGAGCGTCCCCGGAGCGAAATTTTGTAGTTTTTGATATTTATTATTACTTTGACTGCAACTATCAATTTCGACGATGTTATTTTTGTAAATTTTTAATAACGCCGCGATTCTATCTTTATTTTCGACGCCGTTGAAATCTGGTTCGGGAAGATATGGATATTATAGTGCTTATTAGATATTTCTGTACCAAATTCGAGATGACGAAAATACGCATTGTTAAAGGCAGCTTTGATGTCACAGTTTCGAAATAGAAAGCAATCGATACTAATGAGAATATTTTCTCAAAAATAGTAATTACGTTTTTGAACTGGATTTTAGAAAAAGAAAAATTTTTTATTTATTAACCTCTTTGCAACGCTTTTTAAAAAATATTTATATTAACTGTAAATGTTATAAATAATTCATAACCCTATCAGTAATCTCCCACTGTGCAAGCACTAGTCGTAAATAGTACGGACTCTATTGTCCATTCGGCGTAACTGTACTCGGTAACAAATATTCAATTGACCAGTGAAAAGCGTGAAGAACGCAGTTTAAAATTTCGAAAAAAAATTTTTTTTTAAGCTTTGCATCAGAAAATTGCTTTTTCTTTTACTCCATACAACGTACACGTACATTCACAAGCCTCAAGGTTTTTTTTTCTTTTTTTTTTCTTTTTAAATTACACGTTTTTGATTGCGACCATATTCGATACTTTCCGATTTTTTTTTTTTCGTCTATAATGCCTGAGAGCGCAGATTTAACTACGCGAAGTGTTTTTTCGTTGATAAAACGTATTCCGCGGATTACAATCAATCGTGGCGGTAGCTTTTTGGGTCGGACATTTTGCCAAAACGTTCTAGACGTAGTCGTCAGCGTGTAACGCCAACGGCATACTAAGTAGCAGTTCTCGCAGCCACCCTTCGCGGTGTCGCACGATCGATATTCCGTTTCAAAGACACACCCCGTTGAACGCAGTTCGCGACTGCGAGCTTACCAAGAGGTGGTGACTGACCGGAGACGTTCTCAGATATCGGCGTTATCGCTGAAGGTAACGGTAAGGGATCGCCGGGAAAAGTCGCGCCGATGTACGGAAAAGTGCCGTACTTATTTCATTTTCTACTACTTTCATTTTATTTCCTTCACCCCCCGGTAGATGTCGATATTTGCGATTTCGCCCTCTCACGAGGTTGCGAAACCGTAATTGTTACCTTAACAGATGTTGCAATCTGGGTTTCTTTATTTTATTTTATTTTATTTTTTTCTTTTTTTCGAACAAGACTCGTGGACTTCTTTCATTGCGCATATTAATGATCGTCAGATATGTAGAATCTTGGAAATCATTATTTCGTTATTTATACGACGATAATAATTATAATAAATAATGTATATTAACGGTTTTTTAATCTCTTTTTAAAATCTAATTTACCTTTGATGTGTCTTCTTTTTTATTTAGTAATGTAAAATATAACGGTTGAATCGATGGATTTGACATCAGTTGAATCATTTCTTATCGATTATGCGTATCTATGTAATAAAATCTGACGACTTTTATTAAAATGTTATAATGACGACAAGAAACGCGTGACAAGTACACATTTTAATCAGCGATATTTACGCGCGCATTTAATTAGCGATATTTTACGAGAATTATGTTTACCTATGGGCATTTCGCAAATTAACGGAGATATTCGAGGAAAATTTTTAATTGTTTTACAAACGATTCGCTTGTCGCGAGTATTCAAATAAAGATAATTCGCAGCAATTGATTTTCTAGCAAACAACAATGTAATTAACGTAATCGCTTTAACAATATCGCTTCGAAACTATTTATTGATAATTTATTGGTATTTCGGCAGTTCTGCAATAAAATTTCAACGATAAAGTAACGAAAGTAACCAGCACTGAAATTAATTTTATTTAGTTATCAATTTATGTTGTTCGAAATATAACAATCGAGCGAAGCTGAATAAGTAGAGACTATTTTTGGTAATCAATAACTGGGATGGCTGTTGCAATAGGTAGTAATCATAATTCATAAATCATAAGTAATCATAATTTTTTTATTATTTCTTTTAATTACAAGTAATTGTAATTACGTGACTATTTTTTTTTTTTTACATCTCTGCAATCGATATACTAATTACGTTCATTATTTATCGCGCATTTTTTTTTAATCTAATGGGAATAAGGAATTAATGAAAACAGATTAATGAAAAATCATTCCGCCGTCGTAACAACGTCAGTTGACACTGCGATAAATCGAATTTCATTTCGAATAATCAGGCATCGGAATATCGACAGGCGTACGCGACAATACGCGGGTATTTTAAGAATGAAAAGCACTGTCTATCGACAACCGCGCGGCGAACAATGCCGTTATTATTCCAGATCTTTAAATATTATGAATAATCCAATATATTTTTGTCAAGTTATTACCGCAATTATTCTTAAAGAACAATCCCCCGCGATATTTCAATAAACCCGTCGACGAGTGAGAGCTCTTCCCTCCCAATGTCGGTGAGTTACTCGCTGGTGTTCGTGCTTATATAAAATGTTTCGCTGAGTGACTCATCGTTATGAGATAAAAGATTAACGTATATGCATATCGCTGAAAGGCTTGAATTTAAGTGTGCCGCGTACATAATTTTTCGGGAACGATTCGTCGAACGGCGGTAACCGGAGATACCGCGGGTACAGGTCGCCGACGATTTTCACGGCGGAGAGTCACCTGTACGAGCCCGATGGTCCCGAACTGTCATCTCTCGTAGTCGCAGCCACGTGTCCCGCGTCGGCCTCCTGATTATCCAGCGTCGCGGCGCGAAGTCTCGGCTGCGCCAGCGCACGCGATCGATATCCCAGACCGCCGGGGTTTTCGTCTGTCCGCGTGACGTCACGGTGTGCGAGCCGAGCCAAGACGATAGGGGCCGTAGTCTACCGAGGGTGATCGAGGTGCGAACCGCGTTAAGAGCGAGCCGTCGTTCCGACGTAGTGTCCGCCGACGTCGATCTCGAACGGCCCGCGCGAATAAATCGGCCCCTCGTCGACGTCGCGAGCGAGTCCGCGGCACCCTCCGGGCGAACGTTTTCCGCGCCCCCGACGGAGAAGGGCTCCCCGTTCGAGTTCCTGTGCGCGAACGTCGAGGGCGAAAAACATCTGTGCGGGAACAAGTGACAGCTCCGAGTGGTATGCCCCGGTTTCCCCCTAGAGACCCGAGGGACGTAACGGCCCGCGGAAAGAGAGTCCCGTAAGTTTCGCCAGCACGTGAGGGAGCGAAGTAACCGACGACGACTCCGCCGGGAGCGTCGGCGAAAGGGGGGCGCGCGCAAGGTCACCACGACCTCCAAAACCGAGGCGCCGATCGGCGCCGCGCAAAAAATTGGTCCAGATCCTGGGCGAGGGAAACGGATCCACGTTGCCGACGGCGATTCGCGGTGCCGCGCGTCTGGCCATTTGCCGGCGCTTTCCACTGACACGCGATGATTTCCGCGGCGATGCACGCAGTGGAGAGTGGACGGAAGTAGCGCGCCGCGCGCTGTCTGATGCGAGCTGCAACCCCCTTCTTCGGGTCGCGGCGCAGCTGAGCTCGACCGGGCGCGACCCACAGCCCTACATTCGCGGTCTGCGGCGTGACCTAACTTCACCCCACCTTGGACGAGCTTCGTTACCACCCTCTCTACTCCGTCAACCGTGACGAGATCTTACGCATCGGATTCTCCCGTCACGCCGATACACATCGGCGTAGACTAGCCTTCGGTTTAATTTGCTCTCCACCCTTATCAATTCTCAAAATTGAAAATAAGTAGACGGGAAATTGCATTCGGATCGCGTTTGTGGAAATGGGCAGTGGCGTATTTTTTTTACGTAAATTGACAGGATATCGGTACTACTTCTGTTGTACTTTCCTCGAATAGTTCAGAAAGTGCTTTAAGAATATCTTTATTCGTTTAGAAAATTTTTGTAATATCGTTTTCGGAAACGTTGCTCATCTCTGCGTTAATGCTTTTTAATATTTTATTAAATATTTCTAAATTTTCTCGGGAGGGAAAAATTTACGTTGAATAATTTCAGTGATAAAATGAATATATTCGCACTTATTCCTTTTTTAAATTTACGTTAGCGAAGACTTAATACATAAATCGCGGCTAATTAAATTTTTTCATTTTTCGCGCAATCGGAAAAATTATTCGTATTGTATATTCGATGAGTTAAGTATCTGACCTTGGCAGAGAGAAATCAATTATTCACGTACAACGGCAGTCTAGGGACAACGCCTTTCGACGACAGTGCCATTAATTAACGAACAAACGGTTTGACGGCACCAGGCCGACCCTGTTATCACCGTAACGATAGCCGCGATAACGTCGCGCCGGGAATACGGGAGCTTTATGAGACCGTCTACTTTAATATTCGTCCGAGAAGCCATTGCTATACCGCGAGATGCACCGCATTCGCATTAACAGCAACGGTAAAGTGTTATTTCTTTGATCCGGAGCCCGCAATTTTTCTCGACTTTTAAAGCTTCCCATAAAATTACATTTACACAAATATTGCTTCACGTACCGCGGATATAACGACGGATACGTATTTGAAACGGGGTATACCGCCGCGTAAAAAAGACTTGACACGGTAATAAGGTGAAAAAAAAAAAGAAAAAAAAACGTGTATCGCGAAAACATCAGTTCGATTCGTTCAAGCTCGAACCATCCGCGTGATAACGGTGAAACTAATTTCTGTACGTGCAAAAGTTGCAGCGTGAGAGCTGCATCGCGGGAGAACGTCGCGCGAATATTTTTCGTACGTATCGGAGAATGACGGATAATCGTACGTAGAATTCAATATATTGATAGTTAACGATGTAACACATTCAACGCACGTGCCGCCAATCGCATGCAATCGAGGGAACGTCCCATCATACGCGTCAAGGTATTATTTATGTGTGCTGCGGTCCTATTTAAATAATTGAATAATTTGCAGCCAAATTAATGGCATATCATCAATTTTCTGCCTGTTTAAACAACAATGACGAAACGAATAATTTCCGTTAATTAAAGCCGCAAGTAATAAATAATTTTCATCTCGGCCGAACTATAATTAGAGGCTATTTAAATATGTAGCGATTGCGACAATTACAGAACGTCAAGTGAACGAGTTGCTTTAACAAGCGTAAACAGTAATCAGCTAATTCGTCTTTCCTCGCACTTGTTCTCGAATCGAGATCTCCGGCTTGATGATTTGTAATTGATAAACGTGTACTGTCTGGACGACGTCCGAGAAGAGCGATTGATGCAATTTCAGAATTAAATAAAATAGGAAGTTATCTGTCGCTATTTGATAGGACGATCATGTCGCGATTTATAAGAAATTAATTCAGGAATATAATAAGTCAGTACATGCAGGTTACATAATCGACGCGACGTTTTCGCACTGATAAGTTGTCCAGCTGCTGCCATTATCGTCGACAATTACCGCCTCTCAGAAAAATTTTTTTCGCTAAATTGATAGGATATTCTTTAGATAACGATCTTCATTAAACGAATTTATTAAACTATTTTTTTCACTTTAAAAAATTTGTTTTTTGTCTTTTTGCACATAACTTTAATTCAATATCTATATTTTAAAGTTCTGATTAAATTAAAACGTTTATTTAAAAATACATCTCAATTAAAATCCCCCTTTTTTTTTCTCAATTCGCAGATAGTAATTTCGACTCCACCGCATATCCTACTTTCAAAAATAAAAAAGAAAAAAAATTCGCCCGACAACGTACGGAGACCTCCGGAAGCATTTTACGTAATATTTACAACGCTAAAAGTAGTGAGAAAAACGTACGTATAGCAGCGATACGAGTCGATAAGAGCAGGAGCGAATAAGGGAGCGGAAAACGCGTGGTACGGAAGAGTAAAGGCTGCAAGAGTCCCGGAAGGGATAGCCCTCGCTTGTGATGTGTTGTAGCCCCCCGGGGGACCGCGGGGGCAGGAGGTCAGAGGCAGATCGTTTCTGAGGGCAAGCACGGCTCGGTTGTCTCGCAACGAAATCGTCGGCAGGGCGGAAGAGGAGGTAGGATGGTGTGACCTCCGGCGTCATCCCGCCCGACGCGGAGGTGGTGCTGGAGGTGGTGGTGGCCGCGATAGAGTCGAGCAGCTGCTCGACTCAGAGGAGGAGGAGCCGACGGCGATGTCGAGGCAGCTACGAGATCGAGACCACGTGAACCACGACTATCAGGAGGGCTACGGCGATTTTCGGAACCTGCGCGACCTCAGGGATTTTCGGGACTTCCACCGGGACACGCTCGACGAAAGGGACGGGCCCACCACCGGCAGGATCTATCGGGACGACTATCCGGAGGAGTACGATCATCATCCGCCTGCTGCATCCACCTCGGCGAATCATACCACCAACCCGGTGAGTCGATACTTTCTTTTATGAAACGATGAGTAAAGAATGTCGGTGTATTGATAAATGTCTTTTAAATCTTTCGCGGTACTGTGGGGGAGGTGTACGTTTTAGTGAAATTTTATATTTTATTATGAAAGAGTTAAGATGGCCAAATCGTGCTAAGGTTTTCTTTTTTCTTTTTTTTTTTTTTAACGAGGGATATCGATATTCCAAATTGTTAAAATTATTTTTTTTTTTTTTAAGAAAAAGATATGTGAGACTTTTTTAATGCATTGAACTATTGTCTAGTTACATATTATTGTGTAATAATTATTTTTTAAAACGGTGCTTATTATTGAATATTAAAAGGAATGAGAAAGTTACGGAAAATTACCAATGTAAGTTCAAGGCGTTTATAACTTTAATACTCGCCGTGTCGTTAGAAAAATAAAGCTTTGCGCAGCGCGATAACGGCTGTCTCCACTCTTTCTCGGTGGTATTATATCTTGCAACTGCACCGTTGTGTAAGGAAAGCACGGTCGTTTCTATTAAAAACTTGCTCCCGCGGGTCCGCTTAAAACTCGAACAGCTATTTGTATAACGTTACCCTCCCCTTTCGTTCGCGTTGCTACGAACGAGGAATAGTTGCGAACTTGGACCATCAGGCGCGAGTTCCAAATCCTATCGAAATTTATGTCCTAAACAGTTTCTATCCTGCATATTGGTTTCTCCGCAACGATATACTTAACTTGCACTACGTCTCTCTTGCTTTATCAATCTCTGCTTAGCCAAGTAACGTGAACGATGTAGAACAATTAAGAATATTTGTCTGCGAGGACCTTCTTCGCACAAAATACGTAGCCTAGAATAATATTTTTTAATATACGTATACGTATAATAAAATATTAAAATTATAAAATTAAATAATTAAATTAAACTATTCGATTAAATAATTAAATTTAAACTGTCGCAAAATAATTTAATATTATAACTCAAACAATAGCGAAAGAAACGAGTTTTTAAGTATACGTTGAATTATTTGCATACATCGCCACTTACTTGCTTCAAAGCACTTTTTATTTCTCGTAGTTTGCAATTAAAATTGATTATATTTGTCTTAATATTAATGCCGGAATATTGCGCGTACGTCCACGCGGGACGATGTTTACCACGATTTTGAACCAGCGATCGTACAGTCGAACGGGAAGATTTATTCCCGCGCGCAGATGGAGTTAATATTACGTTACAAATCACTGATAATAAATTAGCGAGAAATTTAGCAGTTGAACGTTAGGCTGGGATTCTCCGATATTCTTGTTAATAAACAAACTGCCGTTAGTCACCTTATAATACGCGTGTGTATCGTATTGCGCAACATTACGCTTCGTTCGGACGTACATATTCTCGGCACTCGTATTTTATATTGGAACTTTATCTCGCAGTACGGAGATTTCTGCAACCGTATACTTCGTGCTTTCTTATCGAGCAATAAATTCAAATTAACGTAACCATTGATTAATATCGTCGTTACGATCTCTCTCTCTCTCTCTCTTTTTCTTTTGCTTTTTCTTTTTCTATAGTAACTATTTATTTCAGATTATGCGATACTGCTACCACGTGCGCGTGTATATTAATTCTGAAATTCCTTATAATCGCGCCACGACTCGCCTCATCGCGAAGAAACACGTGCCCGTTTATATTGCTATTGCGAACTTTTATGCCCGCGTTTCGATTGAGATTGCTTTATGCGATCGAACAGTAAAATCATAACCGTTTCCGTTCCCGCGCCGCGCCTTGGTTTTATTCCATATTTTTATTATCTCATATTTTATTTCATCGAGGCGAAATGTATATATTTGCGTCCGCGCGTACATTTTCCAGAAATAGGATGAGGATAAAAATCTGCCTCGTTTTTAAATTATCATATTAAAATATACATACAGAAAAGAATTTTATTTAAAATGACAGCGTTCTTCAAAAATAATTGTTGGCATAATTAATTAAGCTCGCGTCGCTTTTTCCTTACCGTAAAATTTTGTCCATACGGAGTTGTCGCTTGAAATCCGAAATAAGAATTATTTACACGACAAGTTACTAGTTGCATCGAACGAGTTAATAATTCGCGAAAGATCGCAGGATCGAGTCTGATCGCGTCTTACATAAGTTTAAGGTAGGATACTCCGAAAGATACACTGTTCTTGATAACTGCTGTTCCTCTATTCGATGGTTGGCGGGCCACTTAGTCGTAAACAATCTTGTTTGCGCGGAGAGCCAGCTTCTGCGCGAAGTTTCCTCTAAACTCGAAACGAGGTCAAGCGTGTTAGAGAACGAAATTGTACAACGGCGAGGCCGGGAGCGCGATATCGAGGGATCGACCTCTTTGATGACAGCGCTCGTTTTAGGCCCCCTTTGACGTTTCCCCGGTAATCGGCGGCGGTACTCTTCATTTAGCGCTCCTGCATCTTTCATGGCCGTGACGCCTTCGCAAAGCCACATCTCCGCGGAGTTCTCTCATTTGTAGCCGTATTCATCGCGGCGGTTCCACCCTGCTGTTCTGCCCCTCGAGGGTCAGACTCGCTAATGAGAGGGATGGAAAACCTTGCATAGCCCGGAGGGCGAGAGATGGCGGGGATGACAAGGTGGAAAATGGAATCTGCCCTCTCGGAGGACGCTTTTTCACTGAGCGAGTGTGACGCACGACTTGTAAAACTGGGCCACCTCCGTCCCTTACGATTCCGATATATTAGTTTGCTCGGGTAATGCAATGTGCGTCTCCGGCGTTACCTATCGAGCTTTCCCCTCGCATTTGACTCCGATAAATCTTTTCCTTTTGTCATTTTTTAAATATTTTTTTATTATCAACTGATTTATATTTCGATACAGTTGCGGTGTAATATAATTGTATCGCAGTTTCGCTTTTTGCTACTTAGAGATGCTTGTTACATTTACCACTATATATCAAAACTATTCCTGCTTAAGCAACGGCGCCTTGTTACGGGGTTAACTAATTTCTTCGTGGCTCGCGAGGAAGAGTCATCACGTTGGTTCTAACGCTCGCGCAATTACGCTGATATATATCTTCGCATAATCGTACTATTGCGCGCTCGTTCGCGTGGATAATCCGGCCATCGTGAGAATTATTTCACGTCGTTCAATTTGTCAGCTCGCAGAATGCGGAACGATTTTATTTCTCTCGGGCATCTTAACGTCGCGGAGGAATTCTTTTAAAATTAATTGCCGCGACGTTTGACGTGAGATTTTTATTCGAAATTAATTTTACTCGGAATGATACGTCGCGAATATCACGCGCGTGCAAATAATGCCTCGCAAACGTGCGAAAAATCTTTAGGATCGAAGGCGACCGAATCCTTTGCTCGTTTTAATAATTTCATTAAGACGTCGTACCGCTGCATCGGCTTATCGAATTGCGGTGACGCCTCTCGCGGACCATCCACGCTGGTTTTGAAGAGTCGTTCCTTTAATCGATATTGTTAGGTAACGGGCACGGGCGTGTTCGCATTCATCACGCGCGTTTATCATTACACCCGTTCACTCACACCGATTGTGCATTCAGCAATCTTACACGCTCCGTAATCGTCTGTAATTATGCAAATACCGGTCATACACACATTACGTTCGTAACTATGTAGTTACTGCGTATGATAATCGCACGTGGATTTAAACGAGGTTTCCGATGGAACGATCGGATCATTATCGCTAGCGATCGAATCAATCCCTTTTTTTTTTTCTTTTTCTTGTTTTTTCTTTTTCCAAATTAGATGATTATCTTTTTAGAATTGATACACAACGCTCGAAATAAAAATTGCCTAGTCGGAGGGCAAATAAAAGAGGAGATTTCGCAATGCTGTCGGGAGAGAATTATTTCAACGAGAACGCCTTTCCAAAATTTCTCGATATATCTAACGTTGCTAGTATGTGTGCCAGAGTGTTTCTATGCGTCATATGTGCTGCACTGCAGCGAATGGAAATCGAATCGATGACCCTTCTACCTGACACTGTCCCCTTTCAAAAACGTTATAAAGTCGAACGTTTCTGACTACGTACGTGTATAATAACGGACTGATATAATTTTAAACACCCGAACAAATTATTTCGGATATTACGTCAATAAGATCATTAAAAAAAATTATCCAAACGTAAACGTTATATCTACGAAATCTTCCTAACGTCTTTTATACGCGTTGCGCGATGTCGCGCTGGAGATCGTCATTAATTAAGATAATCATCGATAGTAGATAGCATGATCGCGAGTTGTTATGCATTGTAACCAAATTAATGTGTTTTGAAGCGCACTCGCTCCTGCAGATTTGTTCTAAAAATACGACTTCATGCACATAATTTTAATTGCCACTCGCGTTACCTTACTGAAATTAAAAATCCATTTACATACGTCGATTGAAGATGCATATTTATTCCACACCGGGATTATATAATTTCACCGTAAGTCATGTAAACTGGATTGGGTGGCGGATGACGAGGAAATCTGCAGTGGAAAATTTCGATTGACGTAAGGTTGCGTTAGCATTAACATCTAATTGCCGCAATGCGCGCACGTGTAACTTGAAAGTAGAGCGTTGTTACTGCTACCGCACGCAATTAATATCTCTCGATCTGCATGCGAAAAGGCGAGTTATTACTCCTAATAGCTTCACTGCCCCGGAGCATGTAAGTTACCGCGGCTTTGATTTTGAAAAATCCCGGACCACCCGCGTTCGCGTCTCTGACGGAAATCCGATATCCCGATCGGTCATCTACTTCCGCAAATTTGTAAGATAATAACTTGCGGCATACGCGATGCAGTAATAATAAATCATAACCAATTTTTTTTTTTTTACGCTTATCGTAACGGAAAAACAGACAGGGCGAAATTAGCGTAGCGTAAACGTTCGAATGCATTAAATAAATTTTACGTAGATATTCTTTATAAAGGTAAAAATATAAATATCTCATTACAAAATAAGTTGCTGTCGCAAAAATAATTACATTAACGTCACTGTTACAAATTTTCTCCGTTGATCGTTTTGTAATCGTTTATTTCCCATTTAGTATAAAGAATTTTTTTTTTAAAAAGCAAACTTGAAATAAAAATTGGAATAACTCAAGTATGCGTTCGCCTGAAAAACATTGTCGGCGAGCGCGAATCGATGCAGAGGTAGTAGATGAAAGGTCGTGAAATGAGGTGGTCTCTCGCCGTCTTACGGGGAATTCTTCTGGGTAGTAGGTCTCTGTAGCTGTTTCAGGTCTGCGGACCCGGTTTCGACGAATATAGGTCAGTGTACAAACCGGCAGGAGCAAAAGAGTTGAATTTTTGCCTGTGAGCTCGTCTCGATCCCTCTGAACCGCGCTCGCCTCGGCGTCGAGGACTGCTAAACGGCTAAACGGGTTTGCACGGGTGTTCCCTTTCTTCCTCCTTTCCGTCTCTCTTCTTGTTTTCTTTTACCGAGAAAAGATTCCACCGACTATATCTCGTAGGCCGAGTCAAAATTATTGTTAATAGGGCGCTGTCAGTGTATGCACGGATATTAACATGGCCTTTGGCTATCCGCTAGCCCCCGAAGACGTCGCCTAATGCATGGCACCTTAATGCCTTTGGTAATTAAATACTTATTGTTCTTCATCGCGTCCACGTAGTATTCTTTTTTTTTTTTTTTTTTTTTTTTTTTTCTTTTCTTAATCCATGATTGATATTTGTTTTAAACGTTCCCAGCGAAATGTTCGCTGACTGTAATCTTCAGTGTCTAAATACGAAAATATTTAATGTGGCATGCATAAGTATTAAAAAACAGGTTCTGGCGAAAAGTTTAAATTTAATGTGTAATATTTAAAGCGCGAATATCTTACATTTTGTTAAATGGCATAAGGCGTTTCCGCCGTTGAGGTGCGACGCGGTACCTGAGTATACATTGGCGCATAGCTAACAAGGATACGGCGGGATTCGTACGGGAATATATCGGTTTTCGATCACGCCGTGCCCTCGTCTTCCTTCCTTCCCCATGACCGTGAGCTCTGATTTGGAATTCGCAGTTGCATTCTGATCCGATACCTCGGGTGCGTGATGCACCTGCTAAAGCGGAACGTCTTCCGCTACAAACGGTTTGCAAGGAGAATTGAAAATGATGACCGTAAATTATTGAGTTAACGCAGCTATTTCTTATTTATTACGCCCACTTGATCTTGATTAAAACGTCCGTAATAGCTCCGACATTTCGCGAAATACTTGCAGAGGAATACGCAATAATTTAACGAACTTGAGGACACGCGATCGATTAAATAAAAGTTTAACAGAACCCAATTAAATAAATAAAACGGAATCGAGAATTTTTTTTCTTTTTTTTTCTCTTTTTTTTTTTTTTTTTTTTTAATTTTAAATCTCGAATTCTTTCCGGGCAGCTCTTGTACTATCCACTTTTACGCATGATTTAATTGACGGCTTGTTTGCGCTTATACATTCTGGGCTTGCCAGTGTGTAAATGATGAGAAAGTGCGTATCGTTTTACAAGTGGACTTGTATAAATTCCACTAAGAAATATTTCTAATTTAATCTTTCACGTTTCCGATGGCGCGGCAGGCGCCTTGCCGTGGGGCGCGCGGCTCGGTAACATACTTTCAACAAAGCCAATCAAGCCGGGTAAAGATCCAGTGCACAGGCATCCGATTTGCCCGCATGTTTATAGAATTTATTACTTTCAAGCTGCTACTTCCCAAGTAGTTTACGATCGAAATGCTTATTATTTAATTGCCAGCCGGTAGATATTAGCTGTTCAATATTCTCGAATTACAGTCGTCCGAATAGACGAATCGATTCTTCATTTTCCGTTTCCGTTGCAATATTTAGTTGCTCGATAATATATTGAGAAATAATTTTTTTTTTTCTTTTCTTTATTATTGAATATCGTTGAATTAAATAATATTGCGCGCATTGCTTTCGGCGATTCGACAAAGGAGAATGAGTTTTAAAAGAGGCGAGTGCAATAAGAGGCCGGGAAAAACGAGAGACTCGAAACAACTATTATTTCTAAAGTATTATTCTAAAAACGCGGGATCTCACTTTACGTAGAACTTTTGTTATTCTAGACCCAAATCCACAGGGAAACTAGAGAGGAAGTTATACAAACTCCGGTACATTCCATTCCATTCTTTACTTCTGCGTTTCTGGAATATTCCTTTTTTCTGTCAGATTTTCACTTCGCATACGTGCTTCGTATGCGCCGGTCCCAGCATCCAGGTCCAGCGTCTCGAACTAAAATAAGATAATATATCGTTAAAATAAAACTTACGCAATATAAATAAATGAAATATAAAATTTAATAATATAATTATTAGACTTTTAGGCCATTATTGTTAAAAACCATAATTCCACTAATAAGATAATATAATAATTATATATTATTACATTATTAATTTGGCTTCGTCACGTGCAGCCCTTCTTCAATGCAAAATAACTTCTCGTAATTGCCCGTCGACATTGTATTACTTGCATCGCGCCGGACAACCTTAAAGTCAACTCTATATATTCTTAAGAAAAAAAAAAAAGATAAAATAAAACTGACGAGAGGGCCATTTTAAGTCCCGCGTAAAACGTCGCCGATGCGCGAAGTCGAGGATAACGACGGCAGCGGCGGCTGACGCTGTCCCGTCCGGTACACCTGCGAAATTAGCCGCGAGAAAAAGCCTCTTGGTGGGCCGCGTGCCACCGAAATTGCGGAATTATTATTCTTCTCGGAATACCGTGACGCGAGTGTCTCTGGATTGCATTAGGAGGGACGTGGACGGCGAAGCAACGAGAGAAAGAGAGATATAAAACACAGCGGACGACACGTGGAAGCAAAGGGGGGAGGGCGAAAGGAGAGAAAAGCACGAAATTATTTCTTAGGGGCTCGCACATAATCGCCATGTCCTTCGGCCAAGTAGACGAGGAACACGAGGACGCGCACGAGCGAGGCGTGCATCCTCTCATGCCTCATGCACCTGATCGGGGGCTCCTGCCGCTTAATTGGAAAGATTCACGTCGAGGATCGAGTATTGTATTCGCGGACAGGAGTCGCGTGAAGCACGCGAGGAGGAGGCGCGATCGCGGCTTTAACTTGACGGAGGCGCTCCGCTCGACGGCGAGATGAGGTGGCTTCGTGGCGCGATAAGCAGACAGGGGCGCAAGGTGCGTCGGGGTCGTTAGCTCGGTCGTTAACTGCCGGAGTTGTCTCGTTCGCGGGCAAAGCGTGTTACGTAATGAGTTAATACCACGGAAGTTGCGTTCTTTCTCCACTTCCGCGGGCGATCGGGCGCCCCCTTCGCGTCTTTACCCACCCTCTAAGAAGATTAAACGCACCTCGCCGCACACGCCGGCTGAACTGCCGTTCTTATTATTTCCGAGGCACGTGGCATTGCGGGATAATGAAGAGTTTCCGATAGGAACGTCGCGTATAATACTTATACTTTTCTCCGTAAATCGTATTACTCGAAGAAATAAACATGTCAGATTATTTGATATATTTTATTTAAAAATTAAATACAAAGAATTAGATTGACATTTTTTTTTTTAATGCAGTAACGCGAAATATTTTTCTAGAAACTTGATTACATTTTAATGATTGTTGATTTATTTCTTTTATCAATTATATAACTTAAAATTTAACTTATTTAAAAAATTAAAAAGATGCAATAAGTATTTTAAGAAATGCAACACAATTTTTCAAATATGTTCTGCAAAGTCCTTATCAAAGTTAAATATATCTTATATATTATTTAATTTCCGGATTAATAAATTTTTGTGCATATACACATCTATCACATGCAATCGCAATTACGGATAAAAATGTGAACAATGATTTTTGGGGTTTATAATTTGGACATCACTTTGCAATTCAATGAACGCGTGTGCGTATTACAACCCGGTTATACATATATGCATACTAATTTTAACGAAGGAACTTTTTACTGCATCTCCTCGTTCTTTAAGTAGTCGTAATAATTTCCTGTCGAGATGCGCGACCCCTCGCGCCGAAGATAAGGTATCAGTTGCATATAACATCGCCACGTTTTAGTGGAAAGACATTTCTGTTTACTAGTGACCAGATTATAAATTACAAACTATTGATTTCTTTTCATTGTATTATTTGCATAATACTTTTATATCGTCACCGATAATTAAATATATCATTACGCTGTACAATTACATCTGGCATGCGGTTCTAAAATAATATTATGTTAAATGTAAAATTATCTATTAAAAAAAAAAAAAAGAAAATGAAAAAGAAAAAAGTAGCGCGGCAATCACGACTTAGGCTGTAAAACTGAAGCTAGTCTCGAATTCTTATGTAAAATATCATCGATACCGCCACATAGCCACGTATTATTACTTTGTGTCTGGAGATCCTGATGAAAAGGCCGGGATTTAATGAGTATCTCCATCCGATGCTGCGTAGATAAAAATAAATAGAGTAGAACGGGGAGGAGTGGTAAATTAAAAAAGAACAAGGAGAGAGAAACGCGAGAGCCTATGCGGCAACACGAATATCCATATTCCACTCGTACCTACATGATACTTTTATATAATACATTCTTTTAGGCGCACAGGATTGTGATCAGATGACAGAGGATTTATGACAATAAGCGTACCTTCTTTTAGAAAAACCTTTTCCAACTTTTCTCTCATTTGAATACACTTAGATCTTTAGAAATTTAGAACCAGTTTCCTGGTACTGGTACTGCAGGTATTATAACGTTTGAAGCATAACACATTGCAATGAAATAAGACATTTTGGAAAACGCCTTTTTTTTTTTTGGAAAACGCCCTTTTTTTTTTGGAAAAGTACTTTTCAGTCTTGCTCATTATTAACGTTTTACATATGTTTAGTATATTTTGTAAATGACAGAATTATTATTTTACAATTGAATTTTACAATTGAAGAAGCTATCTCTGATCTCGATTATTAATCAGCAGTCTTAATATCCGCTGAAGTTTTAAAATTTTAGATAAACGGGGCTGCGTTAAGAGACTCCTTTTCCGATTTTCTAGTAATCGAGGATACTCGGGCCGCGTTACACTTCCGGCATCGCGTTAGCGTTCCAAGTCTAATCGTGAAATGCTTCAGAGGAATAAAATGGATTTCGAGGCGCGGTGTAGATTCGGGGAGGCAGGCGCGAGACGGTGGCTCGCCAAAAGGCAATGGTAGAGAGTAAAAGTCTCGAGGGCCGGCTTACGGGGCCGCTTCTTGCTAGAAACGCATGAATAATGCAACAATTGGAACGACGAGCCTTTGTTTTCGCAGGCCCTTCGTTATGGGCCGCCAAATTGCTTGCAAGCTAGCCGCATCGTCGGCTAGTCACCGACCAATTTCGAGCACAACCAGCACCTATCTTCTTTGCACTATCGCGATCCAACCTTCCTCGTGCATACGGAGCCCTGCCGAATAATTAACAATTATGGGTGGAGCATACTAGTCTGCGTCGCAGCTGCACTTTGCACGCAAAAGGCTGTCAAGTGGATAGATATCCCTTTCCAGGAAACAAGCTGCGCTGGTAAATTAGGCCATGAAGGCTCTGTGATTAATTGTTGATGGTTCTTCACTTTCGATTTTTTGGGGTTTTTTTTTTGTTTTTATTCTTTTTTTTTTTACCAGCCGCAGACTTGTTGAGTTTTCGGGCTAAGGAAAGGGATTGCCCCGTGGCCCTTTGTGCATGTATAATCTCGCGACATTCGTCACATTTGAATTTTAATTCCTGTGCGTTCGAACAAATTTTATCTTCGCACTTTGGGCAGAAGATCTGAAAAAGGCGCGATAAAATATTAATTTTTTTAATATAGACTTTGTATTTAAATTAGTAAAATGTATTTTAACGCACGCGGTATATTGAAAGTTACGAGCGCGTATACAAAAATAAAATAAAATAAAACACCCGTGCGTCTCGTTGAAAAGAAAAAAGACGCGTGTGACAAAGGGCGAGTATATCGGAACGAAACGCCGACTTGATGACGCCCTCCCATCGATATTGCGGGTCGAATATTCTCATGCGTACCCCCGTAACCGCATCTTGGCGGGATATTGCCGTAGGTCGGGTCGAGAGCGGGCGGACTCGCCCCTTCGAGCCCGCTTCAGATGGCAGATTGCACTCGCAAGCTCGCCCCGTCGCGTCCGACCCACACAGAGCCTTCGGAAACCGGTAACCAAGTTCTTGCCGGAATTAATGGAATTCGGCCAAATGCCAACGAATCGAATTCGGTTTCCTTTGGTCCCGATTATCGTCCGGCTCCCTCCCGGCGCAGTTGCTTTTCTGATCACTAGACTAATGATCCGGTAGGAAAAGACAATGAGGCGTGGACCGCTATCTATCTCACAAATGACATTGCATTACTCGCGCTTAAATCAAGGACTCGAATAGGCTTTCTTTCCTTTCCACTCAAAGAGACGAAAAAGGTTCCTCGGCGCTGCGCATTTTCATTTAATAAAATAATTAATTACATATGAAATATTAATTACATATGAAAAAGTTTAACTTTACCTTCGATTTAGGACATGGACTATACGCCGATATATCTGCTTCGTGTTACGCTTTGAAATTTTAACGACCTCGAAACAACTTCGCCGGCGAATCAATTTCACTTGATAAGACAAATAGCTTGTCCGCGGCCTCGAAAATCCATAACGCAGATAAATCTGTGCGACGCGGTGCAGAATCCGCTGCGTAAATCTCAAGCTTTCTCGGGGACTTTTAGCCGTGGGAAGCGACGTCGCAAGCACTCGCGAGAGCGAAGAAATCGTGACGGGAGTACGGAAGACGTAATGAAAAAAAAAAGGGTCTCAGTGCTCGCGGCTAATAAAGAATTTATGGTCTTTGTTACCGGTACAGTTTTCTACGAATTAACATTGATTACCGGCCTGACCGCGCGATAAAAACTTAGAAAACGAGATACGCGCAGAAACCGATTAAACGAATTCATGAATAACTTAAGACCGTTTCACGACGCACCTGCCCCTCCCCTCTCCGTCCTTTCCCTCCTTCTTAATCCCCTTGCTCAGGCTACGTGACAGTTTTGGAGTCGTTCGCGCCGATCTCGTAATGTACTCGTTTAGACAGAGCTGACAACGTTGATGTTGAAAGTCAGATAGAATGATGGAAGCGCGTGATGAGGGTACCTCGATCTCAAATATCGTATTAAAAAGAAAGAAAAAAAAAGGACTTACGGCTATTTGAACGAATAACAGGATGAAACGAAATAAAATCTTCATCTTTGAGTCGAAGTTACATTCGACTCAGAGATTAAAGAGAAATTAATTGCATTTGCGTTGATTATAAAATTGGTAATATTAAAAAGAAGTGATTTCATGTATTTATTAATTTTTTTTTTCTTTTTTTTTATGAACTTTTACGTAATATTTCACACATTCCCGTTTGCGGGAATTTATTTTTAACCGACAATAAAGTGCTCGCATCTTATTTTTGCGCAATAAAAGACGCGAGGTATGCTAGATGCAAGAGTTAATCGGATTCCAAAATTTTGAAAAATTACCCAGCTTGTCCTCGGGCTCCCTTCGGCGATGGCAACGACGTCGTATTGGATCTCTTGCTAGTAAAACGCGTGCAGAAATTAAACGAGAGTCGTAAAACGGAGCCGCACCTCTGCACGGCCGCAGAATCGTCTCGCGAGTTCTATACCCGCGGACGCTCGTACGCAACGTGATGTACGGAAGAGAGATTTAACGTTTTATGGACGTTTTCGCGGGTGATTTACGTGATATCGACCGGTCCGCAAGGATGCCCGCGGGATATCGCATTATATGATTACACCGCTTGAGACTTTGCGTCTCATCTTTCTCATTCCGAACAATGTTTTAATACCGGTGTAACGTTAACTTTAACCGCGTGCGCAATTTTGTTAAATTATTATTACATAAACAGCGCGGAATTATCGAACCAAGCTGTCAAAATGTTTAAAATAATTGACGCACGTTTGTAAAAAAAAAAAAATCTGCAAGCCGAATGGAGTCGCTTCGTTAAAAAATTACTAGAGAATTGTTCGCCCAGCGGGTGAATATTTGTCGATGTAAATTAACACGAACGGGACACGTTAACAGTTTATCTCGTTTTCTTCTGAAATATAATTTCTTTAAAGAGCATAATGACATTTATAGGTGAAATACGATCGTCTGTGTTTTCGACGCGAATTAATTGCGGCGCGCTGCGCGCGGAATTTCACCGGCGTTTGCCGGGCGACGTTAATCACGGCGGATATAAACGGGACGATCGAAAATTGGATTTCCTTCGAACGGTCATAAAGTATTTCGCGCGTCTACGTATTTTCATTTTTCCTCCCGCTCAGTCGCGATCGCGTTGTCCGGGATTTGAAACGAAGTGACCGGCGGGGAAACGCAAGGGGGATAACTGGTTCTCATTTGCCGCCCGTTTGCGGTTATAGTCCGAGGGATATTAATCGCGGAATATACGAAATATTGCCGCAGCGAGACGCGCGGAATGCGCCGTTTTGACCAGGTGCGGTTGATAATAAACGAAACGAGACGAAGACCAAGTCGGTAATCCTAATCCTTCAGGTCTGAAACGAGACCTGGTGCGCGACGTCGAGAGACGCAGCGGCGTCAAAATTGCGCGCAAGCGATGACCACCGCGTGTCATTTACGCGAAACCCTCGATTTGCCTGCGACCGAGACGTCGATTACGCGTCACGTTCGCGATTCAAGGTCGAGGCGGTGATCGACGGATGTCTCTCGTCCGCGTAGATCGCGTTGAACGCGGGTCGATCGCCAAAGACAACTCGGGAATACACGAGCTACGCGCGAATCGCGGCAATTCACGGGACTGGATTGGCCGGATGAGCCGTTAATGAAGATAAAAATCTAATTAGCCGGCTATAAACGCGCGCGCGCGCGAACACCGGGAATTTTTAAGGCCGTCCTCGCCGACATGTAGCCAGGCGCAAATTCATGAGCTTCCTCTACGCGCGGTAAAAAGATTCTTTTCGACGCTGACGTCACGCGGATGAGAATGCGGTCAGTCCGGATGGGATACACGATAGTTATAGAAGTATCGGGCCAGGCGGCGGTGCGATTAAAATATTCGCCGTAAACGACGGCGGTTCGTCGAGATTATGCTGCTTGCTCGTTACCCGTAGACTGTAGAAATTTAATACGGCGTATAAAAACTTGAGAAACAAAAAAAAATAATTATCATATAAATATCACGCATATACGCTTCGTTTCTTTTTTTTTTTCTCTCTCTCTCTCTTTTTTTTTCTTTTTTTAAATTTATTTTATTATATTCTTGTGGCTTTTGCATGTGCGCTGATCGTTATATCATTCGACTTGATGAAGATAGGCTAAAGAGTAAAAGACGAACTCGAGGTATCGCGATACTCGGCAGAAATCAAAGGCGTAAGTTATTGATTAATAAAATTAATGTTGAAAAGATAAAAAATATATATATCTCTTGTAATAATGTTTTAAAAAGATTTCGTGGATTACTTACTGAACGCACTGCGAAGCGTGAAGAAATTTAATAGAACGATACTTCGTCTTTTCTTTCGACATGTCTAACGCTTAATCCGTAAGAGGGAACACGACGTTATAAGGGCTTGCCAGGCCTTATTAAGTATTTAGAGAGCATAAGGGCTTCGCCACTCGCTCGAATTACATCGTTTCCTTTCTTGCGAAGAGAAAATGTCTTAGTACCTACGAAGACCACCCGTCTCAGAAAAATTAATAGGCGGAAATACACCGATTGCATCTTCTTAACCGACACGGGAAAAAAAATTTCGTGGACGATAAATGAACGAAAAAAAAGAAAACGGCTCTAAATCAAGGGTGTAATTTTTTAAAGCATCAGACCTGTAGAGTTTGACGACGCGACGTTATAGTAGTGGTGCAGCGACAGCTGAAAGTTGCAATGCGATTAAAGGGGTTGCGCGTATATAATAAGCTACTGAAGGGAGCTCATGAGACACATGCGCCACTGATTTGGAAAAGCTTTAGGCGTTATTTTGAAATTTACAAAGCGTGAACTTGCAGCGCGATCCCTGCCGGGACCTGAAGCCGCGGAAAATGTTTTTCTTCCAACGTCGCGCTACGGTTTAATGTTTGCCACTACGCGTATAATATTCACGTAATAAATAATCTTTTCAAATTTAATTAAAATAAAATAATTAATGTCATAAATTTAATATTGATAATTGTAATTAATGTAAATATTTCCTTTGCGTCGCCGTAAATTTGATAATTAATACTATTTATAAATAATAATGAACGGCAATAATTAGCTCGTTAATTCAGTCGATTTCTGTCAACGCGGGCTGTTATAAATTTTTGATGGCGGCAAATTTGGTGCGTCGGAAAAAAAATATAAAAACGCACGTGTGCATCTACCGCGTAGCTTCTATTTTAAAGTTAAATTCGTGCCCTCGAATTCGTGGCCTCGGGTCCTGAAGGGTTGACGGAAGGTCAAGCAGGACGCCGCCAATATCAGTTAGTACATGCCGAAGAGGAAGTCTGCCGATGGCTGAAACAAAAAGACCGCCACGTTGGCGGGACCATCTGCGAGGACTGTTCGCGAGGTCCGCGCCAGTAGCGACGGCCTATCCCTCGCGATACACACGTAAAGCCGGACTAGGCGAAAGCCCGATTCTATTCGAACAATGATGCAGCTAGAGACGAGTAGGAAAGGAACGGCTAGTAACCCGTAATTTCTTCGTCCACCAGATGGCTCCTTCGTGACCAATGAACATTATGGCAAAGTTGGCTTGAAATTCAAATTCAAATGCACGCCCGTGTACGCTGGTAAGGCATAGCTCGAGGCTGAACTCTTCTTTCTCTCTCTCTTTCTCTTCATCTCTCGACTAAATTCTGATTATACTCATTACGCGGGGCTCTACCCAGCCTCTCAGCTTCTCATCTCGCTCTGCCTCTCACGGTCTTTCGCTAGCTTCGTTTCCCTCGCTCTAGTTACGATTCCACTCTCCGAAAATCTCGCTTCGAAGTGGCCGAGCAAAGTAGGCCCCTGTCTTCTGTTATTCCCGGAAATCGTAACTCCCCGGATCGTCTTTACGAGGCTATATGTGTGCGTGTAACTCTAATACGACGATGGATGCTGAGCGTGGTATCCGGATTATTTTTGCACATCTTTTCATGCCGGGATTTTTTTTTTCCTTCGCCCGCCGGAAGGTGTCGGCTTACGATACGGCGTTACGTAATAAATATGAATAACGTAACGTTGTAAAGGCTGCGTAATTTTCAATCTAAAATCGAGCCGATATTTATTTTTATTATTATTATTATTTTTTTTTATATATTTTGAACGCACTCGGGCAGGTAGTAACGAGCGCTTGGTATCAGTCTAACGAGTGAAACTTGTGCGAATTGGTGAAAGTACAAACGATACCTATCGCGATTCCCGAGGAAAGGTGTCAGCAGACCCACATCGACGAACTATTCAGTTAGTCGCTCACGCATTTCTAATAAGTATTGATAACTAGTCGCATTGAAACGCAATTAATAGCTTCGTTATCAAAATAACTTTTATAATTATAAAATTAATTTAAAGCCGATTTCAGTTTTATCGACACTCAACTAAATCTTGTCGATTAAATCTCTCCCTGTTCGATAAAGAAAAAAAAACATTTTGAATAGGACGTTTTTTTGTATTAAAAAAAAAAAATATTCAGACATTTATCTGCAATTCTCGCTCGTGCGGAAACTTTTTTTTAAATATTAACCTAGGTCTCCGTACGCGCTTTTGTGCTCGAGCAAGTGCGCGTTTTAAAAAGTTCGCAAATATGTTTTTATATTTAGACACGTCAGCGTACATATTTATTCCACAGAGGTGACGGGCGCTAAGTGCAAGTGCAATTGTGTGGCGAGGGAAAGCGCGAGCAGAACTCCATTTACAACGCCGATCGATCGGCCGTCATTCCGAGGCACAAAGCGGGGCTGAGATTAATTAGAAATAGTACGCGCGGCGGCGATGAAAATATCGGGAATTTTATTCGACGCACGTTTGTCGCTGAACGTATAAGTAATTAATAATAATAGTAATATTAACAGTGGCTTCGAAGCTGACGACGCAGCGGGATGCTGCGAGTATCGAGGGCGACAACGCGATGTCGCAGGTGAAATCTCTCGCGCGTGTCTAATTACGGTGTATTATTTTATGGCGGTCCACGGGTGAAATCTCTCCGTCGTCGCGGCAAAATTCTAAATATAGACGGGCCAGTTGGACGCGGAAGTCGGCGGCCACGAGGTGTCCGTCGTAGACGCGCTGATCGATGGACACCAGTCGCGAGAATGTACTTTCCGTGTAAGCGGCGCGCGTAAACGATAATAAAGCGCGATAATAGAGAATCAACGAACGTACGTCGGCTTTATGCCCGTGTGACGCACTTCACCGCCATCGCGGACGGAAATTGGCGATTAGGCACTTAATCGGCCTTGAATACTTGCTCCGGATATAGGCCGGGCGGTATTATTTTTATTTTTCAATAATGTCACGGGGAAAATACACCGTCGTTTGTTACCCGCACGATGAATCTCGTGTATACGCTCTCGCCGTTATCGAGAAAACACGCGCGCGCGCGCGAAATTATTAATACCATATTGCTGAAAGAAGACTCCAGGTTTCTTAATATAAAACGTACAGGTGCTTTCTTAAGATGGAAGTTTACCGGAATATCGCGGGTAAATGTCAACGGATCTTGTTTCATACGAAAATAACAAAAATTGCGAGAAAATATCCTCGGGATTATTCGCGTCGTAAAAACGCCACGTTGCGTGTAACCAGTTAGGAAGTTACGTCATTACCCGACGTGGGGTTAGCTTCACCACGCATTTTACAACTAAGTGCGTTTAATTGTATATAAATAATTAATCGCAAGTGCTAAAGCGAGGTTTTTGCAGCTTGACAGTTGTGTTATTCGAGCAAGAATGTGAGCGCAATAAACGCGGAGATTTTCTTTTTTCTTTTTTATATATATATCAGGCACTGAGTAAAATTTATACGCATTTCTCGATGATAAAAATTATGTAACACACGTGCTCAACGAGACACATTTATACGCGCATAGAGACGAACGCGTTTAATTAATTGTGTCATCGGGTCCAATTAAATTATCATCGCGCGGTCTAATAAGTAACCGAAGTCTCCGTCGGAATGCACTTTCCAGTTGCACATATACATAATGTGTCTTACATGTGGGATCGTTTGGACGAAGGGGCGCGGGGGATACCCGCCGGACAACATTGTAGCGACTTGCGACATGCGCGGCAATTATCCGCTCGCCGTCTCATTTGCGATTGTAATTAAGGACGGCGCGGGCGCGAACTCGTTCGACCGTTGCGTCGAATTGCCGATTGTGCGACGCGGTTGATAGCGATTTCGCGCCGGCTAAACGCCGCTCTCGCGGCTTTAATCACCCCCGTGTCCACCCCCTTTCTCATCTCGCCGACAGATCCACGTTGCCCCGCGGGTTCCTCCCGGCCGTAACCGACGATGCCTGGTCACGTAAAACTTCCGCGTTGCATCTCGCGCCTTGGCAGATTGCGCATCTTAATTTTTGCATTCTTTACGAGTTACATTTTACGATGCGTTAAATGGAATAACGTCGAGAAAAAAAAAAGAAAAGAAAAAAAAAGACTCCGTTTCATAAATTCAAGAGGAGAAAAGAACGAGAGAAATGTATAAGATGTAGCAATTAGTTAAAGTCGACTTTGGAATTTTAATGGCGATATTAATGCGGTCTCTGGAAACTTCCGAAGTTTCAGTCCCCATAAGGCGTATAGCTTATCGATTGCGGCGCATAGTTTCGTTTAATCGAGTTGCACGAATGTACGGAAAAACCCCCGCGGCATCTAGGGCAACTCTTATCGGGAGGTGTAATTATGGGTCAATTAAATTAAGTACACGTGTCTGAGCGTGGAGAAACGACTTTCGTTGCTGACATATTGGCACCGAGGCGCAATTTCGCGTTATCGCCGACGCCGGTATCTGCATGTTGCCACCTATAAATGTTACCGTTGATATTTGCCGGGCAAAACTTGTTTCGCTTTCTTACTAAGCGTCGCGAAACGCGCTGTTATACTTTGTAATTAACTGGCCTGGGAAATTAGTAATAGACCTCGGCGATCTTCTTCGTCCAACCGAAACGTTTCAGTTACGCATTTTATCTTACACCTCGTATAATCAAAGAGCGTCCTTGCGAGCTTTATATAATTTTTTCACGTCAAATGCGTCACTTTCGGAACTCATGGAATGTGCTAAATATCAGTTTTAAATGCTCTTTTTAATTGGTTTTATATAACGACGACGTATTTCATAAATGCGACTCTTTCAAAACTTTTAGAAATTTTAATAAATAATTAGAATGAATTAGAATTGTAAATTCTAAATAAATTATTCTAAATATTTTTAAATAAAGGCATGCTTGTACATAATCGTGGAAAAAAAAAAATATATAAAATTCTAAGAGAAGTTTCGTGCGAATGCGTCACGTTATACATTGCCGTCTGATTTCGATACACCGCCACCTTTTCACGGTCACGTTTTGCTTTTGTACCGCAACTGTCACAACTGAAATTTTACTTTGCGGCCTGCATGATCCTGCTTTCCACGAAAGAGTGCGCGATCTGTTCACGATAATCCACAAACAGGGGTTGCACATCACGTAGGACACATTCGTGCTCGTTGCGTGACTTTCCCTTTCCCCGTTTTTACATTCTTCCTTCGATTCTCCTGCTGATCGTTCCTTAGACTCGTCACTACATCGCATTTATTTATACGACGCAAAATATAACGTACAAGTGCACATTTTTTTTTATTTGAAACAGACTTGGAATTTAATTGTAAAATAACTTAAGACTGACTCGTTTATTTTATATTACAAAATTATGAACTTGCCAGAAAATAAAATAATATAAATATTAATATTACTTTAATTAGTTTAGAGTAGGCCGAGCAATAAAATCGATCTTTTCTTTAAAAAAAAAAATATATATTTTCTTTGCATCGTGGAGTGCATGTTTTGAACAGGCGAATTGAGAAACAGGTAGAGCACATACTATATGTCTTTGGGTTTATACATATACAATAGAATCAGGTAAAGAAAATGTGCAGAGACGCCAAAGTAACCAACAATAGCGGTTATTACATTGAGAAGTTCGACAGTTATGTCGCCGGTGTTCTTTAATATTTTGTTTTCTTTAGTCACTTTTCTTATCTCTTTTTTTAGACATTTTTCTTTCAAATTTTGACATTTTCTCATTGAATACAGGCGTCGAGGATTGCAATGACATCTCGCGCGAGGGAAAGAGAAAAAAAAAAAAAAGATTTACAGGATTTCCATTGTTCGGAAATTGAAAAGTTTTAAGAAACTTAGAGAACCATTTAAGAAACATAGCGCACACAAGGTCATAAAGACTAGGGTCTTTAAAAACTTTGCAATTTATGTCCTTCTAAATTCTACAATTTTTTTATTGTTTTATTATCACTCGATGGTGCAATGAACGTAAAGCTACACGGGGAAAAAAAAAAAAGAAATTTCCAACTCGATTAAATAAAGGAATTAAATAAAGTTCACGAAGCTGATAACAACGCATTATAATTATATCTGCAAATTCTGGGACATCCTGTTTGACGGGTGGGCGACGGGGGTATGTGTGAAAAACGTGTGTGCATAGATCCTGCAGGATAATATCCTGCGAGTTCGCTCGTTTTTATTGTTTCTGTCATAGCAAGAGCTATGGACCGCGCGAAGAAGGGATCGGCGGCGGAGCCTTGTATCTCCGAAGGATCTACGCGCATTTTCACTTAGCCAGGCTACACGATCCAACCGGCGTTGATGCACCCCACGTGGTTAGATCATTAGTATCGACTATTCGGCAGTCTGCAAGTCCTCCCGCCTCCCTTCACTCTTGTTGCGTTATTTCTTTTTCTCTAATTTTCTATCCTTGACGAGCGTACCTGTTCACCTCTGGTTTCTTTAGAGGCCACGATGCGTAAGAAATAAGTGGGCCCGAATAAACTAGGATAGATGTATAAAAATTGGCAGAAATTTATATAAAATAACGGTGAAATAATTGCGAAAGTATTTATATCTAGGAGGAAAAGTCGCTGGATTAAAAGAGCGTTAATTAACTCGGATCTGTTTTCGACGAGATAATTTTTATTTAATTAAAAAGTATTTAATAAATATTTTTAATATTCTATATTATAACAATATTTAAATAAGATTTTTAATACATTTATAAAAGTTTAATACATTTATAAATGAAACCGTTTATAAGGAAAACTGAAAAGTAATTTAAATTAATAATTTTTTTTTTGTATTAAGAGTTTCATGGACTTTCAGGGAAAATTGAACGGAAGAGTCACGCTGCATGAGAGTCGCAATGATCTGCAGTTAGTGAATCTGTGCGTACCTACGAGATCGGCGATCGTTGTAAGTAGATCAATCGTGATGCTGCTCGACGCTAACTCGGGGCTTTGAAATGACAAAACTTCACATATTATCACGTGCAACTGCATAGCACTGCGTTGATTGATACGAAAATCGCTTTTACTCGCACTTCTGTGAATTGTCACTCACCATTTTTAGTAAAAAGAAAAAAAAAAAAAAACAAAATGAACACACCTCGGCACAATTCTTGCAATATTATATATAATTTTTTTTTTTCTACTATTGTATTAATTTAGAAATATTGAATGAACAGAGACGCGTCTCGTCGTACGCAGTCGACAATTGAGTGTCTTAATTCGCTTTTATAATGCACTTAATGACGAAATTCTTTCCCCGTGGAATGCATCTCGAAACCGAGAACGATGCACACCGAGCAAAAAGTGCACGGAACGATTGGTCTACCGCGATGGCATCGCCTTAATTCGCGAGAGAAGGAAAGAATCGCCGCGAACGTGGGCCGGCGACAATGGCGTTAACGAACCCTTAAAACATTTCGAAAAGAAAGTGTTAACACAGATACTGCCAGTTTATTACAGCACTAAATATTCTGCAGCAACTAAAAAGCAGACTTCACTGACACTGTAAATAATTTCTATAAAATTTAAATACATCTACAGATATTTTTTTTTTATTTTATTTGATTAAATAAAATTAATAACATTAAATAGAAAGTCACATATCGATTAACGTTACATTGCATTAAAATATTTATTAGATATTATACATAATATATACATATATCTAAAAAGAAAATGTCAATACAATTTAAATAAATTCTTAATAATAGCTTAAATAATTTTTTGAATAATAAGACTGACGATAAAAAGAGAAGTCCAAGTGAACTTTAAAATATATATCTCTTCTATTGTACCTGGGTATCCTATTTATTTTCGGCGGTACCTCGAGCGATACTGTGCGCTGTATTTGGAGAAGCATTAGCTACGTGAAGGGCGAGCATCCGACAGCTGCAGCTCGCCATTGCGTTGTTTGGCGGCGCGACGCGGCCGCGCTTACATTAATGCAATGACGGGCCTGCCAAGGCAGAAGAGGGAGGTTCTTGAAGTAAGAAAAAGGATGGGGAAGGGAAAGGATCTCTTTGTCCTCATCGAAATCCTTACAATACTGACCTGCTTCTCACTGGCGTAGACCGTCATATCTTAAATCGGATACCTTCTCAAACGCTATAAATTCTTTAAGGTATTTCTCTCTCGGGAACGATAATTATTACATTTATCATTAAAGACTGTTCTAAGAAATAGCTATCGGCTAAAACCTAAGAGAATTACAATTGTAGAAGTTGAATAATTGCGTAAAAAAATATATATATATATATATATACGTATAAACGCGGACATTTTAGAAATGACAAAAAAATGAAGTAGAAAGATTTATTAACTGAATAAAATATCTGTCCTATATCTATCTCTCAAATCTCGCAAATCTTTTTTTTTTCCATATAACAGTTTAATTCATACGCGTATCAATTTTCCAAACTTACGTCAGTCAGTAAATCTAAAATATTAATATTAATTTAAAGAATATATTATAATTGATTTTATTCAAAATAAAGAACAAGGTACACTTTAGAAATTATTAATTTCGTCACAAATAGTAGCGGGGATTTAAAATTGTAAATTAATTAATCGAGGCAATTTCTTAGTAAGCTTGATTTTATTTAACGCACTGAAATAACTCTTTAATAATATTTCTTAATAATCATTGCTAGTAAAGATTACTAGTCGAGATTGTTTTGAATGCCTGACGGAGGGATCCTACACCTTTGACCATTGAAACTGGCCACTCGCAGCCCTGCTGCGTTGTAGTTAACTTCTGTTAGAAGCTCGCCCATCTCCTTCATCTCGGGAGGGATATTCCTACACCCCAACGCCATTTTTTGACAGGTACCAATGCGTACGTAGGAGGGATTAGCGTGTAAAATCGGTGTGTGCCGCATCTTCGTGGGCCGCGCGAGGGGCTGCGGAGGGGTGGGTAGGGGGAGAAGGAACTCGAGACGGAGGTAGGAGAGAACCTCTTTCACTCCGTTCATTGGTATTTTATTATCGGCACCGTCGACCGAGATACTCCGTCCTTCGAGCGGACTATTAAGCCCGGGGATGATAAATTTTTATAAAGCTATTCCACCGTTAATAGTCACTTACTTTCGGCCAGGTTCTCTCGGAACCTGTTTTTTTCGTGGGACCGTAGGTAACGCGACTGCTCGGTGTATCTACACGTGCACCAACGTCTATTTGTTGCCGAATTATTAATCGTTTTGTTTCCTTCGCGACGCCTTTTCCTCCGTCGATCGTTTCTAGCCGAGCAATTTACGTGAAATATTGAATTTTTACTTGAACGACGATCGCTATCGCACTTTCGGAAATTAATTTTATTTTACAATTGTTTTAATGTTATTTCGTTGGTTTGTTATTATGTTCGCTCGCGCTTTCGATTCTTCGAGATGATCGGTATCAAAGGTAAAGCATTCCTCTTATAATAAGTTTCAAATTTATTTAAAAAGATCAGCGCGGGATTGAGGAAGATTGAGCAAAGCACCTTTTTATCCCGTAGGAAACGCCATTTTATCTGCTAGATTACGGTCGTAAATCGAAAGCATATTTACTCCAGCAGCGGATAATGTCAAGACAAACGTAACTCTTAATTAGATTTGACTTGGCTCTTAACGAGACGCAAATGACTTGAAATACCTTGCCGGATTTATTTTCTTTCCGTAATCTATTTGTGTCTTTAATGATGCCTTTCGTTTTGACAAGAGCAATTTTTCTTTATGCACACGTACGCGGCACGACATTGACAATTACCCACCGACGATCTCTGGCAAAGTCAAGATCTAAGGATCCAAATGATCGCATTGTCATAAATCTCGAAATTCTTTTAAAATAACGTATCTTACCTGAGAAAAGGCCTCCCTCGCCTCTTGAGATTTTGCATCTTTGATTCAAGATAAGGATCTCCCGTCCGCGCGTCGAATCCGATGGTGTTTGACGAGGGGCGACAGGAGGCGCAGCAGTGTGAATGTGCAGCAAAATCTTTCTTCTGCTGCCTCTTTACACTTGTTTGATCTGTGAACGTGCAAGTCTCGCGCTCGACAACATACCTCCCTCGCGCGGAGATCAGCGTGAGAAAGGCTGGAGGACGCCCGGAAATTATTCAGTTAAGAGAATTATCTTCTAAAAGACAACGGGAAAGTAAACGGAAATAATTCTCCTTTGCGATCGAAAGGCATTTTAAATTAGAATCGTAAAACAGGAACCGCGTGGCATTTACTCGCGATCAATTTTGAAAGAAATATTTTTTCTTTACATCTGCGAAAATTGCAAATGTCTTTTTATTTTATATTTTAAACAAAGTTTGATTTTATAAAAATTTTTAATGCTGCTCCGATTAAAAAATACAAAAGCAGTCTTTTTAAGAACATATTTAGAGGTAAACTAATTTTTTCTTTTCTTTTTTTTTTTCTACTCGCGTCATCAGCTGATCGAAACGTGCGCGTCGCGAAAGTCTAGCGTGCGAGAACCGCAATTTTCTCGAGTAAGCCACCGAGTTTCGTTGCGCCGCAATGGAATGTTGCACTCTAGCGTAAGCCGATCTTGCGAGGTTTCGACGTTCTTCGGGGATCACCGTTTCTTCGATGAACCCACGATGAATTCCTCTCGTGCCTTTACCCATCAGGAGACGCGGTAACGCAATCTCGGTAACCAATAGCGTTGTCGGTTGATGGTTAATTCCCCCACTGTAGACCGAATGGGGCAAGGAGTTAAGAAGGCCCGAAAATATCCACGAAGCGTAAAACGCGGCTTCTATATACGTATATGTGGAGACATAGGCGCCGAAGTATACAGGATATACTAGACAGTCGGTGGCTCAAGGTTTCCGAACAAATCGCGAGCAGCACGTGTTGTGCAATTGCAATTTTTGCTGAATTTTTATTTTCCTCATTTTATTTAATAACGTCGTCGCTCGATAAACACCCGACGAGGCCTCGGCCTCGCGTGAAATATAAAATTAATTTAATTAATACGCTATTATGACGTAAAACATTAAGTATACCTGTAGGCTGCACTTTGCTATCTTAATTAAAGAAATTATTTTCGTTTATCCTATATAATATTCAGGATCGCGCAACTAAACTAAACTACACTTCCTTTGTTCGAGCCTCCCATCAGTTAAGGACGATGCGGTCCGTTTCACAATGCGGGCGCTAATGTCCACTTACCGCGTGGCGGCCGTGGGGCCTCTAGAACTATTCGGCTGTTTTAGTGCTTTACTACGGCCATAATACCTCCCTTCTTATTGCAAGTCAGGTAGAGAGAAGTTTCGGGCCCAAATACCGGCACAATTCTATCTTGCGGCCGACAATAGGTTGTCGCGCGATCATAACTACGCCCGGCAAAAATAATACCGCTTCGTATTTGCGTGACATTTACGACACATCCGATCGCGATTTATTCCTTTTTGCAATTAATATAAATAAATAAATTCCCGCGAGTAGAATTAACAGAGCCGAAAAATATTCAAAGGTGATAGAATAATTAGAAAAAATATTCCTTTAGATTTCTGATTTAAAAAATCGAAATAATTATCCGAAATAATATTCAAGTTTTTTTTTTTTTTTTAATTAGCGTATGAAAATTTAATTAGTATTTTTATTCATCGTGTAGTTAAACGTTGTACGTTTGAAGTTCGCACTTGAAATAATTTTGAAGATGGATACGCAAACAGCTTGGCTGTTAAGGGTAGAAAATGACAGGATTGATTATGCGTGAGTGGATAGCACCTGCGAAATAACGAAGCGGATAATGAGGGGTTTTTGACTCGAAATTTTCGTTGATATGCCGATCGGCACGAAGTACCCATTGGGTGGTCTCTCATTACAACCGTTTTCTCAATGACTCCATAGCGCAGTCGGCCAGGAACATATGGTTCTTAGCCGTTGATTCACGATGACTGGCCCTACAGAGGCTAGTATTGTATATCTGACGAGTGATTTTTCATGGGAGCGGTCCGTCAAAAAATTCTTCGCCGTTCCGCAATTAGGTCCCCGGTCTTACAAAAACGCCGCTCGATTTAGAATGAACGCCAATTCGAAGTCGCTGCAGCCGATGATCGCGGCCGATCATCTAGACTCCGATACGGAATCTGGAGCGAAATCTCCAGTTAGCAACAACTTGGCGAATGCGTCAGTGTTCTTTCTTGAGATATAAAATTAATCGACGTTTACCGGAAGCAAAAAGAAAACCGAAAATCGAGCTTTTAGAATTACCTTAAAAAAAAAAAAAAAAAAATTAAGAGGAAACTTGCCGTCTATTATTTTCGCGTTACCAATGGCGATTCAGGTGATAATAAATCACCCGTGTCCGTCTCTCTTTCGCTTTAACCACCTTCTCTTAATGCTTATCCATCCTCACGCGAATCCTCGTTTGAATACTAAAGCCGGGCTGAAACGACGCGAGAAACAAAACCGATAATCACACTCGTGAACGCTTGAAATGAAGTACCGGTCTATATTTCCGAGGGAATTCGACGCGCCGTTGACGGGGAGTCCTCAAGGATACTTTCGGAGACTCCCCTTGCTCTAATAACCAGTGGCGGGCCCGCGGAAAGGGGTGGCTGCCGCAATGGCAATCGTACGGTGGAGGCTGATAGAACGAAAAGGGGCAAGTAGATAAACCAGGACGAGCTACGCGCGGCACGTGGGATGGGGGAGGGGAGGGAGGGGGATACCAGCAATTATCATTTCTTGTAGAAGTCGGCCGGGTACCGTCGCAGACACGGAGGCGGTTTTGCAACATTCGGGTCCTCATTGTGGCTTGGTTCCTCCACTACCTCCGTCCCTCTTTGCCTCCTACCGCCCGCCGCTCCTTCCGCGCTCTTCTCTCGCTCGCGCCGCCTTTTCGCCCGCTCCGCGTACATTAAAACAAAACGAAGGAGATGCACGGCGCGCTCTCAAGGATAACGACTACGAGGCCTAGCCGTGGAGCTAAGCCGACGGCCATATTGCGGACAATTGAAACCGTTGCACCGTTCTTCTCGGTACGTGCAGCCGTGACAACTTTCGAGCGGTGTATCACGCACGTCGCAACAGCGAACGCAGATGTGCGTCGCCCGGGGGCAATTAATGCGGGCTCACGTACGCCGTACCCGGAAGACGGGAATTGCGGGCAATTAGATACGTCCCGAAGGAGCGGGCATCGCGTTACCGATCTCGCGAGCACCAAGAACTTTTTTTCATTACTTTCGAATAATAATGAACGGACGTGTTAAGACGCTTTTCTCAATTTTTAAACGTGTTAATAAATATAATTATCAATCAAGAGTTTGTCGTCAAGCTGTAGATTATCTATTACGGTTTATTACTTATTCAATTTATTTATTAGTAGCAATGATAAATAAATTTTTTATTAATTCTTGCTCAGTCGATCGTAATTATGCGTACGCGTTTCTGAAACATGCGTTGTTAATTTTTTTTTGTATTCCAAGAATACCTTGCCTCCGATGTAGCCGGGCAAAAATATAAAATATCGTTTTAAAGACCAAGATCTATGCAAGGATCTCAGTATTTTTATTCAACGAGGCGAGAAAGGCGAAATGTGATTGGTCACTTACACGACTTCTACATTCCAACCGAACAAAGAATGCATTTGGCGCATTTAGAAGCACGACTTCTTAAGGAAAGGAAGGAGAGCTCGGTAACCCGATGCCATTGGCAGCGTGCACCAACATTCGAAGCCTAAGGGTGTGGGGGAAGATCATGTCTGTGTGTCATACACTTTGCAGACGGGCCAGCCAACTGAAATGCTCCACGTAGAAAATACATAGGTATTCAAAGAGCTCGGCGCGAATAAAACTTTAACAATATCGCGTAAGCTTAAAAAAAAAAACAATTTCGATACTTCCGTAATACACAAATTAATTTTCGTTAATTTCGATTCGTTGGTCGTTCATCGAGTTCGTCGATTATCTCCGTACGGTTCGTTTCTAACTAAACCTCCCGGCAGCGATCGAGTCGGCAAATTTCTTGAGTCCACCGTGTCGCAGCGTGCGTCAAGCTGGGCCTGAAAGCCGCGCGAGTCCGCCGGCGAATCTTTACGATCACTTCTGGTAACGGTAACGATTCCGCGCAGCGCGCGGCGGGCATAAAAATCTTCGGCTCGGGCGAAATAAATGTAAATCGCCGAATTTCTGAAAATGGCGGGAAGCCCCAAATCGGGCGTCGCTGGTAATGGAACTTCGACACCGCCGAGGTCGGCTGTAATGGTAGGGGGATGCTGCGGAGTGGGCCTTGTCGAGGATGAGGAAAGGACTTAGGCGGGTCGAGTAGGACCCGAAAGTTGTCCTGCTTGGTCAGAACGAACCAATCTCATTTGGTACTAGCATACCTTGCTCACTCACCTCCGGGCCTCGAATTACCGCTTTCGTTCCTCCTATCTCCTTTTCTCTCTTTGTCTCTCTATCTATCTTCTTGCCCGCCACATCCCTGTTTCGTAGAGCCGTCAGCACTCACCCCACTTCAACGTTGATCATTATCGTCGGACATTCCGAGATACGTCCACCGTACAAACGCGGCATTATCAAATGCAACGGCCTCGGTGTTTGTAAATTGGAAAAAAATTAAAAAGAGAAAGAAAAAATAAAACGACGCGAATACATGAGTAATCTCAAATGTAATTGCAGGGGGTTGCAAGGAGTTCCTTCCCGAGAGAGTTTCTTTTATTTAAACGCAGTAATATCCGTAATAATTAAAAAGAAAAAAAAATCTAAATTAAAATTAAAGATATTTTATATATAAATTAATTAGATTATTTTTTCTTCTTCTAGAAATTTTTTTGGTAAAAATAAAAACGTGTATAATTCTTAAATAAAAATTAAAAAAAATTTTTTAATGTATATACGGATATAAAGAAATATAAATTAGCGTTTTATGAATTCTCATCGCTGAGCATTCGTCGGTCTCGATCGTGCCGGTTCTTCACGCCGCGCTAACGAAATCGGCTGAAAATGAACCCCTCGGCTGGCCTCATCATCGCCAACGCGAAGTGCTCCGTCCGCCTAACAACGTTGATGCTCCCGCGCGTTGCTCATGCACTAGAGAAGCCGTGTACAGTTTCAAAGAAATGAAAGAAACAGAAGCAGCCGACGTTGATGAATGAAGCTGATGAATCAGATATCCCCCGTGAGTATCCTCGAAAGGCCTTTCTTTACGATCGCGGGCGTCAAGATAAATAGGTCCTCCTTTTTATTTCGCTTGATATACCCGAGGTGGCTATTCCACGGTATACACCGGATCGAACTCGGGTTAACTGCGAGATCCTCTGAAGGATTTGAGCCCGCACATGATATACCTTGCTCTCCGTGGATAATTTTTTTTTTCTTTTTTTTTTTTAAGTTTAAAAACATCGCCTGAACCAACCAAACTTTTCGCGTCGACGTTTTCTAGTTTGGTTTATTTAAATATAATTTAAAGCTCACGATATAATTGACGTTATTTGCTCAATGATATTTTCTGCCTATCTATAATTACTTCGACGTTGGGGAGGAAAAAGAAATGTGCGAGAAAAATGCGAGCTTTTTCTTATTCGCAAAACTCGCGTGTGTGTGTATGGAGAACGTCGCGCATAGGTGGCGAACGATAATTTTGCGCACGCACGACAATCCGTCGAGCCCGATGTCGAGTGGCGATACCGCGACGAAGTTATATGAATTTTCACGCGACCGCTCGAAACCTACGCGAATTACCGTACGTCATCGTTCGCGATTAAAACCGCCGTGCGAATTATCGCGTGCCCCGGCGATGGCCCGATACGCCGCTCGCGGTCCTCCTATCAGACGGGTATCCTCACTAATTGGGATTTCGCGGGATCGCAAGTCGGCACGTGCAGGAAGAAAAAGGCACTCGCTGCGGCACGGGAGAGGGCGTGGGTCCTAGCACGGTATGACGCGATAATGCGGTACGGATTCCGCCGCGGGAGGAGAGGGGCGGGGACGGCGGAGGGAAATTGAGCGGGCGAGAAAAAGAGAGACAGAGAGAATTAGACGCGCGAACAAGAAGAAAAGGAACCAGACGAGGTGACGGAGAAGAAGAGGAAGGAGGTGGAAGAGAGGGACGGATGGTCCTGCCACACTGACCTTGACTAGGCCCGAAGTTGAGGTGGGTTGAGGTGCTGCCGGGCCCTCTTGTCGCGTCTCCCTCTTCACCCTCCCCTCCCCCTCTCCCCTGCCTGCCCCGGAGGTTTCCTCTCCCGTGCCCCGCGGCACGCCGCGCTCACCGACGGGCCCCACCGGGCCTGCCCTGTAGTTCTGCATTCGCAGACTCCTCCATCAAGGACATCACAAAAAGTACATTAGACGAAAACACGTTGCCATTATACCGCGGCGTACCGCGAGAGAGAAGAGCGAAAACGCTACGTCTGCGCTAAGACCGGTGTGCACCGACACTGCAGGCCCAACGGCCCCGCCATTCGAGCCCCCGCAACACCGCCAAAAAGACCCACGGACATCTCCCCTGTCTCTCTACGACTACGCCCGGATTAGGCCGCGCTCGCGACTTCGTCGATTATTTTATATGATAATGATTACCGGGAAAAGGAAACGATATTTTAAGTAAACGCGGTATTCTCGCTTGATTATTTATCACTTCTTCGGGATAAATTAAAAAAGAAATAAAGAAAATACATTTTTATACATTAAAGAAGGATACATAGAAAATAATTTAATTTGACGATCTATCAAATTATTTTATGAACGTTATTTTATTTATGTTATACCATGTTTGAATCGTGGAATATATCATTAATAATAATATTCTATATTGACGTCACGTCGTCCCCGCATTAACGTGTAAATTATATATCGGCGTTATTTCGCGCAGCTGTTTTTTTAATTAATTTTTTTTGGTTATTGCATGAAAAGTTCTCTTTTGAAAATAAAAGGGAAGGAAATTAATTCTTTAAAACTTACGATGGATAAAGTTCCGGACGGCTAGTACAACGCCAGTAGCTGCACAAATTATTAATAATACTAAAAGGCGTGCGTCATCCATAATGAAAGAAGGAGGAAACTTCTTCGGCAAAAACAACAAATGATTAATTTAATGTTGATACGTAAAACGTTTAATTTCGTTGACTTTCATCGGGCGTGATTTTTATTTAAAATTACGAAAAATATCCCGTAAAAAGTGATTAATAAATGTGTATAAATAGATCGGAGTACATTTTAATTTGCAGTCGCGAGTTTGATTTATGGGCGTTAAAAATGTCGAGGTGGCGAAACGCGCCTTAACCATCGTCTTTACTTCTGACCCTCACGGTGCACCTCACCACTCACTCTCTCAAGATCAAGGTCAGCTCTCGGGAGATGACTGGACTCTTTAAGCGACGTACCTTTTCTTCGTTATCCGCTACGTTTCTCACTTCGACCCGTGCACGCAGCACACGGCCCACACACACCATGGCCCGCTGTAAAAGTATTTTACACGGAAACACACTCGTGCGAGAAACGACGCACATAACGTGAGCTTTAGCACGCGGCCTTACGAACGAGATAGCATAAAAATCGCCATTGATAGTAGAGGCGCATTAGCTGCCAAAATTTTAATTATTAAAAGTAATCTAATTTTTTTTTTTAATTTAATAATATAATAATATATTTAATTAAAAAAAAATGTTAGAAGATATCCGATTACAATTGGAGATATTTATTTTAGATCGAGCTTTTAAATAAAATAGCTCTTTTTTTTTTCTTTTTCTTTTTTATAAGTTGCACCACTCTTTTATCAAAGCCCCTCCCGTAAAATAATCCTTTCTTGACGTAACCGTTGATTTATCTTCTCGCGTTAATTCCAAGCAAACGAGCAAATGACACGCGGTTTCTCCTCGCGGCGCTTTCTCATATTTAGGCATGAGAGAGTAACGCTCGCTTACAAATCTGAATGCACGTAACGGGTAATTTACGGTAATTTCGATGAGACCGAGTGCGTCGCGCTACCGGCAGCAGACGCCGGGTCCGGCTCTCGTTTAAGGCTTTCTCCAAAGCGATCATTAAATACCTGTACCGGCTGCCGCGCGCCTAATCTCTGGCGCACTTACACATGCCGCGCATCAACCGTATGTACAATAATTCAATGGATTTATTATCTGCCTCGGTGCTGTACCTTCGCGTGGGCGACCCGTCGTCGCGTCGACGTTACCTTCGCGATACCGCTTAATGCAGCTTTACATTTCCACGCGAGTCGGTATCCCAGTACGAATAATCAGTAGAATATAATATAACTTCGTGTTACTAATATTGATGCCTAGGTAATCACGGTACATGTTTAATTATTTCTTTTCGAAGAAAATAAAATACTTTTTATTTTTATTTTTTTGGAAAAAAAACCTCTATTTAAAAAAGAGATGTAGATATTTTTTTTGTTGTCCGATTTGTAGCTTTTCCGTGATGCCGACTGATTCTCTCGTGAAATATTTTGAAATTTGAACGCGCGGGGTTCAAAGCAAAGCCGCGGGTGAAATGCCGGCTTCCGTTTGCCCAGGCAGATGTTTCACGCAATACACGGATAATGAGCGGCCACCGGAAACAAATGTAACCAGATTTCACGCGCCGTCCGATGAAGCCGTCGAATTTCGAGACAACTCCGTTGACAAACGACGGACCCACGGAGTCGTATTGTCCGGCGTATCGATTGACGCGTTCGTCAATCTGTAAATGGAATTGATAAAATGCCCCGTCATTCCCGACGGCGGGATGACTTTGCCACCGTCATTACTAGTACCGTCGCATGTACATATTTCTGCGATGACACGCCTCGGAAGTCTCGGGTCAGCGATACGCGTTTCACATTCGTCTGCAGCGGTTTTTGTCATGTAAAAGTCTGGGTTCTGCGATATGTATAGCACAAACCGTTCACGTTACTCTATTTCTATTTCGATTACTTAAAATTTTTATTTCTTATATATTTAATTAATAAATATTTCAATTGAGTTATTTTATGCGTACGTATGTACGCGTTACAACGAACGCGTCTTAACGTTCAATCCGAAATCGTAGAATTTTAACGAAGTTTCCAAAGAGGAGGTACTGTTAGGTTCATCCGTCTACTTGTACACTTGGCGAATTGAATTTTACAAGAAAATATGTAAAACGCGTACCCGTAGGCGTTGCCCACGTTTCGGGTATAATTCACAGCAAGTCCTTGGCATTAAATATGTAAATGTCCGGCGATCAGCAACGCGGGCGTTTAATTCGTCGGTGAATCGCCAATCGCGCGGACATCTCGTCAATTGGATTTCGAATGGCGTTCCATGAAATCATTGGCCGGTAATTAGGTTGCGCATAATGACGGTCACCAGACAAACAAGGTCCGTTTGTGCGCAAAAAGGCGGACGCGACGTTCGATTAAATTATTATTAAAGGTTGATTCGCGTATTTGCGCATGCTGCAAGCATTTATATGATATTTACGACCGGTCGGTGAGATAAAGGAAAAAAAAGAAAAGAAGTGTGGCATTGTCATACAATTAATGCGCGAAAGAGAGTTGCGAAAACTTTTTAAAATAAATTTACGTCGGGGAAAAGATTTTTAATGCATCCCAAAAAGTTTGAATAATTCTTCGGCTCTCGGCGCGCAATCAATAATCACGAAAAAGAAAAAAGAACCCGATCATTATTCAGTATAACGTTATTAAAAAAAAATGGAAGGAGTAAAATGACGTACAAATGATTATATTGCCGATAAGAACGCGAACGAGAATATTTGTCTTTCGATAAGTGCTCGTTATCATACACTTGAACTTTGCGTTTTCGAACTGGTGGGTGCTTACATTCTGAGAAAATTAAAAAAAATCTTTACTCGCATAGGGCACATACTTCAAAAAGGAATACGTAGAAGGGAACAGATAATACCCGCGTCGCTGTCGCAATATTCATTGTAATCGTGCGAGTAATATTATCAGCGCCGATACTCAACGCGTCTACTTGTCTTTTACTTTTTAGCTTATTGACGTACACAATGTGGCACACTGGCGTGTCCACTAATCATTTATTACTTATAAATATCTAGCTAATATATTACATATATATATATATATATATATATATATATATATATATATATATATATTTCTTTTTTTCTTTCTTTTTCAACGAATGTTATTATATAACTTAAATGGAAACTTACTTAAATGGCGTAATCTGGAACAACAAATACGTAACATTTTGCCGGACTTTCTAGCAGCAAAGGCAATTTCTAATTCTGATAAAGAATATCACGAGGTGAAACGTCTGGGAGGTGGTGGAAAACTGGCAGGCAGTACATTCAAAGTTTTCGCTTGCGCAACTCGTGGGCGAGTACTAATGGTAACTGCCAGCACGCACGTGTGTTATACGCGTACGCCCTGTACGTACACGTGCTTACACGCGCGCGTAAAACCGATCGAGCACGTGTATGGCACTTACGTGCCAATGACTATAAACACCCGGAGCGATTGCCGAAGTAATTTGTACCGCCGCGCGTGTCCGAGTACTCGTGCCACTTACGGTAATGGATATCGAGCGGATTTTCGAGTACCCAAGATTTTCCGCGGCGATTTCTCGCACACGTCGCTTTTAGCCGCGATAATAACGCCATTATCCGGCACGTTGGCCACGTCAATTTGCGAGCGCGGAGAAATTGAAAGGAAACGACGTTGAACGTCGCGGTTATCAGCCATTTCACTCCCTAATCCACGTCGACGGTATTTTCCCTCCTTGATGTGCATTTTATTTATGAGAGCGAACGCGGCAGAGATCGCGCCGATGCCCTTTTTCTCTCTCGCCTCATCGACGTTGTGCCTGAAAATTTTTCGTTGCTTCGCCTTGAAGTTTCGAGATGAAGAATCATCGCCCGCGATAATAACGAAGTTTGATTGGGCAAGCATTTAAATTCCGCCGTAACGTGTCTTCGCCGTGCCGTCAGAACTAGTTTCGAATAGTTGCCGCTTATCGGCCGCTTTCATTTGTACGAAGTGCCTCGACTTAGGCGCGCATTCGTATTCCATAAAAAGAACCAACGACGGCGATTAGAGTTTAAATATAAGTTAATGAGATGCGGGACGTAAAATAGATTTTTCGTAATATTGTTAGCACAAATGGCGAATGATAATTTGCA